>NC_064642.1:192797579-193422579 GCF_023864345.2 Schistocerca serialis cubense | reverse complement strand
ACGTCCAGCAAGGTATGCAGGAGAACTAATGGTAAGTTTGGGAAACAGGAGAGAAATACCGACAGAATTGAAGCTGCGACGGCGATAGTGAATCGTGCCTCGACAGCTAAGTTGATAAGAGCTGAGGTTCCAGGTTCGAGTCCTGGTGCAAGGTACAGTTTAATCCATCAAGAAGCCAGCACACAGTTCGCTGCAGAGTGAAAGATTCATTCTGTTAACTCGGCTGCTATCCCGAAAATCCGGAAGTTACTAGTTTCGCTGAGGAAACGTTAGAGATTCAGTGCCATATATTTTTAAAATGATGTACTGGCACGATAATAAGGCATCAGGCTATCTGACACGTTTAGCGCTTTAAGACGATATATTATTAAGTGCTCTCTTTTATGCTTATGTAAGAGAATAAACAACGTCTGCAAAAAGTGTTAGGATTATGAGGTTAATTGAGCACGGGAAATCCGTTAATTAGGCGTACTGGCGTGCTCCCCCGCTGGCGGCGTCGTTAACTCAGGCACGCTAAGGAGATCTCTCCATTATGAGCAATTATCCATCGGCAGCGCCGGCCGATGAAGGCGGCGATGCAAGAGTCCGCCTGCGATGACATTTGCCCCGGGCAGCGGGGCGGCCCCCTTTGTAGTGCTGCTCTCGCTGGGCAAAGAGAGACGCGTGAAACACTGGCCGCAAGCAGACAGCTGTAGTGAGGTTTTTGTGCGCATACTCGCCTAAGTAAGCGGCGAGTATAAAGCAGCCAAGGCCGCGCTGACTTTAAGGGAATGTTTTGATGCCGATCGAGCCTGTTCCGCGTCTCCACATGTGCACCACAAGGCAGGCGAAGGATAGTCAAGAGTCATTACTGCTGTCTCCCTTTTCCCTTTTTCTTTTTTAGAGTGTGGCGGGGACACAGGAATCATTGCGTTCGTTCCTTCGTATGGATTTTGATAATTGTTACCTTCTTCAGTTAAAACTTCCGGGCTGAGAGGCCGTGGTCGATGTATAAAATTTCCACCTAACGTTTCGTCTCCATCTGCGGGAAACATCTTCTGAGGTCGTCCGGCTACTGCCTGAGGCTCCAGGTACTCTCGCATTTATAGAGTGCATAGAGGGCACCACCATTCGTCACGTTATGCCGACGGTATGCCTATCTTTGGAAGGCGTCACATATCGATTGTAATTCTGCTGGCGATTATAATCGATTGTCATTCTGCTGGCGCAACGTCGACATCCATATTTTGTCTAACTTTAAAACATCCTCTTTTCTATTAAAATTGTTATGGTGTTTGTCAATCCTATTGCTTCTCTATACATGCGCGCATAATAATATGATGTTCGTGCTTAAACACTTGTCTCATTAAATTTAATTTCGTGGTTCCCATCTCGAAAAACATGCTCAGCTACGGCCGATTTTTCGATGTGTCCTAAGCGACAATTTCTTTTATGTTCGGCTAAGCGGGTGTTTACACCTCTTTTTGTTGTTCCAATATATACTTGTCCACAACTGCATGGAATTTTGTACACCCCAGGTGTTGCTAGGGGGTGTCGGGCATCTTTTGTAGTTCTTAAATATTCCTTAATCTTCTTGGTGGGTCTGAAGATTGTTTCGATCCCATACTTGGCCAGAAATTTCCCAATACGGTCCGTGACTTTATTAATGAACGGTAGGAAAACTTTTCCAGTAGGTGACCGATGTTGCTCTGGACTTCTGGCTTCTTTTCTTCTTTGATGGAGGGCTCGATCAATGTCCTTGCTGGTATATCCGTTTTTCATGAAGGGTGACCGTAACTGATTTAGTTCATCCCGTAAATAAGAAATTTTATACATCGACCACGGCCTCTCAGCCCGGAAGTTTTAACTGAAGACAACACCGGCCGTGAAAGCCTACAGTGTATGAATTGTTACCTTGTTCGTATGTCCGACAGGTGAAATTTCCAGTGGTGCAAAAAAGTTTCTATCCTATACTGCTTAAAATACTATCTCTGTAACTTTAGCCAACAGTTATCCGATGAACGAGTGCCGTATTTCTACCAATGGTCCTTCTTTAAATGGGCAAGCATCGATGCAACGTTTTCTTGTGGACAAAACTAATCGATGGCAACTCTAGTGTTGTTGCTATTCTTATTGTTGTCGTCTCCAGTGCGAAGACTGGTTCGATGCTGCCCTCCATGCTAGTCTACTCTGTGCAAGTCACATCATCTCTGCATAGCTACTGAGACCTACAGCCAATTGAAACTGTTTACTGTAGTGGGATTTTGGTCTGCGTATACAATTTTTACCCCCCCCCCCCCCCCACACACACATTGCCCTCCAGTACCACATTGACGACTCCTCGACGACTCGCATGTTTCCTATCAACCGGTACGTTCTTTTAATCGGATTGTGGATATAAAATTTTTCTCTCGTTCCATTCAGTACCTTCCCATCAGATATCCAGCCATCTGATCTTCAGCATTTACCTGTAGCATCACTTTTAAAAAGCTTGCCGGCCGCTGTGGCCCAGCGCTTCTAGGCGCTACAGACTGGGACCGCGCGACCGCTACGGTCGCTGCTTTGAATCCTGCCTCGGGCATGGATATGTGTGATGTCCTTAGGTTAGTTATGTTTAAGTAGTTCTAATTTCTAGGGGACTTATGACCTCAGAAGTTAAGTCCCATAGTGCTCAGAGCCATTTGAACCATTTTTTTTAAAAAGCTTATCATAATCACCTGACATGGAGTGGTGATGGCGATCTGTAAACTTGACTGTTGCAGATGTTATTAAAGAAGTTTATTTGGCCAAGACCACGATATAGAGGACACTGATTACTGGATTCAACCGCTTGAATGGCCATCTTTAGATAATATTATAAACATGCGGATAAAAGGAATAAGTAAAACACTTTGTCATTATAATGTTGACATTCGTAAGGAAGTATCACATTCAGTCGTATTTACAATATACACGGTATGTCTGTAATCTGATATGAAGATGATTTCTTAACCAGAAATCAGTGTTTTCTCAATTGCTATCTCGCCAAATAAAGCTTCGTAACAAAAACTGTAACAGTTAAAAAGCTTCTGTTCTGTTCTTGACAGAACTTTATAATGTTCACATTTCATTTCACTACAAGGCTACACTTCAGACAACTACCTTTTGAAAAGACTACGTAGCGGTTAAATTTACATTCGACGTTCAGAAGTTTCTCTTTTTCAGAAATTGTTTTCCTATTGCCAATCTGTGTTTTACATCCTCTCTACTTCGAGCATCATCTGTTATTTTACCAGCCGGCCGAAGTGGCCGTGCGGTTAAAGGCGCTGCAGTCTGGAACCGCAAGACCGCTACGGTCGCAGGTTCGAATCCTGCCTCGGGCATGGATGTTTGTGTTGTCCTTAGGTTAGTTAGGTTTAACTAGTTCTAAGTTCTAGGGGACTAATGACCTCAGCAGTTGAGTCCCATAGTGCTCAGAGCCATTTGAACCATTTTTTTGTTATTTTACTGCCCAAATAGTAAAACTCAACCTGCTACTTTTAGTGTCAAAGTTCCTTAACCAAGTCCCTCACCATTGCCTGATTTGATCCCATTAACTTCGTTTTACTTTTGTTGATGTTCGTCTCACTGCCACCTGTCAAGACTCTACCCAGTCCGTTCAGCTGCTTTTTCAAGTAGTTTGCCGTCTCTGATAGAATTACATTGTCACCAGCGAAGTACAGTGTTTATTTATTTCTTCCCTCCGAACTTAAAATTTCTTTTCCAAATTTGTCCTTGGTTACCTTCACAGCTTTCTCAATGTACAGATTAAACAACAATGGGGACAGGCTGCGACTCTGTTTTACACCTGTCTTAACTACTGCTTCCCTTTCATGTCCTTCGGTTGCTATAACTGCTGTCTGGGTTCAGTTCAGATTATAGATAACTTCAGAGTTATCCGATGAGTGAGCGCGAATGTGTAAGAATACCGAAAACTGAAGTAGAACTCAGTTTTCCCACTATAAAACAAGGGAGTCGGCAGGGAAAGCGAAAGCACGAATCAGTAAAAGTGTATATGTTTGTATAGTACAGTTTTATAACCCCGATTGAGAAACAAAGCAGTCGACTGTGAAATTACTCTATCGAGCTGAGCTAGTGGGGGTTCCGGGAGTGTATCAAGCGACCCACCTCTTGACAGGCGATGAGTTAATAAGTAAATTTAGAAATGTTAATCTCCTTGGAAAACTTTGACGAGACAATCCTGCAGTAAACTGACATTCGCTGACGGATTTCAAAAACTTTGTGTTATTGCGTGCTTATTATTTAGTTCCACACCTCACTAAAGGAGAACGTTGCATAATGCCAGCCGCTGCGCTGGAATACACATCATTTTCATTAGTTTTTAAGGTGGAACAGTATGCCTGCAGGAAACTGTTATGAACCAACTTAACGGTAATTGTGTGTCAACTATACGTTCCAAGTGTAAAATAACAAAAAATTACCCAGCATGGCCACGATCGATTTACGAACTCATTCTTTAGTATTTATTTTGTTGTTAGTATTCCTAAGGAAAGTCTTTTCCTCGAATCACTGTTCAAAATACTACGATCCGTTTTCATTACTACTGTTTATCATATAACGTTACTTACATTCGTAGTTTACTGCCTGTAAATCGGAACAGCCAACATAGCTCTTTTGATCGAAAGTAAGAAAGACAGAATGTTTGAAAAATGAAATGAACAGATTGGTTGGGATATAACTCAGCTCAAAGATAAACAAATCCGAAATTTACGATTAGCAGTTGAGACAAAAATGAATTAGCAAAAAAAAAAAAATGTCGCGACATGTTAGAAGAGTAGAAAGGAATCTGCTGTCTGGGAATTAATAACATGAAATATTGCCTAAATATGAAGATATTTGATGCAGATGTACGCAGAAAGAGAGAGTAAATCTTTTGGATTCAAACACTGAACGGGAACTAAGAAATAAGATCTAATTTTCGAACGCATCAAGTTAAACGCGAAAGACTAGAAGCATTTGAAAGGCGAATATTCAGAAGTGAGCTAAAAAATAAATTTACAGATAGCGCTGCTAGGAAAACACCATTACTTAATGTAGAGAAAACAGCACATGCTGTGCAAAATTTTTCCCAACAGAAGTACTTCTTTATGTGATCGTACGTATCTTTAAGAGCACAAAACACATATTCCGTCAGTTGCGTATTTCTGCGATCAGTTAGTATGTGTTATACCGCTTCAGTTTTCTTCTGTAAAAAACCGGTATATACCATTTTTTGATGCTATCGTTTTGCCATCTACCTTTGGTTCCACCACCACATCTTAATCAAAACTCATTGTTTCGAAACCATCGCCATTAGTCCTCTCTCCACGAAGAAGACATTCAGTAGCATTCAGAATAAGGAAGACATCTGCGAATGGAGTGCACATAATGTCGTTAACAAGTGAACTGTGCGCCGAATTCGACTAGTGGTGGCAGTTAATAAGGCTTCGTCTGGCAGTTTGTAATGGCTTATCTGACCGAGAATCGAACACGAGTCGCATGATCTGTTCAGCCTGGTTTTAATAAATGAGCTGTCGGGACTCCAGTCAGTTGCCGGATCAGTGATTTCGGCCTCGGCTGATAGATAGTGGCAACGCCGGCTTGCAAAATGATCTCCTAGGCGAGCTGGTACCTCATTACTCAGAGAACTTGCGGCCCAAGCGGCAGATCCGGCTCCGACTTAAAACAGGATGCACTGTATTTTTCTCGCGTGAGTGCTTTGAAGCAAATGTGTACAGAATGGTCATCAGACTGCAGGACAGGCTTTGCGACTGAAAGCTTCTCATTTGAAACGTCAGTGTTTGGGCAAAAACGTGTTTTGCCTACAGCAGACCGCTGGGTACGGTGTTAAATGCTCCCAACAGGTTGTGGTGCGTTGGGAAATATTCCATATTGGTAGGAGGCTAACGGGTAGTACGAAATCTGCGAGAAGTGGGGACGATAACAGTGGCAACGAGGAAGATCAATATTCTGAAAACGATTATACAAAAAATACATCATCCGATATCTCACACATAGACAGACAATATAACAAACAAAAAAGATGGTCCTGATTACTCGAACGCAGATTTCTGTAAGATTAAAGAAATTCATAGACTTAAATACCTTGCTGCCCTAATTTGAAAGAAGGAATGACGGAGAACCAGTGAAGTGAGGGATGGAATCATGAAAATGGCCTATCAGCTGACTAGAAACGTGTTCAACAAGAGGTATACTTCCTATCATTGTAAATTACAATATTACATTGACGTAACATAAACGAAACGTTTATATGCACATAAAACTAGCTGTAAGTAAGTAGACGCCAGACGGAGAGGCATAGCAAGAATCCTGGTCAAAGAAGTTTCAGACAGGAACGGGTCGTTACGTCAGGGTCCGTGTTGCAAGCGCGAGAGTGTCATGCAATTGCTCATCAAAATAACGTGGCCCACGCTTTAAAAGACACGTTACTATCAAAGGGAGGTCTGCAATTAAATTTTCGAGATAGTGCCTCCCAAGAAGGCAGCCAACGTACTACTTCCTCGCAAGTATATCTCACGAAACGACCACGGCGGGAAATTTGGGCTCTTAACAAAGATACAAAAAGTAAGCCGGCCGGAGTGGCCGTGCGGTTCTTGGCGCTGCAGTCTGGAGCCGAGCGACCGCTATGGTCGCAGGTTCGAATCCTGCCTCGGGCATGGATGTGTGTGATGTCCTTAGGTTAGTTACGTTTAATTAGTTCTAAGTTCTAGGCGACTGATGACCCCAGAAGTTAAGTCGCATAGTGCTCAGAGCCATTTTGAACAAAAAGTAAGCTCGACGTCAAGCTTCAAGATGTCTTGTGGAGTATACACTGAGGTGTCATAAGCCATGGAATTCTCCTGATACCTGCCAGACCTGCAGCAACTGGACGTGGCACGGACTCAACACGTCGTTGGAATTCCCCGGCAGAAATACTGCGCCACACAGCCACTATGGCCGGCCATAATTGCGAAGGTGTTGCCGGCGCAGGACTTCGTGCACGAACTGACCTCTCGATTATATCCCCTGAATATTCGATGGGATTCATGTCGAGCGATCTGGTTGGGGAAATTATTCACTCGAATTGCAAAACCAGTCGCGAACAACTGTGGCCCGTTGACATGCGGCATTGTCATCTATGACAATTCCATTGTTGTTTGGGAACATGAAGTCTATGAATGGCTGCAAATGGTGTCCAAGTTGCGGAACATAATCATTTGCAGTCAATGATCGGTTCAGCTGCACCAGAAGACCCATCCATTCCACAGTCCACACCATCATGGAACCACCACGAGGTTGCACAGTGTCTATGGCTGCGCCATACTCCAACCCTACCGTCAGCTCTTACCAACTGAAATCGAGACTAACTTGACCAAGCCACGGTTTTCCAGTCGTCTAGTGTCCCACCGTTATGGTCACGAGCCCAGGAGAGGCGCTGGAGGCGATGTCGTGCTGTTAGCAAAGGCACCTGCGTCGGTCGTCTGCAACCATAGCCCATTAATGCCAGATCTCGCCTCACTGTCCTAACAGCTTCGTTTGTCTTACGTCTCACATTGATTTCCGCGCTTATTTCACCATCTATTGCTTGTCTGTTAGCAGTGACATCTTTACGTCAACGCCGCTGCTCTTCGTCGTTAAGCGAACGCTGTCGGCCATTGCGCCGTCCGTGGTGAGAGGTAATGGGTCAAATGGCTCTAAGCACTATGGGACTTAACATCTGAGGTCATCAGTCCCCTAGAACTTAGAACTACTTAAACCTAACTAACCTAAGGACATCACACACATTCATGCCCGAGGCAGGACTCGAACCTGCGACCGTAGCAGCAGCGCGGTTCCGGACTGAAGCGCCTAGAACCGCTCGGCCACAGTGGTCGGCGGTGAGAGGTAATGCTTGAAATTTGGTAATTTCGGCACACTCTTGACACCGTGTATCTCGGATATTCCCTAACGATTTCCGAAATGGAATGTCCTATTCGCCTAGCTCCAACTTCCAATCCGCGTTCAAAGTCTTTTAATTCCCCTCATGTGGCCATAACCACTTGAGATATCTTTTCGCATGATCCCCTGAGTACAAATGGCAGCTCCGCCACTGCACTGCTCTTTCATACCTTGCATACGCTACACTACCGCTGTCTGTATATGTGCATATCCCTGTCGCATGACTCTTGTTACCTCAGTATAGACATCAGAAAGCACAGCAAAGCTCCGCGGGACCGATTGAGTACTGTGCCATCCTCTGCCGTATGGCGTCACGCGCGTGCAGTAAGGAAGGGAATTTGGTAGCTCACAGCTCTCCCTGCCTTTTTCGGAGTTATTGATCTGGGAGCGGGTACTCTTTCTTAAAGTAGCTGCTCAGTCCGCATCACGAGGCTGAGAGAATGCTGTCAGTTCCAGTCCTCCCACCAAGGAAAAGTCCCAGGAATAGCTGCGACACACGCTGATAGTTGAGCTAAGGAGGCTGTCACAGATGTAGGAGTAAATAAATAAACAGTGGGCGACAACGGGGTAGCGCGGATCCCTGCTTGGGTACGATTTATTTATTTATTTATTGCCAAATTATAGACCTGCTACCTGATGTTTAAAACAGGTCGTACATCTTACAATTTTCGTTTTTCATCTTTTTACAGTTTTCATTCTTTTCGTTTTATCTACAACATTTACAAAGAATGATATTTTTCAAAATAACAATAATTTAAGGTTGAAATATAAATAAAATTTTGTTGTTTATTAAGAAGAATATAAAAAGAAGATAGGATAGATGAGAGATTTGTTAGTACCGAGTGTGACTGACGGTGAATACCTCGGAATGGTTTCTTCGAGCCGTTGATCGCCAGTCACACACACACACACACACACACACACACACACACACACACACACACACACAAATGGTTATTAGTAGAGAAATAACGTTGTTTATCCTATTTGTTACTAATTCTATGTATTAACTACTTTAGGTGCCCATCCATGTACAGCATTTGGTGTGTTCTTGGCTAGATTGCCAGTAATTTGCTTATTTACTGTCACATATCAGCTTCCTCCTCCTGTTCCTCCTCATTGTCACTATTTTCGTTGTCACTGTGGGTATCGCTGTCCACTCTCTGGAGATTTCTGTTACGCTGCACATAGGCATGTCTGTGATGTCGTGTCCGCATATACTCTTCATGTGTTGTTTTTGAAATACTGTTTGTCAGTGCCTTTAATTGTGCCCATTGTTCGTCGTCTCTTATTGCTGTGTATATATCTGTGTCTGTATCTGTGTAATCTAAGAGTAGTGTATGTCCATTGTTCGCGTATTGCCCGCAGAAAAAGACAGTTTGTTCTGGGGAACCTTCTTTCCCGCATGTGCATGTCGGTGTCAGCCTCAGACTCACGCGGTTTAAGTGCGTGGGATAAGGTCCGTGCCCGGTTAAGAAATGTACCATACCGCGGCTGGGATCGATATGTCTCATTCTCAACCACAGTCTACGTCCCTTATCACTTACATCCCACTCACCTTGCCATGTATCCAAACGCCAACTTTTAAGGTGACGTATCGTCTCTATGGGCACACCGGTTATTGTGTGTACCTTATCTAGTCTCCCCACCTTTAACCAGTACCTTGCAGCCCTGTATTTGATCGTGATGTCTATGGGGCATATTCCGAGCACCACACACAGTGCATCCGCTGAGGTGGTACCGAAGACTCCAGAAGGCCTAAGTAGGACACTTCTCTGCCCTCGTCTGACGGATGCTTTGTTGGTGACCACGGTCAGTGTATGTGCCCACGTGCTAGCTCCAAAGCTGAGTACTGATTCGAAGAGCGCACAGTGGTGTGTATGTATGACTGGTAGAGGTAGTCTGTACTGTTTTGAATTTAGCCTCACCAGTTGGGTAGGATGTTATCGAGAGTAACTCGGCATCGTCGATTTGTGCCACCGCTGTGCGTATGAGTGTGCATGTATATGCGTGTGTCTGGACGCAGGCCAGCCGCGGACTGTCTGAAAAATAGGCTCTCAGCGCGACCTAAACACCGCATCCGTATCGGTGGCCGGCCAGGTAAAATTAGACGGCGCACAGAATCACGGTTACCAAATAACCCTGTGACGAAACGCGCCGCTCTTCTTTGGATCTTCTCTATCTCCTCCGTCAACCCGATCTGGTACGGATCCCACACTGATGAGCAATACTCAAGTATAGGTCGAACGAGTGTTTTGTAAGCCACCTCCTTTGTTGATGGACTACATTTTCTAAGCACTCTCCCAATGAATCTCAACCTGGTACCCGCCTTACCAACAATCAATTTTATATGATCATTCCACTTCAAATCGTTCCGCACGCATACTCCCAGATATTTTACAGAAGTAACTGCTACCAGTGTTTGTTCCGCTATCATATAATCATACAATAGAGGATCCTTCTTTCTATGTATTCGCAATACATTACATTTGTCTATGTTAAGGGACAGTTGCCACTCCCTGCACCAAGTGCCTATCCGCTGCAGATCTTCCTGCATTTCGCTACAATTTTCTAATGCTGCAACTTCTCTATATACTACAGCATCATCCGCGAAAAGCCGCATGGAACTTCCGATACTCCGGGAACATTATCCAACGACGCTACTGAGCGTCAAAATTATAGGCACCGGGGCTTGTAAATGTATGTATACACGGGGTAATGTCGTAATGGTATTACAGACTTTCAAGGATGATGGAAAAGGATAAATGTATCAGTTTGAGGTAAGGGGCCCTGTACCGGAAACGAACGAGTCGAAAGTTCCAAGCGAAAATCAGTCTGATACCCCTTGGTAGCACTGGTACTGTTGTTGCTAAGAATGTATGGCAGGCAGGCAACTTTCAGAGGAGGTAGTGTGGACCAAAGCAAGAAAAAAATGTCTAGCAAACGTGGGCTTAAAATACGTACTTTAAGATCTATGAGCATTTGTTCAATACACAGATGTGTTTCACAATAAATTAGATAAGCAAGTGCTGATAGCCTTTCAGGTATGCATTTTAGAGCCCATGTTTACTGGATTTTTTTCGTCCATACCCTCTTAGCAAGAACACTACCTGGACATGTATTCTACTGCCTGAGGTATCAGAATGATCTTCGCTTGTAACTTTGCACTGGTTCGTTTCCGAACCAGGAATCCTTACCTTAAAGTAATACGTTTATCCGTGTCCATCATCTTTGAAAGTTTGTAATATCATCGCGGAATCACACTGCAAATGTATACATTTACAGGCGCCTGTAACTTAGACGCTTTGTAACGTCGTTGGATCACGTTTCCATTCTTGGTTTCATACGTGAACTTGAACTAGTAAGTCCCCTCTACAACCTATAGAAGTCTGTAACATGAACTGTGAAACACCTCTATATGAAGGTCGTAAAATTTTAAGTTTTACAGAGACAAATCAAACATGAAATGAATTTGGCAACGGATCCATTCATGGAACTAAGAAAAAATTGATCCACAGTTTTTAAAACAATGTGCAGTATAATAGATACGTGATGATTGTAGTTATCACATGCAGTACATGTACGATGTGCTCTTGAAAGGAACAGGAATTAGGATTTGCTGCTCCAAACCACCAAAATGCCGCCACAGAAGTTAACCTTCGATAATACAACCGACTTAGCCCTGAATGTAAGTTAATCTTTAATGCATTGTCTTTCTTTGGCATCGTAATTTGTTTAAGTAGAAAATATGATGCTTGCTTACTTCAGTTGCGTTTTATTCCTCGCAAGAAAATTAGTGCATCGAAATATATGCTCGAAAATGCTTTATTTTCGAGTTATTAACGAAAAAAACTACTCCAGAACCCCTAGACATTCATATGAAGTGCCCGAAACGTCGTCAGCTCCCACAAATGTATACGCACCCGTGACATTTGTGAGTGGACGAAAAACCTAATGTTACATATCAAGCCAGACACCAGATCTACTTTAAGATTCATGAGTTGGCTGGAATCTTAGATTACTGTGCATGTGTTATACCAATACGTATGTCACAAGTGCTGTCTGAAATGGTTTTCCTCGGAATACTTCCCCATACTTGCTACATGATATGCCTCTGCATATGAGAGAAAGTAAGTCAGATTTACTAGATGAAGTTCCAGTACATGTTAGTCACTTTGTTAACTGTATGATGTCTCCCACTCGAGATGGATTGGTAAAGGGGGACGAGTTTGTGGTCGGCACGTTCCCCCGATCTCAATCCGTCAGAGGCACTTCACCAACGTGTCGTGGGATCCCGTGAAAGCATTTGACAGCGTTTGGGAGCGTTAGGAAGCTGCGAAAGTCCATGATTCTGCAAAATGCTCGCCTTTGTACAAACAAGCGGAGGATATTTTTAACATTTCTTACGTCTTTCTGAGAAGAGAAATTTGGAAAATGATCCGTCTTTAACCGCAGACAAGAAAAATAGACCAAAAAAACTTCTCAGACTTTGTGAACGTCCGGTAGTAACCTTCTCGGCTGATTTTCGTAGTATTTGTACACTGAAGTGACAGAAGTCATGGGATATGTCCTAGTATCGTGTCGAACCTCCTTTTTCCTGGCGTAGTGCACCAGCTCGACACGGCATGGACTCAAAAAGTCGTTGGAAGTCCCTGCAGAAACACTGAGCCATGCTGTGCAGGGTTTTGTGCACGAACTGTCTTCCCGATTATGTCCTATGGGTGGGACTCATATCAGGCGACCTGGGTGGCCAAATCATTCGCTCGAACTGTCCAGAATGTTCTTCAAACCAGTCGCGAACAATTTTGGCCTGGTGACATGGCGTATTGTCAGCCATAAAAATTCTATCGCCGATGGGTGCAAGTAGTCTCCAAGCAGCTCAAAATAACCATTTCCACTCAATACTCCGTTCAGTTGGACCAGAGAACCTAGTCCATTCCATGTAAACACAGCCCACACCATTATGGAGTCACCACCAACTTGCACAGTGCCTATTGACAACTTGGCTCCATGGCTTCGTGGGGTCTACGCCACAATGAAACCCTACCTTCAGGATACATCTGACCAGGCCAATGCTCTCCAGTTGTCTAGGGTCCAACCGCTTAAGTCACAAGCGCAGGAGAGGCGCTGCAGGCGATGTCGTGCTGTTAGCAAAGGAACTCGCGTAAGCCGTTTGCTGCCATGGCCCATTAACGCCAAATTTTGCGGTTCTGCCCTAACGGATACGTTCGCGTACGTCCCACACTCATTTGTACGGTTATTTCACGCAGTGTTGCTTGTTTGTTAGCACTGACAGCTCTGCACTAACGCCCCTGCTCTTGGTCTTTAAGTGGAGGCAGGCTATCAGCCACAGCGTTGTTCGTGGTGAGAGGTAATGCCTGAAATTTAGTATTCTGCGCACACTGTTGACGATATGGATCTCAGTATATTGAATTCCTTAACGATTTTCGAAATGGAATGTCCCTTTCGTGCAGCTCCAACTACCATCCCTCGTTCAGAATCTTTTAATTTCTGTCGTGCGGCCATAAACACGTGAATAACTTGAGTACAAGTGACAGTTCGCCAATGCATACCTTGTGTACTTGATACTACCGCCATCAGTATATGTGCATATCGCTATCCCTTGGCTTTTGTCACCTCTGACTACATTTGTATTTGAATAATTAAAAGTTTAAGGGAAGACATTTTTTCCGCGAAGAACTGAGCATAAAGTAAACCTTTGTGTGGCCCAGTTAGGATAGAAACGATGGTCATCAGACAACAAAACTCTTTTGAGTCGTAAGTCTTCTGTCTGGTTTGATGCGATCTGCCATGGATTCCTTTCCTGTGCCTATCTCTTCATCTCTGGGTTGCACTTGCAACATACGTTCCCCAGTATTTGCTGGATGTATTCCAGTCTGTTTTGCCGTATGGTTTTTACCTTCTGCATTTAACTGTAGTGCCATGGAAGTTATTCCCTGACGTCTGAATCCAAGTCCTACCATCCCGTCCCTCCTTTTTGTGAGTGGTTCCGTACTTTCCTTTCCTCGCCGATTCTGCACGGAACCCTCTCATTCCTTTCCTCATCTGCCCATCCAAGTTTCGACTTTCTTCTATAGCACCATATCTCAAATACTTCGATTCTCTTCTTTCACGGTTTTCCCATAGTCCATGTTTCACTACCATACAATGCTGCCTCCAGACGTCATTCTTAGGGATATCTTCTTCGAATTAAGATCTGTGTTTGATACTAGTAGACTTCTCCTGGCCAGTTTTTTTTTTTCCTCTACTAGCTTTTTATGTCCACCTTGTTCCATTCGTCATGGGTTATTTTGCTGCCTAGGTAGCAGAATTCCTTAAATTCATCTACTTGTTGAGCCCCAGTTTTCATGTTAAGTTTATTGCTGTTCTCGTTTCTGCTGCTTCTCATTAATTTAGTCTTTCTTAGATTTACTCTCAATCCATATTGTGTACTCATCAGACTGTTGACCCCTTCGGCAGATCTTGTAATTCTTTTTCACTTTCACTGAGGATTGAATTGTCATCAGCGAATGTCGTCATTGATATCCTTTCGCCTTGAATTTTAATCCCACTCTTAAACCTTTCTCTTGTTTCCGTGATTGCTTCTTCGCTGTATAGATTGAACTGTAGGTACGAAAGACTACACCCCTGTCTTGCCCCATTTTTAATCTGAACACTTCGTTTCTGGTCTTCCAGTTTTATTGTTTGTTCTTGGTTGTTGTGCATACTATGCTTTACCATCTTCACCTAAAGCTTACCCTTATTTTTCTCAGAATTTTGAACGTATTGAACCAAACTGTCACAAACTGATGGAAAACTGTTATGGCACCTCGTATGCTACCATTCATACAGGAGCGTCAGTAAAGGCACAAATCGCAGTCTCACTGTGCCCCGCTGTCGTCACAGTAAAACGCATTTGTACAGTGGGACAGCCTCATAACGCTGCCCCCTATGGGGGTTGGGAACACAGCTGGTGTCTGGCTGGCTGTGGCGCAGCGCCGGTTTCCGCAACAGGTCTCCGCGGCCGCAGCCGGCGACGGCGTAAATCGTGCGTTTATGGCGCTGCACGCCGTGTTATGCCGGCCGGCGCTACTGTTCACCGTAAACTCGGTTACAGCCCGGCGCTGCGTGCCTCCGCCTAGCGGTCTGCGTTTTAAAAGCCTCTCCTAACTGCTTTCCGACCTGCACTAAATGAGGAACGCCGCGCTCCGAGGTGCAGACTCTGAGTAGCAGGCCGGTGGTGGATGGGCTCGTGCATTCTGGAGCGGTGGCTCAGGACACGCAGGACTTCTCCCTTCAGCTCCTTGTCTCCCGCTGCTGTGGAATGACACACCTGCACTGTTTGTAACTCGACCAGTACCCTATTAATAGCAGGAACGTCACAGATTTAAGTCTTTTCCGCAGTTCACTGCACACTATGGGTGCAGTAATAAGGGGTGTGTCCATTTCCCACCTTTATGACGACTTGAACACTGCTGGGGACACTTTCAGTGAGATGTACGCATATCTGTGCAAGAATGGCAGCCATTTGCCTCGCGAACCGAAACCGAGAAGATAGTGATTTGGACACCGATATCTGGAACGAAGACGACGTTCTGACTCCTCCCAAAGTTGTTCCGTTGGATTCAGGTCCTGACTGCGAGCACACCAGTGTACTTGAGGAATATTGTCAGCACCTCAGAGGTGCTGCTTTGTGACCGGTCCACTGACCTACTGATACGAGTGTGAGTCAAATGAAAACCGGAAATATTTTTTTAAATATTATTTATTGTGCAGAAGTGGCACAAAGCTGTATCACTTTTCAACATAATCTCTCCCACGCTCAATGCACGTCCTGCAGCGCTTACAAAGTGTATAAATTCCTTTAGAAAAAAATTATTTTGGTAGTCCGCGTAACCACTCATGCACCGCGTGGCTTACCTCTTCATCAGAACGGAACTTCTTTCTCGCATTGCGTCTTCGAGTGATCCAAACATATGGAAATCACTTGGGGCAAGGTCTGGTGAGTATGGTGGATGAGGAAGACACTCAAAATGCAGGTCTGTGATTGTTCCACATGTTGTACAGGCAGTGTTCGGCCTTGCATTGTCATGTTGCAAAAGGACACCTGCTGACAGCAATCCTCGTCGCTTTGATTTGATTGCAGGTTGCAGATGATTTTTTTAGGATATCTGTGTATGATGCACTGGTGACAGTGGTTCCTCTAGGCATGTAATGGTCCAAAACAACGCCTTTTTCGTCCCAAAAGAGAGTCAGTATAACCTTCCTTGGTGATGGTTCTGTTCGAAACTTATTTGGTTCTGGTGATGAGGAATGGCACCATTCTTTGCTCGCTCTCTTCGTTCCTGGTTGGTGGAAGTGAACCCAGGTTTCGTCCCCAGTAACGATTATTGTAAGGAAGCCATCACCTTCTCGTTCAAAGCAACGAAGAAGTTCTTCACAAGCATCAACACGTCGTTCTCTCATTTCAGGAGTCAGCTGCCTTGGCACCCATCTTGCAGACACTTTGTGAAACTGGAGCACATCTTGCACAGTGTGGTGTCCTGACCAATGACTAATCTGTAAACATGCTGCAATGTCATTCAGTGTCACTCGACGGTTTTCCTTCACTATGGCTTCAACTGCTGCAGTGTTCTGTGGAGTCACAACTCGTTGTGCCTGACCTGGAAGAGGAGCATCTTCCACTGAAGTCACACCATTTGCGAATTTCCTACTCCATTCGTAGACGTGCTGCTGTGTTTCACACCTTCACTACGCAAAAACCGAGTAACAGAACGCAGTTCTTCCCTGGTGCAAGTCGCACGTGGGGCAGCCATCTTTATGCTGATACTGCGACGGTATGTGTGCATCTGCAGTATGCTGCCACCTACAGGCCATTCTGCACGCTGTTTGTAACACGCTTACCAACTTACCGTATAACGGCGCGAAATTTCAAATGGTTCAAATGGCTCTGAGCACTATGGGACTTAACATCTGAGGTCATCAGTCCCCTAGACTTAGAACTACTTAAACCTAACTAACCTAAGGACATCACATACATCCATGCCCGAGGCAGGATTCGAACCTGCGACCGTAGCAGCAGCGCGGTTCCGGACCGAAGTGCCTAGAACTGCTCGGCCACAACGGCCGGCCGCAAAATTTCGATTTATTATTACAAATTTAAGGTTTTCATTTCATTCACCCTCGTACTATCTATCATAGACTCTGAATTGTTCCTCTACTGTAGACAACGCTATAATATTTGTTATATCCTTCCGCATTTAGCATTTTTAAGCGCAACGAGGAGACTACACACTAACCACGAAAATTAGCTCCATACTGTAACACCGCGTCTTCCATGTGTTTCTGTTGGCACTACACAAGACGCCGAGTAACATTCTCAAGGTGTTCGAGAAATCTAAACCCTTGCCACGGACTGCCACAGGCTAGAGGGTGATTCATCATTCCAAGTCACTCGCTCCCAGTGACGTCGCTCTTTCAACCACAACTGTAGCTTAGCATTGTCTTCAGGACTGTGTGGCTCATGAGGAACTGCTCCACCGTTGTATCCCATTGTTTTAAATTCGCCACTCTTAGTCACTGTGCTAGCTAGCACTGTGGAATTCGCCAGTGATTCCCTCCGTTGATTTCACGCGATTTTTTTACATTCAGTCACCACAGTGCTTGATGGTTCCTCTCTATCAGTATATAAGGCGTGACTGGTCTCGGTTCAGCTGCGGATGTTTCTTAGCGTTTCCAGTTTAGAAACCCATCACCAACAGTGGATTTGGGCAGCCTTAGAAGGTTTGGAAACTCTTTCATGGATTTGTTACCCAGGTAATTTCCAAAGATTAGCCCACATTGGAACTCACTGAGTTCTCCTGGCCGACCGGCGCCATATGGTTGTGGTTTTCAGCCCAAAGACTGTTGCATGGTCTTCCTTTACAATTTCCGCATCCCGCCCCCCTCACACACACACACACACACACACACACACACACATACACACTCTCTCTCTCTCTCCTGAGTTAACAAACTGACTATTCGTTGACGCATCACGACGTGTCCTACCAACGGATCACTTCTTTGAATCGAGTTTTGGCATCAGTTTTGTTTTACCATAACTCCATTCTCCATCTCGCATCAGTTATTCTACCTGTCCACCTCCCCCGGTAGCTGAATGGTCAGCGTGACGGATTGTCAGTCCTCTGGGCGCGGGTTCGATTCCCGGCTGGGTCGCGGAATTTTCTCCTCCCAGGGACTGGATGTGGTGGTGTTCCTATCATCCTCATCGACTGCAGGTCGCCTAAGTGGCGTCAAATTGAATGACCGGCACCCGGCGAACGGCCTGCCCGACGGCGGACCCTAGCCATACGATCAAATAAATAAACCTAATCTCCAGCAGTCTTTCGGGCTACCACTGTTCAAAAGCTTTTATTCTCTTCTTGGCTTAAAATCTCTCTCTCTCTCTCTCTCTCTCTCTCTCTCTCTCTCTCTCTCCCAGGACAATCACGTGGAAAACTGAAATCAGCAATAAAGTATGGATGTCAGTAGTGATTCTAAACAAATTCTTACTTTTAATTGAGGCTGGAGTTGGGATTTTTCTGTTAGGTTGGTGCATAAGTACGTAGCGTTTTCGTTTTCCATGTTGGTATTCCGGTTGTTACGAGTTTATTTAGCTAATCATTAATTAACTCGTAGAACAACGCCGACCATTCCTATCCGGTATCGTTAGCGGTGACGAGAAAGGCTGCCTTTATACTAACGTAAGGATAAGAAAGAAATGGTCGAGTCCAAACAAAGCAGCAACTTCCCGTACGAAGAGCTGCGCGCTTTCACAGAAGCTAATATTATGTATGTGGTGGAACACCGACGGTATGGTATACTACGAACTGCTTGCCCGAGGTGTAACCGTCACTGGTGACATTTATTGCCAACAACTGAGACGTCTTGCAGAGACAGTCCAAGAACAAGTACCATGAAGGCTGCGCGAAGGGTTGCTAGTGCACGTTAACGCCCGCTCGCGTTCTGCTAGACTGACAAAAAACGCCATACAGGAGTTGGGTTGGGATGATATTCCGCACCCACGTTATTCATCTAATCTTGGCCCTCAGATTTTCACCTTTTCCGCTCTCTATTGAAGAGCCTACAAGGAACTTCCTTTCCGGCTGAAAATGCGCTCCGAACAGGCTCGACGAGTAATCGACTCAGCACCATGTGATTCTCGGAATCGAAAAATTACCCCAGCGTTCGTAGACTATTGTAAGTAGTGAAGCAGTAGACAGCGCGATTCACGAGGATTTGCAAATATTTTAGTATGTTACTCTACAAGTAAAACTAAAGAAAAAAAGTTCATACAAACATAGGTCCGCAAATGTTTAGTTACGGCTAGTGAAATATTTTGCCTGAAATTTAACAACTTCGCTAGTATGAAACCATTGCAGAACTGTAAAAGGTTAAAGTAAAGCACGATTTCCATTTATTTTGTTGTTACTGATCGGGTCAATCTAATAAAACATGTCCCAGACGTGTATCTGCAGTAGTTTTCCAGAACATCCAGTGAAGCAAAGAAGTATTTCGTAAATTTTTAAATTTGTTAACTACTAGGCCCAATTTGTTTCTTTAAATTCCAGGCAATTACACACATTTTTCAACAGAAGTTGTAAAGAATTTAATTTTGGAAAAATGATGGTAATAAAGTTAACTGAACCTGTGTGAATGTGTCAGATAATCTGTTTTTATCAATACCATAGTACTAGTGAATTCATGTTAAACCGGAAAAAAGACTTCTTTTTCTTGATTATGAACCTAATAAGTCGCGATTACGGTGCAACCTGAGTGCGAATATTTGTGAAATTGCCTGCGTTTTTCCGTAAGCCGACAGTTTGTATTAGAAAAAATTATATTATCGCATCAGTGCACCTAAAGTAATTAAATAATACTGAAAATTGGTTTTGTTTTTCATCTGTGTTGTTGAGAAATGTGAAACATAAAACCGAGTCGTATGCAGTGCAACTGTACTGCCATACAAATACGGCGCGTTCGCACTCCCCCCCCCCCCCCCTCCCCCTGCTCGCCGTCAGACAGTGTAGCGTAGCGATGGAGGAAATGTTCAGGCAAGTAGAGCACTATGGCACTGATGCCAAGGCACGGCCCACAAGCCGCACCCCTGCATTACAGTGTGGCCCATACAAATAATTACGCAAAGACCAATAATGAACCAAATTAGGCTAAAAAAGCAGAGCATACCCAGGATCTGAGTTGGGGGAGAGGGTTGGGGTTGTTTGGGGGAAGAGACCATACACCGAGGTCATCGGTCTCATCGGATTAGGGAAGGACGGGGGAGGAAGTCGGCCGTGCCCTTTCAAAGGGCCATCCCGGCATTTGCCTGGAGCTATTTATGGAAATCACGGAAAACCTAAATCAGGATGGCCGGACGCGGGATTGAACAGTCGTCCTCCCGAATGCGAGTCCAGTGTGCTAATCACTGGCCACCTCGCTCGGGGGGGGAGGGGGGGGGGGAAGAGGGAATTTGGCGGACATTTTCTGTTGGTTTCGTGGTGAATGACGAAATAATTTTGAGCTTTTAGGATAAATAGCTCTTGGCACACGTGCTACTAGTCGATATCCATTGCATTACCTTCTGTCCTTCATCAAACTGACACTGAACTGATACGCCTGCCTGTTTGGAAGTTCGCAAAGACTTCTTTCCTGGGGATGTGTACGCAGCTACCCATTCCTGCACTCCTTGTGCACGACCTTGGTAAGAAACAGGTGTTCAGTACAGAGTGCCACTAAATGCCTAGTGTAGTGTGCACCCAAACTAAATCGAGATGACAATGCAGGCAGAGAACGAATAGCAATGTCACTGAACGAAATTGCTGGTACCGTGAACAATGCTGCATCCAACCGAGCGGTTCAGAGAACCAGTATTTCTGGTCACCTAATCCAGCGCTCTCATTAATGACGACCGTCTCTAAAGTACCAGTGACATCGTCCCACGCACAATGAATTAATTGTTGCGGTGCAACTGGTTCTCGATTCCGGAAATGCCGCGGCAATGCGGCGCAAAGCGCTATCGGCTGCCGTTTGTCAACCGGCGCTGTTGTTTATTAATTATACAAAGCGTTTTATGGTGGCTGGAGAGTTGTCATTAATTCGTTTGAAATACATAAATTAATTAAGAAGCGACCGCCGGTAATCGATGATTAACGTTCCATATCGCGCCGTCCGACCGATCGGACCGTCTGCGCATGCGCGCGCTGTTCTAATTTACCGCAGCGATCATTGTTTTAATTATCGATAATTACTCGTTGGCATCCGGGCGGTTGACTGCACCACAAATTGCGGCGGGCGCGAGTAGTGCCGTGTGCCCTGCCCTGCCCGTGTCTGTCGCTATGGGTGTAGCAGCACGGCACGCCGACTCTGCACTTGTTGCCTGCCGCTGTCAAATGGGGTAGCTACTCAGGCATTCCAGAGAGAGAGAGAGAGAGAGAGAGAGAGAGAGAGAGAGAGAGAGGGAGGGATAGGGATAGGTATGGTGGCCGGCCGCTGTGGACGAGCGGTTCTAGGCGCTTCAGTGCGGAAGCGCGCGACTGCTAAGGTCGCAGGTTCGAATACTGTCTCGGGCATGGATGTGTGTGATGTCCTTAGGTTAGTTAAAGTAGTTCTAAGTCTAGGGGACTGATGATCTCATAAGTTAAGTCGCATAGTGCTCAGAGCCGTTTTTTTTTTTTTTTTTTTTTTTTTTTTGTTTTGTTTTTAATGACTCTTAGTGGTAAGGCCAGTAGGAAAATCATCGCTAGGAGGACGATCAGATTACTAAAAACATTCTAGAACTTCAGTGATCGAATATTCTAGACGCTAGATTTTCGTACTGAAACTCCAACTTATTAGGCTAATGCGCTGTAGAGATGCTGAGCACATTTTGTGAGTTCCGCTACCATAACACCATATTTCAAAAAATGGTTCAAATGGCTCTAAGCACTATGGGACTTAACATCTATGGTCAGCAGTCCCCTAGAACTTAGAACTACTTAAACCTAACTAACCTAAGGACATCACACAACACCCAGCCATCACGAGGCAGAGAAAATCCCTGACCCCGTCGGGAATCGAACCCGGGAACCCGGGCGCGGGAAGCGAGAACGCTACCGCACGACCACGAGCTGCGGGCACCATATTTCAACTCTTCCTTATTTTCTGTATTAAAATTACTTACTGAAATATTATATTTGTTGTTTTTAATCAAAACATAGCGCAAAAGATAGTTAGAGCCTATTATTATATTTTACTTTAGCAAAATGATTTAGCAAAGCATTTCTATGGTGTCTGAATAAGGTAAAGTGTGAGGTCATCCACATGACTGCTGAAAGAAATACGTTAAATTTCTGTTACACAATAAATCAAACAACTTTAAAGGCTGCATTTCTACTAAATAGCGTGGAATTACAATTGCGAACAACCAAATTTGGAACGATCACATACATAATGTTTTGGAGAAGGCAAGCTAAAGATTACCATATATTGGCGGAGCACTATATTTGCCCGTCATTTGCTAGAGTATTAATGTGCGGTATGGAATCCTTACCAAATACGACTGAAGGACAATACATAAAAAGTCCAAAGAATGGGAGAGAGTGACACGGATATGATTTCCGTTGCGGCGAGATCTTTCCGCGAAATTTCATTCATCAGTTTGGTCATCTAAATGTGAAAATATTTATATTGTAGCCAGCCTGCATAGGGAGAAATGATCATAGTACGAAAATAAGAATCAGAGCTCGTACATAAAGACTTAATTGTTTCTTTTTCCCGCGCGCTGTGAGGGAATGGAATGGCAGAGAAACAGTCTGAAGGTGGTTCGAAGAACCCCCTGCCAGGCACTTAATTGTGAACAACAGAGTAATCATGTGGATGTAGACATATGCAACTGTGCTGGTTTCACACATTTTGGTTACACACGGTGTTTACGCAGAATTTAATTAGAACGTATATTGAGATCTAACTGCACATAAACACACATAAAATTAATTTTAAAATATGTCAAGTTGAGACAGTAATATGGGAAAGAAAGATTTACTACATAAAATCAACAGAATTAATTTTCCATAGGGACTGAACAGTGCATCCAGAGCTCCAATGGCCGGCCGAAGTGGCCGAGAGGGTTCGAATCGCTACAGTCTGGAACCGCGCGACCGCTACGATCGCACGTTCGAATCCTGCCTCGGGCGTGGATGTGTGTGATGTCCTTAGGTTAGTTAGGTTTAAGTAGTTCTAAGTTCTAGGGGACTGGTGACCACAGCAGTTAAGTCGCATAGTGCTCAGAGCCATTTGAACCATTTTTGAGCTCCATTGTGTCCATTGGGATAACGAAGTTAGAAAACAAAACAAAATAAATTTTTCATGTATTATAACACGCTTATCAAGTACTAGTGTAAAACCACAAAATAGTGCAGATTATACGTCAGTATCAGAGACGAAACTTAATAAAGGAAAGAGCAGATTGCTGCACGAACAGGAATTGTGCACAGAAAACGAGTAAGGCTGCCACGAATGAACGCTTGATTCAGAGGTAAGTGGTACCAGTAGATTAGACTCCTAATGTCTGAATTACTGTTACTTCCTCTTACTTAAGCCACATTCGATCTGGAGGAGGTACGTCTCTTCCCAGGTGGCTTAATTTTTATGTCATGTAGCGTACATAAGTATGTCTATCTGCTTACCAACCAAAATATCGAGTACGTTTTGTGAAGTGACGTACCTGATATTGCTTTATTCCAACTTGGCATTTTTGCGCCACATATCCACCCTCTTGTCGGTTAGTGGGTCCTCAGACGTGATCTCTTTCTGGGGTTGTTGCTGCTTACTTAACTTCTGTATTATCAGGCACATATCTGGAACGACGCTTCTCACCTTCAACGCAGCTGTATTGGGCCAGTGGCAATTGGACTTTTGAATGCTTGTATGTATTAGTTCCCGTTCCTAGCTCGATACTATCCAAGGCCGCACAATCCCTAAGTAGTCTGTGGTGAACAGCGGACACATTTAATAGCGGCCAGTGTGGTGAGAAACTTACGCGCGAATTCTCGTCTTGCTTGCGCTTCAGTGTCTTTAAAAATTTATAGTTAAAATAGGCCCTATGGTTCAAATGGCTCTGAGCAGTATGCGACTTAACTTCTGAGGTCATTATTCGCCTAGAACTTGGAACTAATTAAACCTAACTAACGTAAGGACATCACACACATCCATGCCCGAGGCAGGATTCGAACCTGCGACCGGAGCGGTCGCTCGGGTCCAGACTGTAGCGCCTAGAACCGCACGGCCACTCCGGCCGGCCCCAATGGTTCACAAAAATAATTAACTACTGTTGTATATGGTTCTGAAAACGAAAGATAGATCGAACAGCACCATCTTTCAGCCTTCTGTAATTTATATAGTTCGCAAGGAAACAACTTGCCTCCAGATGTTCCGAACATAGAACATGGTTTTCGATCGGTCGGAAACCGTGCCTCCTGGCAGCGTTTAATCATTTTTCTAAAAGCTGTCGTTTTGAAACAGGAAGCCTGCAGTTAAATTATATTATCCCTTTGTAGACACATTTATCAGGCAAGTGCGTTAACATACAAAACATCCAGGAACCTATGAAAGGTAATAGTGGTCCCTTTATCAAATTTATTTGTACAGTTAAACGTTGCGCTATTCTTCACCAGTTTTTTCCCACCACTTAAACTGGTATGTGTAGACAGTACAATTACGACTTATAAATAGAGCATGACGTTCGATCTATGTCCTTAAAATCCACAATACACTTCCCGTTAACACACTCTTACCACCACAATGGCGTCCCGCGACTGCAGCGCAGTCGGGGAGTCTAGTTATTTTTACAAGGTCGTTGATACAATCTGAGCCACGCAGAAATTAGCCACATTTTCAGCATTAATGCACTGGTGAATGATAACGCTGAATCACATTGCAAGATAACACCGGCCTGCGTGAGATCATGTACGTCCTGTATAAAGGAGCTATGACGCGGGATTCTAAGTTTTCACAGGTTCTTTTTCCCCGTTCCTTAATTGCCCACTGCCCGCCCCTCCCGCTCCGGGACAAATGCGTCAACGGACGCAGTAGAGCTTGAAATTAATCTGCATATTTGAGAGAGGACGCGGCTGCTCCGTTTTATTTTCTCGTGGCGCAGCAAAGGGAAAAGAAGTTGTATCAGATAAGCGGCGAGGCGCTGCCGCCACTGTGCGGTGTGCGGGGCCATTTAGTGGGGCCTGGCCGATTCGAGTGCAGCTGCCGCCCGCTGCTCCAGAGGAGTTAATTAAGTTTGGGAGCGAGGCTGCGGCTGAAGGAAGCTCCGCTGTTTACCCAGCCAGATCGCGCGCACGCGGTCCCCCGGGGCAGCCGAGCAGTGCGCGGGGAGGTGAGGGGGGGAGCTAGTAGCTGTGCGCCATCTCTGGCTTCCATTAGCGCTCCCAACTGCCTGCTGGCTGCCGTCGCCCCTCTCGCTTCGCACACGTTGCTTTCTCAAATGTGCACCGCGCTTATAAGAAGCCGTACTTCTGGGACCTAAAGGCCCCTCTAAACGATCAAGCGTCTTTTTCAAATCAGATGGTTCAAATGGCTCTGATCACTATGGGACTTAACTGCTCAAGTCATCAGTCTCCTAGAACTTAGAACTACTTAAACCTAACTAACCTAAGGACATCACACACATCCATTCCCGAGGCAGGATTTGAACCTGCGACCGTAGCGGTCGCGCGGTTCCAGACGCTAGCGCCTAGAACCGCTCGGCCACCTCGGCCGGCGTCTTTTTCAAATTCGCTCTTTCCTGTCCAAGGGTTTATCAAACAAGCGCGCAGATGAACCAACCAAGTTTGTCAAATTTAACCTCACTTCCGAAGCAGCTGTCATGCTGTGAATATCGTGTCGCAAAATGAAACTTCCTGGCAGATTAAAACTGTCTGCCGGACCGAGACTCGAACTCAGGACCTTTGCCTTCGCGGGCAAGTGCTCTACCAACTTTTTTATTTTTTAATCTCATTTTGTTCGCTTTCGTTCGTTGCATCTGCTCGGGGCGGACGTCTAAGACATCCGTTTAAGTTCATTGTTGATCGATTAACTAATTTTTTTTGTTACAGAGAGCTGCTAACCCTCTGACCGAACACGCTGAGCTACCGTGCCGGCAATAAGACAACCGTTTTGGTTCGTTGTTGATCGCTGAACTCAGTTTTTTTGTTACAGAGGGCAGCTAACCCTCTGACCAAACACGCTGATTTTAAATGCAATCACGTCAGGTGTACGTACGAAAAATATATGGCCCCCGGGTACACAACTTAGTTACCCAAGCACGACTCACGCCCCTTACTCATAGCTTTACTTCTGCCAGTACCTCGTCTCCTACCTTCCAAACTTTACAGAAGCTCTCGTGCGAACCTTGCAGAACTAGCACTCCTGAAAGGAAGGATATTGCGGAGACATGGCTTAGCCACAGCGTGGGGGATGTTTCCAAAATGAGATTTTCACTCTGCAGCGGAGTGTGCGCCGGTATGAAACTTCCTGGCAGATTAAAACTGTGTGCCGGTCCGAGAGTCTGCCGATACTGGCAGAAGTGAAGCTGTGAGGACGGGGCGTGAGTCGTGCTTGGGTAGCTGAGTTTGTAGAGCACTTACCCGCGAAAGGCAAAGGTCCCGACTTCGAGTCTGGGCCCGGCACACAGTTTTAATCTGCCAGGAAGTTACACATCAGCGCACACTCCGCTGCAGAGTGAAAATCTCATTGTGCCCCAAAATGTTTGACATTAGTGGGAACCAATGCGGGCAACATTCCTAGCCGTGACATCAGCACTGTGAATAAAAAAGAACAAGAGCTGGTCCAGGGAATGGCTGAAACTGATGATTATACCGATAAACATCTGCTAAAGGAAAAATTATGCTTAGAACGTGGTGATTACATCAACTGTCGCTGAATGGACAGTCAGACTTTAAACAGCTTGTTTGAATTACCTCGCACCCACATTGAAAAAGTAGACACAGCTACGCGAATATTAATGACGTCTCTCCTAAGAGTCGTCAGGCGCATTTTCCCTGGTGTTTCTGGGGACATCTGCAATATTGCCGGCTGGAGTGGCCGAGCGGTTCTAGGCGCTAGAGTCTGTAACCGCGCTACCGCTACGGTCGCAGGTTCGAATCCTGCCTCGGGCATGGATGTGTGTGATGTCCTTAGGTTGGTTAGTTTTAAGTAGTTCTAAGTTCTAGGGGACTGATGACCTCCGATGTTAAGTCCCACAGTGCTCACAGCCATTTGAACCATTTAAAACCAACGTGCTTGAAGAAAAAAAAAAAGTATTGCATTACTTACTGAAGGCACCTCTTACTATGCACAAACAGGTAGACCATACGGATGTAGTTACAGGAGCAAATACTTTTTATTGTCTGGTAGCACCACACAGTAACTGGTAAGAGCGATGTATGATGTATTATCTTCGTCTCTTACAGTGCAGACACACGACGAACGGGCTGTGTAAGACGGAGGATCAAAGTTGGAGCGAACATTTCTGCAGAAGCTGTAGGAAGATGGGAAGGAACGTTGCTGCAGGACTACGGTGCTCTTTATTGAGACTTTGTGGCTCAGCTGTGTGTAACCTGTACTCCTTTTAGGCAGAATCCCATCCCGACAGTCCTGGGTGACACTTCCTGCGGTTTAACTGCATCACTTCCGGCGAATGGCTAAAGTTCCTGTAGTACAACCACCGCTGACTTTCTGATCTTCACTGTCGTAAGCGCGCTTGTATTCCGTCTCATATGACTTCGTAGTTAATGGGGCGTTGTGGTGTGTAACTTGTTCGATGCATTTTTGGGAAGTTAGCTCATATGTTTGTGGACTCTATTACCTTATCCTGTTTGAGAAGCTGATTTATATTATATTATATTTACTAGTTATAAAATGCACAGGAGCACGTTTTTTGCAATTAATATAAAATAAAAGGACAAAATCCGGCTACAGCAATGTAGTTTCAGTACATCATCAGTGACCTTATTTCTACTTTTTAATGCAGCTAAACTAATTGTAGTTACTCTTTACAATTCCAAAAAATTACGTATTCCCATCACATAGCAGCGGATTAATTGAAAAACAATAACATTCACGCTGCGTTAATAATTATCTCTGTGTTCCATCACAAGATAGTTCATTCCGCTACCAGAGGGCTGAAGGGACAGTGAGTTGACATCGAGAGACTGACGTGCGTGTGAAGTGGCAGCGTTTCCAAGTAGCAGCCTAGCTTATTTGAGCCCGGCGTCTGCTATGAATTATCTCACAGGTAGTAGCAGCTTTCACTGGGACCAAAAGAAGTAAGGAGGATATGCCGTGGATAATGAATAACTAAAGACAGATTAAAAGCTCGGATTGGGGAAGAGTAATCTGTAGTGCTATTCCAAGGGGACCATTCCAGCATTTGCCTTAAGCATTTTGAGGGAAAACCTAAATATGAATGATTGCAAGCGGATTTGAAACGCGATCCTTTGGAATCTGAGTCAATAGTCTTGCTACTGCGTCACCTCATTCGGTTACTAATATCAAACTCTTGAGTGGCCCTGCAACAAAATACCAAGAACCTCATCTCGGGCCTAGCAGCGAAGTGTCTTACACTAATGGCACCGCTCCCCACCTCTCTCTCTTGCTCCTCTGCAAAATTTCCCTGGGCGTTTCCGTACATTTCATGAAGCACCTTTGTTAGTAATTTTCGTTACTGTTGCGTAAGTGTCACGTTTCTGACACTAAAAGGAATACACGCTGACCAAAATATATCTTTTCTAAAAGCATTCCTCAGTAATACTTAGTCTCCTGATACGTATCCGTGAACCTGAAATCCCGTGCTTCGTGGAATCATATGGTACCTTGTGGCGTCTCCAGTCCGCAATGTAGCCCTGAACAGTAGACAAAACGAACGAGAGGGCCCTAAAATGTCTAGGACGTGTTGCGACATCGGAGCATTAAAAAACCATATTTAGTTATTTATGATCACCTCGTGATAAAACCCACAGACACGAGCGGTGGAATGTGCTTAGAGCTGTCGGCACATTCCCGCCCTTGTACTTTGCGCTGCTAATTGTAGCTAAGATTCCGCTGCCTCCCTGGCCGCAGCTCCTCTCACTGGCGACGGAAGCGTCCCCTCTGCTCCCTTGTCCTTGGAGGGCCGCTGGCGCGTCTCTCCCTACCCACGCCCTGCCCTGCCACTGTAAGTCTGACTGACGTGTTCCCCGCTTCATATCGCGTGCTCTTGCAGGCAATATCGCCTGCTCTGCACACGCAATTGAATTTCCTCACGAGATGTGACAGCGCCATCTCCTCACCTCCCCTCACACATCACATTGAGGGATATAAATTGCCTCTGCGGTTGGCATTTCGGCAGCGAGAATACCGCAAGCATTAGCGCCCCTTCGCTTTAAATATTGGTGTATATTTTATATAAACGTACTATAGCTGAGAAAAAAATTTGTTATGGAGGTGCTCAGACAAAAATCAGATCTATAGCCATCGGGTAAAGGCTATAGCAGATCGTATCTTTTCGTTATCGAGTAACCGATGATCCACAAAAGGGAAACTACCGTCTTCGTATTTCATTGATTACTTATTTTCTTTCGCGAACATAATACTTGATGCCAGATCTTGGCGCGTGTCACCAGTTTTCGTTTTCTAATTCCTTACTATCAAAGAGAACAGTATATACGCTGAAGAGCCAAAGAAACCGGTATCGTGTACAGCACCCGCGAGCAGGCAGAAGAGCCGCAACACGACGTGGCATGGACTCGACTAATGCCAGAAGTAGTGCTGGAGTGAAATGACACCCTATATCCTGCAGGGCTGTCCATAAATACGTAAGAGTACGAGGGAGTGGACATTTCTTCTGAACAGCAAGTTGCATGGTATCCCAGATGTACTCAATAATTTTCATGTCTGGGGAGTCTGGTGACCAGCGAAAGTGTTTAAACTCAGAAGAGCCGGCCGGTGTGGCCGAGAGGTTCTAGGCGCTACAATCTGTAACCGCGCGACCGCTACGGTCGCTGGTTCGAATCCTGCCTCGGCCATGGATGTGTGTGATGTCCTTAGGTTAGTTAGGTTTAAGTAGTTCTAAGTTCTAGGGGACTGATGAACTCAGATATTAAGTCCCATAGTGCTCAGAGCCATTTGAACCAAACTCAGAGGCACTCTGTAGTAATTCTGGAAGTTAGGGGTGTCGCATTGTCCTGTTGGAATTGTAAGCGTCCGTTGGAATGCACAATGGACGTGAATGGATGCAAGTGATCAGACAGGATGCTTAAGTAAGTGGCACCTGTCACAGTCGTATATTAGACGTATCAGGGGTCCCATATCACTCCAACTGCACACGCCCAACACCATGACAGAGCGTCCACCAGCTTGAACAGTCTCCTCATGACATGCAGGCTCCATGCATTCATGAGGTTGTCTCCATACCCGTACACGTCATCCACTCGATGCAATTTGAAACGAGCCTCGTCCGACCAGGCAACATTTTTCCAATCATAAATAGTCCAATGGCGGTATTGACGGGTCCAGGTGAGGCGTAAAGCTTCGTGTCTTGCAGTCATCAAGGGTACACGAGTGGGCCTTCGGCTCAGAAAGCGCATATCGAAGATGTTTCGTTGAATGGTTCGCACGCTGACACTCGCTGATGACCCAGCATTGAAATCTGCAGCAATCTGCGGAAGGGTTGCACTTCTGTCACGTTCAACGATTGTCTTCAGTCGTCGTTGGTCCCATTTTCGCAGGATCTTTTTTCCAGCTGCAGCGATGTCGGAGATTTGGTGCTCTACCGGATTACTCGTAAAATGGTCGTACGGGAACATCCCCACTTCATCGTTCTCTCGGAGATGCTGTGTCCCATCCCTCGTGCGCCGGTTGTAACACCATGTTTAAACTCACTTAAATCTTGGTAACCTGCGATTGTAGCAGCAGTAACTCATCTAACAACCGCGCGAGACACTTTTTGTCTTATATAGGCGTTCCCGACCGCAGCACAGTTTTCTGCCTGCTTACATATCTCTGTATTTGAATAGCCATACCTATACCAATTTCTTTGGCGCTTCTGTGTGTATACGTACTGCTTAGAAAAGTGTTGTTAGTAGCTTTTACACCTTTCCTTCTTTGCAACGTTCATACCTTTATCGTGATTTAGTGGACGTATTAATTTATCTGTCAGATTTTATGATAATCGCAGTTTTTGGAGCACAAAGGAAATTACTGTGAGGAACGTATACCTAATCACACTCTAATCTCTACATTTACCAAAAGTTATATTGAAGAAGCAAGTACCAAAAGTAGAATGAGGACTTCGCCATACTATCAGGAAGCGCAAAACAGAAATCAAGCATGATGTCCAGTACACGGAAAACAGAACATTACCCTGCCCTATAGCGTCAAGCCAATGAATGCACTGATTTATATCGTTATAAACGAAAATAATAATTAGATACACAGAAACAACACTAAGCACAAAGTCTTTAAAAGGAAATGACTATTTTTAATATTAATACATTATTCTGGTTTTAATTACAAGAAAAATGTTAATAACTGTCTTCGTGTTTCCTCGTATGTTATTTTCCTTGAATTCGCTGACGGGTGATCCAGACTGAACATACATCAGAAATGACAATATGATCACTGGACACATCCTTTTTTGTCAAATAATATAGACCTATTCGCGGCATATATGAAATAACTTTATAAATCGTCTCTCGGACTGTTGTCAGAGATAATAAAATTCACGGACCACAGCCGTCTTTGTCAAATAGTATAGAAGTATAGGCCTATACGCGGGATATATGAAATACCTTTCTAATTCCTCTCTCAAATAGTTACCGCTGACACGAAAGCTATTTACAGTTCATCGCTTTGTGCGTCATCCTGGAAAAGCATAAGAACTAAAACAATCCGAAACGTCGTTGTGGGTGCAGACGCAATGCTGCTGACGAATCCATTATTGTAATTAAAGAAGTTATTCACCTTCATAAATCGGTAATGGCATTAAAATAAACCCTATCAAGAGCGCTTTGTAGCAAAAGCCGTCTTTTCTTGCTGCACTGTATTTTATTTGTCCCAGACGCGTTTCGCATTTTTCACGTTAAGGCATCATCAATAGGATCTATAATGATTGAGTTTCGTTTTGATATGCGTTATTTGTAGATTATAAAACAGCTCACGTTTCGTATTTTATGGGAATAAGTCAGTACTTATATTTCTTCGTTTCTTCGCGTTTTTGGTTGGCTGCTTGCGTTCATCACTGCTAATTCTCTAAGATGAGGCGGTAATTAGAAATCCAAAGAATTATGGTCAGGCGAAACTGCTGGTTCTCCATACATACCCATCTATCTGTGTTGGATGGTTGAGATCGTCTATGCGTCTCGGTCTAAATGAAATGTTCCGTAGACTCATAAAGGATAAATCAAACCATTCGTCTACTTGCTGCTGTACATTCCGTGGAATGCCTCAATAAAAAACCATAAAACAAGCATTTCCAGGCATACCTTTACATAACTCTTACTGCGCTAGGTATGAAAAATAAACAAAGAGCGTTTGTGCCCTAATTTTTGATACACCATTTACATTTCCACTTGGTACTAGGAAAGTTCAGGAGGATAAACCTTTTTATCTCACTTTTTTTAAAATGGTTATTACCATACACAACTGCATCGCTTCATTTCTCGCGGCTACATCTACAGTTTTCATCAGTCTGTTGACATCTGAGCTTGCTCAGCTCGATCCTTTCATTGCCTCAGAATCATCTTTTAACAAACGAGTCACTTTTTGTGAATGAAGAACGTCTTGCGAGACTAGATCAGAGCTGTAGGGATAGTGTTCCACCATTTTTACAAATATAATGGATAAATAGACAGTACATATTTTTAATCAAAGGGCTAGGTTGCTGCACAGATAACGGAATCAACAAACGAGTTTGGATCTTAGAGGCGTGGTGTTAAATGTCTCTGCCTTTTGAGGCAGCTTTATTTAGCTTCTCGCTTTATAATAGCTGTTTATTGAATACAAATTTGAACACTTGCCCTGTTAGGGATCCCTTAAGAGTCTTACACGACGAAGGAGTGTGCATAGGAGTTTATTTCATTGTGCTTAAAGGATATTTTTATACGACAGGGTTAGCTGTCGTACAGATTAGCGAGTTACTTGTATATCTGCGGCATTACACGCGAAGCCGTTGATAAATAATGAACAAGTCGAACAGCTGTCTATTTGAAGTAAAAGTTGTGACAAATACCACGTTTGGAAATATGAACATATTATGAAGTAATTCCCCAAGTGAAATAATAAGTGGGGGAAAAAAGAAATCGAATTTTTCCGTAAAAGAAAAATAGTTCAATTGCAAACAGACGTTGCTAACCATCAGCCAGAAATGTGATGAATGAGATCTTCTATTGGATCCTGCCGTTCTACACCATAGCGCAACAAACCCCTGTCCGACCGGGTCCAGATGGACGCAAGCGCTGACAAGGGAAACACAATGTGCCATTAAGCTCCTCACCTCCTGCTCCTCCTGCTGCCTTTCTTTTTTTTTTTTTCATTCGGTCCTAACTGCTTTAAAGTGTATATGTAAATTGTACTCCCTCCCATCTTTTAGTTTCGACAAAAAAGGGGAGCTAATGGACGCAGCAGGCTCGTCTCGTGTCATTGCTCTGCGTGACGTCACGTTAATTACGGCCTCTTCCTGCCTGCCTTGGGCCGCGTTTTATTTTACTCTTTCCTCGCCGTGTTCCTTTTGTTTCCGGCCCTGCGGGGCGGTAATGCTGCAGACTGTCGGGCGCGGCGCCACGCGACCGCCGACATTCATCTGTTCTCTCGCCGCGCATGCGCATTTGTTCACTACGGATGGCAGACGACTTTCCCTGAATTTTTAACGTTTTTGCTACTACGCATTTCCCGACGCACATTTCAGTTCAGAGTATGAGAGGTGTACGAAGCTAAAATTGAGTTAGTAGTGTCATCATACAGGTCGACACACACTTACTTTCTTGTTGCTCTTTCTTTTTTCGTCGTAAGAATGAACTTGGTCAAGTAAAATGGAAAACTGAATTTCCTTTCCTTTCTCATATGCGTATCTTTGCTTATTTATTTTTTACGTTTAACATTCATTGAGTAGGGCATTTAAAGCGAATATTATTAGCAAAATTAGTCAAAATTGAAGTACTTGCCAAAATTTCGTCTAACGTTGGGAGTACGCGACAGCGGTTTTATTAAGAAATAAGTACCGCTGTTCCCTCCTGCTACTATTTTTCTAACCGTCAGAAACCCTTCCACAGTTCGACTGTTCAGAGATTCGAACACGCTGCCTCCCACACCAAATTCAACGCCCCATAGCTGCCCCGGTTGGAACCTTCTCAGTTTCTTATGTGGCGTTGATCTATCATATAGCCATCTGATGCATTGCATAATGTCACTGTTGTTTACAGTACATATTTGCGAACTTGTCACTTCACTACCACACTATTTCCCACATACACTGATAAGGGAGAAAATTATGACCACCGACATACCATCGGCATAAACCCGTCCAGGCGATAGCAGCGTCACCTGGCGAGGAATAACTGCTAGTCACACACACGCACGGTGCATTTAGTGGCAGGGAGTGTGCTGTCCGTGTGTAGAATGGCAAAGGCGCGAGATCTACCATAGTTTGGCCGAGGGCAGCTTGTGATGGCCCAGAGACTGAGCACGAGCATTTCGGAAGCTGCACGACTAGTTGGGTGTTCGAGGAATGCTATTATGAGTGTCTTCAACACGTGGCGAAACCGAGATGGGTTGGGCGGCCAACTTTCATTATAAATGTCGGACGTCGTAGGCTGGGCAGACTGGTAAAACAGGTCAGGCAGCAAACTGTGGTGGAACTAACATCAGACTTTAATGTTGGACAGAGTTCAAGTGTATGTGAACACACAGTGCACCGAACACTTCTAATGATGGACCTCTGCAGCCAAAGACATATGCATGTGCCAATGTTAATACCTCGACATCAGCAACTATGACTGAAATGGGCAGCTGGCCATCCGTACTAGACATTGGCGCACTGGCACACCGCTGCGTGGTCTGATGAATCCCGACACTTCCTTCATCATGCCTGTGGGAAGGCGCTAATCTGTCATCTTCCAAGAGAACAGCTCCCTGACATCTGTACTGCAGGACAGAGACAAGATGGCAGTGGCTCCATTATGTTCTGGGGAACATTCACGTGGGCATCTGTGGGTCCTGTGGAGCTCGTGCAAGGCACAATGATGGCCAAGTATTAAGTATCATACACTGGTTGTAGAGCACGTACGCCTCTTCATGACCCTCATGTTTCCAGATCGCAGTGACATTTTTCAGTAAGATAATGCGCCTCCTCACAAGACCAGAAGTGCGATGGAGTGGTTCGGGGAACACAGTGGAGAGTTCCAATTGATTTGCTGGCCATGAAACTCGCCAGATCTCAACCTGATCGAACACATCTGGGATGTGTATGAACTTGGCGTCAGAGCTCATCGCCCCCTTGCCTGGAATTTACTGTACTTAGGTAACTGGTGTGTATAGATGTGGTGCCAACTCCCTCCGGCGCCCTGTTGAGGCCTCATTGCTTTCAGGCCATGATGCATCGCCGATGTTATGCATGCCAAAGGTGGACATACCGGCCATTAGGTAGGTGAGCTTAATGTTTTGGCTGATCAGTGTATAATGCTCCCGTAGACATGCACATCACATATTTTTATGTACAGATTACCACAATGATTATTTTTTTTTATTATTTGGTTGAGCCTTCCCCTGCTAAACTTTCGCGCCCTTTGCAGCAGGGAGAAAGTTCGATAGTAGTTTGAAGTCTGTTGATGGTAGTCAGATGGAGAGAATACCGGAAACAATTACAGCGCTTTGATGACTATTGTTTCTGTACTCTTACACAAAGGAGAAAGGGATATTACTATTTCTAAAAAACTTTCTTTCAACGGAGAAAGGATCAAAATTATTGTAATCTATTCGCAGCAATAGCGCACAACAGAAACGGAACCGATGCTGGAACAAGGTTGATGTCATACATTACTATCACACAGATCTTGGCACGAGAAGCCCAATAAATGAAAATTATCGATGCTGAATTACTGGAGCGATCACAAGAAATAAAGACAGGTAAATACTAAAAAGTTATCACGAAACAGACAAAATGAGTGAATTTAGTTTCTCTACATCGAGTGTAACTGGTTAACGTTGTGGGCGTTACTAAACAAGTGTTGGATGCGTGCAACTATGTACACGATGCAACCCGTCTGATTCGCCCACTTGGATACAGTTCTTGGAAGATAAGCGTCAACGGGTGGCAACAGTTGGGTCTCGACACGAAACGATTTTTCGCCGCGATACGCGACACTCATCAAAATTCATACGTAAATTTTCTGTAGACAGGTAGTTCTGCTATTGATGGTAACCAAGTATCACAGTACGTGTCAAGCAACCTCCATTATCACCGCTGCAACTCCTCTGGGACGAGTCCTGTCTTGAAAACAGCAGTGATAACCTTTTTGGGCTTTACCAGCTTCAGTTGGCCACCTCTCTCACAAGGGGCCCAATAATTCGCTCCACGGCTATAACCCCTCTGGTGACCGAGTTTGTTACAGTTGTGCAGAGTGACGACTGGGAGGAAATGGAAAGTGTGGAGATTACTCCAGAGCCCACGACACGCAGGTAATTTTTTACTTTCACATTTGTTGACTTTGGCAACTCACAAAGTGTTACTTTACAACCTAACCTAGACGTCGAGCTAAACTACATACCAGTCCCTCACTAAAACCAGGTTTTTTTGCTTTGGTTCTCCAATTAAGTAAGATGCTACCTCGAAAAGCAACAGCCCCAGGTTCTGTAGAAATGTGTTCCCGCATAAATGATAAATGCTCGAACACGCTGGTGACCCTGTCAAGCAGTCGCACCACCTGAATGGACACATGTGAGCACTAATCTACACTGCTCTAGCTAGCAGTTGCCTTTTGTCGGGCGCCGGCCGTTGTGGCCGAGCGGTTCTAGGCGCGTCAGTCCGGGATCGCCCTGCTGCTACGGTCGCAGGTTCGAATCCTGCCTCGGGCATGGATGTGGGTGCTGTCCTTAGGGTAGTTAGGTGTAAGTAGTTCTAAGTCTAGGGGACAGATGACCTCAGATGTTAAGTCCCATAGTGCTCAGAACAATTTTTAGTGAATGAAACAGTCATATCGTTTCGCTTTTACCCCTCAGAAAACTTCATTTCACGTTTAAGGAATAATTACCCCCAGATTGGGAATCATTCGCCTGGAATAAATGATAGTTGCGAAGTCATCCTGCTTTTCGCTACAACTTCCTATTTTTGCAGTTTTCCTGTGTACTGTGGCACCGTCGACAAACAGCTTCGAGTAGCCTCGGAAGTTGATGTGTCTCGAGTGGCTGGTGTCTCCGGCACGCCACGTAATTAATCATTTGCTAAGTGAGCTTCGTCGCTGTTCCGTGTTAATTACTAAAGGCAATGTCGCAATATATTGCACGCTCGGATAATAAGTTGTGTCGGATCGTGGGAATATCGGGAATGGTGACAGGCTATTTTCCGCGAGAACTGTCCGTCGGCGAGGAGGTGTAAAAAAAAGTCCCGTTGTCGACAATTGCGGGCGGCAGCGACGCCTGCCGTGTGCCGGAACCGCTTAAGGGGCTCTCGGGCGGGCCGATAAATAAAACAGCTCATAAAACCCGCCCCAGGAACGCCAAGTATTTTAATGAGCGCCGAGCCGCGGCAGCCGCCGTAAATGGAGCCGGGATTCCTACCCCCGCGGCCCTTGGCCCTGCGGGGGCCCTAGGCCCTTCTGGGCGCACAAAAAGAGGAAGAGGGCCGCGCTGCGCCAATTACATCAGGTGCGGCCCCACTCTCCCTTCTCCTCTTGTCCTATATAGGACAAGCGATGCGGCTTCTTCCACCACGTGTGCCTCACAAGCGTTACCTCTTCTTCTTCACTTCTTATATTAGCATTTTAAACCTGTTCCATCTTCACAAACTCCTTCCGTCTCTTCTTACACTCTGTACAAAAGTACTCTATGACTGAAACTCGCGCAGGAGCACGCGGAGGCGGAACACAGTTGTCGTATTGCGTTCAGAAAACATGCGTAATCTTAATTATGTACTGAAAATTAAATGTCTTAATGAGGATACAAGATGAACATTTACATCCCTACTCCGCAAGCCACCTGACGGTGTGTGGCGGAGGGTACCTTGAGTACCTCTATCGGTTCTCCCTTCTATTCCAGTCTCGTATTGTTCGTGGAAACAAGGATTGTCGGTATGCCTCTGTGTGGGCTCTAGTCTCTCTGATTTTATCCTCATGGTCTCTTCGCGAGTTATACGTAGGAGGGAGCAATATACTGCTTGACTCCTCGGTGAAGGTATGTTCTCGAAACTTCAACAAAAGCCCGTGCCGAGCTACCGAGCGTCTCTCCTGCAGAGTCTTCCACTGGAGTTTATCTATCATCTCCGTAACGCTTTCGCGATTACTAAATGATCCTGTAACGAAGCGCGCTGCTCTCCGTTGGTTCTTCTCTATCTCTTCTATCAACCCTATCTGGTACGGATCCCACACTGCTGAGCATTATTCAAGCAGTGGGCGAACAAGCGTACTGTAACCTACTTCCTTTGTTTTCGGATTGCATTTCCTTAGGATTCTTCCAATTAATCTCAGTGTAGCATCTGCTTTACCTACGATCAACTTTATATGATCAATCCATTTTAAATCATTCCTAATGCGTACTCCCAGATAATTTATGGAATTAACTGCTTCCATTGTTACAAAACCAAAACGAGGATAATGGAATGTAGTCGAATTAAGGCGGGTGATGCTGAGGGAATTAGATTAGGAAATGAGACACTTAAAGTAGTAAAGGAGTTTTTCTATTTGGGGAGCAAAATAACTGATGATGGTCGAAGTAGAGAGGATGTAAAATGTAGACTGCCAATGGCAAGGAAAACGTTTCTGAAGAAGAGAAATTTGTTAACATCGAGTATAGATTTAAGTGTCAGGAAGTCGTTTCTGAAACTATTTGTATGGAGTGTAGCCATGTATGGAAGTGAAACATGGACGATAAATACAGGGCTATTACAAATGATTGAAGCGATTTCATAAATTCACTGTAGCTCCATTCATTGACGTATGGTCACGACACACTACACATACATAGAAAAACTCATAAAGTTTTGTTCGGCTGAAGCCGCACTTCAGGTTTCCGCCGCCAGAGCGCTCGAGAGCGCAGTGAGACAAAATGGCGACAGGAGCCGAGAAAACGTATGTCGTGCTTGAAATGCACTCACATCAGTCAGTCATAACAGTGCAACGACACTTCAGGAAGAAGTTCAACAAAGATCCATCAACTGCTAACTCCATTCGGCGATGGTATGCGAAGTTTAAAGCTTCTGGATGCCTCTGTAAGGGGAAATCAACGGGTCGGCCTGCAGTGAGCGAAGAAACGGTTGAACGCGTGCGGGCAAGTTTCACGCGTAGCCCGCGGAAGCCGACGAATAAAGCAAGCAGGAAGCTAAACGTACCACAGCCGACGGTTTGGAAAATGTTACGGAAAAGGCTAAAGCAGAAGCCTTACCGTTTACAATTGCTACAAGCCCTGACACCCGATGACAAAGTCAAACGCTTTGAATTTTCGCCGCGGTGGAGATCATGATCAGCAATTCATGTCATGGCCTCCACGCTCTTCCGACTTAACCCCATGCGATTTCTTTCTGTGGGGTTATTTGAAAGATTCAGTGTTTAAACCTCCTCTACCAAGAAACGTGCCAGAACTGCGAGCTCGCATCAACGATGCTTTCGAACTCATTGATGGGGACATGCTGCGCCGAGTGCGGGAGGAACTGGATTATCGGCTTGATGTCTGCCGAATCACTAAAGGGGCACATATCGAACATTTGTGAATGCCTAAAAAAACTTTTTGAGTTTTTGTATGTGTGTGCAAAGCATTGTGAAAATAACTCAAATAATAAAGTTATTGTAGAGCTGTGAAATCGCTTCAATCATTTGTAATAACCCTATAGTTTGGACAAGAAGAGAATAGAAGCTTTCGAAATGTGGTGCTACAGAAGAATGCTGAAGATTAGAACACATAACTAATGAGGAGGAGGTATCAAAATGGTTCAAATGGCTCTGAGCACTATGGGACTCAACTGCTGAGGTTATTAGTCCCCTAGGACTTAGAACTAGTTAAACCTACCTAACCTAAGGACATCACAAACATCCATGCCCGAGGCAGGATTCGAACCTGCGACCGTAGCGGTCTTGCGGTTCCAGACTGCAGCGCCTTTAACCGCACGGCCACTTCGGCCGGCGAGGAGGTATCGAATAGGATTGCGGAGAAGAGAAGTTTGTGGCACAATTTGACTAGAAGAAGGGATCGGTTGGTAGGACATGTTCTGAGGCATCAAGGGATCACCAATTTAGTATTGGAGGGCAGCGTGGAGGGTAAAAATCGTAGAGGGAAACCAAGGGATGAATACACTAAGTAGATTCACCAGGATGTAACTTGCATTAGATACTGGGAGATGAAGAAGCTTGCACAGGATAGAGTGGCATGGAGAGCCGCATCAAATCAGTCTCAGGACTGAAGACCACAACAACAACAACCTTAGGATTAATTGCGGACATTTTTTCAGCAGGAAATCTCTTCAATTCCGCGGTGAACTTCATGAAATTTAAAGTAAAAAACCTGTTTATAATGAAGATCAGTAGTAAGATACAAATACGAAGACGACTGTAACCGCAGACTTCAGTACAGGGCAACAACCGCCATTGGACAGCTCTTATTGGTCAATTGCAGCTTCGTTTGACCCGTAGCGCCTCTAGTGGTGTGGAAGGAACTATGTGGCTTGTTGCCTCTTTTCCCATACAGCTTTCACCCCCGTGCATTGCCAACCTAACACACAGTGACTGCTACTCTGACAAAGTAAAACTAACCTCTGTGACCAAGATCTGTGGTCTCAGGAACAGATTTACGGTTATAACGATGCTATGGAGGTTGAGTACATGTATCAGATTTACAATTTTATTTACATTTATGGCCAAAAGTAACTGAAAATTGTCATGACAAATAAAGCAGCCTCCTTCCACTCTTATAGTATTTGTTCATTTCAACTGAACTGCGTCTACCTTAAATTTTCGCCGTACTGTTTCATTTCTTAAACCTTTTGTCGTTTGACGTTACTGGCCCGTCTAGATTGAATTTTTTTCTTCTACTTCTTTTTCCTTGGCGGTATGATTGGAGCGGGGTTTTGTCAGTCTGGCGATGCCAGCTGAGGAGATATTTGAAACTAAAGTAGCGGCGCCAGCCCGACAACGGCCGGGAAGGCAGTGAACTGACTAACGCCCATACATACTGCAGTCTGATGACACCACTGTTGAAGACACAGCAGTCGGTCTGATTTCGTTGGCCCCCCTGTGGCCAGAACGGCGGTACTTTTCTTGTTCTTGCTGCTATATGAGATGAGTGGAAAGGCCACAGAGTCAAACAATCTTACTGCATTTCCACATGGAGACTGATTGTAGAAGAAAGAGATCCACCAATCAGCTACAGTGTTTAAAAATTTACTAGCATTAAGCTCTGAAATCGGCTGCTAACAAATTTGATAAAACTTTTAGGTATTTTGTTTATTTGTTTCTAACAAAAAAATTTATCGTCCAAATTTGGCCAGCTTTGTTAGTACCATGCCCATTCTGACAGCTCAAAGAGCTGTAAGGTGATACTTCCTCTAATACCACGTTTCTGAACCATTTTTGCTTCGAATTGGATCTTTGTCACGTAACGCTATTACCTTTATTTTAGCTTCAGGAATTTGGAAGACATAATCATAACGTAAGTTATTTTAATGATAAGAATGCAAGCTATATATCGTCCTCTGGTTCTTGAAGTATTAAGGCATCGCAAGTTGTTGTGAAATACTTAAAACTGTATCAACTTGTAGAGGAGAGATATTTATGGTTCAACTCGACTAAAAGGAAACATAAGTTGCTAGATCACATCTTCCGACACCAAGAACTAATTATTTTTGTAATGGTGAGATGTCTTCGAAGGCAGGCTGGGAAAGATAAATATTGCAGAGAGGAATGAAGATTAAATGAGTAAATTTATAAACATGTAAATAATTATAATTACCCAGATATCCAAACAGTTACAGATTAACGTGAAGAGCTGCGTCACACTATTCTTTGGCTGTAAGACAAAAATATGACCTGTCGATCTATCTGTGGAATCACATTAGTTTATCTTTTCCCAGGTGCACTACTTTCAGTGTGTAACTCATGACGCAAGGCAAAAGGTGGCCACAGACGCAATAAGTATACCAGGTAATCCAATCAGATCACATCATCCTTCGTTCTTGTAAAATGATAGCCAGAGCCTTTTCACGTAAAATACCTTGTAAGAAAACGGCGATTACATTCACCAGTATATGTTGAGTGATTTGTCTAGGGAGGACGTAATCTATCATCCGGATAAAGCGTCTTGACATCTGATTAGTTGTACCCGCAAGAAGCAGGACGGATTCATAGTACGCCCAAGGCCTCTGGCCACAAAATTCCTGCATTTTAAACAATTTGAACACATCTGCTTGCTATCCGACACGCAATCTTCAAAAACTGTTTGAAGTAGCGGAGGTGGAACGGCTCCGGGAAATCTACCTAGGCCGGCCGTTGTGGCCGAACGGTTCTAGGCGCTTCAGTTTGGAACTGCGCGACCGCTACGGTCGCAGGTTAGAATCCTGCCTCGGGCATGGATGCGTGTGATGTCCTTAGGTTCGTTAGGATTAAGTAGTTCTAAGTTCAAGGGGACTGATGGCCTCAGATGTTAAGTCCCATAGTGCTCAGAGCCATTTTGAAATCTACCTAGGCCCGTTAGCAGTGGACGATTTAACCCATCTTATTATCCAGATAGCCTTGTGTTCTCTCTCTAGTGATTTCCTTATTTCTGTTTTGCCAACACTGTATTGTATCAGTTCGCATACTCGGTTTTAACAAGTTCGTTAATGTAAGAAACATTCTCTTTAAAGTGAAGTGGAAGTATTAAGACGTTGTTCGCGAAGAAAAACGGTTCACTGTATTGTGTCAAAATCTTTCTTTAGCTTGTCTGACGATTAGATGTTATTTTACACCGTTACATAGTACTCATGTGACAATATTATCCGAAAACGCTCGTTTTTTGAGTTAACTATCATATTAAAGTTATGACTACAGAAAAACATCATCTCTTTTTAATGGCATTGTAGGAACAGTGCAGTTTGCATGTCAGCCTCTCTAAATATTGATCAACAAACTAGGAAGAGTTAACATTTTGTTGCGCAGAAAGTACGCTGTTGAAAGGAGTATAATATTGTTTTTACAATTCGCGTTCATAGGAATCCTGCAGCATTAGCAGAAGCTATTTTTTCTCGCTAAATTACGTCCAGCGCCTACAGTCTGTTTCTCATAGCATGCGGTTTGATTAGTATTATTTAACTTACAGAATCGGACCTTTTTCCAGCTAAATGGATCTTTTCGCGTGCAAAATTTTTCTGCTGTCCATACACAGTCAGGCGGTTGTAAGGAACGATAAGCTATGTAGATCACAGTACTATACCCGCGCTCGGAGAAAATGTAGTAGCTTGTAAAAATGTTATCTGGCGCCTGCGCTACTACCTGAACTACCAACGTTGCCACTTACCACTCTAACAACGAGGAAGCTGACGTTTGTCGCATGGACTTCGCTACTAATGTTGCGCATGCGCACAAGGAACTTTCTGCTTATCATGCCCCTCACCCCTGTGAAAACGGAGGTGTAGCGCGATCATAGTAATTGCAACAAATTACTCTCGTGTGCCTTTTCCTGTACGCACACGCCATCTCTACTAATACACTCTAGTGGCACAGACAGGAACTGAAAACGGCGAGTAACAATCGAGCGCCATGTAAGAACGTTGTAACGCACTATGGATTGTTAAACGATCGCTTCAAAGGGCGTGGTTAACAAGGTTTACGTAAATGATCTTTGATAAACAGCTGAGTCACTACAGTTGTAGTCAGTAATCTCTGGAAAATCATAGAAGGAAGAAATGGAACTACTATTTTTGTTAACAGTAGAGAGCCTTCCGTTGATCTGCAGAGTACATCGTAGCTGTATGTGTTCGTCCGACCTTCAGTTGCTGGTAATTGCTAAATATATTGTACTAAATGTTCTAACGTACTGTTCGTACTCAGACTGTCGCAATACTTATGGTAGGACTGGATTCAGTTGTTTTGTCTGCCTGTTTTACACTGTTACCTTTCAGCGACATAATTTTTGGGTCTGCGCTTTTGTATGCGATTTAGTTTTATTTCCACAAGTGCTTGCGGCTTTAGTCGATGTTCATTCTTCATGCACACATATTTCACGTGAAGGCAGAACTTTTGTGGGATCGGTAAACATAGGAAAAAATCGATCGTACTTAAATGAATTAAGGTGTAGAGATAAGGAAATAGAAGTGAAGACCCACTATATAGCTCTTATAGTACGTGAACTCTCCGTAATGGCGTGAAGTTACACATCTTGCTTCTGTAACGAATCGCTTCTAACAACTTAGTTCCACGTGCTATTCCGCTTTTCCAATTACAAAAGTTGTAGCTCCAGCAGTTTAGCTGTTCTTCAGTGCTTGTGTAGTTATAGCTATAATGTTAACAAAGATCTTGAATTTCCTATGTTATGGCGTCGTGCTAGTGTGTGTGTGTGTGTGTGTGTGTGTGTGTGTGTGTGAGTGTTATAGAGACTTTTTTTTCTAGCAACCGAGATAAATGCACCCTTCTGTGAAATGGAAATTCTTTTGGACTGCGATGTTCACGTCGCTCATGAGGCGTCCACTACGCCATGTCAGCGTACCTTGCCATCTTAGTTTGTGATTCTCAGCTGCAGTAAGCGACCGTTACCTCGTCATGCACTATTTATCGTGTCTGTTGCTGCATATAATTTGCATACGTTCCAAGTCTCTCGAGTCACCGACTCCACTGCCGTTACACAATTATAGACGATGCGCTCATCATGAAATGACCTAACCATTTGGTCTCTCATTTCGTTCGGATAAAAAAGAAGGACCAGGTTTTAATGCTTTGTGCAGCTAGGTCATTAGATAGCAGCTCATTTGAATAAATGCGGGTTGGCAATGGGCACGAAGACAAAGCTCGATGTGAACCGTGCAACTGTCATGGACATGGTTCCTTTTTCAGGGCCATGTTTCCCGACGGCTGACTACACATATGCGACAAAAGATAATGATGTAAATGCGAGATTTTAATGGATAGCTATCATCTCAGTCGTTTCCAGTAGCTCATGGCGAGAAGTTTACAAAGGGTAATTTCATACACTTGACTTTTTCTTGAAGTGTGAACTTGGCTCATTTGAGTCACCCGTTAACATTTCAGAATTGTTCACATTTGTCAATTAAAAAACTGTAACAGTATTTAATAAGCACTGCATAATATTTGTTTAGGCTCTTCTACATAATTCTGACCTAAGCAAGTTAAAATGTCGTAACACTGAGATCATGTACCAGTTTGTAATTTTATTAGAATTTTCTGTCGTATGCCGAACTCAAACTCGGTTTATTTCAATATCGGCTGTTTTGCGAACCTTGGATACTGTGGTGGAATCTGTATGATCGTACTTTTTCTGTCTATTTTTACCCGGTATTTCACACAGTTTAGATGCATCGTTGTATCAGTGTCTTCTCGACCAGCCTGCTTATACATAGGAGAATTAAGGAAACATATGTATTCAATCTGAACTAAAGAAACCACGGAATAGGAGAACAAGAATTCGAAACAGTACTCCTTGCGCTTAATGTTTTAATTCAGCGATCTTTTGTTCAGTGTAACTATGTTTTCCGCACAATCGCTCGCACCATTAGCGTTGATGTATGTATTGTGTTTCTGTGTGAGACGAATAGCCAAAGCACAACAATACATCTAGTGCTTAAATACTTGGAAACTATGCGCTCTGTTTTGGTTGTAGTCTTTCTCTAAAAGATTACTCATTTCTTCACCGAGGCATGTTCCTTGACCCTTTTCCCACTGTAAATGTGTATCGTTTTTATTTACATCTTGGATTTTCAGTTAAAATAATGTTGACAGCGAAGCTACAATGTAAAGTTATTCGAATGCTTCTAGTACTGTTGTAACAAGTTTTTGCGTTGATTCATGGATTGGATGCTTTTTTTGTTTAATGTGTTCGATTAGTGCATCAACAACGGAATTTGAAACTCAGTAGATGCGAAACTAAAGCAATGTCATATGATTATTTATAGTGTTTTCCTGTCAGACATGATTCTGCAACACACAAACAGGAAACCTTCGGTTTCCATTACTTTTCACATTTTTTTACTTTTCATTGCGCACTCTTGCGATAGGCAGTTTTGAGGGTCGCTGCATAAACGGTTCAACATTGCAAAATTAGCCCTGGGATTGAGATGCATCGGGCGAGGGAATACTTTTTCTTTCTAGCCTTAGAACACTAATTGGGGGGGTAAATGTTATTTGTACTATTCTAAGTTGATTCAAATTAAGCCATACGTATAAGTGATGCATTAGTGACTTAGTATTATTAGATACATGTTAAATTAAGTACGAAATATCCTGTTTTATACCTTACTGCAATCGTAAATTTTACGAGGGTTTAGTAATCTAAGGTTAATGGCGTTTACAGACTAACAGGAGCTGCGTAATTTCAATGCACTTATTGACTCTGACACTCCGAAGACACCTCGTGATCAGACATGGTTTCGGGCAACAGAAGTTATGGAAGAATCAGTCCCTTTGTGATGGGTTCTGGCTGATTCGAAAACTGAGTTTTACTCGCTTGGATCACGGCTACTGTGAGTCTTCGTAGTTAGCTACAGAGATGAAAGTACAAGACGTAGTACAATCAAATGCAAACAGGAATGGTCGATCCGGATTTTTACTCGGTTCCTCCAGACTCAGAAGCCAACGAAACTCGCTCTGCCGGTCGGTTATCCTCGTTAAAGGCAAGAAACTGCGTGGCGATGCTGAATAACGAAATCAAACGTGCTCTTCTCTTGCGAGGTTCCATTAATTAAGAGTTCTGTCAGATGATTGGATAAATACCAAAGAAGGAGCAACACTTTTTATTTATTTATTTAGCGGAGCGCACGTTAAAAGTCTGGTCGGTTCAACTTTACGCGGTCTCGGAAAGGCGAAACCTGCTCGACATGCAGGTAGAAAAACAAACAGAGACGGCAGGCCGAAAGAGCAGCCAACACGGCGGCGCGGTCCGTTCCTCATTTCCCATCGCAGGCGGGCGTCGCTCTTTTGTGCGAGCAGCGCCGGCGGATGTTCTCCTGCCAGATGCCGGAAAAAGCCAAAAAGGAGGAAAGAAATTTCGCGAGATTAATTTCAGCGCAAACTTGCCCGACACAACATTTCACTTGTAAATTCCTCTCGGCCCTTGGCGCTCGCTCGAGTTCGCGGGCGCGAACAAGGATTGGTCCGGGCGGCTGCGCTGCGATGCGAAGCGCCACGGTTAAGGGTCGATGGTGGACGGGGAGCGGTAGAGGGGGGGGGGGGGGGGGGAGCGGGTTTTAACGGCGCTTTAAAGCTCTGCCTTGAATACATTATCCGGCCCGTCGGCGGGTCGCGGAGTTTGAAAAATGCGGGAGCCGCCGCCAGAGGGCACGGGGTGGGGAAGAACGCTCCGGCGGTTAGCATCCAGCCTGGCTATACACGCGTAGTAATGAAGCGAGCGGCCCCATACAACCGGTGCATTGCACAGCGCACGCGCGCTTCTGTGTGTGTGTGTGTGTGTGTGTGTGTGTGTGCGCGCGCATCTTGATGTAAGGCAGCAGCGGGGTGGCCGCTTGTACATCCCGCGTGGCTAATTACATTTGAGTTCTACTAACAGCATCAAAATTCATAGAATAGGAATATCTATGAAGTGAGCATCGAGATACGCAGTTCAGAATTTTTGTCGTCATTATAAATTACTTGCCACGTCACGTGACTCTGGTATGACGTAAGGCTTGCACGTAAGCACTCTGCAAGTTTTGAATGTCATCACATAGCTGCTAGAATGGTTCAAATGGCTCAGAGCAATATGGGATCTGATTTCCTTCTGAACAGGTCAGAGGGGATTGGCAATCGTAAGATGTTCATCCAAGCAAGCTCCTAGTGCGCCGTGTTGCCTAGTAAAGCACGAATCTCCTAGGAAATTTTGTGTTTTTAAATATGAACTCTTACTTGCTGAAAGTTGCATGAATATCCGGATTAGAGAGTTCAACAGCCTAGTTTACAATTCCAGAGGTTAAATCAGCATATATTCTAAATTAGTTTTAGCCGCAGACAACACTAGGGGCTGATGGTATAAAGATCGCTAACTGGAGATTAGTTTTGACCTTAGCTCAGAAAACAAATCCGGTTCACGAATTTGCTGTGTGATGTAACACCAAACCGACTAAATTTGCACGAAATACGCTAAACCTACCGATAAACCTTGTAATAGAATAACCTACATCAAGTGCATCCTAAGCGGGGCATCATGGAAACCATGGCGATGTAGATTTCGCTCTGAATTGCGCATCGTAAATAAAAATCTGAGAAACTGAATTACAGTCAACAGGTTTTTATTCATAAAACGTATATTTTAGGTCTCCCGATGTGCCACATGAAACAGTTACCCATTCGAAAATGATACATTGCTAGAAATCGTTTTAGGCAGCATAGTTAAAAACTGATATTTTATCTAAGCCCAACAAAGAAAAGGCATGGAATGTTACCTTGGACTTCAATTTACAAAACAAAGTAACAAATCGTGAATGGGGAAGTTTAAAAAATATTACGACAATATCGAGAAAAGGACTAAGAAAGCAAAGCGCAGCTTTAAGATGCGCTTTGCCACACACAGATTACTCCGCTAGGCAGCTGATAGAACGCGGTCATCTGACGTTGCCCAGCCAGTGAAGTGACCAATTTGACTGCCAGAACAATCTGTAGTTTCTCAATTGTTTGCTCACTAGGCCAACGACGGCCAAGACACTGGATTCGGCCGAACGTTTGTCGCCAATGCATTGATGTTCGGCTTCTCATCCGTACCAAACGAGGGCTTGCGGCCAAGGGATTCGGCCATCTGGTGTCGCAGTTGGTTCTGATAATTTGCCGACATTTCTCCCGTTTCGTTAAAGCGGCATTTTAATTTCAGTTTCACCTGCCGATATTATGAGAGAGGATAAGGATTTGACAGTCACTGTATGCGCAACATTTATTTTGCAGCGAAAAGTTGATCACCAGAAAAAGAACGTGGAACGACGTCGGTACACAACTTCTCTCTTGATAAGTAGGGGAGCAGTGTGGTGGGACAAAAGTAGTGTCTGACGTTAAAGCTGAATTGGAATATAGGTTATTTCATAATTTTTTCCGAACAAAAGGTACAGATTTCGAATTGTTATCAAATTGCGTTCTGTCAGCAGCCTAGTGGAGTAATCTGTGTGTGGCAAAGCGCATCTTAAAGCTGCGCTTTGCTTTCTTAGTCCTTTTCTCGATATTGTCGTAATATATTTTCGGAGAGCTTTTAGGAGACAAGAGTAACTACAGCGCGCACAGAGGCTTTTTAAGCAACCATCCTTCATAGGTTCCAGACACGAATGAAACGGGAAGAAGCCTTAACAATTGGAACAATGAGAAGTATAGTTTTCCACGCGCTTCTTAGTACTTCGCAGAGTATAGCTGCAAAAGTAGAATGTGCTTCATGACGTACGTGCAAAATATGGACGAAAATACGGAAGCACCACGAACATAGCACATTACTCTACCTCATATGGTGTAGAAAACCCGTTGACATCAGCCAAAATGGTCACATAATCCTTGACAATAATGCGACCTTACAAAGTAACCATGGGGCCCATGGAATACCATGATCGGCTGCCAAAATTAACACCGAACCCCTGCCATGTTTCACTCTTGGGACGTAAACTCGGCCAGTAGTTGGAAACAATGTAGAACAAGACTTATCCGACAAATATCATTTTTCTTTTGCTCCGTACTCCAGGTTTTGCGGCTTCGGCTCCACGTGTTCCCGATACGGGAATGTGAACCACTGATAAGTGGTTTCCGAATTCCAGCTCGCCATACAGTACTCTCCTAATGGAGCTTCCTTCGTGCTGTTTTGATGCTGGCAGGGTTCGCGAACGCGACAGCTCTGCAGTAACTTTTGCAGCTGTCGCCGTCTTATTTTTCGTCACAATCCTCTTCAGTGACCGCCTATTACGATCACTCGACACACGCTTTCGTCCGTGTTGTGACTTGCCGGATGATGTTTTTCCACTTCCCCTGTATGCGATATAACTCTTCGATGCAGTGCCGCTGTAAACACTAAATACTTCGTCTCTCTTGGTTCCGGAAGCACACACCGTACGAACACCAGCAATTTGCCGTCATTCGAATTCTCTTACGAGGGTCGTTCAATAAGTAATACTCCATATTTTTTTTTAAAAAAAAAGCCATTAATATACATAGACAAACGTCCTTGTTGGTCTTTCTCATTTGATGTTTGTTCTGTACGCCAGTGAAGTTTGAACCGTTCTGGCAGATGGCAGAGCCGAAGTACAGCGTCAAAATGGCGCCTACCTACGACTCACGTTACAATCAGCGTGCTGTTATTGAATTCTTATGGGCAGAAAAAGAAACCTTGGTGAACATTCATAAACGTTTGTGTGCAGTGTATATGCTGCAGTTGATAGGACTACAGTCGGGCGATGCGTAAAGAAAGTTTCAGCCTCAGGAAATGCAGATACAGAGCTCCATGATCAGCCACGCTCGAGACGTCCTGTCAGTCACTACTCCCGACATGCTGAATCGTGCGGATGCCATTATTCGTGCCGACCGGCGCATCACAACTCGACAAGTGGCTCTACAGTTGTCGGTCAGCATTGGAAGTGCGTCTGCAACGACCGAGACTCTCGGTATTCAAAGAGGTGCTCATGATGGGTTCCACTAATGCTCACAGCGGACCACAAGATTAAAAGAAAGGCCATTTAATTTGAATTGTTGGAGCTTTTTGAGACCGACGGAGAGGCCTTTCTGTCACGGATCGTTACGACAGACGAAAGCTGGGTCACCACTTCGCGCTGAAAACAAAAAGACAGTCCATGGAGTGGCGTCATCTACTTTCACCATAAAAGAAGAAATTCAAGACAACCCCCTCTGCACGAGAAGTCATGGTGACAGTATTCTGGGACTGTGATGGCGTCATTCTCATAGATGTGATGCCAAGGGGGTCAACCATCAATTCAGAGGCATACGTGAAGACTGAATAAACTCGAGAACCTTTTCCGACGTGTTCGATAGGACAAGAATTCAGCAGAAATCTTGCTCAAACACGATAATGCACGCCCACACACAAGTCTGAGACCCCGGGAGCACATCGACTCATTGGGTTGGACATTATTGCCTCATACACCCTACAGCCCAGACCTGGCACCCTCGGACTTCCATCTCTTTGGGTCGCTTAAAGATTATCTACGGGGAACACTCTTTGAAGATGACGAGAGTGTCGGTCATGCAGTGAATACGCCTACAGGACAAGAGCTTTTCCCAGCAGGGAATACATGCTTTCCACAACGCTGGCGTACAGACGTAGTACGTGATGGAGACTATGTAGAAAAATAGGACACGGAGAAGACATGTTGATGTACATTGTCACCAAATTTCGACTCTTAACAATAAATATGTTGTGAGAAAAAAATGTGGGGCATTACTCATAGAATTACCCTCGTATCTCCGACAGAATTCACTCACAACTACACTACTGGCCATTAAAATTGCGATACCAAGAAGAAATGCTGATGATAAACGGGTATTCATTGGACAAATATATTATCCTAGAACTGACATGTGATCACATTTTCACGCAATTTGGGTGCATACATCTTGAGAAATCAGTACCTTGATACGCCTGGGCATTGAGTCAAGCAGAGCTTGGATGGCATATACAGGTACAGCTGCCCATGCAGTTTCAGCACGATACCACAGTTCATCACGAGTAGTGACTGGCGTATTGTGACGAGCCAGTTGGTCGGCCACCATTGACCAGACGTTTTCAATTGGTGAGAGATCTGGAGAATGTGCTGACCAGGGTAGCAGTCGAACATTTTATGTATCCAGAAAGGCCCGTACAGGACGTGCAACATGCGGTCGTGCATTATCCTGCTGAAATGTAGGGTTTCGCAGGGATCGAATGAAGGGTAGAGCCACGGGTCGTAACACATCTGAAATGTAACGTCAATCGTTCAAAGTGCCGTCAATGACCGAGACGTGTAACCAATGGCACCCCATGCTATCACGCCGGGTGATACGCCAGTATGGCGATGACCAATACACGCTTCCAATGTACGTTCACCGCGATGTCGCCAAACACGGATGCGACCATCATGATTCTGTAAACAACACCTGGATTCATCCGAAAAAATGACGTTTTGTCATTCGTGCACACAGGTTCGTCGTTGAGTACACCATCGCAGGCGCTCCTGTCTGTGATGCAGCGCCAAGGATAACCGCAGCCATGTTCTCCGAGCTGATAGTCCATGCTGCTGCAAACGTCGTCGAATTGTTCTGCAGATGGTTGTTGTCTTGCAAACGTCCCCATCTGTTGTGTCATGGATCGAGACGTGGCTGCACGATCCGTTACAGCCATGCAGATAAGATGCCTGTCATCTCGACTGCTAGTGATACGAGGCCGTTGGCATCCAACACGGCGTTCCGTATTACCCTCCTGAACCCACCGATTCCATATTGGTTCAAATGACTCTGAGCGCTATGGGACTTAACTTCTTAGGTCATCAGTCCCCTAGAACTTAGAACTACTTAAACCTAACGAACCGAAGGACATAACACACATCCATGCCCGAGACAGGATTCGAACCTGCGACCGTAGCGGTTGCGCGGTTCCAGATTGTAGCGCCTAGAACCGTATTGGCACTCCGGCCGGCAAGTCCATATTCTGCTAAGAGTCATTGGATCTCGACCAACGCGAGCAGCAATGTCGCGATACGGTAAACCGCAATCGCGATAGGCTACGATCCGACCTTTATCAAAGTCGGAAACGTGATGGTACGCATTTCTCCTCCTTACACGAGACAGCACAACAACGTTCCACCAGGCAACGCCGGTAAACTGCTGTTTGTGTATGAGAAATCGGTTGGAAACTTTCCTCATGTCAGCACGTTGAAGGTGTCGCCACCGGCGCCAACGTTGTGTGAATGCTCTGAAAAGCTAACCAATTGCATACCACAGCATCTTCTTCCTGTCGGTTAAATTTCGCGTCTGTAGCACGTCATCTTCGTGGTGTAGCAATTTTAATGGCCAGTAGTGTACATAGAACACTGTTCTGTCCGCGCCGGCCGCGGTGGCCGAGCGGTTCTAGGCTCTTCAGTCCGGAACTGCGCGATCGCTACGGTCGCAGGTTCGAATCCTGCCTCGGGCGTGGATGTGTGTGATGTCCTTAGGTTAGTAGTTCTAAGTTCTAGGGGACTGATGACCTCAGGTGTTGTCCCATAGTGTTCAGAGCCATTTGAACCATTTGTTCTGGCCGCGACTGACACTTGCAACACACTGATGATATCACACAGGTGCCGTTCTTGGTCAGATACAACAGCGCAAGTTGGAGGCTTGTCTGGTATCTGCATTTATGTTCAAGCATGCTTATCTCGCTGTAAGAACTGTGGCCGCTGTTCGAAGATGTCCGGGAGTCAGGACCGCATGTGGCGCCCAGTTTTATAACCGGCCGTAAATGATCGAGAAAACATGTACTCAGAAAAAGGAAACAAATTCATTCACAGAAGTGTACATGTCGTCACTATTCACCTTATTACCACTTATTTACGGAGTTTATCATGGATTTGTTATGAAATATTTCTTTGTATGATAGTGATTAGCAGTCTGGAAGCATATTTTGCTGAAAGCTGCCATTTCACCGTAAGCTACACATCACCTCGCTTGTCAGTGTCGGAATCAGATAAGACGCAGCGGTTGTTAGCGTAAGTGATTTTAAGGCGACTACAGAGGCCGCCAAGTTGAACTAGACAGCCTGCAGCAACGCACCTGCGTGGGGCAGCACGCACCAGGCAGCAGGTGTGTCGCATCACGCGCCACCCGCATGCTCCGCAACACATTGTTCTGGCTCCCCCGCTCTCCCGATACCGTTACTCCGATTCGCACGGTCCTGTGATGTCTCGTCTCGCTGGCTAAACTCCGCAAAAACATCTCTTGTAATTTACTGGGTTAATGTTAGGTGTCGCTGTAAAATAACGGTCAAAGATGATCGACCAATAGCTGTAAAGCGCGAAGCCTTCTCAATCGATTGCGGCGTCTCTAGTGTCTGTAGGTAAACCAATATGGCCAAAGCCATCGTTTGCGAAGCAGCTGTTATTTTGTTTGCCGTTAAAACGAAATGTAATAATAGAGCAACTAATTGGCAAGTGACACATGAAACTAATGATAAATGTAATAATAGACCAACTAACTGTCAAGTTACAAATGAAACTTGGAAACACTGGTACTGAAACCCATCGTTTACGAAAAGAAGTTTATAGCGAGAACTGTTTATCACGTACGCGAGTTTTTGAGTGGTTCAAGTTTTTCCAAGAGGGAAGAGAAGACGTTAAAGATGACTCACACCCGGTACGCCGTTTATCATCAAAAACGGGCGAAAATATCGAAAAAGTAGGTAATCTGATTCGGTCTGACCATCAGTTCAGTATTCGATCGATTACTAAAATTGTAGGAATTCAGATAGAATGCTTAAGGCAATTTTTACATAACCATTTTAACATGAGAAAAGTTTGTGCGAAACTGGTGGCGAAAATTCTCGCTGCCGAACGAAAAGAACATCGTGAAAATATTTGTACTGGTACTGTGAAAACCGTTGCAGATGAGTCTGATTTCTTGGAAAGAGAGATAACATGTGACGAATCCTGGTTTCTCACTTACTATCCAGAAGCTAAGTGCCAATCCTTGCATTGGAAGGGTCCAACTTACTTCATAGAGAGCGAAAAAAGCTCGAATGAGCAAATCAAGACTCAGAGCGATGATGATTTACATAAATTATTCGCAGTTGCGAATGTGGACAACCAACTGCATAATGGAATGAAGGCAATGAAAATTTGTGCCAGGTCGGGACTCGAACCCGGTCCGGCACATATTTTCATTGTCGTCATTCCATTATACAGCTCGCAACTACGAGTACATTTCAAGTATTTCATAACGGCTGTGGTCGCCGCAGTGCGTGTTCCTTTGGACATGAATACGTGTCGAAGGTACATGGCATCGTACTTGTGAACAACTGCAGTATCGATAACGATCTTTTTTTTCGATGTTCATGCCATTGCGTATCTGCCCTTGGTTCATGAAGGGCAGACTATTAATTAGCCTTACTGTCTTGAGGTTCTTGTTCAACGCCGTGAGAAAATAAGAAAGAAACGGTCCGAACTATGGAAGAACAAATCGTAGGTTTTGTATCAAGACAACACACCGACTCATACCGCACTGCCTGTTAAAAGGTTACTAGCGACGTGCAGCATCCCATTGTGCGACCACCCACCTTATTCGCCTGACCTAGCATCACGTGACTTTTGCCTGTTTCGCGAAGTCAAATAACAAGTTTTCAGTCCGTTGAAGCAGCGGAAGAAAAAGCGGTACGCGTCATCTAGGAGCTCACTGAGGAAGACTTCCAGCGCTGTTTCTGTCGATAGAAAATGCGCGTGGAATGTTGTAGGAGAGAAGATGGGAGTATATTGAAGGTGACAATAGCTGAATGTGTATGTTTCTGAAATAAAATGTTTTACAACAATAGTCTCATTATTTTATATCCACACCGCGTTGTGTCACGTCTCTATTGGTACGTATATTTTGGTACGTTCTTTGTACTTGTTACCGACTAATATACCATCTTCGAGTACTTTAGTGTAAAGAAGCAGTATGCGACATAAATAAACGACTGGCAAAGAAGCGTAGACCACTGGAAGACAGTGCCATAAGGTACCAAAAAGTCAAACATACCATACAGCCATACCTTATTAACAGATATAAATCTGCCAGATGATAGAGGTGTAATCTTCGGAAACGCTTAGTCGAAAGTATAATGTAATTAAAAAAGTGCCCTGTTGTAGCCACAAAATACACTTAGTGTCCAACATGATAGCGCGAGCCGCCCGTTGTGGCCGAGCAGTTCTCGGCGCTTCAGTCTGGAACTGCGCGACCGCTACACTCGCAGGTTCGAATCCTGCCTCGGGCTTGGATATGTGTGATGTCCTTAGGTTAGTTAGGTTTAAGTAGTTCTAACTTCTAGGGGACTGATGGCCTCCAAACTTAAGTCCCATAGTGCACAGAGCCATTTGAACCATTTTTTGATAGCGTGACACGAAGAGAACCCCTTACCAGCGAAAGTAGTTGCTGTTATTTAGGTGGCCTGCTTGCACTTAGAACTACACACCCTTATCACACGGCACGATAGGATTCAGCTACGCGTTTGACAAAATTATGGCAACACAGATTAGCAAAAATTTTCAATAATTTATTTATAGACACTTTACAAACAGTTAACTGTAGAATGATGTGTGGTACTAATTCGGTATTCAATTGCACTGATCCGTCGTTAACTATTGGTCTAGTTCTGAATGCAATGAACGATAACTACGATCACTTTCAGAATGCCCAATTGGCCCGTGTTGGCGGCGAGTATGAGACTGCGAACACGGTCCTGATGTCTCGAGGTATTGTTTATACTGGGCCGTACTACACGAAGCTGCATTGCTTATATCCGCGTTTGGCGAATCCTACGCTGTCTTGAGGTACTGACTACTTGAGGAGAACATGCGTCTGCTCTTATCCGCGTTGGGCATGGATGTGCACTATTTGTGTGATGTGGGCGGAAGTATAAAGTAGCTGCCTTTTGTGCCCTCTATTGGAGGCCAGTCGTAACTCAGATGCACCTGAGTACTAGGCAACACGCCGCTCTGATTTGTATAGCTGTGTTCCGTATCTTCCAGAGGACACACCGTGCTCTTTCTGGTACTCACCTTACGCGATTTACGGAAATCCCGTACCTGAGTAGCATAGTAGGGCGGAGATTTGAATTGCACTCCTCACGGATACGAGTCTTAACATTACGCCGCTCCGCCCGATCTGAACATAGGAGTCACTAAATTAAGAGACATAACAACACGTTCTGTCACAGAGATCGTATTACATTAGGTAAGTCTTGCACGACGTTTGCGTGAAGCCGAATTTTTGAAGGTTGCGTTTCATTTTTGCGACTGGGTTGCCGGAGTCATAAATGTAACAACTCAACGCAGTGTACTGCGTAGCGCAGTGGTTAGTGTATAAATCTGATGTGTAAAACGTCGGCCGGCCGCGGTGGTCTAGCGGTTCTAGGCGCTCAGTCCGGAGCCGCGCGACTGCTGCGGTCGCAGGTTCGAATCCTGCCTCGGGCATGGATGTGTGTGATGTCCTTAGGTTAGTTAGGTTTAAGTAGTTCTAAGTTCTAGGGGACTGATGACCATAGATGTTAAGTCCCATAGTGCTCAGAGCCATTTGAACCATTTGTTTGTAAAACGTCGTGGGCTGCTTTCTCGTTATACGCAGTGTGTTTTTATTTCTAAAGATAATCAAAAGACCTTGGCTATTATTTTTATTCAGTTGATTGGTTTAAATGTGAATCCTCCTTCCGTTCTGAATCTGCCTGTGTTGCCTACAATCAGCAGCAAAGTGCCAACTAGGACTCGTCATCGATTGGTTACGTGGGAGCTCGTGTCACCAGTGTGATGATAGTTTCACGTAAGCAATGATAGCGAGAAATTACCGTTTGCTTTTAGCGCTGAAACTGAAATTATTCTGTTTTGAGTTTGATCGTAGAGATTAGCTTCAAACGCCCTGAACAAGGCGATCGGGACTTTAGTTCTTCCGAAGATTGTTGACATCCGTTTTCTCTGGTACATTGCACATCACGAGGTTGTGGTTAGCTTAGGACAAGAGGTTAAATTCAAGTATACAAAACGCGTCGTCTGCCGCAGTGCAGCTGTAGACAAATCATCTCGCTTTTCCATCGTCCCTCACGGCGGTCGCTTCCAACATGGCTCCGCGTTACACGTTAACAGCATTTGTTAAGTAACGCGCCGTGTTTGTGTGCCGCCTATAACCGAGCATTAACTGGCAGTCGATGTGACAACACAGTAGCGGCAAGTGACAAACGTTAACTGTCAAGTAATTTTAATCGGGCTATAGTCTGAAATAATTCTACTACCGGATATCACGGAACTGATAGACGTAAATTTATCCCATGGATTAAGACCGAACGAAATCCTGTACGTTGATGTTGCAGTTAGGTATCAGCGTTGGAGACACTACATGACAGTACGTCGAGGGACGTCCAAAGAGAGAAGAGACGAAGGCAGATTACGCTATAGACCAGCTGGATCAGTAAGAGAGAAAAACCTCGGAAAGAGGCGAGGAGAATATCCGACAGAAAAAAATGCATTCGTTTTTATGACGATAACTTTCGACGTATGGAGGAGCTGGCTCCGCTGCCAGTTCCGAAGCTGAAAGGGATCGGCTGTCGCCGCTCACCACAATGATCCCCAGCGCTCTTTCATCTCTCCTCACGACAGCAGACGTTTCCCGATCTCAGTGAGCCGATCCTCATTTACAGCGACACAAAGATGTGACGACGAATAAAGAAACGCCCATGTCGGCGGTACTGGAAGTGAAGGGTCTCTTTAAAATAATCTCTAAGCTGCCATTTTAGTTTCAGTGTGGCCCTATTTCGTACGACGAGAAATAATATTCCGAAATCGCATTGGTCATAACTTGACAGAAAACTGTTATGTGTGCTGCGTCGCGAAGACAGATACCTAAATGACTTCGTAATGTTACTGTGTATGGCGAACTGAAAAATTCCCGTAGGCTGCGAAATCCGGGAGACAGATGAGGTGTATCGTGAGCATTTCACGATACAGAAGAAATAGTGAATAATACATTGGACCAACGGCAGCTAGCATAGAGACGCACAGGCTGTCATTGTTCGCATGCTCCATTCATGACTGGGTCGGGATAAGTCTTTAAAGTATTCTTTGTCTATTAACTTTATAGTGCCTGTCAGGGTACAGGATAATGTGCATATTTTTTTTAAAAAATGCATTACTAATTTTATTGTGAGTCTTAAAACACAATCACCCAGAACATTTCTCGCTAAGATCAGTAAATTCATCGATGTGTCTAGGTATACACGCGAAGCACTGTTATTGGAATAAAAGCAGCTTTCTCAAGGCCAAAGTTTCCTTAGCCTTTTCGTACAGAAACGTACAAACAGGACGCTTTTCACGTATACGTGTGTAATATCTCTTTATATTCGATGAATTATTCTGATACAATTCTATCCTTGAATGACGTTTACTAATTTTCTATCTTCATACTCGCAGAATCCATGCGCAAAGTAGTTTCATACAATAGCTATGCCATGAGCGCATAATTATTCTTTGTAGTACTCTCTCTGGTGGTTGTTAGAAAAAAGCCCCCGAGATTGTCTTCGTGCCGATTAGCCTGAGCTTTGTTTGAAGAATTGTAATCTGAATATTGAGATTTATGACAAAAGATAACTGATACGAAATTGTACGATTAAAAGCTCCTTCATACAAAAGATGTGTATTTGATATTTGACAATTAATGATATTCATTGATATATTGCGTAGTTGTTAATCAGAAGGGAAATTCCGAAAGACTGGATACAAACATGCATTTAATAATCCAAGAGCTCCATTACTTCTTCGGAAGGTTAAACTTCATCAAAGCCAAATATCCGCTTCATCTGAGGTTTCCCGACTGATTATACAACGCTCCCAAAAATACGAGGCATTTTATTTGTACAGATTAGCAGACTGCCGCAAAGCACGAGCCTGCAGAGAAGAAGAATCATCGCCTGATTTCATTCTAACAAGTAAAATTTCTGAATCATTTTGAGTGATTGAGTTATGATTGTGTTTCCTATTATGAATGATCGATTGCTCGAACGAATTGAGAACTACATAATTACATAGATAGGAGGAAAAATTACACGTGATAACCAAGAAAACGAGTTAGGTATATCACCGCAATAAACCAGTCACCTTTATTATACAGCATTACAGTTTGCACTCAAGTCGCAGACATGGCAACAGCCCCTCGTTGTCCTCATCGATGAAATATTTTCTCACATCACATGATACTGTTTTGTTCTCCTTTCGTTCTTTGTATCGTATTTGAAGTGTGTTCTTCAGAATCCATCGATTAGTTTATTGTACTCATGTGCCTAGCTATAAAATGTAGCAGTATTATTTTTCGTCAATTGCAAATATTAATTTCTGTAGTGGCTGAATCGTTGTATCTTCTTCTTTCGTTTCACCCTCTTTGGGGTACGCTGGATCAATCATTTCTTTGTGCGTTGTTCTTTTCTTAGGGTCCAGTATTTCTTCATTCTTTCTGATCTTCTTCTCCTCTCTTCTTCCGAGATGAAGGATTTGGACTTTTGTGTGGATTTGTCTTGGAACCTTATGTTTTCATCTTTAGTAATTAATTTAGCAGTTCGATCAATAAGTGAATTTTCTGAAATATTTAATTCCACTAGGTCTTTCTCAGTTTCTTTAAACCAGTTGGGCTTCGTTTTTCGGTTACGGAAGAAGTCAAAGATTTGTTTAGTTAATCTGTTGGAATTCATTCTGAGAAGATGACCATAAAAATTTATTCTCCTTTTTCGCATAGAATCTGAAAGTTTTTCAATTTTCTTGTAGAGAGTTTCATTTTTAATGTATATAATCTTATTGTCTTGAAATTTTGGCCCAATGATTTTTCTTAAAATTTTTCTTTCCTTTATCTCAAGTTTCTCCATTTGACCTTTGAAATTCATGTTAAGTGTTTCTGCTCCATACAGTGCTTCTGGCTTAATCACTGTCTTGTAATGTGTAATTTTGGACCCCCATGAAAGGGATTTTTTGTTGTATGTATTTTTTGTTAGTTGGAAGGCCAATTCAAGTTTATTTTTTCTGGATTCCATTGCTTTGCTTTCCCCAGCATTCCAAGTAATCCATTCTCCGAGATATTTGAATTCTTTTACTATTTCAATCTTCTGTTCTTGAACTTTGAGGTATTTACATGAGTGCTTGATGTTTGTCAATATCTTAGTTTTTTCAGAGGAGATGTGAAGACCAATTTTAGCTGCTTGTTTCTTTAGTTCAAGGATTTGCTCCCGTGCTTCTTCCATTGTTTCAGCAAACAGGGCCATATCATCTGCAAAAGCAATGCAATTTACTTTAAGGTTCTTCTTTTTGCAACCCAGTCTTATACCACTCTTAATATTTGTGTTCCATTCTCTGACTACTTTCTCAAGAGCACAATTGAACAGCAACGGTGAGAACCTATCACCCTGTCGCACTCCCGTTTTTATTTCAAAGGGTTCCGATAGTTCGCCCATAAATTTAACTTTCGAAAATGTATTCGTAAGGGTCGCTTTCATAATATTAGTTGTTTTCTTATCCAAACCCATTTCTTCCAGGACTGATAACAGAGATTCTCTATCAATCGAATCATATGCTTTTTTGAAATCAATGAAGGAGATTACGTATGTCTTTGCCCTTGATTTTTGGTAAGCCATGATGTTTTTGAGGTTTAGTATTTGTTCCGAACATGATCTACCCTTTCTAAAACCTCCCTGGTATTCACCGATTTGCGGATCCAATTGCAGCTCTGCGCTGTTCAAAAGGACTTTAGAAAGAATCTTGTACGTTATATCCAGCAGTGATATTCCTCTGTAATTGTTGGGGGTCTGTCTTCAAACATTTCTTGTGGATAGGGTGGATGAGAGCTGTTCTCCATTCTGCTGGGATCTCTTCTTCTTTCCAGATTTGATCGAAAACACACTTTAGGGATGTAACTGCATTTTTGTCAGCCTTTTTCCATAGTTCGGCCACTATTTGATTTTCTCCGGACGCCTTGTTGTTTTTAAGTTATGAGATGACCTTCTGTAGTTCTTCAGTCGTCGGTGGTTCTGAATCCGGCTTCTCACGGTTGTTTGGAATGGATTCAAATTTTTCAAGGATGGGTTCACAATTCAAGAGTTTTTCAAAGTAGCCTGCTAGTATTTTGCAGTTTTCCGTATTGTTGTGAGCGATGGTCCCATTTACATCTCGAAATTGGAGGGTGGGTGCTTTGTATCTTGATAACCTTTGTTTGAAAGTTCTGTAAAAGCTCCTTGTGTTGTTTTTAGCAAATTCTTCATCAATTTGGAGGAGAGTTTTGTTTTCATGTGTCTTCTTAATCCTTTTTATATTTTTATCTATCAGTTTTCTAACTGTAATGAAATTCAGTCTACTTTCTTCTGTTTTCTGTGATTGCCAATTTTGCCATGCCTGTTTTCTCGTTTCAATGAGGGCATCACATTCCAGCGACCACCAGGCATGTTTTTTACTTTTTTTGTTTGGTGCTATCCGTTCAGCTGTAGTAATGAGGTTTTCCTTGATATCCCCCCAGCTTTGTGTCTGAATGGTTTCTGTTGCTTTTGTGAATTCATCTGATTTTAATATCTTTTCTGTGCTATACTTCCGACCCTTAATTTGTTTCATGCTGCGTTTCCTGTTTGGGATGACTTTGAACTTAATTTTAGAAAGGTAATGGTCTGAATCCAAGTTTGCACCCCTGAATACCCTAACGTTCACGATTTCTTTGCTAGAAATCTTCTTAATTGCCACATGATCAAGTTGAAATTCCCCAAGGCTAGGATTTGGGGATACCCATGTTTTTTGTCTTCGTGATAGTTTTTTGAAAGCTGTGGATTTAAGAATTAAATTGTGTGCTTGGCAAAGTTCTATTAGTCTCACACCATTTCTGCTTGTTCTCTTGTGTGCAGGATAGTTTCCAACTATCGTTGTATATTAATTAGACTTTTGCCTATGCGTTTCGGAGGATTATACCACCAAGAGCCGGATTTAAGAAATAGATGAAAAGTATGTATTATTTATGGGTAAGCTGTGATGCTGTTTTTCAATTGTCGCAGCCTCCTGTTCCAATCGTATTTAGTCACATACACATTCTCTACACTGAAATCAGCAATAATGGCGTATTAGGAGGTAACAAGTGCAAACATCGTACAAAAATCGACACTTCCCCTTGTAACTTACGGCGAGATTAAAAGGATATGGCCGAATTCCTTTCCTGTTCTTCCCAAATCAGAGCTAGCGCGCCGTCTCTTGTGAACTTATTATTTATGAGAGATTACACGCTGATTTTCGTTTCTTTTCATATGTGTTCCATGTGTGCGCGCTATCCTAGTTGACGTGACGTAATCACGGACAACAAATTTTAATGGATGGCAGCAGAACCTGCTCTCCGGCCTTTTCCAGATTTCCAATTTTCCGGAAGCTATCTCCCGTTACCTTTTGTTCCTCCAAATCCTCTGTGGCCTTTATTTTGCTTTCTCTGAGTCGAACGTAGTACACAGCCGCTTGTAATGTCGAAACATAAACAGCCTTCGTCTCTTTCTCTTCGAAGACCACCTCATTTCTCGCTTTGTCGGAGCCAAGAGTATATGAGTGGCAAGAGACATCAGTATCTTCTCCCATCTTATTTCGTCGACGACCTTACCGCGGTAGAAACTCGTGCTGTATCTGTTAGTGTACCGGTTAGACAGTCATTTGGCCGACACGTGAAAACTGCTGGCATTTTTCAGTGGTACTGTAGAATCCACATAGGATCTTGTGTCTCGTCTCAGCCTTAGACACGTGATGTTTAATTTGCTTCAAAAATTCTTGCAGTGAAAATATGTAAAGTGGACGGGGCCTGGTTTTCCTCAAATTCCCACATTGTCTACACTAAGAGAGAGAACTTTTTCTTGCCAAAGCAACTACTGGATGGCAAATTCCAGGTAATCATAGACATAGTTTCGTAACATTAATTATTTTATGACAAATATATTAGATCTACAACTTTGCTTCCGCTATTTTTTCCGCTTTATTGCGGAGAACTTGGCCGTCGCTCGCCACTACTTTATCCCACCTTTTGGGCAGCATACGAATCGCGTTGTGGACGAAAAACTGGTTTAAAACTAGTTTAAGTGAAAACTAGGCGTCGTTTGACAAGATTCATGACTCGGCCAAGTTTTGCAGTTGTTCATGTGACTGGAAGTGCTGGTCGGCCAGGTCGCGTTCCAGTGATCGAAAAGGGTGGTAGTCAGAGAGAGCAATCTCTGGAGAATACGATGGATGGGTAGGGCTTATCATTTCAACATTTACAAGCATGTTTTACGGGTTTTGCAACATGTGATCGAGGATTGTCATGCTGCCAGATCACCTTTCCAAATCTATCGCTGGTTTGTGGCCGTTCGTCTTTCAGTGCTTGGCTCAAACGCATCACTTCGTTTCGGTAACAATCTGCTGTGATTGTTTCCGAGTTTGAGCAGCTTGGAAAGCCTTCTGTCGTCCACTGCCATGCCGGGCGTCGACCTAAAAATCACCATCCATGAAACGATGAAAACATTCCCTACATGTTCTTTCACTAACAGGTACATCTACATCTACATAGATACTCCACAAGCCACCGTACGGTGCGTGGCGGAGGGTTCCCTGTGCCACTATTTGTCATTTCCTTTCCTGTTCCACCCACAAATGGATCGAGGGAAAAATGACTATCTGTACACCTCCGTATGAGCCGTAATTACTCGTATCTTATCTTCGTGGTCCTTAAACGCAGTGTATGTTGGCGGCAATAGAATCGTTCGGCAGTCAGCTTCAGATGCCGGTTCTCTAAATGTTCTCAATAGTGTTTCTCGAAAAGAACGTCGCCTTCCCTCCAGGGATTCTTATTTGAGCTCCCGAAGCATCTCCGTAACACTTGCGTGTTGTTCGAAATTACCGGTAACAAATCTAGCAGCCCGTCACTGAATTGCTTCGATGTTTTCCCTCTATACGACCTGCTACGGATCCCAGACACTCGAACATTACTCCAGAATAGGTCGCACCAGTCTTTCCTAAAATTCTCCCAATAAACCGAAGTCGACCATTCGCCTTCTCTTCCACGGTTCTTGCGTGCTCGTTCCACCTCATATCTCTTTGCAACGTTACGCCTAGATACTTAAACGACTTGACTGTGTCAAGCACTAGTAATTTTGTACCCGAACATTGCAGGTTTCATCTTGCCACTCATCCGTATTAACTTACATTTTTCCACATTTAGGGCTAGCTGCCGTCCATCGCACCAACTGGAAATTTTGTCCAAGTCGTCTTGTATCTTCTACAGTCACTCAACTTCGACGCTTACCGGACACCACGGCGTCATTAGAAAATAACCGCATATTGCTGCCCACCCTGTGTTTCATGTCACTTACGTATACAGACAACAACAGCGGCCCCATCACACTTGCCTGGAGCACTCCTAACGATACCCTTATCCCTGATGAACACTGGCCGTCGATGACCATAGGCCATTTTATGAGCCTCAGCCGCAGATTTCTTCATGTCACAGCGGAAAATTAAAACTTCCTGCAAATGACGAGAATTGGACTCTTAAGCTGACGTGTTCAGTCAGGAATAAGTTTATTATGAAATCACAAATCGATTAATATTTTGATGGCATTATGTTTACCCTTGCCTAAACTTATTGTATGACACGATCTACCAGATGCACAACCACCTATTGCTGCTGCCATCTATTGCAAAACGTCGAAAGCGTAGTTGTAGAAACAATAACAAAACGATTATTTCATAAATGATGTTTTTAATATTAAAAAAATTGGCTCAAATGGCTATGAGCACTATGGGACTTAACATCTGAGGTCATCAGTCCCCTAGAACTTAGAACTAGTTAAACCTAACTATCCTAAGGACATCACACACATCCATGCCCGAGGTAGGATTCAAACCTGCGACCGTAGCGGTCGCGCGGTTCCAAACTGCAGCGCCTAGAACCGCTCGACCACTCCGGCCGGCAATATTAAAAGAGGTTCATAAGAGCGTTCCTCCCAGAAGTTAAAATATAGACATTAGCTATATGAATGGCTCAGGTGGATACATAATGCGACTGGATCTTTGGTACCAGATACGCGCAATTTTTCGCTCCATTCGAGCATTTAGGCACATAGTGCGGAATATTCTCGAACTCAGATCCCTACGCGTGCAGTGAAAGTATTCCTCCATGGGCTACGAGCACATGCAGTGACAAACTGACGTGCTACGTTTATCCTCTGGCAGTCTTCACGTGTCCAACACGACGGCGCAGCAGGCTGCGCTTAAGCGCGTTGCCACACATTATCATAAACAAATGGCCGGCCACAGGCTGGCGGCTCCATTAGACCGCTGCGCAAACAGGCGCCTCGGCTCGCTCATTGTGCGAGTAATGGCCACTTGTGCACGAACTCACTCACAGGCCGTCGGCTTTCAAGTCGCACCGCCAACGAGCTGTACTGGTTAACACTTGGCTTCAGTTTTCCAGTTCAGTCAAAGCTCAAAAAAATCTGGAGAGTATGCCCGTCTGGTAGTGAGAGCAGCATTCTGTCGAGGTGAATTTCACCAGGAAACAGGCGGAGTTATTCTTGTAGTTAAAGTAACTGAAACCTTCAGTCTTAAATATGACTGTCTTTAAGTTCTTGTTATTTTGCTCCCCCAGAAAAATGTTGCTCGTTAAGCACTCCCAAAATGTACCGTTGACCCTTTCCGCCAACCATTAACGGAGTTCTCCATGTAAAATTATCACTATGAGTATCTCTTTATCTTAGGTCGAAATGGAGGCAAAATACCGGCTGAAAGTCTCAAAAGTATCGGTTTGTTCATTAAAAGAAAATGACACGAAATTTGGAGTCTGTAAAGAGATGATAAATGTAGAGGAGGGAGGGCAAAATACTTCAGTTCCAATTAAGATGTCCGTGTTATGGGTTTGCCCCACAGTGTCTGAACATTGTCGAGAAACAGTCCCCAGTGTCCCACGAAGTGGGTGGACGCAAAACGCAAATATTTGCTATTTTCTTCCCTGATTGCGACAACATAGCATCTCCAAACCCGCCAAATCTGTGCTGGCAATACATTAGCGATATGTTTATTTAAGAGCTCAGTCATCTCTTAGTCTGGAGGATTTCTCTCATGCGGTGTGTTTGTCCAGATATTTCCTTCTCCTTTACGTCGTTGGTTCTGAAGTTGCCATTCTTTGCAAACAGTCCTAATCCAGATTTACTCGTCAGCAACTACTTACTTCAGACTACCGTTGATTTACTCACACGACCAGTCCATCGATCTGTCAGGTCTCGATGTAGCTACTCCCGGAAGAGATGGTAGAAAATGAACACCCGTTGAATCAGCAACTAGTAGTTGAATGTGGGTAGTTTAATGTGTGCTGTGACAGGACTCTCTCAAAAAAATAGATCAAATATACATTCTTTACAAACACTGTGAAACAATTTTCTTTTTGGACTGTAACGCCAGATTTCTCGGGTTCACATATTCGAACAGTGTGTCAGTTAACTTCTGTCAGAAATGTAATTTCGCTGCCACATTCGTGAGATAATATCACTTCATAGTTCGTAATTATTGACTGTCGATAAGCTTCGTATATCCAGCTTAAACGTTTCAACCTGCATCGCAGTGTACACTGATATGATACTTCAAGGCGGATTGAAACTGTCCCTATGGCAAACCTGTCCTCGCACGATGCTGGTCGTTTTCGTAATTTCTGTTTCCGGTGCTCCTATGACCGGTATCAACCAAGGAAGTGCACCAAATCATCTTGGAGAAAAAACTTCAGAATAAAATATAAGAAATTGAAACGTCCCCTTAGAAAAATTATAAATGACTATGCTGATAAAAAGCCTCTTACATTATTTGATTTTCAAACAGATGAGCAAAACTGAACGTACTCAGACATTTCTCTCTTTACCTATTCTGATCAACACTAAACTGACACAAAATATTTTTAGCGCAACGCAATCTGACTTTCAATAATCCCTACAAAAGAATGGCCCTGACTAACATTAAACTATACCTTTGACAAATCACTTACCTCACAAAAATCTTCGTTACTCGAACTACTGCAATACAGCGAGCGCCACTACTGCCAGCTAAATAAAAGATTCAAACTACTGAAGGCACTTAACTACTGATAGACATAGTTAGCAAATGAAAGATTTTGATAGAGAACAAACAATGTATTTACCTTAATAGTGTTCAAAACTCATAATATATATAGCAATTCATGACATCCAGTCTTACAAATTTACTGTCTCTGATGGGCACACGTCCAGATCATACGCTCTCAAAACACCGCCATCTCTCTCCCCACATCCACCACTGCTGGCGGCTCACCTCCAACTGCGCATCGCTACGCGCTGTTCGCATCCAACTGCCCAACACTACAATAGCAAATATTCCAACAATGCAAACCAGTCACAGACTGCACACAGCACAGTCGGTGATTTTCATACAGAGCGCTACGTGGCGTTACCAACATAAAAACCTAAACAGCCTACTTTCAAATAAAAAAGAATATAAAAATATGAGCATTTATAAGATTGTAACTCCTCAAAATGCCATACGCTCATATGTTATACGGTTCAAATGGCTTTGAGAACTATGGGACTTAACATCTGAGGTCATCAGTTCCCTAGACTTAGAACTACTTAAACTTAACTAACGAAAGGACATCACACACATCCATGCCCGAGGCAAGATTCGAACCTGCGACCGTAGCAGCAGCGCGGCTCCGGACTGAAGCGCCTAGAACCGCTCAGCCACAGCGGCCGGCTCATATGTTATAAAATAAGTGTATGACACAGTGAAATGCAGCTGTAATTTTACAATTAATACAACCCCTTTGTGTTCCTGAACTTCATAAGAAACATTTGTGTAGTAACCTCCTACGGACATGAGTAGATAAATGAAAAAATTAAAATTAAAATAAATAAAAACAGTAATCGGGTTTCGGCCACGGAGCCCAAAAGTGAGGCTGTGACGGTACCTATTGTGCAACCACATCGGCTGAGATTATTGCGCTCTAAAAAGGATTCTAAGTTATGTCCAGAACTTGGAGACTCGTTTTCCCCGGAACGGTCGAGTATTTACAGATAAGCAGAGACTCGTGTTGGCTTGTTTTGACTCCTCTTCCACTGAGTGAATTTTCTAGAAAATCTGGTTATGGCACTTGTCGTGTTGTCCTCCTGAGTCGGGCATCGGCTGAAAAAAAAAAAGGTTAAAATGTGTGTGAAATCTTATGTGACTTACCAGCAAAGGTCATCAGCCCCTAAGCTTACACACTACTTAACCTAAATTATTCTAAGTACAAACACGAGGGAGGACTCGAACCTCCGCCGAGAGCAGCCACACAGTCTATGACTGCAGCGCCTAAGACCGCTCGGCTAATCCCGCGCGGCGGCATCTGCTGACCTCAGCATTATGTTTATATGACTGTTCCACATTCTCAAGTACTTGAAGGTTGTGACTGAAAACTGATCACGTTGTTGTCACCTTTCGACGACGTCGGCAAGTGTATCCCGAACGCCAAAGTGTCGAGTCGAACCAACATCACCTATTCGGGTATTTTCACGCGTTCACCGACTGCGATCAGCCTGTGACAGGTCAACTTCAAAGTTTGGCCGTAAACAGCATATGCGTCCGGATTCAGAGGCAAGTAATTGAAAATTGAGCGTGCGTTTTCGTGAAGAGTTGATTAATAGCCGGCAGCGAGAAGCCCTTGGAAGGAGGCGGGCGCGCCGGATGTGCAGAAGGCAAGGCGAGGCGAGGCGAGGCGAGGCAAGGCGAGCCCGCCCCGGCGCGGCGGTCGCGTGACGGCCAGCCACATGGCGTGCTTCCTGGACGCCGCACTTGTTTGGCTCAATTACCCTCATCATGCAGCGCGGCCCTTACGTAAACAAAGGCGGCGGCGGCGGCGGCGGGCTGGGTGACATCCACTGCGCGGGGCTTGACGGGAGTCAGATTACAGCGCTCAATCTGAGCATTTTTAAGATCTGTTTTCAGACCGCCGCTTTACGTGAGCAGTGTCGAGCTCAGTCTGGTTGTGGGTGTTGGCGGCAAACTGGGTCCGTACGAACTATTGTTTTCCATTCGTTTGCCCATGGCTTCGTGCCTCACTTAAATCCGTGGTAACATCAGATGGAGGAGCCCTGCCGTAACTTTGATGACAACGAGAGGGCGGGGAGCGCAGTGGGCAGTTTTAATGAATTGGTCGTTTTCTTTCTCATTTTTTTTTACTTGTACGTCTGTGAGAAAAGTGCAGGATCGCTGGGCAGCGACATTTAATAGCACGTTATCCATAAACAGAGGAAAGAATAGTTTTAAAAGTAGATGTGAATTGACAAACTGCCTATTGGCTTCTGTCTCGGGTTCTTCGGCCGACGTTCATCTAATGATTTTTCTGACGTTTCGCCAGCACGAGTGGCTGGCATTGTCAAAGCTTCACCCTCCATTGCCTGGTGGTGAACTGCAGCCGAGTTTTTTTTTTTTTTTTTTTTCGAGGGACTTGCTATATGCCATTTTCAGCTATAGGTTTTAACACTTTATTTTTCAACAATTATTAAATTTCTCTTGCTACATAGTGCAAGTTTTCATTAGGTCATCAACAAAAAAATGGTTCAAATGGCTCTGAGCACTATGGGACTTAACTGCTGCGGTTATCAGTCCCCTAGAACTTAGAACTACTTAAACCTAACTAACCTAAGGACATCAGACACATCCATGCCCGAGGCAGGACTCGAACCTGCGACCGTAGCGGTCGCGCGGTTCCAGACTCTAGCGCCTAGAACCGCTCGGCCACTCCGGCCGGCAGGTCATCAACAATTACAATGGTATAATATTACAATCAGTTTTTTTCCCTTCAAGTATTCTTACAATGCAATTCGTTCTTTTCCATGTATAGTTCGTAATTATAGATATTTTATAATACAGGGTAATTTCTTATGTTACTATACATATACATATATTTTACAGTTTTTTTTATTTTTAATTTTTTAACATTGGAAGCTATGTGGAGAGCATAACGTGGGGAACTGATGTCATCAATAGAAATAGTAATAACAATGATAGTAATAAGAGAATTTTTTTCTCCATTTTGTTAATTAGAGTGCAGAGCGAGGGAGGGGGAGTAGAGGGGGTCGGGATTTTATTTGGTGTCTTTTGGTGGGTCTCCTGTAGACCATGTTCTTGTGTGCATGGTAGTGTTTGTGTTTTATTCGTGTGTTCTTTCGTCTAAGTGTGGGAGGATGGTGGTATTTGTTGTTAGTGGTGATAGGATGGGGGCGAGATCGGGGCGTGTCTTTGCTGTGTTGTGTGTGATTGTGTGGGAGGGTGTTGTGTATTTAAATTTAGGTTTCCTGTGTTCTTTGGTTGACTGTGGTAATGTCTTCCATGTCCGGTCTTTTGTTTAGGATATGGTTTCCGTATCTGGCTCTCATTTTGGCTAATCTGGTTTGTAGTGGCTCCATTCTGGTTGTCTCATAGACTTCGTTGCTGCATGTTATATATGGTAACCTTGCGATACGTCGTAGGAGTCTGCGTTCCGTGCTAACAGCTCGCGGCCACAGACTATATGTACCTGGCGCGCCAACGTCCGAAGGCTTCTCCGCGGTCATTTCCGGTACGGTTCTCCTCTTGCTACCTGCGACGGTCGTTCGCTGCAGTACGGGAAGCCAGGATCCGTTTACCTTAAGACTTTCCTCTTTCTTGTTGAAACTGTTCGCGTGTTTTTGTGCTCTGCCACGGCCGATTTCTCCACTTGCCCCAACCTGCAATGTCGCTTATGCTCTTTGATCCTGGTGTTAATTGATCGTCCAGGCCGATTCTGTCCGTCACTGTGGGAATGTATGGCAGAAAGGCCGTACCCGACGTTTCTTTTTCTGATTCCTTACTTCGCCGAGTGTTTGGCTCTGTTACACTTCTAATATAATTTCTGGGCTACCCATTGCTCCTCAGAACACTTTCCAAGTGTAGCATTTCCCGTCTGAGGCCGAGACAGAAGCCAATAGGCAGTTTGTCAACAAGTGGCCACGAAAGCCTTAAAAATTTTGTAGATGTGAATTATGTCTTCTTTGAATTAAATGTTCTAATGGTGTTATTCAACACGTTTTCACCCATTCCCGTTGGTCAGCGTGTTCTTCGGGTAAATAATCAAAACCTTTCCCACGACATGGTCGCCTAATTTAATTAACCGACAATAACAAATTACCTGTTGGCTTCCGTCTCGGATTCCTCGGCAGACGTCTGACGATTTTTCCGACGTTTCGCCAACAGGAGTGGCGATGCCAAAGTTTCACTCTCCATTGCTGTTGGTGGACTACCACTAGCAATCGGAGGGTGAAGCTTTGGAAATGCCAGCCACTCCTGCTGGGGAAACGTCAGAAAAATTATCGGACAGACGCTGTCCGAAGAACACGAGGCAGAAACCAACATGCAATTTATCAACAAATGGCCACGAAAGCCTTAATAGTTTCGTAATATCGACGCTGTTATTTATTCCTGACTGGTTCATAATTTCACTTACAGCATTAGCCTTTAAGTTCGTAAATTCTGCGTTCATTTTCACATACCTTCATGTAATTCAGAAATGTCTGTCAATTACTGCAAGTCAATTTCAAATGACCTTATTCTCGATCAAACTGCTGTTAATGGTATGAGTTTTTTAAAAAAGGACAGAAAACAGTATAAAGCGCGCAGTGCAGATATATTGGAGCTGCAGCATTCGAGCACCGCCAATCTGCACCGGTTGTTTCCTCTGGCGCGCTGTGGTCGCAGCAACAGATGTTGGGTACGTCCGAGCCTCTTCTGCGAGGACGCGGTCGCGTTGCCCAGTAAACCCACGCATCCTTCAGATGCGCTATTGTTGCATCTGCTCGCAACAGACGGCGTCTTTTCCCAATATGCATCCCTTTGAACCACAGAGTTCCAATAAAAAGTCATGTCCTGTAAATGACCAAAAAAATTTTAGATTGTATAGTCACCGATTTCGACTCTCACGCGTCAAAAAGTGCCATCTGGACCACGATATGCATCAGAAAGTCTCAAATTACATCCAGTGTAACTGTTTTCATTTTATTTCCACCGCAAAATTGCTAGAAACGAACCCTACACTAAAATTCCGTTGTTGCTTGGTTTGTTAACATGACGAATGCCAATGCATACGCCAAAGTTGCTCTGAAGATCAACGAGAATCACACCTGTCGCATTGGTGCACTGTCTCAGCGCAAGACTGTCACCGAATAAAGCTTTATTTGCATATCTCCGCTCCCTCCTCCACATATGTAATGTGGTTTGCTTGTAGGCGTTCTGGGATAGGCTGAAAGAACATCGCTTCATACTCGGTTTCAGAGTGCTTTCAACATAAGAGACTTCTCTTGTCAGTAATCCTATTGCTGACAGTTTTACATTCTTCAACCGGCAAAATCGGACCCAACCAAGAGTAGAGCTCTGTCTTCATATAATGGCTGTACTGAGTGAAACGGCTGCAAATAATGCACTTACTTGGGAGTTTAATGAAGTACTCTCTTAGAAAAGCTAAACAAATATTCAGGCAGATCTCGATAAGATTTGAAAGTCGTGCAAAGATAGGCAAATTGATTACATCAGGGATGTCCAACCTTTTAGCTTACCTAGGCCACAATGGAACAAGACGAGTATTTTTGGGCCGCACATAATATATTAAACACTTCAATGACTGCTTTTAAAAAGAAAAAAAATCGGGGTGGACCAACGAAGCAATAGCATCGTATAGCTGGAGTTTCAATTTGAAAATATTCAACTTACCATAACTTGGAATTTGATGGATTTGTTTTTCCCGATCGTGTTATAGATGCTCACTTCTTGGTGGTCGGCGAGCCGCGGAGTGGACGCCCTTGCTTCAAATGGTCACAACTGTAAAGCTGTGCGCTTCACAATGCTCAAAACCGTAGTAACCTACTGTTGTTTTAATGTCAGTGAGTCATAACTGGAATTAGACCAATGACATAAACCCATGGGTAGAATAAATTGTGGGAATATGAAATGGAAATTTACGTAGGCTTAATCGTAGATAACGTAACCGGTTTACAAGAAATGCAGCCAGCCAACCAAGGAAAATGGCTGTAAGTCACTCTTTCGACGTGGCCAAGAATGTTGCTAAAGTGTGTGGGACCCACACCAAATGGCCGGCCGCTGTGGCCGAGCGGTTCTAGGCGCTTCAGTCCGGAACCTTGCTGCTGCTACGGTCGCAGTTTCGAATCCTGCCTTGGGCGTGGGTGTGTGTGATGTCCTTAGGTTAGTTAGGCTTAGGTAGTTCTAAGTCTAGGGGACTGATGACCTCAGATGTTTAGTCCATTTGGTATTGATTAACGTCTTTATTAATGCGCGCCAGCTACCGATGGCTGGCGCCGTAACAGCGGACACTTAATGCTAGGCCGTGACCCCGGCCGACCGGCCATTAGCCAATTTGAAATTGCTCTAAGCACTATGGGACTTAAGTACACAAACAAGGGCAGCACGGATGGTGACAGATTTATCTGACCCACGGTAGGGTGTTACATTTAGTCGGGACCACGGAGACACGGTCAGACTAAACGACGCGCGCACAAAGGCGTTTAAGAAGCAGTTCTCCCCGCACTCTATGGAATTGGTAGAATCATCCGTCACACACTTCACAGTTGTTTGCAGAATATGGATGTAGATGTAGATCTCCCAACATCAATCGAGTGCAATCTGAACTTTTGTACATTTTAGTTCCTACTTATTTCTTATGTTTTGTGTATTATGCCCGTCCCATTGAACTTGTGTGAGTTACTGAATAACGGTTATTTTTGTGGTTTGTACGATTTACAGAAGTCAGACTGTGTCTATTGGAGCCTTGCTCTTTTTCTACCACAGTGAAACTTTGCTCTCGCGAGGCACAGGATTTTACAGCCGCGTGCCGTCGGACGACGTGGAAGCAAGCGCTGGTCGCCCAGTAGGCAGTAGTAAGCTCGCCTGCTGACGTTATAAGAACGCTAATGGCCGGTCGGCCGGGGTCATGGCCCAGCATTAAGTGTCCGCTGTTACGGCGCCAGCCATCGGTAGCTGGCGCGCATTAATAAAGACGTTAACCAGTCACAAACGCACTTATGTTTCTGTCGCCGAGGTTGTTGATTTTGAATTAGCAGTATAGTATGTGTCCAGTACATGAAATCTAAGTGGAAATTACAAGGAAGGCGCTGAAGAGGGTATTGTTTAACACGTTGAATGTTCGTCGATAGAGTTAGGGGACCCCGTATACCAAGGAAAGTGGTGGTTAAAGAACAGATTTCTGCGGTTCCCTCTCCTCCAGTGCAGGCACTGTGAACTTCTTCGTGCTTCCAGTTTCTAGTTATGGAAGAGTGGATAAATGTAAAATGTAACCTATAAGAAAGAGAAAAGAAACTGGTGGTATCTGATAAGATTAGTGGTAAAAAGTTAGAGTACGTCACATCGGATAAGTATTTAGGACAATGCTTACATCTGAATCTACATCTACGTGATTACTCTGCTATTCACAATAAAGTGACTGGCAGAGGGTTCACTGAACCACCTTCAAGCTGTCTCTCTACCGTTCCACTCTCGAACGGCACGCGGGAAAAACGAGCACTTAAATTTTTCCGTGCGAGCCCTGATTTCTCTTATTTTATCGTGATGATCATTTATCCCTATGTAAGTGGGTGTCAACAGAATGTTTTCGCAATCGGAGGAGAAAACTGGTGATTGAAATTCACGTATCATGTCTATCTATCTTCCCTATTTCGCGATAATACAAAACGAACTGCCTTTTTTTGTACTTTTTCGATTTCATCCGTCAGTCCCACATGATGCGGATCACACACCGCACAGCTATACTCCAGAATTGGGAGGACAAGCGTGGTTTAAGCAGCCTCTTTAGTAGACCTGTTGCACCTTCTAAGTGTTCTGCCTACGAATTGCAGTCTTTGGTTTGCTCTACCCACAATATTATCTATGTGATCGATCCAATTTAGGTTATTTGTAATTGTAATCCCTTTGTATTTAGTTGAATCTACAGCCTCCAGATTTGTGTGACTTACCGTGTAATCGAAATTTAGCCGATTTCTTTTAGTACTCATGTGAATAACTTCGCACTTTTCCTTATTCAGGGCCAACTGCCAGTTTTCGCACCATAGGCATAATATGAAATGGGACGATTACGTGGAGTCAGTATTTGTAAACTCTGTTAGGTAAATTTAGAGAACAAGTATTCTAGGAAGACTTTGCGACACTTACGCTGCCACCATCCAATGTCTCGCTTAGGGATCTTGAGAATAAGATAGATGTTAGGGCCCCTACACAAGCATATATACATTCTTCCCTTGCATGGTACTTAGCTGGAATAGGGTAGCACGTTGACAGCACTGGTACACTGTACCTTCCGCCGTGCACCGTTTAGTGGCTTACGAAGTATATATGTAGTTGTAGACATGTAATTGTCAGTGAGGCATATGCAAATTCCAAAAAACGAGGTAATTGTCAGATTGCACGTACCCAGTGGACGGCAACCTTTATACTGTATCCATCGAATGAGAACAGATCAATGTGCAATACCAATTTGGTGTGTGTGTGTGTGTGTGTGTGTGTGTGTGTGTGTTTTTGTGTGTGTATTTTTGTTTGTTTGTGTGCTGACGTTTTTCCACTTGTGGAAATTAAACAACTACCCGAATTCTGCAAAGTTTCTACGTACGTTGCAGACAATTCCCAGAATTGGAACAAAATTGTAATCAGAAAGGAGAGAGACAGCTGTAGGAAGTTATACGCCTGTCAGCCTCCTTCTGATTGTATGTGATATTCACTAAAATTCTCACCAACAGCAGGTAAAAAAATAGTTTTTAATCAGCCTGGCTTTAAAAGCGGATGCAGCACAAGGGACGGAATAACTGAATGGAACAATGAATATAAATTACCAGTTTACTTGGATCCGTACACTTCGAGAAAGCTTATGACACAGTTTCGACAAAATCTATTCTAGCTGTCCTTCAATAGGCGCTGATTCAAGGCACTGATTCAATCTGTGTGAAACGGAGTAAGTTTGAAATTAGATCTGAAAACTAATTATAGTACGACCAAAATAATGTATCAGCAGTGAATCAAAAACGAAATAATTCGATGTTGAGGTGCTGTACCAATAGAATTGGAGGAGAGCTTCTGCAATGCTCTTCGGGTTCAGGGGAAATACCAAGTGGGCTGTCTTGTGCAAAACCACTGTGCCTGGGTGGATTGTGCATCTGCCTAGTGACTAGGAGACCATGGTGCAAATTTCCATCCATCGATCCAGTCTGCATATATACGTCATACATGTTTGAGACTTTCAAAGGTATGTGGAACAGTACAGTTTCATTTAAAAATGAAATACTACAAATTATCACCGATGAAATAAGAAAGCTAGTAAAAATGGACTGAAGTAGTTTTGGTAAACTAAACACTGTTTTCAGAACCATGCTGCCGATGTATCTTACAAGAAAAGTGTGAATTGACAATTTTAGTTTATGGTAGTGAGACATGAACTTACAATGCTAAACCTTTTCAAAAGTTGAGCGTGGTACAGCAAGTAATGGAGAGATGTAGGGAGGGAAGTTCTACGAGAGACAGGAAAATAAATAAATATATCAGGGAGGAGATTGGAGTGCGAGACGTAATCATGACAGAAAAACAAATGAAATGAAGCGGCTCACGATACGTAGCCAGGAGATAGGACAGTAGACGGATCTGTTCCATTGAAAGAGATTAAGAAAGACCGAGAGGACGATCTAATGAATGGCAGATAGATGAAATTAGAAAACATGTAGGAGCAGCATTGACGCTGTCTCTACATGCAACAAGCTAGAGGCCGATATCCAGCAACGGCTGATGAAGGTGATTGTGATAGTGTGGTCGAAACAACTGAAAACGTTTTCGTTGATATTCCGCGGCGAGTTCTCCCATACAGGAAACAGGAAGTGCCGTACAATATCTAGGAGTAACCATCCGGAGCTAATTAAAGTGGAATGACCACAACAACAAAAGAGCAGAAAAATCTCGCTGAGATTTATTGGAAAAATCTTACGGATAATGTAATTCACCCACGAAAGAAGGGGCCAACAATCCGCTTGCTCGACTTACTCTCGAATTTTTGTCATCAATCTAGAACCCTTACCGAGCTGGAACAATAAAAATAGAAAGATCGAAAGAAGAGCGACGCGGTGCGAGAGCAGTATGGAGAAGCTCGACAAACTCCAATAGTAGATGCTAAAAGAGAGCGTTTGTTTGTGAATCACGGAGAGGTTTTATTGCTGAAATTTCGAGAGCGTACCTTCCAAGAAGAGACGGGAATAGCGTTTCCGTGATTTTTGTCTGACAAGCAAGTACATTTCTGTTAAGCTGACTAAAAATGCACGTAATAGGAAGCAGACAGCGGGACAAACCGGGACGCTTCGCTGCAGCTTAAAAAGTGAATTAATTAATAGGAATATTTTCTCGGCTTTGTGATTACTACTGTCTGCAGCTATACCAAAAGTGATGGACCTCTGAAAGATCATTGCTAAAGCTGATTTCACAGTTGCTGTTGATTTTGTTCTGACCAACTTCATATTTTTTGCTGCTTTGGAATCGTTAAAAAGTCTGCAGCTTAGCCTTGAAGTACAGCCCAGTGATTTCGAATTCATATGATGTTTAACGGTATGACAGCACATTACTTTTCCAGTGTTGTTGCTAATTTGCACTGTTTAAATTAATAAAATATTTCTGTCATTGTCAATGTGTAAAACTACCGACGTTTCGGTCACTGTTGCAAGTGACCTTCTTCATGGTAAACAAAAACACCCTGAAGAAGGTCACTGTATAAATTTTTTTTTTTGGTTTTACGTATTGACAATGCGGTCACAAACCCAGAAAAATTTTATTGACTGTGACAATGGCGGCGGAGGCCTACGTTTATGTTTAATAGAATTTGAAACAGGATAACTGTCCATTTTCTTAATGCTTGTTGAGTACACGTTTGGTCTATGCTTTACGGTAGCTAAATGATCGTTAATACCTGTTCTTCGCTCATCTGCAGTGGAAACATAATACCAATTACACATTCTGCTTCATAGTCACTTCTCCCTCCTTTTATGGAAACTCATTTTTCTGAATACTTTCCTTGGTATGAACACTTCCTCTTCGGCATTTATGAGTTAACTTGAAGCAGTCAAACACTTCAATAAGAAATTAACCGCAGTACCTCTCAGACAGAGAAACGGAAAACTACACCGTTGCGAAGCTTAAACTAAACTGAGATACGGTACAAAATGGAAAGTTAGCAACGTTACTGCGCAATAATACTCCTTAAGGAACTCGGCTGAGATAGTAAAAACTTCCATTACATAGCTGAACAGCTGCAGCTGAAATATAGATCGACGCAAGAATTTGGAGAAAAAGTAGACAGTGTGGGAATATTTCTCTGAAATCCGGTACAAACTACCGTCCCGAAAATATTTTTCAGAACACTGATTTCATTAATCTGAAACCGGAACTGCCCGGAAAGCCGGGACATCCGGCAACCCTAATAGGGAAAGATATTACTTCCCCCAGACATGTCTCTTGAAATGATCACAAAGAGAAAATACGAAAATTTGAGCTGGTCTATCGACAGTCGGTTTCTCCAGGTGCCATTCCAGAATCGAACAGGCAAGGGGGAAAAGAGTGTGGCCCCAGAGGTAGTTTCCGATTGCGGAGAACAGATATGGATTAACAGATCGTCATGCAGAGACAAAACAGCTTTTGTGTGGACGGATAACAAGGACTGGGCGGCAGGCGACCACGAAACAAGGCTAGTCATCACGTAAGTGGACTCGGAAGTAATATCTTTTCGTGGAAGTGGGCGATCGACCGTGGGGCAGCTTGCGTGGACAGCGCACCACAGACGGGTTGGCGCCCCTCGCAATCCTCTCTGCGAAAGCAAATGTAATGGAAAGGGGCAGGGGGGGGGGGGGGGAGAGAGGAGGGTTGTGAGAGGGGTGAAGGGGAGACGCCGTAATTAGGTCACGGATGCAAGGCGCAGATCACGTAATCCGCTCGCTTGTAATTGGAGGCGCAACTGGCTCTCGTTAGATAGCTCGCGTTAAATGGAAAAGAAACAGCCAGGTAATAGCCTGATAATTGCGTGCGATATTATAAAAGTGGCAGCCCGTGAAACGGGGGGCCCTATCATCATCTCGTAGCGGCCGACATTTCGTAACGGCAGCAGGCTGCAGCCGTGAGTGGCGCGTCCGTGACTTTACGACATTTAGAACGCTATTAAAAGGTCCCAGGTTCTACTCTAAAGACGTTACTTAAACTTGTAATTGCGCCCCGTATAAATTGTAAATTACCTGTTTTTTAGATCCAGTGGCGGTCGGCAACTGCTTATTAGCGGTCGCCGTGCGGCGGAGGAAAAATCGTACGAGAGTTTCGCTGCCGCACGGATAGAGTCATCGTCGCGGCGTGGGAAATGACGGGGCACGGCCGCTGTCGCGTCTGAAAGCGTGCGCGGCGTGATTAATGACGGCTCGCGGGAGCGTGTTAAGCGGCGGTCCATTTGTTTCGTGTTATTTGTGGCCCGGTGAGCGGTGACAGATGTTTTTGTTCCGCCGGCGCCTGCGCGCGTATGTAATCAGATCGTAATGCGTTCTTACGGCGCGCATGAATATGGATGTAATTTGAATAACAACATACGGGCCCGTGGGTGTTCATTTTATGGTATTTTAATATTAGTAATAAATGCGAGGTTGTGAAACCGGACTAATTAAGTCGACTGGGCAATAGTTACATTTTGAGAAGCGGTGTCGAGTCATTTATTTTTGTCTGCCTGCATTGTTCACTGTTTGTAGTCAGAAGGCGCTCTTCTTTCTTTTTCTCTTTTGCTTTTAACCTTCCTTTTGTCTTATTTGCTTTTTCTAAATTCAAATAAGCCAGGAAGCAGCTGTCCACGTGAATGTTTCTTGAATCTTTTCCAGCGAGTGGTTTTGTTCAGCAGACGAATTTCTGATAATTTACCGTAACGGATGATCAGCACATGGTGGTTGCACTTCTGCCTGATATTTGCCATGTTGTTGTTGTTGTTGTTGTTGTTGTGGTCTTCAGTCCTGAGACTGGTTTCATGCAGCTCTCCATGCTACTCTATCCTGTGCAAGCTTCTTCATCTCCCAGTACCTACAGCAGCCTACATCCTTCTGAATCTGCTTAGTGTATTCATTTCTTGGTCTCCCTCTACCATTTTTACCCTCCACGAGGGTAAAATACTACCAATACTAAATTGGTGATTGCTCGATATCTCAAAACATGTCCTACCAACCGATCCCTTCTTCTAGTCAACTTGTGCCACAAGCTCCTCTTCTCCCCAATTCTATTCAATACCTCCTCATTAGTTATGTATCTACCCATCTAATCTTCAGCGTTCTTCTGTAGCACCAGATTTCGAAAGCTTCTATTTTCGTCTTGTCTAAACTATTCATCGTCTACGTTTCACTTCCATACATGGCTACACTCCATACAAAGACTTTCAGAAACGACTTCCTGACATTTAAATCTATACTCAATGTTAACAAATTTTTCTTCTTCAGAAATGCTTTCCTTGCCTTTGCCAGTATACATGTTATATCCTCTCTACTTCGACCATCATCAGTTATTTTGCTCCCCAAATAGCAAAACTCCTTTACTACTTTAAGTATCTCATTTCCTAATCTAATTCCCTCAGCATCACCCGACTTAATTCGACTTCATTCCATTATCCTCGTGTTGCTTTTGTTGATGTTCATCTTATACCCTCCTTTCAAGACACTGTCCATTTCGTTCAACTGCTCTTCCAAGTCCTTTGCTGTCTCTGACAGAATTACAATGTCATCGGCGAACCTCAAAGTTATTATTTCTTCTCCATGGATTTTAATACCTAAGCCGAACTTTTCTTTTGTTTCCTTTATTGCTTGCTCAGTATACAGATTGAATAACATCGGGGATAAACTACAATCCTGTCTCACTCCCTTCCCAACCACTGCTTCCCTTTCATGTCCCTCGACTCTTGTTACTGCCATCTGGTTTCTGTACAAATTGTAAATAGCCTTTCGCTCCCTGATTTTACCCCTGCCACCTTTAGAATTTGAAAGAGAGTATTCCAATCAACATTGTCAAAAGCTTTCTCTAAGTCTACAAATGCTAGAAACGTATGTTTGCCTTTCCTTAATCTTTGCTCTAAGGTAAGTCGTAGTGTTCCAACATTTCTACGAAATCCAAACTGATTTTCCCCGAGGTCGGCTTCTATCAGTTTTTCCATTCGTCTGTAAAGAAGTCGCGTTAGTATTTTGCAGCTGTGACTTATTAAACTGATAGTTCGGTAATTTTCACGTCTGTCGACACCTGCTTTCTTTGGGATTGGAATTATTATATCCTTCTTGAAGTCTGAGGGAATTTCGCCTGTCTCATACAACGTGCTCACCAGATGGTAGAGTTTTGTCAGGACTGGGTCTCCCAAGGCTGTCAGTAGTTCTAATGGAATGTTGTCTTCTCCACAAAACATCATGTAATATGCGTAAATAAGTTAAAGGATACGATCGTCTTTTATTACAATTCCGTCCGTCAGCCACAGGAATCCATAGTAATCAACAACAAATACATGGAAATACATTGCGAATAATTTAATGAAAAACGACAGCAAAAATCTAGTCGTAAAGAAAAAGATACCAGTCGTGAGTTTCATCACACTGATGATAATAAGATGTAATTTTACAAGTACTATTTTATCCTGGACTGGACCGGCTTTCGGTTTCGTTTCCCATTGTCGGTTGAAAGCATGTTAGTGATCAAATAAATTCTACAACGGTTTGCTACGCATTGTTTTTCTCCGCCAGTTTCGGTTGAAAAATGCGGAATTTGCTGTGGGACATCGTGGAAAATTCCTGTTCCAGTCTCTATAGTTTCATGATACGTGGTGACGCTATACGTAGAGTTCAAAATGGCGTCTGTGAAGGAGGTGCGTTCCAAGCAGATAGCTGCCATTGACTTTCTTTTGGTGGAAAAACCGGAGCATCGCAGATGTTCACAGCTCGTGCAGAATGTCTACCGAGACCTGGCAGTGAACGAAAGCACGGTGAGTCGTTGCGCGAGGCGTCTTATCATAATCACAACGAGGTCTCGCAAACCTGTCCGATCTCCCGGGTGCCGGCCGGCCGCACACAGCTGTGACTTCTGCAATGTCGGAACGTACGGACACTCTCATTCGAGGTGATCTTTGGATCACCATGAAACACCTAGCTGCACACCTCCACTAGAGGGGATACTCGAAGGTATGTGCCCACTGGCTTCCTTGCCGCCTAACAGACGATCATAAAGAGCAATGAAGGACCGTCTGTGCCGAGTTGCTTGCGCGTTACGAGGCCGATCCTAAGAATTTTTTGTCGAACATCGTCACAGGAGATGAAAAACTGGTTCAGTACTTAGAACTGGAAACAAAACGGAAATCCGTGGAGTGGCGTCGCTCCACTTAACCCTCAAAAGAAAAAGTTCAAAGTCGCACCACCGAACGAGGTCGCGCAATGGTTAGCACACTGGACTCGCATTCGGGAGGACGACGGTTCAATCCCGCGTACGGCCATCCTTTTTTTGGTTTTCCGTGATTTCCCTGAAACGCTCCAGGCAAATGCCGGGATGGTTCCTTTGAAAGGGCACGGCCGACTTCCTTCCTCGTCCTTCCCTAAACCGATGACCTCGCAGTTTGGTCTCTTCCCCCCCCAAAACAACCCAACCCAAAGCCGCACCATGAGCCGATAAAGTCATAGCGACGGTGTGAAGGGGTATTTCTGATTGGTGTTCTCCATCGTCGTCCAACGATCAACGCTGAAGTGTATTTTCCTACCGTCAGGAAATTGAAGAAACGACTTGAGCGTGTTGGTCGCCCCATAAATGCAAACGAACTTCTCATTGTCCACGACAACGCAAGGCCTCACACAAGTTTGCCTACCTGAGAGAAACTCACAAAACGCCACTGGACTGTTCTTCCCCATTCACCATGCAGCCCGGATCCCGCAACTTCCTACTTCCATTTGTTTGGCCCACTGAAGGATGTACTCCGCTGGAAGCTGTACGTGTCTCCGACATCGTCAGTAGGGTGGTAGTCTGCGGGCATACAGAGCCTCTCAGTTAGGTGGCGTAAGGCCCTCGCATTGAAGGGAGATTATGTTGAAAAACTCGGTTTTGTACCAAAAGATTTGGGAATAATATGGTGTATTGGAATCCCGAATAAAACTAAACTGCCTTCAGAAAAAAAAGTGTTGCATCACTTACTGAACGCCCCTCGTATTTGTAGAACACCAGGAAAGTGTTTCCTTGTTAATATTGTTCTGATGTTGCGTGAAACATCAACGAAGAATTTAATTAATATTACGAAATGTACATCGCCTCCATAGCCGAATGATTAGCGTCGTTGCTTTCGGTGCCGAAGCACCCGGGTTCGATTCCCGGTTGAGGAAAGAGTTGTGGAACGGGAACCATCCAGCCTCATGAGGCCAGTTGATGAGCCGCTTGATTAAAGAACTGGTGGCATCGTTATGTTTCATTTACTGGCTATAACAAAATTTTCAAATGTCTGTGAAATTTTATGGGACTTAACTGCTACGGTCATCAGTCCCTAAGCTTACACACTACGTAATCTAAATTATCCGAAGGACAAACACACACACCCATGCCCGAGGGAGGACTCAAACCTCGGCCGGGATCAGCCGCACAGTGGCAATAACAGATGGAGGGATTGGCGACATGGTGATGCGGTGTCCCACATTCATAGATCGCTCTTCGTACTTTCTTTTAGGCAGTCGTCCATTAACAACAGGCCGTATGCCCTTCTAGCTGAGTGGCGTAACTGAAAGACGCCTTTTTCCATCCATATATAAAAAACAGGTTGGCAGATGAAAACAAATAAAAAAAATAAAACAAAAAAAATACAAAAAAATAAAAATAAAATAAGTAAACAGAAAAAAATGAAAAAAAAAAAACAAAAAAGTGGTCAGTGTGACGGAATGTCAATCCTAAAGTCCCGGGTTCGATTCCCGGCTGGTAAAAAAAAAAACAAAAAAAAAGATGGATACAGTGTGTAAAAAAAAATAAAAAAAAAAGTGGTCAGCGCCACGGAATGTCATACCTAACGGCCCGGGTTCGATTCCCGCCTGGGTCGGAGATTTTCTCCACTCAGGAATTAGTTATTTTGTTGTCCTTATCATCATCATTTCATCCCCATCGACACGCTAGTCACCGAAGTGGCGTCATCTCGAAAGACGTGCATTGGGCGAACGGTCTAACCGACGGGAGGCCCTAGCCACACGACATTACATTTATTTTCGTAGCAGTCCTAAGGCCTAATCCGTGAGGGGTGTTTATTATAAAAAGTAATTCATCTACAAAGAAGGTTACTTGTAATTCTTTCGCCCCACTGATTCTCCACTGTCTCGGTGCCTTGCTTTGTCGAGTTACCAGGAAATACTCAGAAAAAAAGACTACTAGAGGAGGAAGCGCATTAGCGTTTAACTTCCAGTCAAGTTCATTAAAGACGGCGTAAACATTCGAACCGGATAAGAGTGATGTAGGAAATAGGTCCTTTCCCTTTTTTTAAGCAACTGTCCCAGGATTCGGCCTGCCTCGGGTATGGATGTGTGTGATGTCCTTAGGTTAGTTAGTTTAAGTAGTTCTAAGTCCTACGGGACTGATGACCTCAGATGTTAAGTCCCATAGTGCTCAGAGCCATTTTTGAACCAACCAGGATTCGGCTTAGGTGACATTAGGAAACCACGGGAAAGCCAAGTCTGAAGTGCCGCTCGAGGATTTCATCCCCGGTTCTTCCAGATAGACGGTGGTCAGTCTGCGCGTTTCGTTGAGGCTCGATACATTGAGTACACATGGTACCGACTAAAAGTCCACTAGACGAGTTATTACACTAAACTATGACTGTACCGGTAATGTGGCTGAGACGGTTTTCTGTACCTTTTTTGTTTTTCAGCGGCCTCTCTGCACAACCGTAACTACTCTTCTCTCAACTACAGTGTTACACAAGGTTTTCCTACTCATATCCCTGTTCCGGTAAAACCCCACTTGTTCTTACCATGCCAAATCCCGACCCACGCAGAACTCTGTGTCCTGTGAATGGAGCCCCCCTCTTCAACTCGCGATCGCAGAGCATCTCCCGCTAAGCCGCGTCACGCGCTCGGCGCCCGTTTCCTTTGTCACGCAGCGTGGGCGGCCGGCGCCATTGTAGCATCCCCGGCCGGCTGGCTACACCTCGCGGGCGATAGATGGCGGTGCGGGCGGCTGGCGTGACAAATGACTCTCGATAAAACATGGCTCGTGACGTGTAGGGCGCGCTCGTTTGTAAACACCCAACAGCTGCGGCCGACAATATTTTAACACGCGCGGAGCGCCGAGTCGCGCATGCGCACTGGCGCGCGTGCTAGATTTGTCGTCAACCCTCATCCGCGGTCGGCCGATAGACACGTTTAAAGCGGCTCGTGCCCGCTTTTATTTGGACCGACTGGCCGGCCGGCGCGTGCGGAAGCAAATTTGCATTTTAAACAGCGCTAATAGAATGCCGCGCACTTTTTATCCCTATTTTTGAAGCTGGTTTGCTAAAGTGTGAGCCTTCGTGGGGAGTGGGGAGAGTTGCGTTACAAACATTTTACAGGCTCCGCTTTAAAACTTTGCGGAATTAATGTCCCACTAAAGGGGACTTCGTCGCATTATTCGCACTGCGTGAAGTTCAGAGCTCCTACGAAGCAAGGTTTTATGATTTGTGTACCGCACGCTGACAGTAATTAATATACACGATTGTAAATGTCCTGGTGAGAGAATGTCTCAAATCTGTTTCGGCATTCACAAATTGCGATCTGTTTCGCTGTATGAGATGTTGTCAATTTCAGAAATGTTTATAACGCTTCTGCGTTTTGACTGCGAACATTTTGGGTCAGACTCACTTGACAGTGACTGTAATGGATAACATTCCAAACATACAAGTGCCATAAATATAACCAGCCACTTTTATATATGTTTCCACTTCGTCCACCAAAAGAGAAAATGAGACGATTTTCCTTTATTTTTCGTTGGATATCAGCCGAAAAAATTGGTCCATGTGTAGAGACATGTTGATGGCAGCTAAAGAAGTTGCCGAAACGTCGCTACATTGCGACCATTTTACTCGACTGAGATCCTGAGAAAAATTCATGAATGTAATTCGTGGAGAGAGTGTTATGTTAACTATTGTAGTAGGATTTCGAAGCTGCAGAGTTCTGTGAACGCTTCGTTTCATACGTAAAGAACAATGTATATACCTTTCAGTGGTAAATGGGGAACACACAAAAAAAATGCCAGCACGGTAGCTCAGCGTGTTCGGTCAGAGAGCCGGTTGGCCTCTGTAATTAAAAAACTGAGTGGAAGGATCAACAAAATGAACTTTAACGGATGTCATATGACGTCCGCAACGACCAAACACAACGATCAACAACGAACAAAATGCAAAATAAATAAATAAAATAAAAAAGGGGATCATATTGTTTCTTAGATATTATTAGTATTCTACATCTACATCTACATTTATACTCCGCAAGCCACCCAACGGTGTGTGGCGGAGGGCACTTTACGTGCCACTGTCATTACCTCCCTTTCCTGTTCCAGTCGCGTACGGTTCGCGGGAAGAACGACTGTCTGAAAGCTTCCGTGCGCGCTCTAATCTCTCTAATTTTACATTCGTGATCTCCTCGGGAGGTATAAGTAGGGGGAAGCAATATATTCGATACCTCATCCAGAAACGCACCCTCTCGAAACCTGGCGAGCAAGCTACACCACGATGCAGACCGCCTCTCTTGCAGAGTCTGCCACTTGAGTTTGTTAAACATCTCCGTAACGCTATCACGGTTACCAAATAACCCTGTGACGAAACGCGCCGCTCTTCTTTGGATCTTCTCTATCTACTCCGTCAACCCGATCTGGTACGGATCCCACACTGATGAGCAATACTCAAGTATAGGTCGAACGAGTGTTTTGTAAGCCACCTCCTTTGTTGATGGACTACATTTTCTAAGGACTCTCCCGATGATTCTCAACCTGTTACCCGCCTTACCAACAATTAATTTTATATGATCATTCCACTTCAAATCGTTCCGCACGCATACTCCCAGATATTTTACAGAAGTAACTGCTACCAGTGTTTGTTCCGCTATCATATAATCATACAGTAAAGGATCCTTCTTTCTATGTATTCGCAATACATTACATTTGTCTATGTTAAGGGTCAGTTGCCACTCCCTGCATCAAGTACGCCGGCCGAAGTGGCCGTGCGGTTAAAGGCGCTGCAGTCTGGAACCGCAAGACCGCTACGGTCGCAGGTTCGAATCCTGCCTTGGGCATGGATGTTTGTGATGTCCTTAGGTTAGTTAGGTTTAACTAGTTCTAAGTTCTAGGGGACTAATGACCTCAGCAGTTGAGTCCCATAGTGCTCAGAGCCATTTGAACCATTTTTTTTGCACCAAGTGCCTATCCGCTGCAGATCTTCCTGCATTTCGCTACAATTTTCTAATGCTGCAACTTCTCTGTATACTACAGCATCATCCGCGAAAAGCCGCATGGAACTTCCGACACTATCTACTAGGTCATTTATATATATTGTGAAAAGCAATGGTCCCATAACACTCCCCTGTGGCACGCCAGAGGTTACTTTAATGTCTGTAGACGTCTCTCCATTGATAACAACATGCTGTGTTCTGTTTGCTAAAAACTCTTCAATCCAGTCACACAGCTGGTCTGATATTCCGTAGGCTCTTACTTTGTTTTATCAGGCGATAGTGCGGAACTGTATCGAACGCCCTCCGGAAGTCAAGAAAAATAGCATCTACCTGGGAGCCTGTATCTAATATTTTCTGGGTCTCATGAACAAATAAAGCGAGTTGGATCTCACACGATCGCTGTTTCCGGAATCCATGTTGATTCCTACATAGTAGATTCTGGGTTTCCAAAAACGGCGTGATACTCGAGCAAAAAACATGTTCTAAAATTCTACAACAGATCGACGTCAGAGATATAGGTCTATAGTTTTGCGCATCTCCTCGACGACCCTTCTTGAAGACTGGGACTACCTGTGCTCTTTTCCAATCATTTGGAACCTTCCGTTCCTCTAGAGACTTGCGGTACACGGCTGTTAGAAGGGGGGCAAGTTCTTTGCGTACTCTGTGTAGAATCGAATTGGTACCCCGTCAGGTCCAGTGGACTTTCCTCTGTTGAGTGATTCCAGTTGCTTTTCTATTCATTGGACACTTATTTCGATGTCAACCATTTCTTCGTTTGTGCGAGGATTTAGAGAAGGAACTGCAGTGCGGTCTTCCTCTGTGAAACAGCTTTGGAAAAAGGTGTTTAGTATTTCAGCTTTACGCGTGTCATCCTCTGTTTCAATGCCATCATCATCCCGGAGTGTCTGGATATGCTGTTTCGAGCCACTTACTGATTTAACGTAAGACCAGAACTTCCTAGGATTTTCTGTCAAGTCGGTACATAGAATTTTACTTTCGAATTCACTGAACGCTTCACGCATAGCCCTCCTTACGTTAACTTTGACATCGTGTAGCTTCTGTTTGTCTGAGAGGTTTTGGCTGCGTTTAAACTTGGAGTGAAGCTCTCTTTGCTTTCGCAGTAGGTTCCTAACTTTGTTGTTGTACCACGGTGGGTTTTTCCCGTCCCTCACAGTTTTACTCGGCACGTACCTGTCTAAAACGCATTTTACGATTGCCTTGAACTTTTTCCATAAACACTCAACATTTTCAGTGTCGGAACAGAAATTTTCGTTTTGATCTGTTAGGTAGTCTGAAATCTGCCTTCTATTACTCTTGCTAAACAGATAAACCTTCCTCCCTTTTTTATATTCCTGTTAACTTCCATATTCAGGGATGCTGCAACGGCCTTATGATCACTGATTCCCTGTTCTGCACTTACAGAGTCGAAAAGTTCGGGTCTGTTTGTTATCAATAGGTCCAAGATGTTATCTCCACGAGTCGGTTCTCTGTTTAATTGCTCGAGGTAATTTTCGGATAGTGCACTCAGTATAATGTCACTCGATGCTCTGTCCCTACCACCCGTCCTAAACATCTGAGTGTCCCAGTCTATATCTGGTAAATTGAAATCTCCACCTAAGACTATAACATGCTGAGAAAATGTATGTGAAATGTATTCCAAATTTTCTCTCAGTTGTTCTGCCACTAATGCTGCTGAGTCGGGAGGTCGGTAAAAGGAGCCAATTATTAACCTAGCTCGGTTGTTGAGTGTAACCTCCACCCATAATAATTCACAGGAACTATCCACTTCTACTTCACTACAGGATAAACTACTACTAACAGCGACGAACACTCCACCACCGGTTGCATGCAATCTATCCTTTCTAAACACCGTCTGTACCTTTGTAAAAATTTCGGCAGAGTTTATCTGTGGCTTCAGCCAGCTTTCTGTACCTATAACGATTTCAGCTTCGGTGCTTTCTATCAGCGCTTGAAGTTCCGGTACTTTACCAACGCAGCTTCGACAGTTTACAATTACAATACCGATTGCTGCTTGGTCCCCGCATGTCCTGACTTTGCCACGCACCCGTTGAGGCTGTTGCCGTTTCTGTACTTGCCCAAGGCCATCTAACCTAAAAAACCGCCCAGCCCACGCCACACAACCCCTGCTACCCGTGTAGCCGCTTGTTGCGTGTAGTGGACTCCTGACCTATCCAGCGGAACCCGAAACCCCACCACCCTATGGCGCAAGTCGAGGAATCTGCAGCCCCACACGGTCGCAGAACCGTCTCAGCCTCTGATTCAGACCCTCCACTCGGCTCTGTACCAAAGGTCCGCAGTCAGTCCTGTCGACGATGCTGCAGATGGTGAGCTCTGCTTTCATCCCGCTAGCGAGACTGGCAGTCTTCACCAAACCAGATGGCCGCCGGAAGCCAGAGAGGATTTCCTCCGATCCATAGCGACACACATCATTGGTGCCGACATGAGCGACCACCTGCAGATGGGTGCATCCTGTACCCTTCATGGCATCCGGAAGGACCCTTTCCACATCTGGAATGACTCCCCCCGGTATGCACACGGAGTGCACATTGGTTTTCTTCCCCTCTCTTGCTGCCATATCCCTAAGGGGCCCCATTATGTGCCTGACGTTGGAGCTCCCAACTACCAGTAAGCCCACCCTCTGCGACCGCCCGGATCTTGCAGACTGAGGGGCAACCTCTGGAACAGGATAAGCAGCCATGTCAGGCTGAAGATCAGTATCAGCCTGAGACAGAGCACGTAAAGTGCCCTCCGCCACACACCGTTGGGTGGCTTGCGGAGTATAAATGTAGATGTAGAACCGGTTCGTCAGACAAACTGGAGAGGCCTTCCGTTCAGCCCTCCGGAATGTCTTTCGCCCCCTGCCACACCTTGAGACGACTTCCCACTCTACCACAGGTGAGGGATCAGCCTCAATGCGGGCAGTATCCCGGGCAACCACAGTCGCAGTCCGATCGGGGGATGCGTGTGACGAGCTGGCCGTACCCGACAAACCTCCATCTGGACCCCCACAGTGATGCCCATTGGCAACAGCCTCAAGCTGTGTGACCGAAGCCAACACTGTCTGAAGCTGGGAGCGAAGGGATGCCAACTCAGCCTGCATCCGAACACAGCAGTTGCAGTATTACGAAGTTAACGAATAATACTCAAGAATCGATGGGGCGAGAGATTTGTAGGCAAGGTCTTACGTAAGTTAACTGCACTTCCGATACGTTGCACTTCCCATTCATTCATTCGTCCGACGAAACTCGTTCTCTGAGTTTTGTTGCTGTTCAGTGTTAAATCTCTCGGAAATTTTACCCTCAATATTTTTACTGCCAGACAATGCTACGGGGAGACCAGAAAATTTGACGAACAGATTGTCCATTTTATGCTGATGTAAGTAAGTCTGTCTGATGACGAAGATATAATACCCCGGAAGACGCCATAGAAACACAGACGAAAAGACTGTTTACTGTTCCTTGAGTATTAGAATCAAAAGACTAGGTTTTCGTATTTCTCATATACTTTGGAAATCACTTAAGGTAAACCTATATCGGATCTGCTTTGAGGTAGACGTGTCAGAAAAATGCACACATGTACTGGCGGACATCTTTAATATGCAGAGATTTACGCAAATTACCTGTTTGATACTGAATTAAATGCCATGACTATTAGAATTCGGAAAAGGTCGCTTGGTAGATATGCTGACAGTAAAAACTAACTTTATCAGTATGTGTTGTAACTGTGTACGTAACTGATGGCATCTCAAGCATTCCTGAAAGGGCTCGTGAAACTTTATGTTGTGTTGTTGTGGTCTTCAGTCCAGAGACTGGTTTGATGCAGCTCTCCAAGCTACTCTATCCTGTGCAAGCCTCTTCATCCCCGAATAACTGCTGCAGCCTATATCCTTCTGAACATGCTTAATGTATTCATCTCTTGGTCTCCCTCTACGACTTTTACCCACCGCGCTTCCCTCCAATACCAAACTGATGCCTCAGAACGTGTCCTACCAACCGATCCCTTCTTCTAGTCAAGCTCTGCCAGAAATTCCTCTTCTCCCCAATTCTAATCAGTACCTCCTCATTAGTTACGTGATCTACCCATCTATTCTTCATGAAATAATATTTATATGAAATAATAAAAGTGACTACGAATGAAAGTTATGTTACTTCATTTAGACCTACTTAAGTTACTTGCATGAAAGTAATTGAATAAAAAAATAAAGAGCGATGTGTAAACTGCACTTATCTTAACCGTAAATGTCGGATTTGTGTTAGCTCTTGATGTCGCCACAGTCCGAATACTCCGGTAGCGAAATAAAAAATCTCAGGTAAAAAACGTTGGGACTGATTGCTACCAGGACGATTAATTAAGAAAATTGAATGGTATCATCCAAATTGACATTGGCTCTTTCTGACTTTTTTTTGCCTATTACGATCTTGTACTTGTAGTTAACGGGAAAGTAGGTGCTGCATTGCTGGCTCTCGTACCGTCAAGAGTGTTGCAGAGTTAGGCTTGATTGGCGACTCCATGGAGTTAGGCTTGGTTCGACAGCTTGTTTTTGCAGCGTGTGGCGCGTTCCTGAATTTCACGCCAGGTGAGCGGGTGACAACCGGCTGGGCAGTGTCGCGCATCGGGCATGCAAAAACTGCCTGCCTCGCTAAAGAGCAGCCACGTTGTGGCTACAGCCGCACGGTGTTGGACGCTCCCTGGCAGAAGGTGCCTCGTTACCAGTCGTATTCCTGGGAGCTGCACGGCGCCTGTTGCAAAGGCTCTACTGATAACATCTTTGAAGGTCTGTCTGGGAATTCAGATCGTAAGTGTTGCAACTTAGCCTCTTAACATGTTGACTTAGACTCAGGCATGGCCAGGTTATGTTCCTGGGAAATTTCCTTCTTCGCGGTTTGTATGCGACTCAGGAGCGGTTGCTGGAGAACCGAGACTAATATGTCACCGTCCAGCCATAGCACAAACACCTGACAGAGGAGTGGCACCCGCAGTGTTTCGAAGGCTCGCATGTTCCACGCCACAAGTATTGACATCCTGGTATTTGGCACTGTGGGTTGACTCTAGGTGAGGTAGATTTTAAAATTTCGCTGCAGAGGTTGCATCGCAGACTACTGTGCAATACGTAGAAGCTAAAAATGCGTATTGTATCCAGTTATTTCACATAAAAAAATTCGGAGGCACAACTTTTCAGCACGCCCTTGTAGCGGAGGGTGCTCTGCCACACTGCGGTGGTCAGAAACGTTTGTGAACTGTCCAGGTAGCCGTCCAAGATTTCGAGGAAACTGTTCGTTGTCTCTGTAGTGAAAGTAGATACAATTGAATATCCTATATTTGAAGAGCATTCCAGCACCAAAATTTGTTTTCTTGTATTACGCATTGCGAAACCATGTTTTGTACAGACTGAGATTTTCACTCTGCAGCGGAGTGTGCGCTGATATGAAACTTCCTGGCAGATTAAAACTGTGTGCCGGACCGAGACTCGAACTCGCAGGAAAGCTTCTGTGAAGTTTGGAAGGTAGGAGGCGAGGTACTGTGCTCTGCCACACTGCGGTGGTCAGAAACGTTTGTGAACTGTCCAGGTAGCCGTCCAAGATTTCGAGGAAACTGTTCGTTGTCTCTGTAGTGAAAGTAGATACAATTGAATATCCTATATTTGAAGAGCATTCCAGCACCAAAATTTGTTTTCTTGTATTACGCATTGCGAAACCATGTTTTGTACAGACTGAGATTTTCACTCTGCAGCGGAGTGTGCGCTGATATGAAACTTCCTGGCAGATTAAAACTGTGTGCCGGACCGAGACTCGAACTCGCAGGAAAGCTTCTGTGAAGTTTGGAAGGTAGGAGGCGAGGTACTGGCGGAAGTGAAGCTGTGAGGACGGGGTGTGAGTCGTGCTTGGGTAGCTCAGATGGTAGAGCACTTGCCCGCGAAAGGCAAAGGTCCAGAGTTCGAGTCTCGGTCCGGCACACAGTTTTAATGTGCCAGGAAGTTTCATCTTCTGTACATTTTTCCTGCTTTCCGGACACTACACTCTGTGCAACATATAAAAAATACATATATCTTCAAGTTCCCGTAACGAGCAATGCAGCATCGCTGATAAACAGTCGTGAACGGTAGAGAGTGGTAAACTCCACAGTGAAACATCACAGACGTATTGAAGGTAGCAATACCAATGTCTTGTCGAGTTTGTAGTGGTTGAGAGAAGTGACATTTGTGCGGAGATGGAATATGTTGACACTATAGCGAAGCCCAATACACTTCAGGTTCCTTTCACATTCGTTGGTTTCGCCAACTCACAACCAGACTATCGCATTCCAGCCTAACCTAGACGTAGGACCTAGCTAGAGATCAGTCCGTCACCACAATCACTGCTTTGCTTTCACGCTCGTTGAGTTCGCAAATTCACAACCAGACTGTCACATTCCAATGTAACCTAGATCTCGGGCTAAGCTGCAGATTACTCAGTCACCACAACCACGTCCTTTGCTTTCAGATTCGTTGGCTTCGCCAACTCACAAACAGAGTACCTGCGGAAAGTTAGCTATTCCAGGAAGGGCCCCACCTTCCGCAAAGAAGTCCCTGCAGAAATTCCCTGTGATTAACTGTTCCACGCTTGCTTGTGTGCAGGCGGTTATTCGCTGCGAAACGTAAGCAGTTCACAACGAGGTGCCTGTCAGGCATTGCTCATTGAAGACCTCGTGCGCCTGCAGTTCTGATTTGTGACCACTTGCTCCTTACCCTAAAATACTCACCTTAGGACAGTGTACAGCGATTGTAATTGTGCCCCTTCAAGTCTGCACTGAGGTGATAGAAGCCATGAGACAGAGACATGCATATATACTGAAGGCGGTAGTATCGCGTACACAGGGTATAAAAGGGCAGTGCGTTGGCGGAACTGTCATTTGTACTCATGTGAAAAGGTGTCCGATGCGATTACGGCCACACGACTGGAATTAAGAGACATAGAACGCGGAATGGTTGTTGGAGCTAAACGCATGAGACATTTCACTTCGGAAATCATTAGAGAATTCATTATTCCTGGATCCACAGTGTTAAGAGTGAGCCGAAAATACGAAATTCCGGGCATTGCCTCTCACCGCGGACAACACGGTGACCGACAACTTTCACTTAACGACCGAGAACAGCGTCGTCTGCGTAGAATTGTCAGTGCTAAGAGACAAGCAACACTGCATGAAATAACCGCATAAATCAGTGTGGGACGTATTCGTTTGGACAGTGCGTCGAAATTTGGCTTTAATGGGCTACAGCAGCAGCCGACCGACGTGAGTACATTTGCTAACAGCGCGACATCGCCTGCACCTCCTCTCCTGGGTCCGGGACCATATCGGATGGATCCTAGACTACTTCGTTTTTCACTAGCTGCTTATTTTTTATGACCCACCGTCTGATTTCTTATGGTGGATCGTATGTTGCCACATAGCCGCTGTGACTGGGTTCGGGGTCCGGTGCGACTGAAAGTAACACCACACCGGCTCCCGTCCCCACTCACACTGTTGCCCGTGTCCCGCCACGTGGAGGCGGGCTCTATTTGTTTACGTCCATTTGATATCTTTTTTTTTGCAGCATTATAAAAACTTATAACTAATACAAAATAATGTGGGATAGTAATAAACAAAACGAAATTAAAGATTTAGAAAGAAGGAAGGAAGAGAATTGAATAGAGAAGAGATAGGTATAATATTGCCCATCACCTGGTTGTGGGCGGCGGCCCGGGTCTTGGAATGATCCTCAAGACTCTGGCCATCGCTCACCATGCCTTTAACATCTACCATCCTAAAAACTAACTTAACTAGAAGAGATTATGGTACGTTAAAGCTAGAAACTAAGACTAAGACCTCTATGTCCAGCCTGCCAAACTTTTTACGATATACAATAGAGAGGTAACTGATTTTGTGCTTGGCTCAAAGTTGCTAATGAAAGGGTACTTGCTGTAAAAGTAATAAAGGTAATGACGCTAACGGTTTGTGCTAAGCCTACAAGGCTACTAGTAGAGTACATCAGGCGCAAACACCTCCCGGCCCCGCCGACAACACGACCTGAACGGTGGTTTTCCCCGATCTACCATAGATATCCGTCGGGTTGGGCTCAAAAGAGAGGAACCACAATTAAGATCCTAGACTACTGCAAAACTGTAGCTGGCCAGAGCAATCTCGATTTTAGTCGGTAACAGCTGATGGTAGGGTTTGGGTATACTGCAGATCACACGTAGCCATGGACCCAGGTTGTCAACAAGGCGCTGTGCAAGCTGGGGGTGACTCCATTATGGTGTGGGCTGTATTTACAGGGATTTGATCGGGTTCTCTGGTCCAACTGAACCGATCATTTACTGGGAATGGCTATATTCGGCTGCTTCGGGCCCATTTGTAGCCATTCATGGACTTCGTGTTCCCAAACAACGATGGAATTTTTATGGATATCAATGCGCCTTTTCACAGGACCACAGTTGTTCGCAGTTGATTTGAAGAACATTCTGGACAATTAGATCGAATGATTTAGCTATCCACATCGTCCGACGTGAATCCCATCCATCATTTATGGGACATAATCGGGGAGGTTAATTCGTGCACAAAATTCTGCACTGGCAACGCTTTCGCAGTTGTGAACGGCTGTAGAGCCATCATGGTTCAGTATTTTTGCAGGGAACCTCGAACGACTTGTGAGTCCATGCCACGTCATGTTGCTGCAGTGCACCGGACAAAGGAGGTCCGACACGATGTTTGGAGGTATCCCAACACTTATGTCACCTCAATGTAAGTCAGCCAGTATAGTTTCTCCGTTGCCTAATTGCCAGAATGTAGTCGATTTATTGCGGCGTTGCAGACAGGGACGGCCAGCCGACAGATAGACACGCACTTCGCGAGTCGCACCTGCTGAAGCCCCGGGATCTTATCTGCGGGTAAGCCGGCGGCAGCAAATATTTGCCTGTTGTAAGGCAGGCGGCAGGCCGCGGGGGCGTGGCGGGGGCGGTATCCGTCACGGGCGGCGGCGGTGGCGGCGAGTGCTTGGCGCTGACAAATGGCGCTGCATTTAGTAATGCAGATTATGCGGGCGCATGTTTCACGCTGTCAGCCGCACGCCGCCCGCCGCCCCATAAACACGGCGCGGCCGTTCGCACCCGCTGCCCTGCCTCCGACAAGCCGCTCCGCTGCTTAATGCCACCTCATTTCGCACGCTGTCTGTTGCACCCACACAAAGGAGCTGGGCATCCGTGTATTACTTGCTGACTACGTGGTACATAGAATAATGGGACTCCTTAAATATCAACATTTTAGGCTCGGCACGACCGCGACCAATATGAAGCCTTATTTATATGGTGCCTTTTGATGTTACTGGCATCTGTTACTTTTTCGCCGTTACTATCACGAATAACTAATATGTGCGGATACTGTGATGTCCTATGGTTAAACATGTGGAAGTGGTTTCGACAGGATACGGTCGTCATCCGGTATCAAGTTTTACAATGAGGTGACAAAGTTCATGGAATAGCTTGTAACATTGTGCCGGACCCCCTTTTGCCCAACTTGGTGCTGCAGCTCGACGTGACATGGACTCAACTAGTCTTTGAAAGTCCCCTTCAGAACTACTGAACCATGCTGCCTCTACAGCCGTTCGTAATCGTATTTTGTGCACTGATCTCTCGATTATGTCCCATAAATGTTCTATAGGACTCATGCTGGGCGATCTGGGTTGGCAAATCATTCGCTCGAATTGCCCAGAATGTTCGTCAAACCAGTTGCGAACACTTGTGGCGATCGTTGTTTGGGCACATAAAGTCCGTGAATGGCTGCAAGTGGTCTCCAGGGAGCCGAACATAGCTATTTTCAGTCAACAATCGGTTCAGTTGGACCAGAGGACCCAGTCAGTTCCAAGTAAACACAGCCCACACCGTTATGGAGCCATCACTAGCTTGCGCAGTGCTCTGTTGACAACTTAAGTCCATGACTTCGTGGGGCCTGCGGCACTCTCGAACCCTACGATCAGCTCTTACCGACTGACAGCAGGTTTCATCTGACCCGCTACAGTTTTCCACTCGTCTAGTATCGAATCGATATGGGTGAGATCCCCTGCTATAGCCGCAGGACAGGACAGATTGTTTAATTTGTGGAAAGGGGCCAAAATGAGTGGCTGTCAGTTGCACTCGAACATACTACTTTATTCATTTGACAAACATTACCGGAGTGAAGAAAACATTAACATCAGAGCAAACCAAACATTAATTTTAGAACTTAATTCCCGGCTAAATGCGCCATTCAGTCTCACGCCTCAAGGGCAAAACAACTTTAATTTAAAACCGGCTGAAGGCCAGTCACTTAAGACTAAAAAACAAGAATTTGAATTTTAACAGGCAGAAGGCCCAAACGATCTCACGCCCTAAGGGCAAAACAACTTTAACTTAAAATCGGCTGAAGGCCAATAACTTAAGGCTCAAAACAGGAATTTGAATTTTAAAAAGCAGAACGTCTTATCCTAATATTTCTTTAAATCAGGCTGAAGGCCCAAACAGTTTCATGCCTTAAGGGCAAAACAACTTTAATTTAAAATCGGCTAGAAGCCATACATAAACAAACGACAAGGACAAATAAGAAAAGGCAGCACATCAAACGGCGCTCAAAAATTTCCAAGGGTCGGCCTGGAATTCAAACACTAACGCTCGCTTAGGTGAGACAGGCAGTCGGCCCAACAAATTCTCAATCCGACGGCAACCCAACCGACACACAGTCAACGGACCAAGTGACAGGATAACTTCCGCTGCAACCGACCAGCACATAACAGGGAGTTCAATGGAATAACGCAGAAGGTATCGGCGCCCACAATGAATTACTCATTCAGCTGTCAAACTACACGCCGTGCTGGACAGCCACAACACGACGATGAAAATACACTGCCTGAATTTACGTCAACGGCCAGGGAAGGTAACCAGAACGTTAACGGCCACAAGGTAGAAGATTCCTCTGGTGCACTTCAATTCAAAATAATCAATTTAAACTCCACAGGAGGGTGGCTAGAATTTCGCAACTTGAAAACGCACGCTGTTGCTCGCAGGAATGTCCCAACAGCCCACAACGAAATTCAAACGACACGATGTGAACAGTTGGGGCTGGGTGGTAGATTAAGTAAAGACTCAAGTTTCGTGTCCGGGATCGGTGAGCCACGGACCTCGTAGCAATGTGAACAGCCCCTCACACTCCGACCGCGCGTGGACGCCGCCAGCGGCCCCTGCCAGAGACGCGCCACGGAGACTTCCTCGCTGCTCCACGCCAACCAACCCACTGCCCGCACACTGCACAGCCGGAAACAATAAGCGCGAGGCCAAAGATAGTACAAGGGTGCGAATATTGATACACACTGCTGCTGCGACTCGTGGAGAGAGGATAACAGCATAATCGCGATAACTGCGGGAGAGTAATCACAGAATAGCAACTAAGGTTTAATGCAAAGCATAACACGAGCCAGCCACGGCTCACTGGGCACGAGCACAGGAGAGGTGTTGCAGGCTATGTCGTGCTTTTAGCAAAGGCACTAGTGTCGGTCTTCTGCTGCCATTAACTCCAGATTTCGACTAACAGATACGTTCGTCCTACATCACACGCTCATTTCTGCGGTTATTTCACGCAGTGTTTCTTGTCTGTTAGCACTGACAACTTTTCGCAAACACCGCTGCTCTCGGTCGTTAAGTGAAGGCTGTCGGCCACTGCGTTGCCAATGTTGAGAGGAAATGCCTGAAATTTGGTATTCTCGGCACTCTCTTGACACTATAGATCTCGGAATATTGAATTTCCTAACGCTTTCCGAGATGGAGTGTCCCATGTGCCTAGCTCGAACTACGATTCCGCGTTCAAATTACGTTACTTGCCGTCGTGCGTCCATAATCACGTCGGAAATCTTTTGACATGAATCATCCGAGTATAAGTGAAATCTCCGCCAATTCACTGTCCTTTTATACGTTGTGTACGCGATACTGCCGCCTTGCCGGCCGTTGTTGCCGACCGGTTCTAGGCACTTCAGTCCGGAACCGCGCTGCTGCAACGGTCGCAGGTTCGAATCCTGCCTCGGGCATGGATGTGTGTGATGTCCTTAAGTTAGTTAGGTTTAAGTAGTTCTAAGGTCTAGGGGACTGATGATCCCAGATGTTAAATCCCATAGTGCTCAGAGCCATTTGAACCATTTGAACTGCCGCCTTATGTGTACGTGCGTATCGCTATCCCACGACTTTCGTCACCTCAGTATGTAAAAGTGTATGAGATGTAAATACGACTGAAGACTGAGGCTGTGCCACAGGTCATCGTTGCCTTACTGATAACCGTTAATCCACGCTTTGATGGAGATGTAATCTTCCGAAACGCGGAGTGGGAAGTATAAAAAATGTACTACTTACAGCAAGTCGTATTTTCAATTGACTGGATAATTGCCTAGTTATTTACGTAACACATGGTGTCCCAAACTCTCAGGGTCAAAAATAAACAGATGACAAAGGATCCTGAACTAGGTATGTTGAGATAAAGAAACAATAGTCAGAAATGAAATTTATTTATGTATTGTAATAACCAATTTATTTTTGTAATAAAGATTTGGGCTCATCGCCGCCAGTGTCAGCGAATGCATTGTAATGAACCTCTAGGGTCGGTATCGTTTGACCCACTACTTGCACGGGTTGCTTATGATAACCGTGTGTTTAATTACCCCTCCACCAGTATCCCACACTTCTTCTAAGTGCGCATTTTACAGGCAGTTTTACGGTTGTTTGTTGAAGAATAATTTCCCACAGCACCTTCTCAAATTGTACTGTGGGAACAATTCTTTGTGAAGTCCGTCGGACTGCTCTCTGTGGCTTCTTCTGTTCAGATTGCGACGGTAAATTTCTTCCAAATTAGGTTGGTGCCTGTTACCAACCTTATCTGTGTACCCCGTTTGGCTTTCCAGATACGGGCCCGACTGCGCAGTCCGTTAAATACTTGTCTCCAAGTTCCTGTAATGAATAATGCCACGTCTTCGACAATAGTCACCAGCTGTAAAAAGTAATGAACTACTAAGTGGACAGACGAGTGTGCGGTAGCGAATATCGTCGACTTAATAATGCGCGCGCTAACTCGTTTTCTATTGGCGAACAAGACAAGACCCCTTATAGATTCATAGTTATATTTGTGGTATAAGTGACAGAGCTGACATCCTTTTTCAGGGAACACCTCTTAATTGTATTAAAAATTTCATCGTTTCGGGCTTAATCCATCATCTCGGAAATTTGTGAATGGTACAGTATACGTTATATAACAGTAGCATTTCGTAGTAGGAACAGCATAATACAAGGCGATTACAGCTCAAAAAGTTTGTCTCTGGAAATCTACCCTCCATTAGTGTCATACATCTACTGTATCACGTTAGCAGACAGTGTCATTCCTCCTCGGCGTAATCCTCAACCTATTCTTTCCACCTATCCGTCTTCTTGCATTCAAGACTCACATGCATCCTTTTTTCCTTTCGCCCCTTACGTGATTGAACAAGGACACAAAACTGGAAACAATGTACGAATTTCCCATCATCTTTCGGAAGTATATCCGACATTTCGGCTGACAACCTTTCGAGAAACACAATGCACGGATTATCCTCCGCCGTACGCTGTACTTTCGTTTGCGATGTACATAGACTGCTCTAAAACATTGTACATCAGTTGCACGTCTGAAAACTTACGTGGGCTAAGATCCGTGGAGAGCAGGGAATGAAAAATAAAGCATTATGAAACTAAAAGAAAGTCTTACCGGTGAAGTAAGAACAAGGCACTAACAAAAATAAAGGAAGTCTCTTCGAAAATGCGAATCTGCGATGTTAAATGTCTGCTGCTGGATAAGACTCTGTGTGATATTGCTCCACTGTGCACTTGTAACGTACTTGAAACCTCCTTGACGTACAGCCCACTAGATGGTCGAGACGTCTACATCTACGTGTACATTACATTAGTACTCCGCAAGCAACCTGACGGTGTGTGGCGGAGGGTGCTACTGATACCACAAACCGACCCCCCTTTACCTGTTCAACGTCGCCGTTCAAGACTATCCCACTCTTCGACGACAGCTCTCCTGCGACCATTCACTGTGCGGGTTCCTGCGACGACGCACAGCAAGTATCAGCTTGCAGCATCTGCTTGTCTCAAGCAAGCGCAATCGGGTTCGCGTCACTATATATACCGCAATCGGGTTCGCGTCACTATATATACCGCATTCGGTTGATTTATGGCTCTTCACGGACGATCTTCACAAGGTGAAGGCTGCGTGCTCCCTGTGTTATTACCTAGGAAGACGAACTCACTGCCGAAATATTGATTAGAAGCGTCTGATAACCTTAGACGATACCATCCCAAAAAAAGACTCACTCACCTTCCTGCGGAGCGTGTGAGACCCCACACCAGACACGTGTACTGGTACATACCCGGCTCCACACTGTTCTCCGACGATCATCAGACATCAGCGACTCTTGTTGTCAGTGAGCACAACCAGAAGCCGTTGATCCATGTTCCATTCCAAATGTTCTCTTACCTTCCTTCTCTGTCTAACACCATGCTCGGCGATTACTCCTGTTGTTCGTGTTGGACATCTAGAGATCAAGGTGATCGAGTGGAGACTGTTGCGTACTGTGTGGGCCGACTCAGCTGTCCCAGTTGCTTCTAACAAGACAGCGCTCATTTCTGTTGCTCTGTGCTCGGGCCATAATTCGTAGGTTCCGGGTATCCTCTTGCTTTGTTGATCATGGGCGACCTTGATGAGACAGATCTTAATAGCGGGTGAATGTTCGAATGACATCGCAGTGGAGTGCGCCAAATTCAGCGTCTTTTTTTTCCGGAGCTGACAATCCTTCTTGCCGTTAAGTGGTAATGCGAGAGTGTTTAAGCTTGAAATGACCCTTCGATCAGAGCGACGAACTGAACATTGTACACAATAAACATTGTCCCTTTTACGGTTCGAGACACAGAATGCTCTATTAAATGCGATGAGAATGTACTTTGAACACAAATCGCGATACGTAACACTTTCCTATGGTCAAAACAACACAGACTACGCAAGTTATGATGATGGTGCAAAACTTTCTTGAGCACTTCATGTAGATAAAGGTGTCAACCAGGCGGACGGTGTGGCCGAGCGGTTCTAGGCGCTTCACTCTGGAACCGCGAGACCGCTACGGTCCCAGGTTCGAATCCAGCCTGGGGCATGGATGTGTGTGATGTCCTTAGGTTTGTTAGGTTTAAGTAGTTCTAAGTCTAGGGACTGATGACCTCACATTTGAAGTCCCATAGTGCTCAGAGACATTTGCACCATTTGAGCCAAAGGTACCAACCATATGAGTAGGTGTGTTCCCCTGAGGTGTAGATGTTGCCACTTCGCTGCCGGTGGTGAGGCGCGGCGGTTTTGACTGCCCAGCTGCCACAGATAGGCGCGGGGATAAGGCCGGCCGGTGCCTCGCAGCGGCCGCGGAGGGCTCGTTTGCGGGTGTCACGAGTCCCGCGCCGCTGGACATTAAAACGTAATTAGCGAAACTCGGCCACCTGGCGGCGACCACTTAGCGCCCGCCTCCAGGCGCTGATTGACAATTAACGGACCAGACCTGCCAATTAGTAGCGGCCGGTGCGTGAGACTGCGTGTGCCTGGACGCGCCGTCCTCTTCTCGCGCGCCTCCTGCCCGCCTAATTGCAGACACCCCGCAGCCGGAGTCGCGGCCGTGACGTCATTAGGCGGCTAACGACGTGAGCAGCGCCCGCCAGAAGTCGTTCTGGCAGCTCCGCCGGGCCGAGCCTCCCGTAACCAGCATTATTAACACTTTCCTTATCTTCAACGCTGCTTTCTTTCCGACACGACACTTTCGTTACTGTTTACCATTCGCAAGGTTACCTGTGTATATGAATTAAAGAAGTTCGCGTCTGGTGTTTAAGTCCAAGGTTTGTAGAACCTTTAATGTTGCCGCTTTCACTAAAATCAGTTCTACACACCAAGTTCCTAGTGATAAGTTCCAGTAGCCAAGCCTTACATTTGGCACGCAGCAACAGTGATGAACTGCTTTACAAAAAAATTCCTATTCCACGGTGTAATAGTAAGAAGATTATGAAACTGATGCCACAAAAGAATGGTGATATTTTTAAATGACACAATGAAGTCACAACCACATACACTACTGGCCATTAAAATTGCTACACCACGAAGATGACGTGCTACAGATGCGAAATGTAACCGACAGGAAGAATATGCTGTGATACGCAAATGATTAGCTTTTCAGAGCATTCACACAAGGTTAGCGCCGGTGGTGACACCTACAACGTACTGACATGAGGAAAGTTTCCAACCGATTTCTCATACACAAACAGCAGTTGACCGGCGTTGCCTGGTGAAACGTTGTTGTGATGCCTCGTGTAAGGAGGAGAAATGCGTACCATCACGTTTCCGACTTTGATAAAGGTCGGATTGTAGCCTATCGCGATTGCGGTTTATCGTATCGCGACACTGCTGCTCGCGTTGGTCGAGATCCAATGACTGTTAGCAGAATGTTGAATCGGTGGGTTCAGGAGGGTAATACGGAACGCCTTGCTCGATCCCAACGGCCTCGTATCACTAGCAGTCGAGATGACAGGCATCTTATCCGCATGGCTGTAACGGATCGTGCAGCCTCGTCTCGATCCCTGAGTCAACAGATGGGGACATTTGCAAGACAACAACCATCTGCACGAACATTTCGAAGACGTTTGCAGCAGCATGTGCTATCAGCTCGGAGACCTTGGCTGCGGTTACCCTTGACGCTGCATCACAGACAGGAGCGCCTGCAATGGTGTACTCAACGACGAACCTGGGTGCACGAATTGCAAACCGTCATTTTTTCGAATGAATCCATGTTCTGTTTACAGCATCGTGATAGTCGCATCCATGTTTGGCGACATCGCGGTGAACGCACATTGGAAGCGTGTATTCGTCATCGCCATACTGGCGTATCACCCGTCGTGATGGTATGGGGTGTCATTGGTTACAAGTCTCGGTCACCTCTTGTTCGCATTGACAGCACTTTGAACAGTGGACGTTACATTTCAGATGTGTTACGACCCGTGGCTCTACCCTTCATTCGATCCGTGCGAAACCCTACATTTCAGCAGGATAAAGCACTACCGCATGTTGCAGGTCCTGTACGGGCCTTTCTGGATACAGAAAATGTTCGACTGCTGCTCTAGCCAGCACATTCTTCAGATCTCTCACCAATTGAAAACGTCTGGTCAATGGTGGCCGAGCAACTGGCTCGTCACAATACGCCAGCCTCTACTCTTGATGAACTGTGGTATTGTGTGGAAGCTGCATGGGCAACAGTACCTGTACACGCCATCCAAGCTCTGTTTGACTCAATGCCCAGGCGTATCAAGGCCGTTATTACGGCTAGAGGTGGTTGTTCTGGGTACTGATTTCTCAGGATCTATGCACCCAAATTGCGTGAAAATGTTATCACATGTCAGTTCTAGTATAATATATTTATCCAATGAATACTCATTTATCATCTGCATTTCTTCTTGGTGTAGCAATTTTAATGGCAAGTAGTGTAGTAATTGTAATTTTTCTTGTCTGTAAAGATTTTGTGGTCTTGTGAGATAGACATGTGTTGCACATTCCACTGATGGAGATTTGTTACGCTCAAGTCAATAATGGCGTTTTGGGAGACTTCTTTAACAATACTGTACAAAACTGCATAGTCTGCTAAATTTGTAGGGGTATCGACACGCTAAACTGTACAACACGTGAAAATATTTCATATACTTTATCGTTCACATTTACAAAAGCCTCACCAGTAAGTAAATATTTTAATTTTTGTACGTACTTACTGATAATTTTCTCATAAACAAGTGCTACATAGGCATAATTCACAATGCAGATTATTAATGACAAATACATCTGACAGGAGGAAACCATATAATTGCAGTAGCATATTTACATGTTCTTTATACAGGGTGAATCACCTAAAACGTACACCGCAAATACTGCGGAAATGGAAAGTGCCGTTGATGTGCGGCTTTCACACAGTGGATTGGTACTCAGAGGCTAATATTGTGAGCCGACAAACAGATTGTAATTATGCTTAGAAAGTGTATTTTTTGTGCAGTCATGCACTTTTTAAAATGGTACAGTGTCTATTGACAAACTAAAAGTAGGGTAAATTACATCGTCAGTGGTGTTTGCTGCGGGATTCTAGTGCTAGTCGTTTACGAGATAGCGTATTTTGAAACTTTCCCACAGCGACGCTTGTACAATACCTATGGCAGCACACAATAAAGAACAACACAAGTGCATGCACTTGTTATAACCAAGTGTTCAAAGTGACCACCGACAGCGGCAATATGCGCTCCCAGTTTGGTAAGGAACGACTGCTGCACATGTGTTAGCATTTCAGCGAAGATGTCCGAACGGGCTACAGTAATAAGTCGTTACATATCATCAGGTGTTGTCTGTATGTCCTTGTAGACAGCGTCTTTCAGCTTTCTCCACAGGAAAGAATTCTATAGGCGTCAAATCCGGGAACGGGCCGGCCAAGGTACAGGTCCACCGCGTCCAGTCCAACGATTTGGAAACAACTCGCGAAGACATTTTGTAGTACTTCGTGCTTTATGGGCTGGACTGCCGCCATGTTGGTACCACAGGTTCCTCATAGTGAGCGGAGGAACTTCTTCTACCATCCGTGGAAGAGGGTCTGTTAGGAGGCTGCAATTTTTGTACGCATTCAGTGTTCCTTCTTTGAAAAACGGTCCTGTGACCGGGTGGGTCACTGTTCTACAATGTGCGTTTACACTCAATGGATGCTATTTTAAATGACGAAGCCAATGGGAATCGTCAACAGATCAATAGTGCATGTTTCGCAGGTTTACCTAGCCAAGATTGGTAAATGTGGCATCATCACTAAATAAGATACATGATACATCTGCAGTATCCTATCTTAATGCCCAGGAGTTAACACGATTCTCGTAATCGTTTCCATGCAGCTCTGGATAGGGATAGAACCTATGTTGATGGAGAATGCTTAGGAAACTTGCATGACTCACGCTACTTCCCTGTGCGATTGCGCGGGAGTCAACGTGCGGATCAAGTGCAACAGCAGCAAGAACTTTAATTTCATCATCTTCTGTCGTCACGTGTTCTTTCTGTTACGTTGTCTACATGTGACACTATCACTTCCACGTAACTGGTTGAAGATGTTGATAAATAATTGCCTAGATGGTTGACTCCTGTTGGGATGTCTTGCTGAACACACCGTACAAAAACGAACTGCATTCTTCCTACACTCTCCATACACCATGAGCACGTTGGCTTTTTCTGCATTGATAAATCCTGTCATCCATTCACGACCTGCTGCTCCGACTGCCACACACTAACTGACTAGCGAGTCGCAACGCACTCAAGGAATACAAGCACGCTGTAAGCAAACGTGACACCATCGTACCTAGCAACTAGGCAGGTTGAATGGCACGAACAAGTATCACTGAGGAAATTTTTCAAAATACGATATCTCGTAAACTACTTGCACTAGAATCCTGCAACAAACACCGCTGACATTCTAATTTACCGTGCTTTTAGTTTGTTAGTCTCGACAGGCGGTGTTTCATTTAAAAACTGTATGTTAGCATAAAAAATACACTTTCTAAGTATTATTATCTTTCGTTTATTGGCTAATAATACGAGCCCCGTACTACCAATCCATTCTTTTAAAGCCACACATGAACAGCATTTTACATTTCCGCAATATTTGCGATGCACGTTTTAGGTGATTCACCCTTTATATCGACTGTTGTCGCATACAGTGACAATTAGCCGACTTAATTCATTTCTATATCAAATTTATTTTTATATTAAAATTTCCTGCAGCTGCTTTGATAAGGTGAGGAGCCATGTTACAATCGTTTTAAAAGAAAGTTTTTGGAAGATATTGCACATGACAATTAAATGTAGACGTACCTGACTTTACGTTGCTTACGTAAAAAAAGTAAAGAGCGACGGAAGTAGGATAAACAGGAACCTCCTTCGGTGACGTATATGTGCGCCATCAGACGGAGAAAAAAACGCTGCCTTGAAGTACGAGTCTTATTTGGTTCCCTATAATGAAATGGCTGTGGCACCGAAGTTCGTTATATCTGTCTCTGGGTTGTCTGCATTCTGACAGATCGTAGCTTGGAATCTCGTTAGAGCGCTCCAGATATGTAACACAGGGCTGGTTGCGAAATAAGACACGAATGAGAGGGGGGGGGGAGATGGTGGAATGAGAACGGCTTGTTAGAAATAGAGGAGAACTTAACATGTATTTATCTATAGGTGGCTGTAAAATGACTATATAGCCCACAAAATGATTCCAGTACAGCAGATTCCTTTACATTTCTGTTATACGCGAAACTATAGAATGAATTACTTTGTAGATAACATTTATTTCAGTAGAGTCATAATTTCCGTAAAATACTGAAGTAATGAACACCAGTGCTGTACGCTGGTACGTTAGTTGTCATGAATTAAAAGTAATTACTTCTCGGTAGGTAGTTACATGTTTTATAGATCATTTAAACCATTCTTTTATCGAAATGATATGGAACTAGTCACTTTACAAGATAAGTGTACATAACGAGTGTATAACTAAACTTAACATAATTTTTTTTAATACTGCCCACCAGATTTTAAATAGTATTTAGTGAAATGGAAGCAATGTCCATGAGAATTGATTTTAAATCAGATCTAAAACTTGCACTACTATTTTTCAGGCACTTCGTGGTAAATGACAAATGATCAAACATTTTTGCTGCATATTGAATCCTCTCTGATCCACTGACAGCTTCAATAATGGGTAATAAAGTTAGCTTTTCCTTCTAGTGTTGTAGATATGGTCATCACTCTTCTTTTCAAATTGTGATGGGTTATTTATGATGACTTTCGTTAGGGAGTGTATGTACGAAGGTTTGGAAGTTTAATAGTGGCAACTATTTATTAATAGCTCGTACAAAATAGATACATGTTTGGCTCGTGCCGCTTTGCAGACAACGGAAACTGGCCAGTGTGTGACCCAAAAATTTCTGCAAACCAGCAGCCCAGCTGGAGGGTCTTAAGCTTTCCCGTGTTCATAGAGCTGAGACCAACCAGGTCTGCACCGCACACACTAGCCCTGCCCCCACGAATAGAACTTAAACAATTATACTACATAAGCCAGTGAATACGTATTTCCCTCTAGCACAATCTCTAGCCAATCTTATATACTATCGCAAAGCGATATGTGCCGGTACTGTCACACCTGTTTACTACCTCTATAATTTTTATTACCTCTCATCCAACACACACACACACACACACACACACACACACACACAATTCTTCCCATTACCAAACAATTCCCTATTCTTCATGATGTGTCCTACCAACCAATTTCTTCCTTTAGTTGAGCTGTCTCATAAATTTGTTTTTCCCCAGTTCGAGTCAGAACCTCCTCAATTGCTGATCTATTTACGCGCATAATCTTCAGCATTCTTCTATAGTATCGCGTTTCAAAAGTTTATATTACCGTCATGTCTGAACCACTTATCATCCACGTTTCACATCCATACGAGGATACACTCAAAATAGATACTTTCAGAAAAGATTTCCTAATACTTCAATCGATATTAGAAGTTAAGAAATTCCTGTTTTTCAGAAATGATCTTTCTGCTATTGGCAGCCTGTATCCTCTGAGCTTTGGTCATCATTAGGTATTATTCTGCCCAAATAGCAAAACTCATCAACTACTTTTAGTGTCTCATTTCCTAATCTAATACCTCAGAATTGCCTTACTTCATTCAAGTGCATTCTGTTACCTTTATTTTACTTTTCTTGATGTTCATTTTACAAACGTTTTTCAGGACACTATCCATTCCGTTCAACTGCTCTTCCAAGTCCTTTGCCTTCTCTGTTAGAATTACACTGTCGCTAGCAAATCTTGAAGTTTTTATTACTTCTCCCTGGTTTATAATTTAGTTTCCAAATTTCTCCTTGGTTCCCTTCGCAGCTTGCCAAATGTGCAGACTGAACAACATCAGGGACAGGTTACAAGCCTGTCTCATTCCTTTCTCAGCTGTTGCTTTCCTTTCATGTCCGTCAAGTCTTATAATTGCAGTCTGGTGTCTGTACAGGTTGTAGATAATCTTTTGCTTTTTATATTTTATTATATTTTATTTCTAATACCTTCAAAATTTCAAAGAGGTGGTCCAGTCGACATTGTCAAAAGCTGTCTCTAAGCCTACAAATGTTATAAACGTGGATTTTCCTTTCTTCACCCTATCTTCTAGGATAAATTGTAGGATCAGTATTGCCTCTCCAGAACCCCAACTGACGTTCCCCAACGTCGGCTTCTACTAGTTTTTCCATTCTTTTGTGTCAGTATCTCCTGCGTTAACCAGGGATTTCTACTTCACCTTGTATTTTTACCCATGTGATTCTACTCTTCGTACCCTATTTAACACCAGTAAAGAACTATGATATACTAGTCCTGCTGCAGGAAGCGAGATTTCAGGAGACTAAAATTTTTCACGTTGAGGATGGTCTAATACGGACGAACTATCCATTCCGTTCAACTGCTCTTCCAAGTCCTTTGCCTTCTCTGTTAGAATTACACTGTCGCTAGCAAATCTTGAAGTTTTTATTACTTCTCCCTGGTTTATAATTTAGTTTCCAAATTTCTCCTTGGTTCCCTTCGCAGCTTGCCAAATGTGCAGACTGAACAACATCAGGGACAGGTTACAAGCCTGTCTCATTCCTTTCTCAGCTGTTGCTTTCCTTTCATGTCCGTCAAGTCTTATAATTGCAGTCTGGTGTCTGTACAGGTTGTAGATAATCTTTTGCTTTTTATATTTTATTATATTTTATTTCTAATACCTTCAAAATTTCAAAGAGGTGGTCCAGTCGACATTGTCAAAAGCTGTCTCTAAGCCTACAAATGTTATAAACGTGGATTTTCCTTTCTTCACCCTATCTTCTAGGATAAATTGTAGGATCAGTATTGCCTCTCCAGAACCCCAACTGACGTTCCCCAACGTCGGCTTCTACTAGTTTTTCCATTCTTTTGTGTCAGTATCTCCTGCGTTAACCAGGGATTTCTACTTCACCTTGTATTTTTACCCATGTGATTCTACTCTTCGTACCCTATTTAACACCAGTAAAGAACTATGATATACTAGTCCTGCTGCAGGAAGCGAGATTTCAGGAGACTAAAATTTTTCACGTTGAGGATGGTCTAATACGGACGAACTGCTAAGATTGGTTTTCATAGGGAAGGGTATACCAAGATCCTTCATCACTGCCATTGAAATGGACTATGAAACTGAATTAATGGTCGTTACGAGATAAAGCGAGGTCAGGGAAGGATGGCCTGGAGCACGCGAAATTCAGGGAGCCCAATAACATCTTCATGTACTGTCGTACTAAACATGTTCACTGAGGAATCATAGTTGCCCTAAATGACTTCAGGGGAGTGGTTCCTTCAATAATGCCACAAATGATTCTATATTATATCTTTTTTCATCTGAGCAGCTTTGTTTTATACTTCAGTGGTAAAGGCTTGATATTTGAAACGATTGCGGTTTTTAAGTTGAAGGATTTGATGAAATTACGAGAAACGAGAATCAGGATGCCTGGACAAGATAAAAATTGTTAGTTCTTATTAAAAGAAATATGTAATAAGGGGCATTAAGCTTCAACATACCGTTGACAATCATTACAAGAACATTGTTTATCCAACATGTTATTTAATTTGGTGAATTACAAACGCAACAGTCAAAACTAAACTTGGTAGTGATTCGTGTCTAACGACTTTAGTATTGACAAACTGCCTATTGGCTTCTGTCTCGGGTTCTTCGGCCGACGTTCATATAATGATTTTTCTGACGTTTCGCCAGCACGAGTGGCTGGCATTGTCAAAGCTTCACCCTCCATTGCCGGCGGTGAAACTTTGACAATGCCAGCAACTCGTGCTGGCGAAACGTCGTCAGAAAAATCATTATATGAACGTCGGCCGAAGAACCCGAGACAGAAACCAATAGGCAGTTTGTCAACAAGTGGCCACGAAAGCCTTAACAATTTTGGACTTTAGTATTGACATGATCTGAAACATAAAGCCTACCAGTATAGTGGTTAACGTACAGACCTCATACTCGTGAGGAGAGAGTTCATATTCTGCGTAGTTATCCACATCTTTTCTGTTTCTATCGTGTCTGTAGAACGCGTAGGGCAGATATGCCGACTGTTCATTTGAAAAGAGAGCTGGCGGTTTACAAAGGAACCACCACTCCTCCCCCACCTCCACCCATGCTCCTCTTCGCCCCTATATTTGGCATTCCACCTTCTTATTATTCGGAAAAAGTAAAATAGATAGTGGTTTTTGGTTAACATCATTAGCTCCCCGCTGGCCGGAGTGGCCAAATGGTTCTAGGCACTACAGTCTGGAACTGCGTGAACGCTACGGTCGCTGGTTCGAATCCTGCCTCGGGTATGGATGTGTGTGATGTCCTTAGGTTAGTTAGGTTTAAGTAGTTCTAAGCTCTAGGGGACTGATGACCTCAGAAGTTAAGTCCCATAGTGCTCAGAGCCATTTGAACCATTAGCTCCCCCTTGACTCCCCGTTCCCCGAACTCTTTAAAACTAGGTACGTTGGTACACGATATACACAGTACGCTTTCAAACCTCCTTTCCCTGTAGGATTTATAGTCCAATGCAGCGCTCCAGTTTGTATCGGTCGGTCGTATTGGTCGAAGTCAGAAGCGGTCAGTAACGCCGCGAGACGTTCTACGTTAACCACAGATTATTCCACAATCAACGGTTCACTGGAGGCTGGACACTAAGCTCCATTGCGACATAAAGCTCTCGTTGCCCGGCATATTTTCGCAGTGTTTTCGCACGACTTAGCAATCTTTAATAGCTATTCAGTATGTTTTGTCACAGTTTCGCGCACCACAGCTGCTTGGATTCAGTAATCAGGAGTCTAATTTAAGTTTGGCCCCATTTATGAAAACTATAATTCGCTATTGTCCACTCAGTAGCTATGGAGTATTTGACTACCCAAACACACTACCGTGACTGCTGAAACATAAATACCACAGTTAACGAATCGCATGTGCTGGGCATGTCTACGTCATAACTGTTGTAATCAGCTTCTACATTAATTCTCTTCTTTCCAAATGGTTTTAGCTGTGCCGAGCACTTCTGGTAACTCTCTGCCAAATTAAAATTTCGTTATGGACTGGGACTCGAACACAGACAGACCGAAGCGTGACACCTGCAATGCTCATATCAGGTGAGCTATCCAGGAAGGACCTATACGACCCGGACTCGTGTTGTGACTTACGTAGTGGCAGCAGCGGCAATACTTTTCCAGTTGGCTGAAGCGGCCCCCAAGCCGTCAGACACTGGGTTTGGACAGCTGCCTCGGTCCGCTGGTGCCGCGTTGTCCGAATAGTGAGGCGCATTGTGTGTGAGCCGCCGCTGCTGCTACGTATCGCCCCGCCATGAGTAGGCCGCTTCCTGCCAGCCGCTGCAACGACAGATAAACGCCTTTCCTGGTAGCCTGCTGCAGTCTTCGTTCCGGGCCGCTGCGATTAATGCGTGACTTGACGCTTGTCACTGCGGCGGGGCCAACTCAGCCGTCCTCTGTCTCGGCATTTGTGTCCCGACGATACGACGATCGTTCCCAAACTCGTATATGTTTAACACGCAATGTCATCGCTATTGAATATGTCATTCGTAATAGCGAGTGCATTTGCCATTCCGTGTTCTCTGTTACCGTAGATGCCATTTAAAGGTCTCTATTTTTACTGGACTTCATGTAGAGGGCCAAGTTGTGTCGAGAAACATCAAGCCAAAGCACGAAAACCTGGCGTCTCAAGTGATGTTATCGTCCCAGAACGTAACTGCTTCCTATCATCTACGGACCTTACTGTTCGGCGCGTAACTAACAAATAACTCAACCGCTTCGTCCGGCGTCATTCGCGGCGAAGACGGTTTCATTAATCAAACATTCTCCAAAAACTGGTACTAAAACGCAGTTTTGATTACGCGTCATAGTATCAAGAACTTCTTCCTTACTATCAACAAAATCCAAGTTACACACTGAGGTAGCTAATGGTTCAAATGGCTCTGAGCACTACGCGACTTAACTTCTGAGGTCATCAGTCGCCTAGAACTTAGAACTACTTAAACCTAACTAACCTAAGGACATAACACACATCCATGCCCGAGGCAGGATTCGAACCTGCGACCGTAGCGGTCGCTTGGTTCCAGACTGTAGCGCCAAGAACCGCACGGCCACTCCGGACGGGCACACTGAGGTGACAAAAGTCATGGCATTGCGATATGTACTTATACAAATGGCGGTAGTGTCGCGTGCAGAAGGTATCAAAGGACACTGCGTTCGCTGAGCTGTCATTTGAACTCAAGTGACTCATGTGAAGAGGTTTCCGACGTGATTATGGCCGCACGACTTGAATTAACAGACTTTGAACGCGGTATGGTAGTTGGAGCTAGACGCATAGGACATTCCATTTCGGAAATCGTTAGGGAATTTAATATTCGAAGATCCACAGTGTCAAGAATGTGGCGAGAATACCGAATTTCTGATACTATCTTTCACTACCGAAAGTGTCCGCTCCCGGTAGCTGAGTGGTCAGCGCGACAGAATGTCAATCCTAAGGGCCCGGGTTCGATTCCCGGCTGGGTCGGAGATTTTCTCCGCTCATGGACTGGGTGTTGTGTCGTCCTAATCATCATCATTTCATCCCAATCGACGCACAAGTCGCCGAAGTGGCGTCAAATCGAAAGACTTGCACCCGGCGAACGGTCTACCCGACTGGAGACCCTAGTCACACGACTACCGACAGCGCAGTGACCGATGCACTTCACTTAACGACCAAGAGCAGCGGCGTTTGCATAGAGTTGTCAAATCTAACACACAAGCAGCACCGCGTGAAATAACCGCAAAAATCGATGTGGGACGTACGACTAACAGTGCGGTGAAATTCGGCATTAACGGGCTATGGCAGCAGATGAAAGATGCTAGTGCCTCTTCTTACAGCACATCACCACTTGCGGCGCATCTCCTGGGCTCGTGACCATGTCGGTTGGTCCCTAGACTACTGCAAAACCGTGGCCTGGTCAGACGAGTCCCGTTTTTAGTTGGTAGCAGATGATGGTAGGGTTCGATTGTGGCGCAGACCCCACGAACTTATGGACCCAAGTTGTCAATAAGCTGGCGGTGGCTCCGTAGTAGTGTGGGCTTTCTTAGTTTACATGAAATGGACCGGGTCCTTTGATCCAACTGAACAGACCATTGACTGACAGTGATTATGTTCAGCTATTTGGAGACCATTTACAGCCATTCATGCACTTCATGTCTCCAAACAACGATAGAATTTTTATGGGTGACTGTGTGCCATGTCACACGACTACAATTGGAGGACATTCTGGACAATTTCAGTGAATGATTTGACCACCCATCGAACATTTATGGAACATAATCGAGAGGTCAATTCGTACACAAAATCCTGCGCCGGTAACACTTTCGCAATTATGGACGCCAATACAGACAGCATGGCTCTGCGGGGCACATTCAGCGACTTGTGAGTCATGCCAAGTCGAGTTGCTTCGCTACGCCGCGCAAATTGGGGTCCGAAACGACATTAGGAGGTATCCAATGAATTTTACCATCTCGTGTTCTTTAGTAATGATTAATGAATGAAAACATGCGTTTGTCGCGCTGGTCCGACGGCAATCCCTCTAACTTCTATCACAGCGGCCAATCAGATTACAACACTATTTGGTTGGCGCAGTTTCTCGCGATAGGCGTACTTGTAGTACCGTATGTTGTTCTCTCCTCACTCCACTTTTTGACGTAATGTGTCATTTACTGCATGTAGTCTCAACAGAGATGTGAAGCGTGCGAATGAAGTATACAACTCCCAGAGCTAGAAATTAGTGTTAAGGTACATGCGGGTCATACGGAGGTTAGTATCGCATTTCGCACTCAGTGGGTGTCTTTTCCGCTCAGAGTCCGAATCGTGTTCCACTGTTCCATTACAGCCAACAGCCAAGCACCCAAGTACAGCACAATGTAAACATACTCACCTCGAAGATATACATTTTAAATATATCGCTGACGTGTTTATCAGTAACCTAATCCTTCAGGTACGTGCAGTGGCATAACTGGAGTAACTGGGGGAAAATATGGCCTAAACATCGGCTTAGCGATAGCTCCCTCCCCCTTCCCGATCCCTCAAGCTCCTCCCCCCCCCCCCCACCACGCACCCGCATCCCCCCTCCCCCCGCCATGCACCCGCCTCCTCCTCAAGTAGTACTTCATGTCTAATGACACTAACGTTGATTTTACATTAACGTATTTCTTTTATTAAAACAGAAAAGCAGGTGGAGATGATCAGACATGGAACTCGTAGGACATGTGTGATACAGTATGTTAAATCTACATCTGCGTCTTCGTATTCACTCGACAAGCGATTGTACAGTTTATGGCAGAATGTATATCATGCTTTTATTATTGATTTCCTGCTCTATGTCATTCGCATATGTAACGAGGGCAAACATCTGTATGCCTCTGTTCGCACAAAAAAGAGTTGTAACTAACGATGTATCTTGTAAATAGATTCGTTCCATATCACATCGACAAAAAATCGTTCGAATGACCTGTGGGACATGTAACGAACAAACTAAAGATCTTACTTTATTCTCATGATACCTATGCGAGATATATGATAATGACAGCATCACTGTCTTTTTCCAACGCAAGTTTTCTAAATTTATCTTTTAGGGCAGTGGTAGTCAATCTGGCCCCTACCGTCCAGTAGTGGGCGTTTGAGCTTTCACGGTGGGTGGCAAGTGGTAGGGGTTTTAAAAGATTTTCATGAGGTGTTAATAGACTTTTGACATAAAGTATTTAGTGAGTAATTATTACTATATATTTTTGTTGCTGTAACTCTGCCTTATAAACCTTATAAAACTACTGCCCCAATTTATAAATCACCATTATTGCATAACCGGTGGACAGCTAGAGAGTTTTGCTGCTAACAGAGATACAAAAGTGGGCGGTAGGTGAAAAAGGTTGACTACCCGTGCTTTAGGGTTTTACGGGAGCAATGTCGTCTCTCTTCCAATACCACCAGTTTAAGTCCCTCTAGCATCCCTGTTATACTTTTGTACTGACTATACTGGCCCGGTTCGTCCCAACCAGCCCTTCTGTGGATTATTTCGTTGTCTTTTGTTGTTCCTGCTTGATAAGGATCCCAAACAGTGGAACAATAATCTACGATTGGCCGATCTAAATGTTTGTGATACTATTCTATGTGCTGGAAAACTGGAAAGGGAACGGGGATGTTTGCCGTTGTTGCGAAGGATATGTCAGAATGTCATGGCTAACGTGTAGGATCGAAAGGTGACTGATCTAACTACACGCTATCCAGAGAGATAGATTTTACGATCAGAACGGCACTATCCACTGGGGATACACTGTGAAATTATGAAGCGTGTCGCGGTCTTCCAACGTGGTCGCATTTTCAGCAACAGCCTCTTCGATTGTGACCTGTGAAGAGGACGTGGGCGGGAGCGATGGCAGGCGGAACGGCCGATAGCCGATTCGGTTCCGGACAGCGCGCGCAGAGGTCTCCAGAGACGGCGCTCGCCCGGTAAATCCCTCATGAAAGTTTCATGCGAAGGACGCGCCGCTCTATCTCGCGCCTCACTCATTATTTTAGCCTCGGAGACAGTGGCAGACGCTAGCTAGATCGGCTCAATTATGTAATGGTAAACACACGGCCGTATTGATTTACGCACGGTCGGCCCGCGAGCCCGTCGCCACACTCTAATGGTCGCTCTCCGAGACCTCCCGGTGCACATGAAAGCGGCCGACGATCGTAAATCCTGCCAATCAGCGCGCCGGCACGCAAAGTGGCAGCGTCGACTTTTTAGTCGCACGGCGCCTCGCCTCGGGTCGGCTCGGCTCGCGTCCGCTCTCGCCGATTTCCCACCGCCGGCGCTGCGCGGCTGTCCGCTGCGGTCCCGTTCAGTGAGCGTTACCTGCCGCTGCCGCCTGACGGCAGTTAGCTCGCTCTACCGAAGCGTCACCCGTGCTGAGTGCATCAAATCCCACACCGCTGACTGCCACCGAGCTAGTGGGAAACGATTACTATTGAAATATTATTTTGAAGCAAACAAAAGTAAATACAGAAGAGGTTCAGTAGGCAAATGGTTCAAATGGCTCTGAGCACTATGGGACTTGACAGCTGAGGTCATCAGTCCCCTAGAACTTAAAACGACTTAAACCTAAGGATACCACACACATCCATGCCCGAGGCAGGATTTGAACCTGCGACCGTAGTGGTCGCGCGGTTCCAGATTGTAGCGCCTAGAACCGCTCGGCTTTCAGTAGGCAGCTCGGAAGAATGCCTGCGAGGGGTGAGGCAGGTACCGGGTAAACAGTGTTCCCCCTTGCGCTCTTCACCCCGCGACTGCCCATGAACTATGTTATTGATACCCAAAAAATACTGCCTCACTTGATAGTGAGCCTTGCGTCTCGTTATTCGCCGATTGTAATCTCAGAGTTTCTTCCATTTTCTGTTTGCAACTCCAATCGCAAAGGCAAAATAGCACAGTTGTTGCTTTTCTGATTGTTAAGAACCATTCAACAGCCAAGATCGCACAAAATATTTCATTATTTAAGACAACCTATTTCAACAGACTATGCTGTCATCTTCAGTTCTTAAAATCTTTTTGTTGTTAAACATGTTCATTTTACGCTGACCTCACGCACAAGATGTCAGAGCACAAGTCACCGTTAAATGAACTTGTTTCACAACAAAAAGTTTTTAAGACCTGAAGATGAAAGCAGTTGAAACCGGTTGTCTTAAATAATGAAATATTTTGTGAGATCTTGGCTGTTGAATAGTTTTTAACAATTAAACAGATCGCTCATCATATCTCACAAAATGGGAAAATTCAATTTTTCTGATTGACTTTAATATTCAAACAGCATTTTTGGTCAATATTCCCACAGAATAGCTCTCATTTTTATATAATTAGCGCTGAAATTTATTAAATTTCAAGATTCAGTGACGTAATCGAAAACGCTCTGTTACTGGGCAAAGTTCTGGTGACGTCACAGGCTAGGAGTGTTACAGCACTGTTAGCCGAAGTTACTAGTGCTTTACCTCTTTTTTTTTTTTTTTTTTTTTTTTTTTTTTTTTTTTTTTTTTTTTTTTTTTACTGTTCTGTTACTTAGTGATTCAAAATAGATTTACAAGTTTTAAGTGACAATGGAAATGAATTTTTTGAGGCTGATAGCGGAAACCTTCCGGAATTTGACGTGTTTATGGTCTCCTCGTTCTTCGAAACAACCCAGGTTTTTGTGTTCCAGAAATAAGAAACGCGAAAACTGCGTTGCATGTTGGCTGCGATGGAAGTATTGCGATACAGCAGTTAGTCGCAGAATTGTTTTTATACTTGTATTAAGAACTGGATTATATGCTCGGACCATGCTGAAAAGGTTTTCCAGTGCAACTTGTGAAAGTATGCACAATAAAACATAATGGAAAATTTTTCATTCAGAAGATAATTGCGATTATTAGTTGCTGTGGTTGTTGCCAGAGATGCTATTGTTTCGAGATACTTCTTTTCTCTGTCTTCAAATTTTCAGATAGCGAAATAACACTCACGGGGAACTGCAGAGCCTCATCGTGTTTGCCTTCAACCGCTTTACACATTGTAGTTTTTCTGTTCCTCCAGGTCGTTAATTTAAACCAACGGAAAATTGTTTCTACAAAATACATAATTCACGCAATAGAACTTTAAAATATCTGTTGTTCTACTGCATACTTAACAGCTGTTGAAACACTATGCTTAAGCAGGATCAACTCTGAGTTACTGTAATAGTCTGCTCATGCTACAGTTCCTCGTAGATTGCAAGCAATATTAAGTTTTTATCTTTCTCAAAATCGTACAGTTGTACAACAGGCTCAATGGAGAAGGTTGGAAGTGGAAAATTACTGTCTTCAGTGACTTGTTTAGGGACAATAATGTGGTCGTAGTTTGTTAAATGGTTTCTTAGATTCTTCCGAATACGAGCTACATCAGGCATTAAACACAGTTTCTTAACAGCACACTTGTGATTCAACTCAAATTGATCAGTTGAAAAATGAAGCTAATAAATGAAAATAGATATTAAACTGTAACATGATACAGAATTTAGAGTTCTTACATAACTGTATTACGAACAAATTAAATTTAATAAGAAGGTTGTATTAAGCTGACATAAGAGAGAGAGAGAGAGAGAGAAATTAAACTTAATAAGAAGATTGTATTAAGCTGAGATAGAGAGAGAGAGAGAGAGAGAGAGAGAGAGAGAGAGAGGGGTGGGGGAGAAGAGAGAGGAAAAGACCTTGTCCCGAATGAGAATCGAACTTACTAGCATTACATTAGAATTCCAGCGTACTACAAGCGATGATATGTTCATGGTGTGTTCGCTTACATCTAAATGAACCTCACGGAAATAAACACATGCAATGACCACAATTTCATTTGGATCACTATGGGCGAGTTGCAACCACTTTTTACCTATCTTCTCAGTCTCTGGAACACCCAAAAACAATTTTTCAGGAACCTCTATAGTTGTGTTTGTACACTGTGGTATTACATATCATCTTTAACCAATTTTCCAACACCTGAAATGCAAAACGAGATATCACTGTGAATCAGCTTTATCACCGTAGGAGCAGCATGCTAGCCAGTGACGTCAAGGGTATCACATGACTCAATGAAGTGCTTTAGCGGGCTTTCCAATTTCTTGAATTTCAGAATGGCTCTAAGCCCTATGGGACTTAACATCTGGGGTCATCAGTCCCCTAGACTTAGAACTACTTAAACGTAACTAACCTGCCCGACGCAGAATTCGAACCCGCGACCGTAGCACCTGCGCGGTTCCGGACTCTTGAATTTCATTTCCGTTTTTTTAATACTAAAGTTCATGAGGAAAAAGCATATTATGAGCATAAAATGACATAATTAATCATTTAAAACATGTGTGGGACCAGAACGTTAAAAAAACAAATCTGCTAAACGAGCCACTACAGTTTCAGCATAATGGCTCGGGCACATAACGTGGTATTATCACATGCTGGCCGTTCAGTTAATCCCAGTAACGATTTAACATGCTGATTCGCACTTATATTCCCGTTGAAGCACGGTTTCACTTGTTGTAATTTTGGTTTTATGTGTGTTTTTCGCTGTAAGTATCTTAGACCGTAGTAATTCAGTTAAGATAGAGAGCGCAGTTTCTCGATTTTTTCTGTATTTCGATATTATATAAATTGTCGAAAACATTGTTGCAAGTTTGTAGAGAGAAATGAAAGTTTGTTTCGTTAAAAGATATCCACAATATTTATCTTATTCCTCCAGTGTAACTTAGAAAAGCGTGGACATATTCATTCATCATGTCAGGGGAATGGAGCTCACCCTCTTCCGAATGCCGGCACATCGTCTCATCGTCTACCTAGTCCACGTTATTCCGTGGATAATGGCCACCAGCAATTGCCTTAGCAAAGGTTGGTATACCTCCTGAGCAAATCGGCAGTGGCTTTTGTTTCGAAAAGTCGTATTCAAGACGACTCTATGACTTCATAAGCTAATCATACTATAGGTGGACTGAACTTTCCCCCTGTATTGTTCTTTCATTTTCTTATATGTCAAGGGCGAAGTTGAGCTGGCAGGGGTAAAATGGAATAAAGTTTGTACCTACACAATTACAGTCCATACACAGCGTCACAATGACTGCAACGGACAGTGATGAATCCTTGCAGATTGACGAGGATAAAAACGATGCTGGTAGTCACGACTACCACCGTGCTACGGTTCTGGAAATTCTGGCCTACTCGTCAGGTATTCCACGGGAGATGAAATTAACTGACAACCGCGACCTGTCGGAACCCGAAACAGCGATGTGGGTTCTTAGTCCCTTCGCCGCTGGCGCTGTTTTTGTTCGTTATTCGCTGCGGCGTGTAGCGTCAAGGAACATCGGAACGCGCGTTAGCCATTTTGAACGGACGAGCGAAAGCGTCCGGACAGGGATTTCCTACAGCCACGACGCTGCTCGGCGGGAACAAAATTGAGTGATGGATGTCTGCGGGAGAGAGCGGTCTTTTTGCACCTAGCGAGCGGCTTTTGTTGCGGCCGCCTAGAGGCCAGCCGATTGGCTTTCCACCCAGAGTGGCCACGCTGCGTTTCGGCTTTCCCACCACCCAACTGGCAAGCCGTTACACCGGCCATTGGGACTGCCCGCTGTTCTGCTCCTGATACGTGGATATATGCGCAACTGAGGGGGCCAAACGAAACTGCCAACACAGCGGTGCACTGTGTGGGCCTTTTTCACCTTGACGAACGTATCTTCTCTACGCTATGTTGAAAGCAGCACTACACCAACGTTTAATATTTGCCATTTTCTACTACAAGAGTGCCGTCCAATTTTAAAGTAGTGTGTCCATTACTTTTTGTCTGTGCGTATATAGCTGCTTGGCTATATCATCTGGAATCACAATTAAGACAAATGACTATCTCCCTTGTCATTTTCATGGCCCACTGCTGACAAGAAGCTTGAAGCGACGAACTAGATAGTTCAGAATCGAAGACATGTTGTTAATTTTCCCTCCTGAGATGTAGGGAACTCACTTGTTTTCTTTGGCACATCGTCCACATCAAATATTTTGACTGGGCGTAAGCGAATTTTGGGTCTTCCGTGTCAGAACAGCAGACAGTGGGGACAGCAAGAAACCGCCAGACACGTGCTTCCGATCCCTCTGTGCATAACTTCTTGCACGAGAGTGATCTCGTGCAAGCCATGTCGAATGACTTATATGTTCTGGACACATGTAGTATGAAGAACGAAGTTACAGTTTTCTGTGCGTCGTTCTTTCCGCCACTAAATGTTAATTCACTGAGCTGTATATGTCTCACAAATTTTTAAAACTCCTACACGAATAAAACGAAAATTGTATGAGAAACTGCAGAGTCGTTTGGAACTGAACCCTAGCACCGCTATTCTCTGCTTTCCCTGAAAACAATTCAAGGATGGATCCTCTGAAAAAGACAAAATCTGTTAGCTTCCTGCCGGCCGGAGTGGCCGAGCGGTTCTAGGCGCTTCAGCCTGGACCGCGAGACAGCTACGGTCGCAGGTTCGAATCCTGCCTCGGGCATGGATGTGTGTGATGTCCTTGGGTTAGTTAGGTTTAAGTAGTTCCAAGTTGTAGGGGACTGATGATCTCAGAAGTTGAGTCCCATAGTGCTCAGGGCCATTTTTGTTTGCTTCCTCAATCTCTAATGACGTCGTCGTCCACGGGATGATAAAAGGTAATCTTCACTTCTTCTTTCTAGATGAACACTAGTAATGATTCCCTTTTTCCTCTATGACCAGGATTTGGAATGAGGCGCAAAACCTACAGCCCTAACATGTGTCAGTGACTACAAAGGCAGGGTGTGCATTCTGTGCTTGGATCGCACAGCGACGAAAATTTGACAACAATTGAAATCACAAACTGCAACAGCTGCGAGTTTTCGTCTGTGTGACTTGTTGTTGGGGTACAGATCCAAAGGTCCCAAGTTAATCCTTAGTCGGAGCTAGAATTTTTTTGTGTCACTTATCGCTTCATTCATCTTTGACAATGATTTGAAAAAATGCCAAACTGTACAGTGGCATGGAGCCCACGTTAAACACAAGGTCCGCTTCCGAGTTGACGGGCAACTGTGTTCAAAGATCGGAGGATGGCAAGAACGTAGCTGCAACAGCAAGGATCACGTTTATATCACAAATAAGAAGGCGGACGCGTCATGCATTCCACGCAGAGAAAGCCGAAGAATGCGTTGCGAGGCTGTGCTTTCTGTGTCTGTGCGGCTTGGCTATTGTGGTAAATGCCAACGCCTCAGTCACCGCCACATTGAGCCACTATCTCAGCTTCTGACTTTCCCCGGAGAAGTATGTGATTTGCAAGCTATTGCTGTTGCTTCTTAATGTGTTTGTTAGGCTAAGTTCCTTTACAGTACCTTAACTAACCAGAAAATAGACGCTAAATCTTCTACGCGCGCCCAGAAGCACAAACTACAGACAGACGCGACACAATGACGCTTCAAGTGACGCATTACGATTCCCCATCGCCCCACCACACACACCTTTTTACGTGCGCACCACTGTAGTAAACCAGTGTGATGTTGAAACCAACATTTAGCTGAGAACAGATGTATCGCAGGTGTGTTTGTTTAATGAGGAGTTCGAAATTCGCCTCGGCGTTTCGGGTACCAGAATTGTCTGGACTGTAATAGGCGCCACTTCTCGTTAGCGTGTCCGTCTCATGTGACGCGCCTGGTCGCGCCGTGTGTCACCGGCGTGTCTGTGCAGGCCTCCGGAGTGATCCGCTATTTGCCGCGGCCGTGACGCAGCTGCGGTTTCACGCCGGAACGAACCCGGCTCTCGCCAAAAGAAGCGTAATTGGCGTAGCGTGGCCAAAGAAGAGCCGGGCAGGACCGCCGTCCCCCCTCCCCTCTTCTCCCCTGGCCGGTAATCGTCAATTACTGGCGGAATGCCGCGCGTCATCCGCTACTCGGCTGTAATTGAATCTCGCCGTCCCCGCCGCAGTCTGCGTCCGCGATTGCAACAGAGACGCTAAGCAGCGCCACTCTGCCATCTGCCGCTACTGTTTCTCCCAGACCCTCCGCCCGCGTGCCATCTTATCGCTCAGCGGCGGATCACGAGGAGCTGATACAGATATAGTTCAGTCCCCGGATAGGAAACAATCTAGTTCGCTGCACTCGCATTTGAGATAACTGGTCGTCGTGAATTACAAGTTTGCGATGCAACATTGCCGTTGGTAGACCAAGAGAGAAATGCGTAAGATAGATAAGTGTGTAGGTCAAAGAAGATATGAGGGACAGTAAAACATCAAATGTGACGTTAAAATTCAGGCTGAAAATATGTCACCTACTGCTGATGATATTGCTATCCTGTCTGAAAACGACGAAGAATTACGGGAATTAAAAGTCTACCGCGCACAAAATATGGATTTGGAGTAAACCAAAGGAAGACACAAAAATATTCAACAGCATCGTAAATTATATTAGCAAAGAGGTTGACATCAAAATGTGAGACCACGTGGAAGATGAAGTGGAGCATTTCTTCTACCTTATAAGCAGGCAGGACATATGCAGATGATGACAGAAAGAGAGCGTTTTCCTCGTGAAAAGATAATATGAAACACTTCTCTGAACTTGGAGAAAACATTTCTGAGACTGTACGCCTGGATAACAGCACTGTACGGAAGTGAGTCATGGACAGGGTCTTTGGTCGAATCAAATAAAAAGTAACACGTAATTACAAGTTCACTCTAATTTATTTAGCTCACTTGTGTATGACAAACTTGCAAAACAGTTTAACAGTCACTCGATTGTCTAGCTATCCAACAAATAATGGTGTCTACCAGCTATCAGATCAGTCTCAGAAAAACCAAATTTAAAAAAAAAAATTAAATTGACTGACATGAAAAAGAAGGAATCGATGAAAATAAATGAGAACACGAAAGTTTATCAGTGAAGTGCATTCAGTCATGCTAAACTACGGAACTGGAACTCGAATCCGGAACTAAAAATATGGTTCAAATGGCTCTGAGCACTATGGGACTTAACATCTGTGGTCATCAGTCCCCTAGAACTTAAAACTACTTAAACCTAACTAACCTAAGGACATCACACACAGCCATGCCCGAGGCAGGATTCGAACCTTCGTCCGTAGCAGCGCCTAGAGCCGCACAGAATCCGGAACTCCTGTTCGCTGTAAGACCTTTACTGTGCAACACAGCGGACCTAAAATGTCGTTTCCATTCACGGTTAAGACATAAAGCTCTTACGCAATAGGCCCCAAATATCAATTGAAATACAAGGACAGTATCAAAACCACGCCGGGAAAGAGTCCAAGTTACATTTAATTTATGCGTGTTGACCTTTTCAGTCAAACCATCTTCAGATCAAAAAAAGTCATGATGACGCGAAAGCCTTGGCAACAATGAAGTAGCAATGCTTTGTACTAGGACCAGTCAACTGCGTAAAGTAAATAACTTGTCCGTCTTAGACTGTCTGAAGATTATTTCATAAATAATTAATAAAATCAGTACGTATTCGAATCATTGCTAATGTTCTGAAGTTGATAAGCTGCTGATGCCCAAAATTGCGAGAAATAAGTTAATATAGTTTCATTTTATTTTAAAATTTACAACACACGTAATATAGCTTAATATTATCTAATGCAAGTAAACATATTCTGTATTCCTTGCATTAAAACGAAAAATTCCAGATCTTCTATACATTTCAATGAAATTATTGACATTTCCTGTTTGTTTGAGTGTAGCTATCATTCGAGATTATTTATAGTATTCTTTTAAGTGAACTTCAAAAATGATGCTTTTAAAATGCGCAGAATTATAGTACAAACAGTGAATAATACAGGATGGAATATGACAATATTATGAAAAGAATAGCCGGCGGGTGTGGCCGAGCGCTTCTAGGCAATACAGTCTGGAACCGCGCGACCGCTGCGGTCGCAGGTTCGAATCCTGCCTCGGGCATGGATGTGTGTGATGTCCATAGGTTAGTTAGGTTTAGGGGACTGATGACCTCAGCAGTTAAGTACCATAGTGCTCAGAACTATTTTTGAAAAGAATAATTGCTACTCATCATATAGCGGATATGCTGAGTCGCAGATAGGCGCAACAAAACGGCTGTCATAAAGTAAGCTTTCGGCCAACAACGCCTTCATCGGAAATAGGAAACATACACACGCACTCATGCAAACGCAACTCTCGCACACACAGGGCAGCAGTGTCTGGCTGCTGAAGCTACACTGTGTTGCCGGCCTGAGTGGCCGTGTGGTTCTAGGCGCTACAGTCTGGAACCGATCGACCGCTACGGTCGCAGGTTCGAATCCTGCCTCGGGCATGGATGTGTGTGATGTCCTTAGTTTAGTTAGGTTTCATTAGTTCTAAGTTCTAGGCGACTGATGACCTCAGAAGTTAAGTCGCATATTGCTAAGAGCCATTTTTGCTACACTGTGTTCCCCTTATGTATCAGTTTTGTGTTGCTCACATTATTATGGTGATTATTTCCACTGTGCTTTCGAGGCTATGTATGCCCTTGCTTTAAGGGGAGGGATGTGCTAATAAGCACTGAAATAGCGGTTAAGCAAGATCCCGTTGCGTCCACGAACTCATTTTGTTGAATGCTTTGCTTTTCTAGTGTCTTTGCAATTCATCTGCCATTTACTGTGGGTTCACAAGATGGATGTCGAAGTATTTTGGAATTTCTGTGGTGTTGAGAATCAAAAGTAGACTTGACCATTATGACAAGGTCAGGATATCTTTCAGTCCCAGTGTCCTGCACCACTGACGGTCAGTTAAGATGACTGTGAACAGTTGAGTCACACCACGGTGATGAGCCACACGTGGCGGGCAGGCAAGGCCGAGGTAGCGAGTGCAGTCCGCGCGGCCGCATGCCTCAGGCACTTGATCCCCAGTCGCAACAGAAACGTCATTGCGCAAAGTCAATCTAATGCGGGCGTTCAGCGGCTGCCGGCGCCGGGGCGCTGCTTTCACATTCCGCGAGCCAGCGCGCACACACAACGGCCTCCGTCCCTGGTTAACTGCGAGCGTGTTGTTGAGTCCTTGTGAAACAACTGGCTGGCTTCCCTCTAGTTTGGAGGGAAACCAGTGTGGAAGGTACACAGCAGGTGCCAGCTAGTAACTACGGTGGTGTTTCCATCTAAATATACTTTGCGTATTTCCATAAAATTTCAAACAGTAAAAATAAATACGTGAGGAGGATCAACTCCTTGACAGCAAGTGTTTTCCCAGAGACTTGGAATCAGGAACTAATCAAACCACTATCCAAGACGGACTCTGCAACAACCGCTCCATTTGCATTCATCGGGCGTCTAAGACCTTAAAATACACAGACCACGACCAGCATGCAGACTACGTAACGACCAACAACCTACTGGACGAATACTAATCAGGCTTCGGTAAACATCGCATCACATCTGCTGTAATAACAGCAATAAATGACAAGAGCCTAGTCATGTGTACAGACAGGTGTTGACTAACAAGAGTTTTTTTAGAATTTAACAAACTTTTTGATGCTCTCAGCATTTTACTTGCCAAACTTAGCAGTCGAAATTTCTCTCAAGTGCAGTGTAACGATATCACCTGTGCCCGACGTCCTCCAGTGTCAAATCTGGGGCTTCTGAAAAAGTGAAACCGCTTTCCAGCAGCGTGGCTTGGAAATGAGCACCCATTACATCTACATCTACATGGATATTATGCAAATCACATTTAAGTGCCTGGCAGAGGGTTTATCGAACGCCACAATTCTGTATTGTTACAATCTTGTATAGCGCGCGGAAAGAACGAACACCTATATCTTTCCGTACGAGCTCTGATTTCCCTTATTTTATCGTGGTGATCGTTACTCCCTATGTAAGTCGGTGTCAACAAAATATTTTCGCATTCGGAGGAGAAAGTTGGTGATTGGAATTTCGTGAGAAGATTCCGCCGCAACGAAAAACGCCTTTGTTTTAAGATGTCCACCCCAAATACTGTATCATTTCGGTGACACTCGTTCCCCCATTTCGCGATAATATAAAACGTTCTGCCCTTCTTTGAACTTTTTCAATGTACTTCGTCAATCCTATCTGGTAAAGATCCCACACCGCGCAGCAAAATTCTAAATGAGGACGGACAAGCGTAGTGTAGGCAGTTTCCTTAGTAGATTTGTTACATTTTCTAAGTGTCTTTCCAATAAAACGCAGTCTTTGGTTAGCCTTCCCCACAACAATTTCTATGTGTTTCTTCTAATTTAAGTTGTTCGTAATAGTAATTAATAGGTATGTAGTTGAGTGAGTTTACGACCTTTAAGATTTAACTGATTTATCGGGTAACCGACGTTTAACGGATTCCTTTGAGCACTCACGTGGATAACCTCACACTTTTCGTTATTTAAGGTCAATTGCCAATTTTCGCACCATACAGATGATTTTATAAATCGTTTTGCAATTTGTTTTTATCATATGATGACTTTATTAGTCGATAAACGACAGCGTCATCTGCAAACAACCAAAGACGGCTGCTCAGATTGTCTCGTTTATATAGATAAGGAACGGCAAAGGGCCTTTAACACTATCTTGGAGAACGCCAGAAATCACTTCTGTTTTACTCGACGACTTTCCGTCAATTACTACGAACTGTGACCTCTCTGACTGGAAATCATGAATCCAGTCACATAACTGAGACGATGTTTCATAAACACGCAATTTCACTACAAGCCGCTTGTGTGGTACAGTGTCAAAAGCCTTCAGGAAATCCAAAAATACGGAATCAATCTGAAATCCCTTGTCAATAGCACTCAACATTTCATGCGAGTAAAGAGCTAGTTGTGTTTCACAATAACGAAGCTTTCTAAATCCATGTTGACTGTGTGTCAATAGACCGTTTTCTTAGAGATAATTCATAATGTTCGAACACAATATATATTCTAAAATTCTGCTTCATATCGACGTTAATGATATCGACCTGTAATTTAGGGGATTACTCCTACTACCTTTCTTGAATATTGGTGTGACCTGTGCAGCTCTCCAGTCTTTGGGTACGGATCTTTCGTCGAGCGAACGGTTGTATATGATTTTTAAGTTTGGAACCTACCTGGTATACAGTCTGGACGAGAAGCCTTGCTTTTATTCAATGATTTAAGTTGCTCCACTACTCCGAGGATATTTACTTCTACATTACTCATGTGTGGCAGCTGTTCTTGATTCGCATACTGGAACATTTACTTCGCCTTCTTTTGTGATGGTATTTTGGAAGGCTATGTTTAGTAGCTCTGCTTTGGGAGCAGATTGTGTCTTGCCGCTAGCATACTTCATATACGACCAAAATCTCTCTGGATTTTCTGCCAGGTTTCGAGACAAAAGTTTCGTTGTTGAACTTTGAAACTTTTATAAGCATTTTCCATTGAAGTCCGTGCTAAATTTGCAGATTCCGTAAAAGATCGCCAATCTTGAGGATTTTGCTTGTGTTTTAATTTGGCGTGTTTGTTTTGTTGTTTCTGCAACAGTGTTCTAACCCGTTCAGTGTACCAAGGAGGATCAGCTCCGCCGTTTGATACTTTATTCGGTATAAATCTCTCAGTTGCTGCTGTTGCTATTCCCTTGAATTCAAGCCACATCTGGCCTACACTTACATTGTTAATTTGGAAGGAGTGGAGATTATCTCTTAGGAAGGCGTCAAGTGAATTTTTAACTGCTTTTTTTGAATAGGTGTATTTATCGTCTAATTTTGGAGGATTTGGGGGTTACAATATTCAGTCTCTCTACGACAGCCCTGTGTTCATTAATCCCTGGTTCCATTTTGATGCACGTTATTAACTCAGGATTTTTTGTTGCCAAGAGGTCAAGTGTGTTTTCACAACCGTTTACTATTCTAGTGGGCTCGTGAACTAACTGCTAGAAATAATTTTCAGAGAACGCGTTTAGCACAATTTAGGATGATGTTTTATGCATACCTCCGGAATTAAACATGTATTTTCGCCAACACATCGAGGGTAAACTAAAGTCACCACTAACTATAATAGTATGAGTCGGGTACGTGTTTGAAGTAAGACCCAAATTTTCTTTGAACCTTTCAGCAATTGTATCATCTGAATTGGGAGGTCGGCAGAAGGATCCAATTATTATTTTATTCCGGTTGCCAACAATGACCTCTGCCGATAGTAACTCACAGGAAGTATCTACTTCAGTTTTGCGACAAGATAAACTACTTCTGACAGCAGCAAACACGCCGCCGCCAATCGTGTTTACACTACTCCCTGTGCTAACAGTGGCTGAAGTATGAGATCAATCTCCTGCCACATGCGTGATTCTTCTCAATCACAGTTAAACTGATCAGGCGTGACGGTGATTAAGGATGGAAGGGACAGCAGCACAACTCTGCTTAAACAGGAATCGGCTACAGGCTCAATTAAATATGTATATTTTGATGAAATATCTACAACTACATTAACAATGAATCTCAAACGATTGAACAAGGTAGGAAGGCAGTGGAACTGCTGGCAAAAGTGCCTGGTTACGAAATAGTTGTTACTGGACCGAGAGACAACTTTTTGTTAACCAAGAAAAAAAAAATGTTCAAATGTGTATGAAATCTCATGGGACTTAACTGCAAAGCTCATCAGTCCCTAAGCTTACACACTACTTAACCTAAATTATCCTAAGGACAAACACACGCCCATGCCCGAGGGAGGACTCGAACCTCCGCCGGCATCAGGCGCACAGTCCATGACTGCAGCGCCGGCACTGCTAATCCCGAACGGCAACCAAGAAAAACCACACGCGTAAGTAATCAGAGAACATGTACAAATGAAAAAATAAAACATGTTAATGAGGACAGTCGAGAGGATACTCTCTAATGAACGCACATTGCAGTAGAATGTGGCTCAACACCTAAGAGGCGGCGTGGACGCGTCGGTGGTCCGGATGCTATCGTAATTACGAGTGGCCGTCGTAATTCTGGATAATTTCACTGCCACAACTAGGGAGCAACAACATCGTTAACTGTTTCTCCGGCTAACTGGCAATGTTTTATCAGTATGCCTGCAGCGCTCAGTTAAACCATCTCACGTGACGCCTAACGTTACGTTTGTTGTTATGATACTTTTATCATACTACATCAGTGACTTGTCATAAGCTCTGTCTCATTATAAATACCACATGTATGCTGGTGACCTCCAGTTATGGTTAAGTGCAAAACCAACTAAGTAGAGAACAGCACTGGTTTAAGAGAATTATCCCAGTGGGCAGATAATATTTGGTTAAAAATCCATCGAAAATCTCATTCTGTTCTACTTGTTTATTCTGGGCACATTGGCATGAAACTTGGAGTATACCTCCCATCTTCAGTCCTAAATGCGAGAAACAAAATGTCTGTCCCCCAAAGTTTAGGAGTAATAACAGATGAAAACCTGAACTGGACTAACACACAGCTATAATTTCCAAGAAGGCATCAGAGTGTCTCTGCCCCTTGCAAAAATATAAAAACTCGAAAAAGTAACTTGTACTAATGTTTGTACTTCCATTAGTTCAAATGGCTCTAAGCACTATGGGACTTAAGATCTGAGGTCATCAGTCCCCTAGACTTCGAACTACGTAAACCTAAATAACCTAAGGACATCACACACATCCATGCGCGAGGCAGGATTCGAACCTGCGACCGTAGCAGCAGCGCGGTTCCGGACTGAAGCGCCTAGAGCCGCTCGGTCACAGCGGCCGGCTTTCCATTAGTTATTTACAGTGATGTTATCAAGCTCAAGGCACTTATAGCCGCTGTTAAAGGCCAGCGTACGACACATCTGTGATGTTCATCACACTTCGAGATTTTATACACAGGTAAGCTACCCTAGCTATGTGCAGATAAATGATATCCTCTTGCGCAAACAACATGACCTGCACTACGTATTTCTCCACGATACTTAAGTTCTTTTCCGACACAGACAGAAGAAACACTCCTTTCTATCACAGCAAACTTCATTATTCTCCACTCCATCACAGCGCCGCCTTTTCTACTTCGGTAGTAGGAATCCGACTTGAAGCTGATTGTCGTTGTTGTGGTCTTCAGTCCTGAGACTGGTTTGATGCAGCTCTCCATGCTACTCTATCTTGTGCAAGCTTCTTCATCTCCCAGTACCTACTGCAACCTACATCCTTCTGAATCTGGTTAGTGTATTCGTCTCTTGGTCTCCCTCTACGATTTTTACCCTCCACGCTGCCCTCCAAAGCTAAATTGGTGATCCCTTGATGCCTCAGAACATGTGCTACCAACCGATCCCTTCTTCTAGTCAAGTTGTGCCACAAACTTCTCTTCTCCCCAATCCTATTCGATACCTCCTCATTAGTTATGTGATCTACCCATCTAATCTTCAGCATTCTTCTGTAGCACCACATTTCGAAAGCTTCTATTCTCTTCTTGTCCAAACTATTTATCGTCCATGTTTCACTTCCATACATGGCTACACTCTATACAAATACTTTCAGAAACGACTTCCTGACGTTTAAATCTATACTCGATGTTAAGAAATTACTCTTCTTCAGAAATGTTTTCCTTGCCATTGCCAGTCTACATTTTATATCCTCTCTACTTCGACCATCATCAGTTATTTTGCTCCCTAAATAGCAAAACCCCTTTACTACTTTAAGTGTCTCATTTCCTAATCTAATTTCCTCCTGATCGCCCGACTTAATTCGACTACATTCCATTATCCTCGTTTTGCTTTTGTTGATGTTCATCTTATATCCTCCTTTCAAGACACTGTCCATTCCGTTCAACTGCTCTTCCAAGTCCTTTGCTGTCTCTGACAGAATTACAATGTCATCGGCGAACCTCGAAGTTGAAGCTGATAACCTTACAATATCAAGGGCTCAATCGCATGTACAACTTCAAAAGGCCGCTGATAACCTGTCTCCTAAATCCACAACCGAGCGAGGTGGCGCAGTGGTTAGCACACTGGACTCGCATTCGGGAGGACGACGGTTCAATCCCGTCTCCGGCCATCCTGATTTAGGTTTTCCGTGATTTCCCTAAATCGTTTCAGGCAAATGCCGGGATGGTTCCTTTGAGAGGACACGGCCGATTTCCTTCCCCATCCTTCCCTCACCTGAGCTTGCGCTCCGTCTCTAATGACCTCGTTGTCGACGGGACGTTAAACACTAATCTCCTCCTCCTCTTAAATCCACAACAACGTCTGCTCTCTTTTTCGTGCTCACGCTTTATCCTTTAACAAATACGTGTACACCTTTCCTACTAGACTTTCTCCTGTCTCGAGGTCCCTAGTCGGGTCAGTTTACCTAGATCTCTCTCTTTCTCTCTCTCTCTCTCTCTCTCTCTCTCTCTCTCTCTCTCTCTCTCTCTCGTAAAACTTCTACGTGATATCTCAGTTTTGACACTTATTATTACTGGTAATATTATTGCTATTAGTAGTTTCCAGCCAGTACTGTATGTAGCTCATCCTTCCACTTCTGCTCACACCGTTATTATTATTTTATATGACATTAAAATTTTATTATTTATTTAACTGAACCTGATGAAAAAATTTTGTATGTCCTAGTCCAGTGAGGTCAGTTGAAATAAATTAATAAGACTTATCTGGAACTTCAAGATAGCATACCAGCTGAGACACTAAAGTAGCACTGGGGAGTCGCCATTGAACTAATCACCGTCTGCCGATCGTGACGGAGGTTTTCTGTGGTTTCTCCATATCCGAAGCTTTCATTCATGGACAGCAAAGATGACACGATATGTCTATATTCAACTTTCCCCTCATTTTTTTATTTTTTCTCCCTAATAAACACAACTGCACTCTAGTTTTTTGATGCTGATATTGTTATTGTGCATTAAAATTATTTAAAAGCTGCAGGTTTCTAACCGTAAGAAACAGCAGTAATAATAAATGAAACACTTAATCCAGCGCACAAGTCATGATTAAATATTGTGGAAACACGACCTGTTCCAGTCACTAGTTGAGAAGTCCAACGCCAATGGCAGCAAATAAGTAAAGTAGGCCACCGTAAGTTAGTCCAACTCAGTGCGGGGAAAATGCCTTCGAAAGTTACGCAGTACTATTCCCTTCCAAATCCTTCCGCAAATAGGCTATTACTAATAATACATCCTTTGTATCTCATGGGGTAACTTGCCTGGGCGTTAGTTACTGCTTTCAGACGAGCAGAACGGTGGTTGACAGACTTTTACTTAGAAGCAGTAACGCATTTCTTTAGAAGACAGGGCACGACCGATAAGCTGACGTGAGACTTGGGGCTTGTGCGCACGAGGTGGCAATAGCATCACTTTATCTGCTCCCTTCCCTAGCGTTCTGCAGAAATTCCTCTGGGCGAATACTCATATCTCACTGGACAGCTCGAATTCTTCATCTCACCAACTTTTGTTCCTGTTGGGTAATATCCTTCTTCCAACCTCTAAAATCGCACACTTGGCAAAATCGGTCTAAAGATGTAACTGACTAATGTTTAGTTCACTGAAAATGCAAAACTTGGTGCCCTTTACAGTAGTAAATCTCGCCACTCGCCTCCACTGTGCAGTTACAACCGAAACTGCAGGCCAGCACACGCTTAATACCGAACCAGTCCGTCCAGTCACTACAATACTGATCGTGATCGCCTGGAGTCTCAATATCTACAGACGCCTTCTCCTGTGTCGATGTAGCTTGAGGTCTCCTCGCCTTGACTCAGTAAAAGATGTAACCACGACATAGACCAATCAGTGAGTGCAAATGAGAAGATAAGACCTCTGGATCCAATTTCTTTTTAATAGAGGAAACGGCGCTCTCGACTCGGTTCCGCGTTATTTACGTCGCGTATAATCCGGGTGCTGGTAAATTGGTGTATTTCCAACCGGACACGCGCACTCAGAGATAAGCGAAACGAGGTGCTATTGGCGCAGTTAGCGCGATACACGGGGGCGGCCTGTCAACACCTCTGTCCAATTTACGGCGCAAGGCGATGGCTATCTGTAGCCGGGCAACAGCGGCCGCGCGTGTCCAGATGGGCCCGCGCTGATAGCGAGCCAGTCCAGTATCCGACCGCGGCGCTGGTGGGACGGCGAGTGAGCGATTGCGTGCGACAGCAGCGGCCGCTTCAAAATAACGCGGTGACGCTGGCCGGCAGATATGCCGCACTTAACAAGCGGCCCGGGATTTGGGCCGTCGCGGCGCTGCGGGAGGCGGCAGCTCCTCTCGGTGTTGCTCCTCCTCCTCCTACTTTTACGTCCTCCGCTTTTTTCTCGGCTTGGGGTCCTGCAGGCAGACAGCGCTATGCAGATGTCTCGGTGACGTCACCCGCGCCGGCGCTGCAGATGGCGCGCGCGTGCTCCCGCCCGCCACGCCGCCTATTCCGCCGCCTTTTTTGCCGTCTTTTTCCAGGAGCCACTTATCCGCGCCGCGCAGCTCTTGCCTGCGATGTCTCCGCGCGCACAGTTAACCGTTTACTCTGGACGTGAGCCGTCTGCGCAAGTACTCCGGCGCGCCGAATGACGGTGGAATCGTGCGCAGACTCGCCCCGAAACGTGTTTCCTAAGCGCTCCATCATATTCCTTCCTGCGCTGCACACCTTGCTGCTCTCTCGTTATCTGAGCACGCAGACGCTCAAGATGTTTTTTTTTATTTACGTACTTATTTTTTGCGCTGTAACACGCTTTTACTGTTATTGTAATGGAACCAGTTGTGTTTTTTGGCTCCATTTGACGTTCTATTGCCAGATTCCAGTCGATTCAAATACAAGATGAAGCCGAACTCCTCAGATAAAGTTTCGGAGATTGTTCAGTATATTTTCTGGGTGTTTTGGACTCTTGGTCTCCGGTGGCTCGTTGCAGAGTACTCTTATTGGAATGAAAAATCTGCATAACAGTGCTCATGTCGAAGGTGTACACTGTATGACTTATTTTAAAACAATCGTGTTCCACTCACTCACCGTGCTTACTGTTGACAACAGACCCAAATTTTACAAATGGTTCAAATGGCTCTGAGCACTATGGGACTCAACTGCTGAGGTCATTAGTCCCCTAGAACTTAGAACTAGTTAAACATAACTAACCTCAGGACATCACAAACAGCCATGCCCGAGGCAGGATTCGAACCTGCGACCGTAGCGGTCTTGCGGTTCCAGACTGCAGCGCCTTTAACCGCACGGCCACTTCGGCCGGCCCCAAATTTTACACCTTGGTACAGTACCGTACACTTATTCCAAATCCAGGAACAGTACTATCAGGTCCTTTACTTTCTCTCAATACTTCTGCCTGAACGGACAAAGGTAAAAAATGAGATCTACGGTTCCCTTGTTGCTTCTGAATTCATGCTGTTGTTCTTCAAGCTTGTATTCAGTACTGCCCGAATTTGTCACGGGTTTGATGGCCGGTGTGGCCGAGCGGTTCTAGGCGCTTCAGTCTGAAACCGCGCGACCGATACGGTCGCAGGTTCGAATCTTGCCTCGGGCATGGATGTGTGTGATGTCCTTAGGTTAGTTAGGTTTAAGTAGTTCTAAGTTCTAGGGGAGACGGCGGTCTACCCCTTTTCAGAAGAGGAGGTAGCAACCCACATAAGATCTCTGCAAAGAGGAAAAGCACCTGGGCCAGACGGCATTGTGGCGGAGGTGGTGCAGTTTCTGGCGCCCCAGCTGACTGCACCACTAACACATCTGTACAATGAATGCCTCAGACAGCGTAAGTTCCCCAAGTTATGGAAAATGGCACATGTAGTCATCATAAAGAAAGGACCTGACAAGGATCCCGCAGAAACGAAATCCTACAGGCCGATTTGCCTGCTGGATATATTTGGCAAATTATTGGAAAAATTGCTGGCTGACAGACTGACAGCACACCGGGTGTTGTGCGGGATGAGTGACAGGCAGTTCGGGTTCAGGCCGGGGCGGTAGGCATCTGATGCAATCGCCCTGGCGGCCGAGGTCTGTGGCTCGACCCTGCACAAATACGTAGTTGGCATCATGGTTGACATCAGTGGCGCCTTCGACAACCTGTGGTGGCCTTCGCTCTTCTCCTGCTTGCGGGAGAAAGAGTGTCCAGGGCCGCTATATGGTTGCCTGAGGAACTATTGTGAGGATCGGGAGGTCTGGCTAACATCCTCTAGCGAAAGAGTTGGCAAGACAATCACCAAAGGATGTCCCCAAGGCTCCGTCTTAGGACCCCTCTTCTGGGACATCCATATGGAGCCTTTGCTAGATAGCTTACAACAGAGTGAAGAGGTGCTAGAGGTGATAGCCTATGCGGATGACCTCCTCCTTTTGGTTGGCGGCCGCAGCCGCGAAGACATAGAACCAAAGATAGAGACAGCACTAGACAAACTCCAACAGTGGTGCCAAGCGACAAAAATGACGATATCGCCCAGCAAATCTACTTACCTCCTGCTAAAAGGACATCTCATTAGAAATCCGACTGTCAGAATAGACGGTTCACCAGTTCTTAGACGACGTGAGACACGCTACTTAGGAGTCATCATTGATGAGAGGTGGAGTTTCGGCAAGCACATTGATACCGTCACCCAGAGAGCCCTTCAGATACTAAACAATCTCATCTCAATAGGGCATAAAAGATTCCATCTTCCGTCACACTTAATTAGACTATACCACAACAGCATCTTAACTTCAGTCGTGGGTTACGGCTCGGGAGTCTGGGCGCACAGGCTCACGAGGGTAGTGCTCGCCATGGCAGTGAGAAGGGTCCAGAGAAGCATGCTACTAAGAGCTGTGGGTGCCTACAGAACATCTCCAGGGGGGGCCCTGTTAGTCATAATGGGGCTCTGCCCCCTGGACATCAAAATAAGGGAACAAGCGGCCTGGTACTGGGCCAAAAGGGAAAATTACGAAAAAATTGTAGATATTATGGATATCAGATTGGGCGACAAAAGAGAAATAAGGATAAGAGGGGAAGAACTCTGGCAGGAGACCTGGGCTGTAGAGGAGGCTGGACGACGAACCTTCCAGTTCCTACCTGATGTGAGGGAACGTCTGGGTATGAAGTACTTCGAGCCTACACGAGGTCTGATCCACTTCCTCACTGGCCATGGACCCTACCCGACATACTTATGTCGATTTGGGAAAAGGGCGACACCAGCGTGCGACTGTGGCGATCCGGAGGGTACACCCGAACATGTTGTTTACGAATGCCCTCTCTTCAATGATGTTGCAAATACACTACGAGACAGACTTCCTAACCATGACACGTATCAACTGCTTAGACGTGAGGAAACCTTTCAGACACTAAACACCTTGGCAAACGAGGTATCTCGAAAAGTCTTAACCGAATATTTAAGAGAGATACAGTAAGAGCAAGGAAATAATTATTACCGATTGTGACCTAGAGCCCTGGTCCCATACCGGCTGTGCGTGCACTGGCTAACTCCACCCGAGTTGGAATCCGCCATGTACAGGACTAGGGGGAGCAGGGACCAACCACCGACTATGACACACCGAATTTGACGTAGGATAAGTTAGTTTGTAGGAATTAGTTATAGGAAATTAGATTAGGTACTGCAGCGATTAATAACGTCGTGGCCTGCCCAGTGCCAGGGGCATGTTCTTCGGGGTTAGCCCGAAGAACAAGGCATATTAAGTAGGTTTATATTCTTACTGGCACACATGTGACGCTGCAGGAAATACATAAATTCAATTAGTTATAGGAATTAGATATAAACAGTAGATATAGATATTAAATGCCCATTGTTGTTAGTGTAACTGTAGCTCACTATTAAATTAAGAGAAAGCTGCACAATTCAATATAAATGTATATTAGTTAGGACCCACTAATGAGTTTTAGGTAGTGGGTCAATTTGTAGAATTATAATAGTTATCAATAAAGATTTAAAAAAAAAAAAAAAGTTCTAGGGGACTGATGACCTCAGATGTTAAGTCCCGTAGTGCTCAGAGCCATTTCTCACGGGCTTATTTATCGTCCAATATTACCTGTACTTCAACAGCGATACACGACGGTATGGATAGGCCTACTGATGAAGAGTTGGCCAACCACCATCATCATAAGTATTTCCTGGCAGCGAGCCGGGTTGGAACTTGGTGAAGGATATGCCCTCATTGATTTCTGTCTCGGTATAGCTTTTCTGTCACCACTGCAGTCCACGTTAACCCTCTCCTCTTGAGATCGCTACTGACTTGGTTATCCATCTCATCCTAGGTTGCCCAATCGGTCTCCGAATACTGACGTGGAGTTGGAGCCGGGTGCATTCGCTTCATATGATCTAACCGCTTCAGTCTCGCAGTGGTCATTCTTTCCCCCATGGTCAAGGTCCATGTTGGTTTCTTACACTGCCTCTCCCGGTGTTTTTATAGAACTGATCTATGGAACTTCATTTGACATGCCTGTATATGACTCTCTTTTCTCTTATCTATGGCACAGACTACACATCTTGATTGGCAAGTTATATACGTGGACTGGTTAGCTCTTAAAGGGACTCCCTTGTCCCACATTAGATTTCGTACTTGGTGCAAGGACTTGGATTCTTTTGCTGCTCTGTTTAAAACTTCTAGTTTGGCACTTACATTATTTGGTATATCACCACCCAGATAAATAAAACTTTTTCACACATTCAGCCTTCTCTCCTTCCAGTGTGATGTTACAAGGAGTTGGTGTCCTGCTCACCTTCATTGCCACTGTTTTGCTCTTACTTACAGTAAACTTGAATTCTTTAAATTTTTTATTCCAGTAATCCAGTCATCCAGTCTCCTCTAAACCACCATTTCCTTTTCTCCACAAATGACGATGTCACCAGAAAAAGAAAAAGCATTGAGATCTTCGTTTTCTACTCCCTTGATTTCTTTTATGATTGTGTCCGCAAGTGTAATGAAGAGTAAGGGGGAAAGCTAACTGCCTTGCTGAACACATCCCTTTCTCTTAAACCATGTTGATCTCCCACCTCCTACCTGTACATTACTTTCACAACCGCCATACAGTATCTGAACTTTTTAACTTAATGGATCAGAAACATTACTTTTTCTCAAGCATTCCCATATGTTACCCCTTGGTGCAGTGTCGTATGCTTTTTCCAAATCCAGGAACACGACCATCAGTCCTTTCCTTTTTTTCAATACTTCTTCATTAACGGTCGGAGGGAAAAAATGATGCCTACCGTTCCCCAGTAACTTCTGAATCCATGCTGTTGTTCCTCAAATAGATGTTGTAGGACTTTCCTCAGTCTCTTTTCTGTGATATTTTCCGTTACCTTTTGGCATGTGATAGCAGTGTGATGCCTCGGTAGTAAGTGCACCTGTTTTTACTTTCTTCCTGAAATAGTAGTATTATAATTCTCATTTTCCAGTCATCCGGCACTTCGGCCGTTGTGCGTCAGAATGCCATAGAAGAGCGGCACAACACTGTGGTGAGCTGTTTCTGCAGGGACAGCAACCATGTCGTAATACATCTGTACATAGGTACCAACAAGAAACCGGATCCGTTCATGCTAGGCCGGCCGGTGTGGCCGTGCGGTTTAGGCGCTTCAGTCTGGAACCGCGTGACCGCTACGGTCGCAGGTTGGAATCCTGCCTCGGCCATGGATGTGTGTGATGTCCTTAGGTTAGTTAGGTTTAAGTAGTTCTAAGTTCTAGGGGACTGATGACCACAGATGTTAAGTCCCATAGTGCTCAGAGCCATTTGAACCATTTGAACCTTTCACGCTGGAATGTATAGTGGTTGCATATTACAGGCTTTTTTTTACATTATTACTCTGTAATGAGTCGCCGAATATCAAGGATCCCTTATACAAAAGTACTCGAAAATATCCTAGACCAAGCTCCGAAATGTTGACTGTGGAATTCGGATTCAGTCCTGTAGATGTCATCTAAAAGGTAACACATGATTTTTGTATATAGAAAGTACCAAGTTTCTCAAATTTCGAATAAGGCTTTCAGAGCTGTGATATTAGCACTGTCGTAGTTCGCTCATTTTTAGATGTACTTCTTGTGCCGCTTTGGGCAGTAGCGTTAGTCAAAAAACAGTTTTGTGTGCATAGTGTTAAATTGCAGTCCAGTGTGAAACTTCCCTAGCAATAGAATGCGTACGCGAGCGAGAATATTCCTGAAGTTGTATGAATGGGGATTACTTTCATGATTCAAAAGAAGACGTATAAATTCGTGGTCCAAGGCACACGGAAAATGGCTGTGATAAAAAATTTTATGTAAATGTTACATCATCCAGAAATCTGTAGCTTTGTTCGTTCGTAAGGGGGAACACTTACAAGGACAATTAATCCCACTACTTGGCGTACATTCTGATTCGTAATTAGGAGAAACTCGTAATCTGTAAAAGAGTTGGGAGCGTACTGGTAACTCAGAAGAGACTGGAGGCTCACGGAACAAGCGATTGGAGCTAAATAGTGTGCTATTCACAGTACAAACAAACAGTCACTTCGTGTAATTACTGTTTGAGAAGCACGTATCGTTTGTTGGAACACATTGTTTACGTGTGCAAACATGTGTACATTGCCCTAGCGAGTTGGCTCAATGAATAAGGCAAAAGGTCTGCCGTTTGAGAGGAATGGAGCTGTAACACCCGTACGCCCACCGAAATTAAAATTTTCCGAAGTTTCTCTGGATCTGTTAACGTGAACGCCGGGATTGTTACTTCGCCTAGGAATCGGCCAGTTTCCTGCTCCATCATTGATGTAATTGTCTCTCGCTGCTTAAGTGAACTACGAGGGTCACTCCAAAAGAAATGCACACTTTTTTTAAATCCATCTTTTATTCTACAGTGTGTAGATACATCCTTTAGGAACAATATTTTCATTTCTCCACATAATTTCCATCCCTCTCAACTGCCTTACGCCATCTTGGAACCTTGGAACCAGCACCTGTATACCCACACGGAAAATTCTGGACCAACCTGTTGGAGCCACTGTTTGGCAGCGTGCACAAGGGAGTCATCATCTTCAAACCTTGGCCGGCCGCGGTGGCCGTGCGGTTCTAGGCACTGCGGTCCGGAACCGCGGGACTGCTACGGTCGCAGGTTCGAATCCTGTCTCGGGCATGGATGTGTGTGATGTCCTTAGGTTAGTTAGGTTTAAGTAGTTGTAAGTTCTAGGGGACTGATGACCTAAGATGTTAAGTCCCATAGTGCTCAGAGCCATTTTTTCAAACCTTGTTCCACGAAGAGAGTCTTTCAGTTTCCCAAAGAGATGATAGTCACTTGGAGCGAGGTCAGGACTGTAAGGCAGGTGTTTCAGTGTTGTCCATCCGAGTTTTCTGATCGCTTCCGTGGTTTTCTGACTGACATGTGGCCGTGCAACAGCAAAACATTCTGCTTTTGCTGATGTGCTCGAACACGACTCAGTCGAGCTTGAAGTTTCTTCAGTGTCGTCATATATGCATCAGAAGTTATGGTGGTTCCACTTGGCATGATGTACACAAGCAAGACTCCTTCGGAATCGAAAAACACCGTAGCCATAACTTTTCTAGCAGAAGGTGTGGTTTTTAATTTTTTTTCTTGGGTGGATTTGCATGATGCCACTACATTGATTGCCTCTTTGTCTCTGGTGAAAAATGATGGAGCCATGTTTCATCACCTGTCACAGTTCTCCCAAGAAACTAATCTCCTCCATTCTCGTACTGTTCCAAAAGTTCACTGCATACCGTTTTTCTTGTTTCTTTGTGAGCCACTGTCAACATCCTGCGAACCCACCTGGCACAAACCTTTTTTAACGCCAACACTTTCAGTATTCTGCAAACATTTTCTTCGCCTATCCCAACGTAGCGTGACAATTCGTTCACTGTGATGCGTCTGTCAGCAGTCACCAATTCGTTAACTGGCTGCACATTGTCTGGAGTGTGTACAGTACGAGGCCTGCCGCTGCGAGGACAATCCTCAATACTGACGTGCCCGCTTTCGTCACGTAACCTGCTTTCCCACCGACTAACTGTACTGCGATCGACAGCAGCATCTCCGTACACCTTTTTCAACCTCTTGTGGATGTTTCCCACTGTCTCGTATTCACAGCACAGGAATTCTATGACAGCACGTTGCTTCTGACGAACGTCAAGTGTAGCAGCCATCTTGAAGACGTGTTGTGATGGTGCCACTCACGGGAACAGGTTGAACTAAGTTTGAAAACAAGCGGGAAGGATGTATCTACATACTGTAAAACTTTCACACATGCAGAATGAAAACTGTATTTTTACAAAAATAGTGTGCAATTCTTTTGGAGTGACCCTCGTACAAATGCAAAGGTTCGAGGATAAATCCCCATTCAGACTGACGGTTTTCCCTGTAACTTATTGTTTCTTTTGCGTATGGCAGTAATTTGTATATGTGAAAATATGAAACTTCACAGTGATTCAGAGTCCACGCCCCCTATGTAGTTGGTTGGCTAATTCATTTCCCAGGTCTAATGAAGGCAAGAGGCTATGACCTCCAGTGAATTCTTGCTTGGTAAAGCACCGTGGTGTCCAAATCAGTGATTGCGTTGCTCACACAACTTTACCCCGACCTAGGCCAGTCAGAATTTGGTCCATGTGTGACGACCCTCTCCGTCGATGGAACAGTAATCCCCAAGCTTCCTTATTTTCTTTGGCAGTTCAACTTTCTGAGAGTGTCTGATTCGACACTCTTTCTCTTTCACATTCCATTGAACAGTCGTAACAAAAATAGCGTTTAACAGAAAGAGTGATAATTTCATAACCCCTTTTAGACATTAAATTATTATCATAATGAATATCACTTCTGTGTTTAACAGAAGCACAGTAATTTTTCGGCTTCGGGTAAAAACAGAAGATCTGAGACATCTGTCACGCTACTATGTACTATTAGCTTCTAAATGGTTCAAATGGCTCTGAGCACTATGGGACTTAACATCTATGGTCATCAGTCCCCTAGAACTTAGAACTACTTAAACCTAACTAACCTAAGGACAGCACACAACACCCAGCCATCACGAGGCAGAGAAAATCCCTGACCCCGCCGGGAATCGAACCCGGGAACCCGGGCGTGGGAAGCGAGAACGCTACCGCACGACCACGAGATGCGGGCTGCTATTAGCTTTTGTTATGTTAGTACACATATTTCCTACAACCGAAGAAGCAAAACAGAATTAATTTGATTTTGTGGACGAGCGTGGCACTATTTATTATATTGTAGGAAATTTGGAAAAAGAAATTCTCTTTCAGCATTTGGTTAAATTCACAGTTAATTATGTATATTGGACAGTTTATTATTGATGACTGGCCTGATCGTTTTAATTGCTTTGTGTATTGTATCGTGTTATAGCAATTTTAGTTTGCACTGATGCATTACTTTAGGGTGGAATTTTTCTTCCTGTTCTAAAAACAAGTAGTTTTAGTTGTCTATTTTTTTTAAGTTTTCTTCTCAAGTCTTCGTTTACATCTTTTATATAATTGTTTGCACAGAAGCTTTCGATTTCTTGTATATATACTTTGTCGTAAACAACAATTACTTCATTTCCTTTGTCAGTTATTGTGACTTATATTTTCTCGCCTTCCATTTTTTTTGTATCTTTTGCATGGTTTTATTTTCTTCTGCTTCTGTTTGTGATAGCTTCTGACCACTTTCGAGGTATCTTTCGTCTTACTTATAGTGGTGCTGAATTGTTTATGTTTTGTGAATTTTCCATTATCACTAGGTACGGTAATTTTAGTGACTGTATCTTCTGCTTTATTGATATCTTGTTTCTTTTTGGGATTGTACTGAAGCCCTTTTTTGAGCGGTTCCCAGACAACGTGTAGAAACAATGTCGTACTTTGTAAAATGGCGCCGCCGATGTGGCCGAGCGCTTCTAGGCGCTTCAGTCTGGAATCGCACGACCGCTACGATCGCAGGTTCGAATCCTGCCTCGGGCATGGATGTGTGTGATGTCCTTAGGTTAGTTAGGTTTAAGTAGTTCTAAGTTCTAGGGGACTGATGACCTCAGATGTTAAGTCCCATAGTGCTCAGAGCCATTTGAACGATTTTTTTGTAAAATGGCGCATCGTAACACAAAGGGAATGCACGCACACTAATGTGTATGAAGGTGAGGTTTCCTCTCTGAGAGATTCTAGTAACGCATTTTTGTAGTGCCACACACGATCTTACTTCTGCTGTTGTAAAATAGTGCAGTGGAAGGACGTTGCAGCCTGACATAGTTAACTGGCCGGGTGCAGCGTTTTCGTGATGTTACCCTGCGGAACTAGGCGCACTGATTCGAAGGCAGAGCTAAACAGCCAGTTACATGTATGCACGCGCCGCTGTAGGAAAGATCAGGGCAAAATCGAGATGCAATTTAGTTGGAAAGTTATATTTCGAAAGTAAATACTGTTGCCTGTCTTTGAGCAAATAACGGTGGGATGGTGTCTTTGGGCAGTGGTATAGGGCGTTAATAGAAAAAGCATGTGTACTTGGCGGACTTACTGACATGCCGGCCGTGGTGGTCGTGCGGTTCTAGGCGCTGCAGTCCGGAACGGCGAGACTGCTACGGTCGCAGGTTCGAATCCTGCCTCGGGCATGGATGTGTGTGATGTCCTTAGGTTAGTTAGGTTTAAGTAGTCCTAAGTTCTAGGGGACTGATGACCTCAGCAGTTAAGTCCCATAGTGCTCAGAGCCATTTGAACCATTTTTGAATACCAGCTTGTTGTGTGGCCCGTAGACCATGTTAAATTGAAGATCCTGCTTTAACAGGTTCGTCAAGTTACTTCGATGGCCCGAGAAAGGCACAGACTGAATTATCGTGAGTGATTTGTATACCAAGTGTGTCGTTTTTCAGATCGCTGTTTTCCGAATAGTTTTGCCGTACAGCTGGTATAGGCTTCATGTAATTATCATACACTCCTGGAAATGGAAAAAAGAACACATTGACACCGGTGTGTCAGACCCACCATACTTGCTCCGGACACTGCGAGAGGGCTGTACAAGCAATGATCACACGCACGGCACAGCGGACACACCAGGAACCGCGGTGTTGGCCGTCGAATGGCGCTAGCTGCGCAGCATTTGTGCACCGCCGCCGTCAGTGTCAGCCAGTTTGCCGTCGCATACGGAGCTCCATCGCAGTCTTTAACACTGGTAGCATGCCGCGACAGCGTGGACGTGAACCGTATGTGCAGTTGACGGACTTTGAGCGAGGGCGTATAGTGGCCATGCGGGAGGCCGGGTGGACGTACCGCCGAATTGCTCAACACGTGGGGCGTGAGGTTTCCATAGTACATCGATGTTGTCGCCAGTGGTCGGCGGAAGGTGCACTTGCCCGTCGACCTGGGACCGGACCGCAGCGACGCACGGATGCACGCCAAGACCGTAGGATCCTACGCAGTGCCGTAGGGGACCGCACCGCCACTTCCCAGCAAATTAGGGACACTGTTGCTCCTGGGGTATCGGCGAGGACCATTCGCAACCGTCTCCATGAAGCTGGGCTACGGTCCCGCACACCGTTAGGCCGTCTTCCGCTCACGCCCCAACATCGTGCAGCCCGCCTCCAGTGGTGTCGCGACAGGCGTGAATGGAGGGACGAATGGAGACGTGTCGTCTTCAGCGATGAGAGTCGCTTCTGCCTTGGTGCCAATGATGGTCGTATGCGTGATTGGCGCCGTGCAGGTGAGCGCCACAATCAGGACTGCATACGACCGAGGCACACAGGGCCAACACCCGGCATCATGGTGTAGGGAGCGATCTCCTACACTGGCCGTACACCACTGGTGATCGTCGAGGGGACACTGAATAGTGCACGGTACATCCAAACCGTCATCGAACCCAACGTTCTACCATTCCTAGACCGGCAAGGGAACTTGCTGTTCCAACAGGACAATGCACGTCCGCATGTATCCCGTGCCACCCAACGTGCTCTAGAAGGTGTAAGTCAACTACCCTGGCCAGCAAGATCTCCGAATCTGTCTCCCATTGAGCATGTTTGGGACTGGATGAAGCGTCGTCTCACGCGGTCTGCACGTCCAGCACGAACGCTGGTCCAACTGAGGCGCCAGGTGGAAATGGCATGGCAAGCCGTTCCACAGGACTACATCCAGCATCTCTACGATCGTCTCCATGGGAGAATAGCAGCCTGCATTGCTGCGAAAGGTGGATATACACTGTACTAGTGCCGACATTGTGCATGCTCTGTTGCCTGTGTCTATGTGCCTGTGGTTCTGTCAGTGTGATCATGTGATGTATCTGACCCCAGGAATGTGTCAATAAAGTTTCCCCTTCCTGGGACAATGAATTCACGGTGTTCTTATTTCAATTTCCAGGAGTGTAATATAGATATGGCATAGCGCTGTATCATGTCCTTACTGTAGTGACTTCCAAACATTACACGCAGCGTAGGCTCTTCCAAACATTTGTCGCAGCATGGAGCGCAGATTTTATGCTGAAAATCTTCAACCAAATATCAGAGCTCTTCGGTTTTGAATGTACTGTGTGTGTGTAATCTTATGGGACTTAACTACTAAGGTCATCAGTCCCTAAGCTTACACACTACTTAACCTAAATTATCCTAAGGACAAACACACACACCCATTCCCGAGGGAGGACCCGAACCTCTGCCGGGACCAGCCGCACAGTCCATGACTGTAGCGCCTCAGACCTCTCGGCTAATGAATGTGCTGACTCACGGGTTTATCACATTAACGTGTCTACGACATTACTGTGAGGATGGATCCTATCATAAGGAAACCTCTAAATGCTGTCTTGGACGCATTGGGAGTGTATATTCTTCCGCGAATTAACCTCTGGTCCTTTTGTTAGTTGTTAATTTTGTTACAAATGTTGCAGTTAGTTATTTTGATCAGATTCCTGTCAGAGGATATGGTTTGACGGAAAAAGATAGGTCCAATAATTCATTTTGCACTAATTGCTCACCTCACTCCTGTTCTGTGCAGAGGCTCTTAATCTAACTGGTGAACAATTTCAGAAGTCCAACGTCGATTGTTCTACCAGTTCGCGTGCCCTTATTAACACAGCCACGCTCCATCAGAAAAAAATTAGCATTTCGACAGCCACTTCTCGTTCATGCATAGAGTGCAGTAGCCAGTTGCAGTATTGCCATCGAGCAACGTTATCTGAAGTGGTCAGACGATCCACTACCGCTACTTTGTAAGGTTTCAAACTGAGTTCCTGCACAACCCTGAGCGCAGATGCTACCTATACAGCAACGTGAAGCGGTAGTGTAACGATTTTCTCAGATTTCTATGGACGGCCGCTCCTAAATCATCTAGTATGGCTAAAACCAATAGACCACCTGCCAAAGTCCGTGGTACTGGCCGGAGCATATGCAGATATCGGAGCCTGACTCTCCGGTATTTGTTCCCGTATAACACCGTACATATCGCTTGCGTCCTGTGGAAAACTCCCTTTTTCAGTTTTATGTGAGTTCTGATTTTCTCATACCATACCAGAAGTGTTGCCCGGAAACTTCTTTTCTTTGCCGATGTTGCCGAGAAAGTTGTGAAGAGCCTGTTGTGAGTTAAAGGAAAGTTGTTAGCATCGTATGTTTGCAGTCCAGCAGTCGGATCTGAACTTTATGTCAGTGCATTCGGATTGCAACAGGGCGGTAATCAGCTCTGCCAGAGTCGTCACTTAGCTCTTTCATTCGTGCAGCGATGCAGTAAATTGATGCAAGTCAGTCGACTAACGAATCCTCCGTCCGCGGCTCGTGGTCTTGCGGTAGCGTTCTCGCTTCCCGCGCACGGGGTCCCGGGTTCGATTCCCAGCGGGGTCAAGGATTTTCTCTGACTCGAGGTGACTGGGTGTTGTGTGTCTTTCATCATAATTTCATCCTCATTCACGCGCCGTAGTGGCGTTAAAGAACTTGTGGAGCGGCGGCCAAACCGCCCCGCGAGGGGTCTCCTAGCCACCAATGCCATACTCTCATTATTATTAACGGATCCTCCATCGACAGTGGACCTGTTGCGTCACGAAGCGAGAAGATCGCGTCTGTAGTGTAGTCATCGTAGTACTGCGAAGAGAGAAAGGAGGCTGTTACACGATTATGAGTCCCACGCGTCCTACGAATACAGTTCAGCTCCCTACATTTGCGCTGATAAATTTAGGGACGGCCAAGAAATGCACTCTGGTGCAGAGCTCCCCCACGGATTTCTCGCCTGACTGCACATTTTTCCCACTGCCATGCCAGCTGAGCAAATATGGGGAAAACACGAAGCGCCGCATTAGATGGCAATGACCGAACAAACTGGTGTAGTGGTTAGCACACAGGACTCGTTTTCGGGAGGACGGCGGTTCAGATCCGCGTACAGTCATCCAGATTTAGGTTTCTGTGTTTTCACTAAATCATTCCAGGCGAATGCTCGAATGGTACATATGAAAGAGCGTGGCCGTTTTTCTTCCCCATCCTTGAAACACTCAGAGCATGTACTCCGACCTCGAGTCGACGGGAGACTAAACCCTAATCTTCGTTCATTCCTTAGATGGCAGTACAGTCATGTCCGCCCTAGTAGCTGACAAGATGCCGGCACGGTAGCTCAGCGTGTTCGGTCACAGGGTTTAGCTACCCTCTGTAATAAAAAAAACTGAGTGAACTGATCAACGAACAGCCTGAACGGCTGTCATCGGACGTCCGCCACGAACAAATTCAACGAACAATATAGAACAAAATGAGATAAAAATAAAGAGGTCAGCGCGACAGAATGTCAATTCTAAGGGCCCGGGTTCGATTACCGGTTGCGTCGGAGATTGTCTCCGCTCAGGGACTGGGTGTTGTGTTGTCCTAATCATCATCATTTCATCCCCATCGAAGCGCAGCTCGCCGAAGTGGCGTCAAATCGAAAGATTTGCACCAGGCGAACGGTCTACCCGACGGTAGGCCCTAGCCACACGACATTTATTTAGTGCAATCATGCGAGAAAAATTACATGGCTTGAATGCGGCTTGGTTTCATATTTCATATTTCTCAACAATGTAGTCACAGAAAACATTTTCACTACCATTTATAATTATTTTTGGAACGCTGAAGTCAGAAGACTGTCGCCTTATGGACAGGCGTAGAAGCGTAGAAAGTTTCGTAGATTTTCGTCATTCGGCTTGCCATGTAATTGCGACTTTTTCAGTTTCATAATCGAGAAAACCATTTCACATACGTATCTTGAGGGAAACATTGATGTCAATTCGTAACATCATTATGGGGAAGTGTTAACTCTCCCTGAGGAAAACTACCTGGAACACCACAACGGGAATTACTCTACCGATCAGTCAGTTTTACCTGAAGATGTACAGGGGTGCTTTCAAATGAAACAGCAAATAGCCTCGAAGACACGTCAAAAACAGTTGTGAAACTGGTTGTGTCCTGAAAACGTTTACGAAACTGTTCACGTAATCCTTTGAACGCCCCAATGAATTATTCAGAATACGCGTTTTCTGTAACGCCATTGATCTTAGGGAAATGGAGGGTGTTCTTTGTCAGAAATTGTCCTTCCCACAATGCCATTTTCGCTTTAAATGCATCCGCCTTCCGAACAAACGAGAAATAGAAATGGCTTCTCACCTTGCAGCGTCTTACTGAGGGACGTGTGTAGTCAAGGCAACTTAAAATGCGAAGTCTGCAATCCATTCCGGGTGTTCTAATTTTGTTTCCTACTTTACATTTTCTATCAGAAATTCCGCAGTAGCGGAGCTTAAATCAAAAAATCGTTCCAGGCATCCCACTGGAAGAAACAAACGTACTTCGAAGTAATATACCGGGTGTCTCCCGTAAGGGCCGTCAGCCGCATTTTCTCTCTTGATTCGGTAGATATTTGCCATTCCGTTTTTGTAACGTGTAGCTAGAGTCAGGCCACACAATACTGCGTGTCACGTCTTTCTTCGACGCCCAATAAAAACAGAAAGTGTTGGTCAGTTTCCCCATTACAAACAAAATTATTTTTAAATCGGAGTTTTCGTGCTCATTGGACAGAGCGCTCCCAAATTAGTCTAGTTTGATATTCGTTTTATCGAAATGTGTTAACATGGACAGTAAAACACGAAGAATCCAGCAGAGACTCAGTAGCGCTGCGTGCTTCGCTGTGAGTACTGGTTATTCTTCGAGTTTCACTGTCCCTGTTAATACGTATCGATAAAACAAGAATTGCACTAGACTAATGTGGAGCCGCTCTATCGGATGGGTACCTAAAATTCCGTTTCAAAAATAATTTTGCTGTTAACGGGAAGCAAACTGGCGGTTTCCCTCGACACTGGTGGTCACACGGAAGACGTGACGAGGACTTATTTGTGTTGGCTGACTCCAGCTATGCAATGCAAAAACGAAGTTGCAAGTATGTGCTGAAACACAAGAGAGAAATGCACCTAAGGACTCTACTGAGAGACACCCTGTATAACGTCTCCTTCCCTTCGTTCCATTCCATCAGAAACTGTTGCAACTGGCGGGTGTATAATAACGCATGAGACTTCCGAAAATTTCACGTTCGTACCACCAGCTTCATCACGTGCTCCACGCCTGCAAACTAATACAAAATAATGAATCCCGTACAAATTATTTGTTGATCATTATAATTTCTTGCCCTTCCATCGTCAACCAAATCTTTAAATTCTTTGTACTTGGTGTCGTAAGGCCATTGTCAGCACATTTGCTATTATACGACTGCGTAATAGATACTGCAAATTATCATCCTTCTTTTCGAAAAACAACTTTCATTCCAATGCATTTTTAAAGGCTCGCGACGATGAATCGCAAGACTTGAAACGTCCCCTTAGAAAAATTATACATGACTGTGCTTAAACTGACACACAATATTCTAGGCGCAACGCAGTCTGACTTTCAAAAATCCCTACAAAAGAGTGGCCCTGACTAACATTAACCTATATGTTTCACAAATCACTTACCTCACAAAAATCTTCGTTACTCGAACTACTGCAATACAGGGAGCGCCACTACTGCCAGCTAAATAAAAGATTCAAACTACTGAAGGCGCTAACTACTGACAGGCATAGTTAGCAAATGAAAGATTTTAATAGAGAACAAACAATGTATTTACCTTAATAGTCATAATATATATAGCAGTTCATGACATCCAGTCTTACAAATTTCAAAACTCCGCCATTTCTCTCCCCACATCCACCACTGCTGGCGGCTCACCTCCAACTGCCTAACGCTACGCGCTGTTAACAGCCAACAGCCCAACACTACAAAAGCTAATATTACAACAATGCCACCCAGCCACAGATTGCCCACAGCACAGCCAGTGATTTTCATACAGAGCGCTACATGGCGTTACCAATATAAAAACCTAAATAGCCTACTTACATAGCCCCCATGCTCCCCACAAAAATTTTTACAAATTGTTTTGGGCAGTGGCCAATAATGATTTGATAAAATTTTTCATGATTGCAATAACAAAGATATCAAATGCACACACTTATTGATACAATGTTAGTCAAAAGCTAAAATTTTCTCACAGTCCATAAAGACAGTCCTGATCATTCATCACAGTAAAATTGCAGTGTTTTTCTCAAAGTCTGAGCAGTAAAAGAAAATGCACACGGAAGTAGTGGATTTCCATGCAGTCTTGAAGAAGTAGTGTTTTCCTTCCAACGGAAAGACAGTGCTGACTCTCGACATGCAGACAGGTAATGGGCCACAACAGAGCAAACCCACAGCAGAGTCATTCGAAGTTTTGAAGAATATTGGTAGGTAGGTCATCACAGAGTAGACCCACTGTAGTCCTGGTAGAGATTACGGTATTGGTGGTCCACCAGAGGTGCAGACCCACTGTAGTCCTGGTAGAGATTGTGATATTGGTGGGCCACCAGAGGTGCAGACCCACTGCAGTCCTTGTAGAGATGGCCAGCAGCCATCTGTTGTGACTGTGCAGGTGCACAATCACCATTGAAGAGTCTTGCGGATAATATAGCAAGTCCATAACCACCACTTGTGCACTCACAAAGTTTTGGGAATTGTCCTTAGAACCAGCAATGCTGTTATCTAGTCCCTTGCTGAATTTTTAACACACGTGCAAACACTAACAGTCTCTACTTCTCACATATTGTCCATATACTATGACCAACAGAAACGTGTGCAGTGAAATGGAACTTGCAAGTTAATAACATGATGAACTAGTGTCAATTACAATTTTATAACATAAGAATACAATTACAAAGGTACAAAATACATCATTAAAGAACATAACAATACAGATAACATTTGTAGTACAGGCTTTACAAAAGAATCGAAATAACATATACATCAGTGTTACAGGAATTATGACATAAGTTCATACATAAAAGATCGGAATAACTTTTGAAACATCAACTTCACACATGAGCATTAAAACAAAACAGAATAAATAATGTCTAAACATCTTTACAAAGAAAATAACATAGTATTTGAAAAATTCTACAACATAAATCTTATTAGCTAAACACATAAAGACAGGAAAAAGACAAATACACAAGGATACATAAACACATAGCGGAATAATACAAAAGGAAAGACAGGGTTCGTTTTCAGGGTAACAACAAAACTTTCTTTACTTCTCGGAGATCTCCCTTCGTTCTTCATTATTTCCAAAAAGTCCTATCTATACCTGCTTTCTGTACTTTTCTCGTATAACCTCTCAGTGCATTTCTTCAAATTCATCGCAACTCATTTTCTTATATAGTCTACCCCCTCGTAAGCTAACTTAAATCTACTGAGCTCAGGTGCTAAACTAAGGGACGAGGCAATGCAGCAGCACAAAACAATTAACACAAACATCATTGACAAAAAATTGAAATTGGCAAAGCAATTGCAATATTACAACTAATATAAGGCACTGTGCAGCAAACAAGAAAAATAAATCTGTAGTAAAACTGGCTTAACAGCGTAATACAAAGTCAAATTCAGTAACATTATGCCTGGCAAACAACAGCAGCAAATGCAATAACTTATATCTAAACATGAGAAAGCTCAAGCAGAAAAAATATTACAGTAAAAATGGCCATGTTTAATACCTATGTCACATCTTAACACTAGAGTGATGCATCACTGTAACTTGCTCTAGCAGACAAGTTACCAAGTCACTGACAAAAATTGTGTATGCAATTCCTGTGAAGTGGAAATGTCTTATTGTGCTCCCTCATTTTTTTGGAGTACATCAGTCATAAAGTTATTTTTTACTGGATCTGTAGGCATAAAATATCTATATTAGTACATCTATAAAATTTTATTTTAACCAATGCTGCAGTGCAGATAGGAACTAGATATTAAACAAAATAGGCAAAGAAAGGAGTGAAACGTCATTCACTAGCCATATGGTATTTCATAATGCAGTAAACAATCTTTCAACTAGCAAGACAATAGACACGAAATGTTTCTCATCATTTCATTTCAGTAAATTTCATAAATTAAGAACTCTACAGTGTAATCATGTTTTCAAGTTTGAGGGTGTCGTATTTACGATGCTTTCTACAAAGGAATGTCAATAGCGAGGATAATGGCCTCTTTTTTTTCCACCTGTGCCTCTGAAAGGCACACACTAATAGCTTTTTTCCAGGCGTCTGTCGTGCAGCTGGGTGCCCACGATGCATTACGTGAAGGTGGTCACTTAACTTTCTTATCGAAATATTTACGACACCAGTTTGCACTACAGTGACAGTCTCATATTAAAAATTTCACAGGTCGAGAATTTGCATTGCAAATGTGTAGAAACAAAATCCTATGAATTTAACAGTGTGCAAAAATTTTTCGCCTGCATTGTGATACATTCACGCATTTACACACACATTTCATAACTCTTAAAGTATGTTTCTTGGTTTCCAACATACTTTTCATAAATCAGAGTCCCTAACCACTACTCCTTATTCCTTATCTTATTATACATATACATATCGTCGACACTTCTACAATATTTCATCATAACAGATATGTAGCATAATCAAATTCCTCATATAGCATCAGCTTATTAATCATAAACATACCTCAGCAGCATAATACACATCGTCGTCGTAATAATAACATCATAACACCTCAGTCAAATCTCAAAAACGTCGTAGCTTTCTGCAATAATTTCAAAACCTAAAGAAAATTCTCTGCTCATTTCAATAATGTCATCTACCTCAAACGTACTTTAAAAATCATGATCTCATACCAAATACATCATTCAAAGCTCTCATAGTATCACAATGGTTCCGAAAAAATATGAACAGTTCACAAAGTACAGACAAAATACAATTTCGTAAGTGTGAAGTAATCCAACTCTGTAATTGCGTAAACATGTGTCACTGACGTAGTAAAAAAAATGTTTATCTCTCAGTTAAATGATCAGATAGCTTTGTAATTTGTGTGTTCGAGAAATATGGTACCGATGTGTAGAGTTGTATAAGCAAATACCATATTAGCTAGGGCTCCTTGTGCTTGCCAAACACATGGTACACAAAGTAAACGTGTACCCCCATGAGGATTAATGTAATTATACCCTCAGGTGTTACAGATTACAGCAATGGAATGAAATGTATCACAGAAAACCTTTGTATCATTGTACTTCAAATATCTTTAAAAATAAATGATTTAAGTGCAAAATTAATCACCCAAATACGTGTACTGTAGCGCTAAACTGTGTGTCATGTTGTAAGATAATCTCTGTGGAAGTCTCGTAGTTATCGTCCTCCAAAAGCTAAGTTCTGCAGAAGTCAATGTACTTACCTCATGATAAACAAAAGTGAAATGCTTTGCGTATAGATATCTTAGTTATTACGCTTATTGTTGTGATGAAGAAAGTACTGTGCTGTAACGTATTGTTGTGCTACGGAAAAGGCTGTCTCCTTGTAGCAATACCACAAAAGTTACTACTAAAACATGTTTTACTTTCCAGAATAATTCAGAAAAACTGTGCAGATATAAAACAGATACACCGCAAAAGCAACATTGTAAATTGTCACTCATTAGTAATGTCATGATATAATCGTGTACCTGTCACATAAACTAACTGCTGTGTCATCTGGTATCTCACAGAAAGTACTTTAAATCCAGAATGTATCTTCAAGTAAACCAAAATGTTGCATTAAAATCTCATTAGCAGTACCAGTGTATGTCCTAAGTATGTAAGCCTGATAGTCGTTACGTAATCGTGCAACTAACAAGCAAGAATGTACAAATACAACACTGTGTCGTCTATTCACTATAACAATGCATTCATAATTTCTGTTTAAAAATGTTCCCTACGTTCTAGACTGGATATTTAACTTCAAACATTGTTGCATGTTAACAGTTTCTTAAGTCTGACAAAGCATACTAGAAATGTGAAGTGAAAAGTTTTATGGTAAAGACAAAGTTAAAAAGCAGATTATCTTTCAATAAACGCTTTTACATGTGAAATGTGGTGCAAGCCTTTACTCTTACTACTATGCAGAGCTCCAGCTTCAACAGAATCATCGTGTGGTATATGTCGGTAAAGAATACTGGAATTTTTCTCAAGGTTAGCATCTATGTTATTTTTCTCTTAGCCAGCTGGCGCACGCGGCTGCCTGCTGTGCGAGTCATTGTCTGTCTCTTTGTTGGCGCGCGTCGTTATTAGGATTAGGAGACCTAACTTCTACAAATTCACATTGTCGAGAGTGCCCTGCTCTGTTTGAATCCCGCCAGTTCTGATGCAATTCAGGTCTGTCGTTACGATCATATTGTCTGTCGTCATGTCGATAGATTCCATAGTTTCTTTCTTGTCGGTCATGTGGTGGAGAATTTCTCCCGGAATCGTAACTGTGCGCTGAACTGTTGCGTCTGAAGTTATTCTGTCTCCCCTGATAATATTTATTTTGGTTCCCATATTGTCTGTTTCTCTGATTGTCTCTGTGATAGTCATTACCGCGGAGAGGTGATCTTTCCGTGTAATAATTACTACTCTGCCAACGGTTGTCATACGGGTGGTGTCTGTTTTGGTCACGATTTGTGTTGTGAGAATGGCCTTGTCACGTCCAGTTATTATTTCTTACATCGCGGAATTGCGACGGATGTGACCTGTAATTGTTGTCTTCCTGTTTTCGTGTTCCGCGATTGTCAGTGTCAATTTCTAATTCTTGTAAGAGTCCCTGAAAAGCTTCAATGTCGTCTTTGCAACATCCTGCCAAAACAATATGCCGTAAATGTTCAGCTAATTTGATTAAGCAAATGCGGATGGTTTCTGAGGGGCTGTATGGGTCTGACAGGTACTGATTCTTGTGCAACATGTCTTCAAAATATTTCACAATACTGGAAAATTCAGATTGTTCGAAATGTTTCATCATTATGATGCCATGTTTTACTCGGTCTTGTGTAGCTTGAGACCAATATGCTGAGAGGAAGGCGTGGTAAAATTCTCCTTCACTGCGACAATCGTGAATGACCGATCGCATTCTTTGAGCTGGTTCATTCTCTAAGTAGCCACACATCAATTCTAATCTGTGTTCTAATGACCAGTTGGGAGGAAAACAATGAGAGAATTGATGGAGCCATGCTTGTGGATGAATGTCGTTGCCGGAATTCTTAAATGTTTAGAATTTACGTGTAGTAATGAACAGCTTATAGTCAAAATCATCATGTCGGCGAGTCGCATGTCGGTCATTGTTACGTAGTTTCGGCGGTTCCATCTCAAAATTCGGTGTACCTTGCCAATTTCTTTCATAATTTCCGAGTGCCCTGTGTTATTATTTTGTGACTTTTCCGTATTTCTATGTCCCTCTTCCCGTATTGGAGCGCGAGTGTCCTCTGAAATACGTAATTCTTATATTACCTGTGTCAGCTGATCTTGTACTTCCCGGATTTCTCTTTGGTGTTGCGTATTAATTTGATTCTGATTTTGTTTGAATTTCCTAATTTGTTCGCACTCTTCTGTGTCATTAAAGACTACCGGTTTTGTGTCATTCAGATTATCATCGCCGGCCGAAGTGGCCGTGCGGTTAAAGGCGCTGCAGTCTGGAACCGCAAGACCGCTCTGGTCGCAGGTTCGAATCCTGCCTCGGGCATGGATGTTTGTGATGTCCTTAGGTTAGTTAGGTTTAACTAGTTCTAAGTTCTAGGGGACTAATGACCTCAGCAGTTGAGTCCCATAGTGCTCAGAGCCAAGATTATCATCTACCTTCCTAGATAAATTATTTAGGTGATCCGAAAGTTCAACTACTTTCACTGATAATGAACTAATTTCCTCCATGTGTCTTTCTGAATCAATTTTCAGAGTATCTACTGTGTCCTTTAAGTTTTCTTGAGTTTTTACAGGTTGCGTAACCGAATCGGTAGATGCAACTGAGTCAATTTTAGCTTGCAAGGTCTCATGATTTTCATGAACAATAGTTTGTAGTTCTTTTATGGCTGCTTCGTGATTCTGTAATGCATTTTCATGCCGCGAAAAAGTAGGTTGAAAATGCTCACAAATCTGTGTTTTTACCTCATTACAGACTTTTTGATATTTCGATTCAATGTTAAGTAACTGAGTAGTTAAATCTTCACGTGTTTGTTCAAGTGTGGTGTCTAACTTTTGAAGCTTTTGCTGTGTTTGTCTCTGATTTTGTTCCATTGTGTCTAATTGTTGCTGTGTTTGTCTCTGATTTTGTTCCATTGCGTCTAACTTTTGAAGCTTTTGCTGTGTTTGTCTCTGATTTTGTCCCATTGTGTCTAACTTTTGAAGATTTTGTTCCATTATGTCTAACTTTTGAAGCTTTTGTCCCATTTGTTGCATTAATTGTAACAACAATGCACTGGTGTCTGAAACATGTTCCTCAGTGCTATTCGGCAATGCATTTGAACCGGCAATGTTCGCTGTTTGAAAAGCAGAAAATGTCTCTTGACTTATTTGAGAAAACAGTGAGGACGCAAAACCTGAATCTACAGTATTTGCAAGATTGTGTCCTGTCATTTCGGATTCCTGAGGCAAGCTGTTGCCGACCGATCGATCGATAATGCTTCCCTGTTCACTAATTGTTTTCACTGCCTACACCATTATTTGCAGCCCGCTCCATTTCCCTATGCACAATTACCAAATTACTACTTTGAACATTAGTTAATTCATTACACGGTGGCGCTAACACACTGCTTTCTTCACTGTCATTTCTCAGTTTACTTTGGAGCCTAGTATTACGTTTTTCACACGCCATTATTGTCACAATATTTCACACGATAACACATAAAAGCACAATTTGAAGAGCAAAAATAAGAGAACACATTAACGTAGCACTGAAAATAATATCTCGTTAATTGCAAGCGCAGCTGCGAAATACTTGCTGCAAATCTACATGCATGCCACAACTGTTTTAATGTACAACAATGAAAAACTACAACTAAAAAGGAAATTCTCTCTATAATTACATGCTAGCAATAAACAAAAGCTACACTAATTACACAAACTACAAGAAAAAATCAGAAGATTCCAGTGAGGTATCCTCGGCTAAGGGTCGACATGTGAAACGTCCCCTTAGAAAAATTATACATGACTGTGTTTAAACTGACACACAATATTTTAGGCGCAACGCAATCTGACTTTCAAAAATCGCTACAAAAGAATGGCCCTGACTAACATTAACCTATACGTTTCACAAATCACTTACCTCACAAAAATCTTCGTTACTCGAACTACTGCAATACAGCGAACGCCACTACTGCCAGCTAAATAAAAGATTCAAACTACTGAAGGCACTAACTACTGACAGGCATAGTTAGCAAATGAGAGATATTAATAGAGAGCAAACAATGTATTTACCTTAATAGTCATAATATATATAGCAGTACATGACATCCTGTCTTACAAATTTCAAAACTCCGCCATTTCTCTCCCCACATCCACCACTGCTAGCGGCTCGCCTCCAACTGCCTAACGCTACGCGCTGTTAACAGCCAACAGCCCAAAACTACAAAAGCTAATATTACAACAATGCCACCCAGCCACAGACTGCCCACAGCAAAGCCAGTGATTTTCATACAGAGCGCTACACGGCGTTACCAATATAAAAACCTAAATAGCCTACTTACAGACTGTCTCTTTTTGTGCAAGCAGCCACTAGATCGACGAACAATTTTTGTATTACGAGCAAATATCGAAGGATACACAGCGCCGATACCACAATTTTGCCAAGCAGGAGAACGTCGTGCCGATCGAAAAATGCCGTACAGATACGGGAAAAAACAGTTACCAGCGTCACATCGCATTGCTAAATGAAATGTTGCGTTGTACCGAGTAGTTCCGTGAAGGACAGAGCAAAGCCGATATGTACCGAATAGCGACGACACAGGTTCAAATGGCTCTGAGCACTATGGGACTTACCTTCTGAGGTCATCAGTCGCCTAGAACTTAGAACTACTTAAACCTATGAAACTTCCTGGCAGATTAAAACTGTGTGCCGGACCGAGACTCGAACTCGGGACCTTTGCCTTTCGCGGGAAAGTGCTCTACCAACTGAGCTTCCCAAGCACGGCTCACGCCCCGTCCTCAGAGCTTTACTTCCGCCAGTACCTCGCCTCCTACCTTCCAAACTTTACAGAAGCCCTCCTGCGAACCTTGCAGAACTAGCACTCCTTAAAGAAAGGATATTGCGGAGACATGGCTTAGCCACAGCCTGGGGGATGTTTCCAGAATGAGATTTTCACTCTGCAGGCTGTGGCTAAGCCATGTCTCCGCAATATCCTATCTTTCAGGAGTGCTAGTTCTGCTAGGTTCGCAGGAGAGCTTCTGTAAAATTTGGAAGGTAGGAGGCGAGGTACTGGCGGAAGTAAAGCTGTGAGGACGGGGCGTGAGTCGTGCTTGGGTAGCTCAGTTGGTAGAGCACTTTCCCGCGAAAGGCAAAGGTCCCGAGTTCGAGTCTCGGTCCGGCACACAGTTTTAATCTGCCAGGAAGTTTCATATCAGCGCACACTCCGCTGCAGAGTGAAAATCTCATTCTATTTAAACCTAACTAACCTAAGGACATCACACACATCCATGCCCGAGGCAGGATTCGAACCTGCGACCGTAGCGGTCGCGTGGTTCCAGACTGTAGCGCCTCGAACCGCTCGGCCACTCCGGCAGGCGACGACACAGGCCGATCCCATGACAGTAAACGCGCAGCACATCGTGCACTCCTAAAGTTCTGCACGCCTTGGCCAATTGTGAAGCTGAAGTATGAAGCAGCATGCGGCACCAGACGACAACGAGACCCTCGAGGAGCGCAGGTTTCGGGTTCCGTGCTTGCGCTGCAAAGCCCCAGCCTTATTACCGCGCGCCGGCCCACCGCTACGCAGATGTTGACTCGTGACGTCACGGGGAGGAGGCCAGATGGCGCCCGACACGACGTTGCGTGCGCGGCTCCGCGGTGGGACCCGTCTTTGTGCGCAAGCACGCACTGCAACCAGTTCCCACAACAAGCAGTCACAAGACAAGGGCAGCTGACTGCCTGCAGCCTCTTTTCATTGATAGACTGTGCCTCTACGCTAAGTGGCGTCTACCGAAGATATTTACGAAGAGAGTTGCGAGGTCGCGCTCGTAGAAGATTCAGCAGCCTATAGACGATATCTGCCAACATTAACCCCTTTGCTTACCTATAGGTAAGAGATCACGGGAAAGGTGGTGTGAATAGCAGCTGTGGAAGATCGAACGAAATTTGAAACGTGGTTGTAAATCTTATTTGGTCACAAATACAGGATGACTCAAAAATCTGTTAACATTTGAAAATTCAGTACTTCACGGAATAATGTAGACAGAGACCACAAATTGACACACATGTTGAAATGACATGGGGTTTCATTGAAACCAAAAAAAGTGCATAAGTGACCAACAGAAGGCACTTCATATATACAAAAGTAATAATTAACATAGAAATTGATTTTTAACGAAGACCATGTTCATTATAACAAATGCTCAACGTGTCGGCCGTCGTTCATCAGTAATGACTGTAGTCGAATGACAATGTTGTTAACAGCTCTGTATAACATATCAGTAGGTATGATAAGAAATTGCCGTCGGTTCTTGTCTTTTTACATTCCCAGTGAGGTTGGACGATCGCAGAAGATTTGCGAATTTAGATAACCCCATAAGTAATAATGACAAGGATTGAGTTCTGGGGACTGGGAAGTGAAGCATGATGAAGTGGCGGCTAAGCACGATGTGCGCAAGAGACCTTTCACACGTGTAGCAATATGGGGTAAAGCGCCATCCTGCATATAAGTCGTACCGTCTAGCAGGTGTTTATCGGGTTAGGGGGGATGCAGTTCTGTAACATATCCGCCGTTCCTCGCCCCTGTCACACTGACAGTTTGAAAAGCAACCCCACATTTCCTCTAAGACAAAGGGTCCGATCACGATTGCTGTAGTAAATCCACACCACGCTGTGACTTTTTTGTCATGCAATGGGATTTCCACAGGAATTATAGGATTTTCGGTAGCCCAAATTCTGCAGTTGTGGTGTTGACAAACCCCCCGAATGTGAAATGATCTTCGTCGGTCCGCAACACATTAGACAACCAACCGTGATCGTCCCCCATATGCTCTCCGTGTCAGAAGGTCGTTGGTTAACAGTTCATGATGACGCTGGATTTTGTACGGATAGCATTGGAAGGCACGCCTTAGTGCTCTCTAACAAGTCGTGCCTGGAATGTCGGTGCGACGTGCAACTTCACGGGCGCTAACTTCACGATGCGGACATGAACCCGCTGTGGTCTCCCTTTCTTCCTGAACTGTCCGAGCAGCAGGAGCTCATGTCTCTGGTAGCCCATTACAGGGCCGATCGTCTAAACAACCTGTGACTCGAACGTAATGATCATTTACTTCACAGCAACGCTTGTCACACGATCTTTCCCCGCTCAAAGTCTCTTCTGATGCCGATAGGTTCGTAAAGCTCCAGTAGCGGGTTCTCCATACTGATAGTAAAGCTTCAATAAGTGTCATTTCTGGTGAAGTGAACAGGCTGGAATTGCTGGCGCGTCTGACACCTTGCCTCACCACAGCTCATTTTACACGCGATTCTCATGCGGCGTCATTGACGTTTTGCTTTCTAGCGCCACCTGTTGGCGGGTTTTTGGTTTCAATAAAGCCCCATGTCGTTTTAGGCATGTGCGTCAAGTTTTACTCTCTACCTACATTACTTCTGTGAATTAGTGCTTTTTTAAATGTTAACGGACTTTTGGGTCACCCTGCACATAATGACGCATGTTGTACGGGTATATATGTAAAACTCTGTTAAATAATTTGTGAAATGATGATGCCAAATTAGTTGGCGATAATTAGTGAATGGCAAGGTGATTGATAATTCTGACACCATAAGTAATTGCACCAGTGTCGGAGATGCTCTAAAAAAAGTCGTTCAGGATCTGAACAGCGCACAAACAGGTTGTTTCAGCCCCGACTATCTAATTAAAACCTCCATTCACTGTCCTTTATTAGAGTACTTTTCCCTGTCATGTCAGAAGTAGCGAAACCATATAGCACCTTTGACACAATTCTTCTTTAAATTGGGAATCGTTTTAGACGTATACTTTTTATAATGATGGGAGACCTTAAGGCCCATCATAAATGTTGTGCAGCGTACCCGTGCAGATGAATTTACGCATTTTGCGACACCGAAACTACGCAGGCAAACGCAAGTGAACTGGCAGCTGGAGATGAACGTAATTTCGATTTTTGTAGTTTGTTTTGTCTTCGCGTCAATACTGAAGAAGTTCGAAAGTTAGTCTGTGCTGGTGTTTTCGTTGTGCTAATCTGTAGGACTCTTATTAGTGTTCTTTGTTTTTGAGATAGTGTGTTTAATTGCTAACTGGCAAATCGTGACAAGAACGCCGGCACTGAGGAACTAATTGAACTTCATAAATAGGGGAAAATAAAAATCAGTGAGTACCACGACAGAGGAAGACGAGATGTTGCCTACACAGAAAGAAAAAGAAACACAGGAAGTAATCATTTTACTAAGGCTAAATATTTTTGTTCGATAGCAGCCATGCTCAAAGCTGAAGTTGAAAATGTCTCAAGTGTACTACTCCAGCAGAGGCAAATCTTTACAGATAAATCTGTACAGCAGCACCTGACAGGTAAACCCGAACGTTTTTGAACCAAACGGCAAAGAAATACTACATGAAAGATGGGAAGTTGAGTGCTGGAGGAGAAGGACGCGGTGCATGGAAAAGGTTGTCAGCAAATTATTGCTCAGTGTATAAAGTGCTGAAACACATTACAACGTCATAGATCCCATTTATATGGATACCAGTTCTTCTCTTTATTCCTAATTCTGGAACTATTTTGGGCTACAAGAAGCGACCAGTATAGTGTCGCCACAAAGGGGGAACATACGTGCTTCACAGGACCCCAAACTATGTTAGCAGCAGTCGCCGCACACGAGCGGGTTGGCCACTCCTGTGGCGCGGTCCCGCAATAGACCAGCGCCAGCAGGAGAGCCGCCGGCCACAATCGCCGTGGGCTCTCTCCACTATGCGGACGGTACCTTTCTACTATTTTTAAAGCCCCGCCGAGTGCGCGCGGAAGCCCAGACTTTTAACATTCCGGTGCCTTTGATCTCGTTCTGTACACATAATGTCGTGCCGGTTACAAGCCAGGCGAACGGGCACTTGTGTAGCGGCTGCCGAGCATCTGCTCACAGCCAGCGCCTCCGGTCAGGCCCCTCGACCTCTCCACTGAGCTACGTCACAAGGAGCATCTACAGGCTGTTATAGAAACTTACACCGGCCTTCCGCAGCGCACATTTGAAATCAATGTCTTCACAGTACTCGGGACATGACTTCAGTGTTTTCGTTTTTTACGTAATTCGGAAATTAGTAATTAATACAACTAACGCAGGAAACGCTCACGAATAGAGTCTACTTACGTCACCGCACGTTGCACTGCACTACCAGGCGGGTAGCTGATTCTTGGTGATCCTATAAGGCAGTTGTAGAATTATTCCGGGGTAGGTCACTCCATCCCACCACGAGCGCTGTTCGCTTTTTAATTGACTGACTGTAACACCCCTTGGAGCAAGTAGTGTTTCCTACCATTGAAAAGACTTGTACTTGACCCATTCAGGGAAGCATTTTTGCTTTCAAAATCTCATCCCGCTGTGTTACGTGTCAGCTTGCAAATCCAAAGGTTTGATTTAGATCTCCGATTCGTCCTAGAGCGGTTTTTCTGTCACTTTTCTCTTCTTTCACACTTGAATATTTATATACTTTAAAAATGTCAAGATGCCCCACGGTTCTGATTTCTCGTTAATTTGTAGGTTTATGTACAACTGCCTGTGTAAGTAATTTGGCAGACAGGCGGGAGGCAAACTTATAAGAAAAGACTGTAATGTGATAATGTGGCCCTCTCCTATTCCCCACGATATCGAAATGCTGCACTTGTTGACATCTGTAATCACAACTGACAATACAGCAACTAGAAGCTAGTAAACTCTCCCGCATATTTCGTTTATGTAAAGCCAACACCGATTCTCGTTGGACAATACTAATCAGTGAAGATGGAATTTACCTATATTTCTATCATTAACTGTATATAAATCCACAACTAAAAAGAACTTAGCACGTATTTTTAACGCTTCAGAGACATCTCGATTTGTTTGCAATATAAATAAATAAGACACGAATGACTTACAAACTCCATCTCCTAGTGGGGTTATTGACCACCTTCACGACATTGATCTGAAAAGCCTAACTCAATGATAAACTAAGCAGAAAAGTGGAAGACATCAGCATGATTACAAAAGTTACCCATCAGCAGAGCGTCACGGAGGAACATACTGCAATTAACACGTGTACAATTAGATACAAGTTTCTCTGCAGAAGATGCGTCACACACACATACCTCACAGACAGTTACGGAGAAACGCTCCTGTCCGAACGAGAACACACGACGAGAGAGTGTTACAAACGAGGCATGGTCAACGTTGTCCTGACAGCGGAGCAATCTGAGTACTACGGTCTCCTCATCGTGGGCTATTGTTTTCATTATGTGCAGCAGCCATCGTAGCGTACAATCACATGTACCGATTACGCGTCTCGCTGTGCTTTAACTTCTGGGACGGGGTTTATTAGTATCGATAATTGTTTCCCGTTCGCTGATAGTCATCATGCCCTTCTAGGACCGCCAAACTTGTTCCCACTCTATTGTAAATTTCGAAGCCTCTGTGGGTTTTGTGGGCATTTCCCCTGTGCAGGGTGAACCCTACCAACAGGTTGCCAGTCCTCCTGTGAACAAAGACGAACAGGCAGTCACTTCTATCGTGTCCTTATCGAGAAAGCAATAAAATAAAATTTCTCCCTCAAAATGTCACAGCAATCCGTGACTAAATGTTAGTCGTGGGACGTAATTTTGTTCCGTCACACAGGTTCGAACTAACTTTCTTTCCTTAAGCACAGAAGTTGTGGTTTAAATAAATTGTCAACAGTTTAAAACAGGTTGTCCTGGGGTATTCGATCAAACCTCGAAAACAAAGACATTCTGCGTACTAGTTTGTTACTCGGCGACAGTGATGCTTCTTAGCAGGACACAGATAGCTGCGGGGAACATACATGCTGGAGACTGCTTTTGGTCGGTCTGCTTAGCAGGCAGAATCGTGTAAACTTTTGACTTCCAGTCTTTAGGGAATCTTTGAAGACATAGTAACAATGTTTTCACCCAGTGATAACACGCATAACAGAGTGTAAATTTACTTCATTTGCAACGCTTTTAGACGGTTAAACCATCATCAGGTGTAATACATCTTTTAGATAGATGTTTTAATAATGCTTTGTCATATAGATAAGAAAAAATTCCGCCCTATGCAACAGAATGTTATATTTGCGTTTACCCGTCGTGTTTTTCCTAGTAATGATAGGTGGTCCATAATATAAAAACTCCTTTCGAACAGGCCTTGGAAGCCCCAACGGTATCGACCGACCGCCATGTCATCCTCAATCGAGAGTTGTCACTAGAGGTGGGTATGTAGGACACGTGGTCAGCACACCCCTCTCTCTCCCGGTCATTTTCAGTTATCGTGTTCGAAGCCGCTATTTCTCAATTAAGTAACGCGTCAGTTGACCTCTAAAGGGCTGAGAGCACCCCTCTTGCCAACAAGGCTCGGCAGCCAGGACGGTCACCAATCCAAGTGCTACACAAGCCCGACACCGACTAACTTTGGAGATCTGACGGAAACGTGTGTTTACACTGTGGCAAGGCTGTTGGCCCATAGTATAAAGAAAATTCGTTAAGTTTTTGGCAGTTCTTTTAAATTATTCAACTACTTACACGTATACTGTTGTAGTTTTACACAATTTTTCCTACTTGCGTTTATTTTTATATACCTTTAGTGTATTCTTGTGTTCTCCCGTGTGCACATTTTGAATTGATAGGTCATATATATACGTTTCACCGTACATAACACTGTAATAAACTAAAAATGGTCTGGGTCACATGCTTTAGGATAATTGAGATATCGTGGGAGGTGAAAAGGATAGCAGTAGAGTGGGTGTTGGCGTGGGGATGGAGGGAGAGTGGGTGGTGGGGAACTGTGTTTATATGTAGTTTTTATTTATGATTTTTATTTTTAACTTTTTTATGGCAAACTTACAACGAATTTAAAAACTGTTCTTACGCTATTGCTCTTTTGGTCGCTGAACATATTTTCATTCTATTAATGGCCTTTTGTATGAAATATTCTTCCTGCAGAGTGAGCATTCTCTTTCTATTGTTGTTATTGCATAAGATGGCCATTTCTGTTTTCATCCCACAATGGTGGTGATTTTTTTTCGTTAGATGTTCCGCATATGTGGAGTAGGTGCTTTCACTCTTCAGTGCATTTTACGTTCTTTGTAACTGATATTATTATTTGTTGCAGTCATTCCAGTATATTTAGAGCTGCTGATATTAAATGTTAGTTCATACATTCATGAATTATTGTATTTATCTTTCTCTTGTGTCACAGCTTTTATTTATTTTGTTTTGTAACGATGTTGTTGTAAGGTTAGACTACTTTTAATTTTGAGGGTGGTATATCCCATACGAACGTGTAACATAATACGCTCGGGAGACTTAAATTGGTTCATATGGTTCCAAGCACTATGGGACTTAACATCTGTGGTCATCAGTCCCCTAGACTTAGGACTACTGAAACCTAACTAACCTAAGGACATCACACACATCCAAGCCTGAGGCAGGATTCGAACCTGCGACCATAGCAGCAGCGCGGTTCCGGACTGAAGCGCCGAGAACCGCTCGGTCACAGCGGCCGACACTTAAATGTGTATCCTCGGAAGAAAGACGACGTAGTTTTCGCGAAATCCTATTGGTCTGATCTGATATCCGAAAAAGACTGTGCGACCATTATATGACCACCATCGTATGACGAGAATAAGACAAGAGAGATTATGGCGCGTACATAGGCGTATAGAACTACAGACGGTCATTCTCGTGTCGGTCTATACTCGAATGGACTGGGACAGAAACTTCAGTGATATTGTTCCCGAGATACCCTCCACCATACTCTGTACCGTGGCTTGTGGAGAATCTGTGAGGATGTAGCTCAAGACAGTCTGAACTTCCACCGACCAGTTCAGCGCGATGTAAACCCATGGTATGTAGCGCCAGTAGTCAGGAACTCTGTCCAGTAGACTGCAGTGTCCCTCACTGAGTGAGTGATTGGGATCATAATAGCCCACAAGTGGGCCGTTGGCCAGGGAGCGCAGAACGGAAGACGGGCGGTTTGCACCGGCTGACGTGGGCCGACAGCGGGACACAAAGGCCGTGGCAGGACAGAGCTATTGGTTTGCGAGCCATTAATCTCGAGATGGCCGCTTTGAGGAGGGCGAGCCGCGCAAACATGCGCCTGGTGCAATTACGGCGAGTGGGCGGCGCCGCCCCGCCGCCGCGCGTATTTATTTTCATAAGGCGACTATTTATACTTCCATCCGGCAGAGTGCCTGCCGCTCTCGCTTCCAAGAAACAACTGCTCCTTTCGCTGACGGCCACACGGACGCTTTGTGCACAGGTTCCCACGCGGCACAATGGCGCCCGCTGATCGTGTCGGCCGCTGCGGACAACGAAAACATGTAAGAGAGCAGAGTGCGTGGCAGGGGGGGACGTAGTCGTGGGTGTGGACGCCGCTCTCCAGAAATACCGCGGTAAGTGCTTGCGATACCTGGTCACAGCGGCGACTCTGTGGCGCTGAAAGACTCGAATGGTGGGAAAACAGTCAGGGACGCGGGCGAGGGCGACAGACAAGTCCAGCACGTTACAAGAAGAGTGTGCAAACTCGCAACCAGCGTCTTACCTGTCGTGTGTGCCGCACAGATACATAACTTCCTGTGTAGGGCAAGCTCGGGTTTGAGGCCACTCCTCGAATCCCCACCCTCACCTTTTGTGGTAAAATCCTCAGTGTGTATGACGTCGTCATATGTGAGAAACTGGACAAATTTCGCCTGCTGCTGTTGCAAAGATTCTTCATTAGCCTACGTCCTTATACTGTTTGATTTCGTCGACCCACCTTGTCTTAGGACCAAGAGCGGATCTAAGGGGGTGAGAGGAAGTCATCGTTGTTGTTATTATCGCTAAAAACGAATAAAAATTAGCCAATACGCTTTTAATTTTACATACATCAATTTCCAAATTTGTCAGCTAATTGCGATAGCATAAAGTAGCATATATCAAACGACTCTCAAAAATGGTCACGAATTATGTAAAATTACAAATTATTGCTAACATTGGGTATTTCTTAAGCTTCTAGTCGACGTTATTGGGCTTGTGTCTTGACCGCCCGCGGACAATATTCGAGCCAGTTAAGGGCGTCCCTTCAAAAGCTGACTGAATCTACTGCTACCAACAAATTTAAAATGGTTCGTGAGTCAGTTGGTAGAGCTGGCAGACAACAGGAAGTTTAGTGAAGCAACGTAGTCGTGGAAAAGAAACTCTACACTAAGAACAAGTGACAGAAAGACCTTCTCAGAAATATGCGGAAATGACGGGGAAAAAAAAGAAAAACAGCATCCCCTTCATGACCGCTCTTACACACCCACATCTGTAAACCTGTGTTTATAATCGCAGTAGTAAGTGAAGCCTCGTGGTGCATACTACCATTCATTACAAAAGGACGTAGTAGCCCAGCTGTACAGCGAACAGCAGTCGTAACGCCATAGATGGTCTCGATATATCGCATATATGCATCTGTAATACTGTGGTCACGAAATACTTCCAGATGAGTGGTAGTAGTCATATGATTTAAGCTACGATTATGTATTGACGATTACCTGAAAGTTCTTGTTACCACGTTATTGTAGTAGTAGTGTCACTAGACCTGTTGTTGTTGTCGATGTCGTTGTTGTTCTTATTGTTGTTGCGGTCTTCACTCCAGGGACTGGTTTGACGCAGCTCTCCATACTACTTTATCCTGTGCAAGCCTGTTCTTCTCCGAATAACTATTGCAGCCTACATCCTCCTGAATCTGCTTAGCGCCGGCCGGAGTGGCCGAGCGGTTCTAGGCGCCACAGTCTGGAACCGCGCGACCGCTACGGTCGCAGGTTCGAATCCTACCTCGGCCATGGATGTGTGTGAGGTCCTTAGGTTAGTTAGGTTTAAGTAGTTCTAAGTTCTAGGGGACTGATGACCTTAGAAGTAAGTCCCATAGTGCTCAGAGCCATTTGAAGCATTTGAACCATTTTATCTCTGCCATCTTCAGAATTTGAAAGAGACTATTCCATTCAACATTTTCAAAAGCTTTCTCTAAGTCTACAAACGCTAGAAATGTAGGTTTGCCTTGCCTTAACCTATATTCTGTGAGAAGTCATAGGGTCACTGTTGCCCCACGTGTTCTAAAATTTCTACGGAATCCAGACTGATCTTCCTCGAGGTCGAGTCTTATCAGTTTTTCCATTCATCTGTAAAGAATTCGTGTTAGTATTTCGCAATCGTGACTTATTAAACTGATAGTTCGGTAATTTGCACACCTGTCAATGTCTGCTTTCTTTGGATTCGATTTATTACATTCATCTGAAGTCCGAGGGTATTTCGCCTGTCACATACATATTGCTCATCAGATGGTAGAGTTTTGTCATGGCTGGCTCTCCCAAGGCTGTCAGTAGTTCTAATGGAATGTTGTCTATTTCCGGAGCCTTTCTTTGACTTAGGTCTTTCAAGTGCTCTGTCAATTTCTTCACGCAGTATCATATCTCCCATTTCATCTTCATCTACGTCCTCTTCCATTTTCGCAATATTGCCCTCAAGTACATCGCCCTTGTATAGATCTTCTGTATACTCCTTCCACCTTTCTGCTTTCCAATGTTTGCTTAAGCCCGGTTTTCCATCTGAGCTCTTGATGTTTATACAGATGGTTCTCTTTTCTCCAAACGTCTCTTTAATTTTCGTGTAGCCGGTATCTATCTTACCCCTAGTGGTATATGCTTCTACATCCTTACATTTGTCCTCTAGCCATCCCTGCTTAGCCATTTTGCACTTCCTGTCGACCAGATTTTTGAGACGTGTGTATTCCTTTTCGGGTGCTTCATTTGCTGTATTTTTTATTTTCTCCTTTCATCTATAAATTCAATATCTCTTCTCTTACAAAAGGATTTCTACTAGCCCTCGTCTTTTTACCTACCTGATCCTCTGCTGCCTTCACTATTTCATCTGGCAAAGGTACCCATTCTTCTTCTACTGTATTTCTTTCTCCTGTTCTTGTCAATCCTTCCATAATGCTCTCTCTGAAACTCTCTATGACCTCTGGTTCTTTCAGTTTACTCAGGCTTCTTCTCCTTAAATTCCGACCGTTTTGCTGTTTCTTCAGTTCTACTCTACATCTAGACCTACTCAAAACTATTTCTCCATGTTGTTTGTTCTGTTATCCAAAGCAGAGCGAAGAATCTTCATTCTAGACCCTTTAACCCCGTAAATGGAAAAGTATGTCTCTCCTGGGGGTCGTCAGCGAATTTTCTTTGGTGTTTCGGTACGTATTTGCAACTTCGTTTTCGTATTTTGCAGCTGGAGTCAGGCCAAAGAAATGCTGCTCGTCAAGTGTTTCATTCGACGCCCAGCACTGACAGAAAGCGCCAGTTTGCTCTCCGCTACGCGCAAAGTGCTTTTAAAGCGGAATTTTACGTCCCCATTCGAGCGAGTTGTCCCAAATTAGTCTAGTGCGATATGTGTTTTATCGACGTGTGCTAACAGATACAGTAGAACACAGAAAACAGGCAGTGCTCGAGTAGCGACAGCACCACCCAGGCCCCCGCTGGCCGTTCCATCATGCAGCAGAGCTGATCAGTAACTGCTTCTGGAGTACTGGTTTATCTTCCTTTTTTTTCGTTCTTGTTAATACATATCGATAAAACTAGACTAATCTGCGTCCAGTCTATCGAATGAGCACGGAAAATTCGTCTTCACAAATCATGTCTGGTCGCAACTGGAAACAAACTGATTCTTTCTGTCGGCACAGTGTGCCGAGCAGTATTTGTTTGGGCTAACTCCAGCTGCACAAGGAGAAAACGAAATTGCAAATAAGTGCCGAAACACTAGAGAAAATGTGCCTGACGTCTCGTAGGAGAGGCACTTGTGTGTATAAAAGATCATTATGTTTGTGACATTTCTCTACCCGAAGATAGAACGGGAGCACCTCCAAATGTCAGGGGTTGGTTCAAATGGCGCTGAGCACTATGCGAGTTAACTTCTGAGGTCATCAGTCGCCTAGAACTTAAAACTAATTAAACCTAACTAACCTAAAGACATCACACACAACCATGCCCGAGGCAGGATTCGAACCTGCGACCGTAGCGGTCGCTCTGTTCCAGACTGTAGCGCCTAGAGCCGCACGGCCACTTCGGCCGGCTGTCAGGGGTAGAAAACTTTCTATGACCTATTGTAATAAGACAGACAATCGGTAAAAATTGTGTATGTAGGCTGTTTAGGTTTTTATATTGGTAACGACACGTCTCGCTCTGTATGAAAATCACTGGCTGTGCGGTGCAGTCTGTAGCTGTTTAGCATTGTTGTAATATTCGCTATTGTAGTGTTGGGCAGTTGGCTGTCAACAGCGCGTAGCATTGCGCAGTTGGAGGTGAGCCGCCAGCAGGGGTGGAGGTGGGGAGAGAAATGGCGGTGTTTTGAGAGCGTATGATGTGGACGTGTGTCCATCAGAGACAGTAAATTTGCAAGACTGGATGTCATGAACTGCTATATATATTATGACTTTTGAACACTATTAAGGTAAATACAGTGTTTGTTCTCTATCAAAATCTTTCATTTGCTAACTATGTCTATCAGTAGTTAAGTGCCTTCAGTAGTTTGAATCTTTTATTTAGCTGGCAGTAGTGGCGCATGCTGTATTGCAGTAGTTCGAGTAACGAAATTTTTGTGAGGTAAGTGATTTGTGAAAGGTATAGTTTAATGTCAGTCAGGGCCATTCTTTTGTAGGGATTATTGAAAGTCAGATTGCGTTGCGCTAAAAATATTTTGTGTCAGTTTAGTGTTGATCAGAATAGGTAAAGAGCGAAATGTCTGCTCAGCTGTTTGAAAATCAAATAATGTTAGAGGTTTTCCAGCACTGTCATTCATAAATTTTTCAAAGGGGACGTTTCAATTGTATCATTATAAGGTTGATGAATGCAGGTGAGGACGGCTGATTAACTCATGCTGGCATCTACATTTAGATATACTACTACCTGAAAATTAGGTAACATGGCATCATGTTCCACTGTAGCTTCTCATTGCTCGCATTTTTCTCTCACTCTCTGTCCTCAGGTGGGTACAATCGTTTTAGATACCACAATACATTAATTTTGTTACCTTTTAAACTGATGACTTTCAATGAATCTTAACAACCAATATCAGTGGAGCCGTTCCCACTGATTTCAGTACAAACTGTTCGATTGAAAGTCAATCTGTGCTGCACAAAATAATTCAGTTATCGAATTAAATATAGGCTTTTCTTGGTGTTGTTATTCATTGCATTGTCCTTCCTCTTCACCTCCCTATGATTAACCTCGATTAATCATTGTAGTAGTTAATTAACTGGTTCATTCACGCCTGTGAGTAGGATCGAGAACGATGTTTCCGTGACTACACGGAACGGAATTTCTTTGTGTCGGGCTTGATAAAGAAGGCTGTGGCAGTTTAGATGTAGGTACGACAACGTACTCTCTCAGCCTTCTGCACTTGCTGCCTCAGACGATGCCACGAGCGTGGAGGTGCATGAACGGTATTGCGAAATAAGTTGCTTCTGTTAGGATAGACTCTTGTGCTCTGCCGTGTGTGGGAAACGGAGCGGCGGTGCGCGCGCACCAGAAGTAATTAGTGCGAGAGCGGGCGACGATTCGCGGGCCCGGTGAAAGTTTAACTTGCGGCGCGTGCAAACAGGGCGGCTGCGACGCTCGACGGGCGTCGCCTTTCCGCCGGATTAAAGGCCGCTGTTTGGTTTCTGCGCCGCGCCGCGCCGCTCTATACACTCATTAGGGAATCCGTTTTGTGGCTGGCAGCAGTGCGTGTCTCGGCTTGCGTAGCCTCCCCGCCTTCATCAGGTGCTCGCAAGCTTCCTTCCAGTTGTCTGACAAAACACTCACGTGTAGACGCCTCACACTTCGCTGCAGAGCCCAGTCCTCACTACATCTGCTCGCTAGTAGTTTCCACTGAGCTCTCGCCTGCCGCGCGGAGTGGTCGCGCGCTCACAGGCGCCATGTCAGTGACTGCGCGGGCACTGCCGGCGGTGGTTCGAGTCCTCCCTCGGACATCGGTGTGTGTGTGTGTGTGTGTGTTGTTCTTAGCGTAATTTAGTTCAACTCAGTTTAAATAGTGTGTAAGTCGAGGAACCAATGACCTCAGCAGTTTGGCCTCTTAGACATTCACACACATTTGAACATTTTTTTGAGCTCCCGTCTAAAGTTAGGTCATCAGTAAATACCGGGTGATCAAAAAGTCAGTATAAATTTGAAAACTTAATAAACCACTTAATAATGTAGATAGAGAGCTACAAATTGACACACATGCTTGGAATGACATGGGTTTTGTTAGAACCAAAAAAAAAAAAAAAGGTATTGCTAGACGCGTGAAAGATCTCTTGCGCGCGTCGTTTGGTGATGATCGTGTGCTCAGCCGCCACTTTCGTCATGCTTGGCTTCCCAGGTCCCCAGACCTCAGTCCGTGCGATTATTGGCTTTGGGGTTACCTGAAGTCGCAAGTGTATCGTGATCGACCGACATCTCTAGGATAGTGAAAGACAACATCCGACGCCAGTGTCTCACCGTAACTCCGGACATGCTTTACAGTGCTGTTCACAACATTATTCCTCGACTACAGCTATTGTTGAGGCATGATGGTGGACATATTGAGCATTTCCTGTAAAGAACATCTTTGCTTTGTCTTACTTTCTTATGCTAATTATTGCTATTCTGATCAGATGAAGCGCCACCTGTCGGACATATTTTGAACGTTTGTATTTTTTTGGTTCTAATAAAACCCCGTGTCACTCCGAGCATGTGTGTCAATTTGTACCTCTCTATCTACATTATCCCATGATTGATTCAGTTTTCAAATTTATACTGACTTTTTGATCACCCGGTATATCCCACCAATAATGGTTGCTATTTGTGGTTCGTAATGCAGGGACAGGTATTCGTGGACTTAAAACTTTTCATATACAGGATAGCCAAAGGTGATTTCCACCATTTCTTAATAATGTAATATAAACAGCAAAGAGATGGACGCTGGCAGGGGCAAAATTGGGCGTAACTGATCTCAGAAGAGCAACTCTTTTATTCATTAACTACGTTACCATATTTATGGGTTCTTCTGTCACTTCTTGGTGGAACAGTTCCCTATTTAAGGCTGTTTCTGTTCTGCTGATTTTTGTTTAGTTTTCCGCTTACTGCGCCATATTCAGGAAACAACTGACTAGTGTCCGCAAGGAACAGTAGTTCTTGGGTAAACATACGTTATTAGTAGCGATACAATACAATTGCACAAAATGCTGTGCACCAAACATGTTTTTTAACTTTGTAAATTACACTTTACGCAATATTTAATATTGTCCACTGCGTAAAGTGTGATTTACAACTTTTTGTGGTTCAAAATGGCTCTGAGCACTATGGGACTTAACTGCTGAGGTCATTAGTCCCCTAGAACTTAGAACTAGTTAAACCTAACGAACCTAAGGACATCACAAACATCCATGCCCGAGGCAGGATTCGAACCTGCGACCGTAGCGGTCGCGCGGTTCCAGACTGCAGCGTCTTTAACCGCACGGCCACTTCGGCCGGCACAACTTTTTGTGCTTGGTGCACAACATAAATGAAGAGTGCTCATTTTCTCATCCAGTTTCTCATCTCACCAACTTTGGCATTATAACCATATAACCTGTAATACTATAATATTATGCTACACGTCAAATAACAAGTCTGGTGCACAACATTTTGTGCTAGTGAATTGTATCTTTACTTGTAATGTTTCTCTACCGAAGAACTAGGACCCCTTGCGGATGCTAGTCAGTTGTTTCCTGAAGCTGTCGCATTTAAGGTGAAAACTAGTTAGAAATAAAGAAAAATCAGTTTAGTTGTTATTCAGTCGTAAATAAATTCACTTAGCCGGCCGGTGTGGCCGTGCGGTTCTAGGCGCTTCAGCCTGGAACCGCGCGACCGCTACGGTCGCAGATTCGAATCCTGCCTCGGGCATGGATGTGTGTGATGTTCTTAGGTTAGTTAGGTTTAAGTAGCTCTAAGTTCTGGGAGACTGATGACCACAGATGTTAAGTCCCATAGTGCTCAGAGCCATATGAACCATTTTTAAATTCACTTACTTCATCTCAAACTTACCCTCCGAGAACGCCGGATATGTTGTGCAGGTAACAGTAAGATAATGAAAAGTCTCTATTCATTGACAGGGTTATGTGGAGCCTGTCACGAATAATGCTGTTTACATTGTGAAGTGTGCTGTATGCTGTGTAAGTTCTGTAATATAAAATGAATCTTCCGCTCTGTAGGAAGATGTGCATTGTTTTGTAACTTAGAAGCATATTAAAACTTAGTGAGTGACTGCAATTCGAGCCCTGAACCTAGGACTCCGCAGGCAATACTGTTACTTCGTGAGTTATCCAAGGACATAGTATAATCTGCAAGCTATGTCACTAGAGTGTTACATACAACTTTTTAATGTTGTTGTCGATGAATATGATGATTACTGTAATATCACTGACATTTTCTTTATATAGTTATACCTATGTATCACCTATATTTCTGAATCCGTGTTTTTCTTCTGTTGCAGGTACGTGTTAATCTGAGAGATGAAGCTTATAGCGGCTATGAGGTACGAAAATTTCTTTCCTTCTGCATTTTTTATGAAAAAATTCTAGAATATCGGATTGTTCTAAAAGCACAGATTTTAAAACCTGATGGGTTTTACTCTCTTAAAAATAAAACAAATATATAATTATTATTCACTGTTCTATGTTGCTGAGCGTAGAAATTCTTCAAGCGGTTCATTTCAATGGATATTCTGCAAAGCCTGTTATGGACAACTCTTTAATCTCATTTGAGAGGTCATGAAATACAGTATTTCGAATTTTCGTGTTTTTTTTAAATTTGTCTGTGTTACTCCTTTGAAGGTCATTCAGTAAGGTCAAGAATCGGCGTTATGTGAACGAAACGCTTCGGTACGTACTATTAAGCCCGCGTCTGCAGAATAGTCTCAAAAGACGACCGTTTGCACTTGTTCGCAGAAATCGTCTTCAGATGTGTTAAAAATTAGTTGTACATAAGTGGTATAAACGTAAAATTATGCGACGTCTCACAGCACGGCACATTTTATGCATAGTTTTCCATACACATGCTTATACAATAATGAGTTGTTCGTAGATGTGAAGACGGTTGCTGCGAGCAAATGAAGACTGTCGTCTTTGATGGCTGTTGTATAAATATGTCGAGTAATAAACAAACGTTCATATAACAGTAACTGTCGGTATACTTCACGTCGAAGTAATGTCATATTTTGAAAAATATACCGCAATGTCCAGACGGAGATGTAAATCGCACTCCGTCGAGCATGAGGCCACAGTCTTGACCACTGCGCTGCATTGTCGGGCGGTTCAGTTTCGACTTGTGTTATCATGAGAGAGCTCATTCATTTGCACTAAAAGCAATCAAAATATGGATTCACTTATGGATTGAAAATTTCGAAACGTTCCTTAAAATCCCGTGAAAAATGCAGTACATTGCGGAAAAAAGTGCAACACAACTGTGTCATGCACGTATAAAGAACGGACCGATACTAGAGAAGAACTCCTTAAATACTCAAAACATATTAGCAATTTCTGGCGTGAACGGTAATAACTTCACAATCCTTATGACTATTTCAGCATTTGTTACAATATGATACTAAATATTTTTTCGAATTTTCTGCAATAAAAGCCTTTGCCATATTTGTGAAAGTATTTCTTACGTTTAAAAACGTTACTTCAAATGATGAGAGCGCGGAAAATAACTGCAAAAATGTAGTTAGGGGAACAGCAGTTCAAAAGTGCCTCTGATTTCCTCACTAGCATGGAGCTGAAACCGCGAATATCGCACCTTATATCTGTTTTACTCATTTTAATAGGACAACTCCAGGTCCTTTTCTGTGTAACGGAGTCATATGTTCTCAGGTGAGCGTCAAAGGAAGTCCTGGTCCTTACCTTCGATTAATTGGTGATACCAAGTTACTGAACGCACGAACTCAGCCGGCTGCTGCGACCGAGCGGCTCTAGGCGCTTCAGTTTGGAACCGCGCTGCTGCCGCAGGTTCGAATCCTGCCTCGGGCATGGATATGTGTGATGTCCTTAGATTATCTAGGTTTAAGTAGTTATAAGTCTAGGGGACTGATGACCTCAGATGTTAAGTCCGATAGTGCTTAGAGCCATTGGAACCATTGTTGAACACAAATGTTCAGAAAAAAACAGAGGAAGAACACCGTGAATGATTAGATAGGAGACGGTTATATTCACAGGACGTGTACCGACAGATTGTGTGTGGTGGGTCGCTTGAATTTACGCGCGCAACGGCCTGAGTGGCCAGTTTAGTGGTAATTAACTCGGAAACGGTGCAACGGATCGAAGTTTTTTCTTAAAAATTGTTTCTCAGCCCAACCTATCCAGTAACATCCTTACAAGTTTTTCAGATTACTTGTCACCATCCTGTATATGTAGATGTGAAAGTGTAATCTGGTGTATACCAGCTGTCTCTGAATCCTTGCTTTGCTGTAATGGTAACCTGGACGATCTAAAATTGCTGTTGGTTCATGGCAAGTAGAATCCGTGTAAAAATGATAAACTATGGAATTGAAGTTATTTATTAGTTCCATTATTGTTGATGACAGAGATATGTGCGCTACACAACCAGTTAAGGCGCATAGGGTAGCTGCTCTCTTTTCGTAAGTGACGCCACTTCTGATAGTATTCACTCACAGGATGAAACAAATGTGGCACTATATGCATTTAATGGTTTTATTAAGAAAAAGAGCATTTAGAACTAAATTTACGCCCTCCAGTAATTAGTGCTTGTGATCGAATACACGTCAAGAACTAACCGGATCATATTCGCATAAAAAATAAAAAAAATTAAAAAAAATACACCGTCAAGCTTAATTTAGTTTGATCGAGGGTTCATCAACAGCTGCTGCAGCTGTCACAGAAGTCAGAGTTTGAGAGCCCAGGAAAAACTCAAGAGCTGTACTGCTCCTTTTTAACTCACCTTCGAACATGTTTCGAACGCTGTCTATTAATTCAGTGCGTTATGAGCAACAGATTCCCTCGACGTTGTTCCTCCTTCATAAAACTCCATTACCGTGTTGTTGTTAACTGCGGTGAGTAATCTCCCTCTGCAGGTAGGAATGTTGGCGCTGTGCTGGTTGTGTCGGGCTCCCTTCATTCCGGTGGCCGGTCCGCTGCGCTCCGCGTATCGCAAACTCCCGCACCGGATTCCACTAATCTGCGCCAATCGAGACGGGCGGCACTCGCCGCGACCGGCAATTGTTCTCCCTCTCTGCCCCTCCCATTGGCCGCGGCCGCGAGCGCGCTCTGTGAATGGCCCACAGAAGTGCGGGTCGTTAAACCGTGTTTTTCCCCGCGGTCCAGCCGGGTTATGGCAGCCGGCAGTTTATTGTGGCCGTTAATGAGGCAATTAGGGCGCGCGAGCGGCTTGACAAATCCCGATCTGCTCGCCAGGTGGCAGCACCGGCCCTCAGCTCGAAGGTCCCGAAATCCACCCATGCCGCCGCTGTAACTCACACCGGGCGTGGCACCCGAATTCCCACCACCAGGCTGGCTTTTTAATAGTCACCCTCGAGTCAGTGAGAGCACTCATTCGGCTCTTATAAATATCGAGAGTCTTCAAGAAATTCCTGCCCTGCTCAGTCTGCGGTTATTAACGAGCCTCTTTTTTCCCCCATTCCTGTTTTAAGATTACAACGCGATGTCAATATATCGATGGCCTTATATCCCAGCTTTCGAGGAAGGCTATCGGAGGCGCTTCTGAAGTAAGGTTTTTTTTCTTTTTTTCCAAATCAAATTCTCAGTCTGAAAATACGTGTTCAAGGGAATTGTTGATTGCTTATCTAGTTATGGTAGTCGTTTGGTCATCCACAGATAATATTTGCTATGACATTATACACTTAAGTTTAAATTAGAGAGAAAGTGTAAGGAAAAATTGACTATTCAGTCAGTAAGGCGTCTAGTGATGAGGGGGTAATCGAGTTTTAACCATCACCATGAAAAAATTTAGGTACGTAATTAGACTGCCCTTTTTTTTTAGCAGGCACGTATTTGCAGTTGTTACAGGCACTGAAATCACCATTTCACAGTTACGCATCACGCCGCTAGCGGAATCAAAATAAAACGGTGCAGCCCATATATTAAGTGTTATGGAATATACAATTAGGCTCTGAGTCCTCTGTCGGTGTGTTGGGAACTGTAACGCAGTGATTTAAATGTATAACAGGACTGTACACCTGCAGTTGCAAACAAAACAAAAATTAATTATACAACTTTATTTTTTTCGAGGTGATAAAGCTTTATGATTACCCCTCGTACTGTAAGTAAGCTGTTTAGGTTTTTATGTTGGTAACGCCACGTAGCGCTCTGTATGAAAATCACTGACTGTGCTGTGTGCAGTCTGTGGCTGGTTGGCATTGTTGGAATATTTGCTATTGTAGTGGGAATATTTGCTATTGTAGTGTTGGGCAGTTGGATGAGAACAGCGCGTAGCGTCGCGCAGTTGGAGGTGAGCCGCCAGCAGTGGTGGATGTGGCGGAGAGAGATGGCAGAGTTTTGAGAGCGGACGATCTGGACGTGTGTCCGTCAGAAAAAGGAAATTTGTAAGACTGGATGTCATGAACTGATATATATATGATGACTTTTGAACATTATTAACGTAAATACATTGTTTGTTCTCTATCAAAATCTTTCATTTGCTAACTATGCCTATCAGTAGTTAGTGCCTTCAGTAGTTAGAATCTTTTATTTAGCTGGCAGTATTGGCGCTCGCTGTATTGCGGTAGTTCGAGTAACGAAGATTTTTGTGAGGTAAGTGATTCGTGAAAGGTATAGGTTATTGTTACTCAGGGCGATTCTTTTGTAGGGATTATTGAAAGTCAGATTGCGTTGCGCTAAAAATATTGTGTGTCAGTTTAGTGATGATCAGAATAAGCAAAGAGAGAAATGTCTGAGTACGTTCAGTTTTACTTAGCTGTCTTTGTATAAAATAACGTAAGCGGTTTACCAGCACAGTCAATACATAATTTTCCAAAGGGGACGTTTCAGTACTTACTGGTCTCATTTGGTAAGTATGTACACCTTGTTCGAAACCCGTTTTGTGTGTATATACTAGGTACACAACATTTTTGCTGACAATACCGAAAAGTAATCTGTATTACTAAGCAACTATTTCCTAACCTGGTACCTGTTGCAGCTTGCCTATACAGGGTGAACATTAATGAAACCGACAAACTGCAGGAACGAATCCCTGTCTGGAAATGGAGGGGGAAAAAAGGCTTTTGAACATGTGTCCGGAAATTGACGGTGTGCATGCAACGACAACAAATCGTTCCGGAACACCAGTACAGAGCTGCATCACATCCACATCACAACAGATGTTCAAAATGGCCTCCATGGGACGCAGTACACGCGTTCACACGTCGCATCATGAATTGCCGCACTCTTGCGCATTCTCAGGCCTCTCTCCGAATAGTGTCACGGGAACTGAAGCAACACAAACAACTCTTTTCAGATGCCCCCAGAGGTAAAAATCCAAAGGTTTTAAGTCTGGTAATCTAGCAGGCCATGCTACAGGGTCTCCGCGTCCTATCCCACGTCCGGGAAAGATGTTGTTGAGGTGGTTGCGAACTGTAATGCGGAAAAGGGGTTGTGATCCGTCAGGCATAAACCACAGAACCTGTCGTATTGTCAAAGGCTTATTCTCAAGCAGCCCATGGAGAGTATTCAAAAAATGGCTCTGAGCACTATGGGATTTAACATCTGTGGTCATCAGTCCCCTAGAACTACTTAAACCAAACTAACCTAAGGATATCACACAACACCCTGTCATCACGAGGCAGAGAAAATCCCTGACCCCGCCGGGAATCGAACCCGGGCGTGGGAAGCGAGAACGCTACCGCACGACCACGAGCTGCGGACCAGAGTATTCTGCAGGAAGTCTAGATACGATCCTCCGTCGAGACGTTGAGGAATAATAACCGGCCCAAGTGTGTGGTCGCCAAGAATTCCTGTCCACACACTGATGCTGAACCGATGCTGATGAGATACCTCAACTAATCCCTGAAGATTGTCTGACGTGTACAGTTGACGATTATGCAGATTGCTGTTGCCAGTTGTGGTAAAGGTTGTTCCGTCGGTAAAGAGAACTGATCACAGAAATCCCATAATTGTAATGGTATGGTCCAAAAACCATAAACAAGATTTTCCGTAGAGGGAAATCCAATGCTGATAATCCTTGCACTCGTTGCAGATGATTGCGATATTAGCGGTTTTCATGCACGATACGCTTAACCGTATTTTGGCTGACTCCATGCTGGCAGGCCACTTACCTGGAGCTTGTACTAGGGCTCGTCTCAATATCTTGTAGAACTCCGTCCTCCAAATCTGTAGTACGCAGAGTCCACCGCCTCCCTGTACTTTCGTGTGTCTGAAAGGACCCAAGATCACACACACGCTCAAAAAGGGCTTGAAATGTTGTGTGATGTGGTTGGTGTATGTGAGGGTACTGGTTCTGGTGCAGCTGTGTTGCATATCGACCGTTTCTATCAGCTTGGCCGTTCACAAACACCATCTCGACTTGTTCCCGACAGGAATACCGGACCATTCTGCTGCTACGTCAGTCACACAGCCTGCAACACACAGGGAACGAACGGGGCGTGGTCAGAGGAACTTCCTATCGTCAGCGCCACCTACCGTGGCAACGAAGCATTTCCGAACAAATGTTCACAGGGCCTTTTTTCCTCCTTTTCCAGTCTGGAAACCGTCCCTGCAGTTTGTCTGTTTTATTAATTTTCACCCTGTGTAAGTGCTTCCAGGGGCAACAAAAATTTTATTTTCATCATTTGGTGTAATTATTGACTGAAATTAAAAATTTAAAATGCTGTCATAATCTACTCGTTAAGAGATACAATCTTATGTTAAAAATTTAACACAATAAAACAAGTACTACGGCTATAAACTGCATGTTTGTGAACAGGCAGCGTAACTCAGGGCGCGCAAGTACCTGTATTTTATTCGTCCAATATTTCAGAATGAGAGCACTTAGCGACTTCCAACAAATTTTACACGTAATTTCAAACTTTTATGAAAATTTTTGCCGCTGTCTTCGCCCACAACACGATGAAAGTAAAACAGTTTATAGATTACTACATTTTCGTTGTTCGTACAGTAAAATGTCAGCATCAGACATGACGTTTTAATGTATTGCTTCTTTATTACCAACTGTGTTCGCAATCAGTTTTCAGACAGTATCCACATATGCTCCTCATTGTACCTGCAAAATTATATTATAGTACGACACATAGTTCAGCAGATATGAGGTCATAAACACTGAGATGCATGAAGAACTGGCTTTGTCTTAAAATGGAGCTCAAATTACCCGGCCTATATTCATCCAGTGTTTCATAATGAAAGCACTTAAAGACATACAACAAAATTTTAGCACGCTTTCAAACCTTTTTCTAAACTTTCTCGTTTACGTGTTTACAAGCTAACTCGTTTGTAAAGTAATCAGACGTTTGAAGCCGATTTATACATTGGAGTTAGATTCTTTAAAGAATGGGGGTTTACTCGTATTACTTTATTCATATTTCACTACTAGTTCCCGCTTAAACACACACACACACACACACACACACGCATGTATGTATTATGGTATTATATGAGAAACTGTAGGTAATTTCATCCGTAGGGGCCTGCTTTACAACTGCCGGAGATTGGTTTGCTACTAATTTGCTGTAGTATTGGTAGAACACGATAGAAAAGTTTCAGCAGATAGGTACCTTGGCAATGCCATCGTTTGTCAATAATAATCATGCGTAATGATACAGTGAGATAAAGCTTTATGCGCGTCAAATCCCTCGTAATTTTCGGAAGCGTAAAATATTCATCGAAGTCGAGAGTTTTAACATACTATACCAACGAAAACAACGTTTCGTATTGTTGGGAAGTGACTGCTTTAAGATATCACTGGTATGATTATATGTTCATAATGAGGATAATAATTTATTAATAGTGGATGGTACGGCTCGTGCAGAACATTTGGAAAGTAAATAACGATTCATGCTACAACGCTACTTATTAGACATCAATTCGATAATTTCTTTTACCTCGACAACAACTGAAGTAGTTTCTCGTCATATACTGGTGACATTAGGTATTTCTATCATTACAGCACAGCATACTAGAATCCCGGAACTTTTCCGGGCATCGATTGCCTGGTTCGCTAATTGTGAAACGTTGATTCTGGTTATTGATGTCCACCTTTCCGGGTGGTGCATTCGTATTGTCGAGGGTCAATTCCGATGACCCTACGTCGTAAATAAGCGCGCAACTGTTTTAAAGAATTAGCCGCCGCAAAGGCTACGAAGGTAGCGGCGTGCCTCTGCGATATGAAATACAGGGGCAAAAACGATTCACGCTTCAGTCGCTCACTTAGAAAGAATTGGTTTTGCAGAAACAGGCAACCCAGTTCATTAATTTGTTGGTCTGCCAACACGCAGGGCAGTTTCTCCCAAACTGTGTCCCACCGAACTAATTTAAAAAAATATTATTATGATTTCCGTGATACTAGTTGTGGTATAACTGTAAAGTAATCGGTAACTAAATCAAGTTTTTCTCGTTTTTAAAATTTGTTTAGCCTTCAAAATAAACAAGGTGTTCCGTCAAAGTACCAGTCTTCTCAAGTGTCCCGTCAGAGGAAAAGTTGGGAACACTAGTATCAAAAGCCACAGAGAGTATTATATCGGTCTTTTTAAAGTAATTAATGTCTGAAAATCAACCACCGTCTCTGTAGCAGCAAAGTATTCACTTTACGAAAGTTGCAGGTGTGTGCGTTACACGAGACGGCAGCAGCGGTGCAACCGAGACAGCTGTCTGCCACAGTAAATAGGCGCTTGCGTTGGCACTGGGCCTTTTTATGTTCCGACCCGGTCCAAAATACCGTGCAGCACTGTTGACGTCAAGCAATAAGGCGTTCCATTTCGACGGTTGCAACAATAGAGGTTCCTCTGCCAAGTCACGTCACGATTGCTGCTATGTCGCCTCGGAGCACAACCCACGCACACACACACACACACACACACACACACACGGAGAGATGATGTAAAAATGAAATTCGTGTCAGTAATCCAGCTCGTTACATTTTTGAGTACAGTAAAATATGGTTGAAATGGCTCTGAGCACTATGTGACTTAACTTCTGAGGTCATCAGTCGCCTAGAACTTAGAACTAATTAAACCTAACTAACCTAAGGACATCACAAACATCCATGCCCGAGGCAGGATTCAAACCTGCGACCGTAGCGGTCGCTCGGTTCCAGAGTGAAGCGCCTAGAACCGCACGGCCACTCCGGCCGGCACAGTAAAATGTTCCCGCATCATTTCTCAGTTATTCCTCGCGCTTTACAAGTTTGTGTCTGTCATTTAACTGAAATGTGTCCCTGGATCTTAACAACATGCCTTGTCAGTACAGTGCGGAGGCAACTATATTGTCAGTCAAGTCGTGCAGTTTCCGCACTTCGTGCTTTGTGCAGAAGACCATTTCTACGTTAAAAGCGGTGATTTGAAGGAAAAAGAAAGATGGTTGCTCAGCACAGCCTCACGAAGAAACACGACTTCCACTAGCGCACATCGCCACGGTACCGAATGATGTGGCGCAATGACCAGAACACTGGACTCGCATTCTGGAGGACGACGCTTCAAATTCGCATTCGGTCATCCTGATTTAGTTTCCTGCGATTTCCTGAAGTCGCTTAAGGATGGTTCCCGTGAAAGGGCACGGCCGGTTTCCTTCCCCGCCTTTATTTAACCCAGGCTTTCTAATGGCCACGTAGGCAGTGGGACGTGAAACACTGATCTCCCTGCTTTCTTTACATCGATACGGTCTCTGGCAGCATGACGTCACGATGACGATGACCGGTCGAAGTCGATTATTCGTTATGTCACACTACCACGCCAGTACCACGCTCCTGACGAAGATGATGATGAGGTCCCATACTCCGAGGAGCGTAGGGAACGATGCGGGAGACCCGCACCGCCGACTAGGCAAGGTCGTAGCGGAGGTGGTTTGCCATTGCCTTCCTCCGACCGTAATGGGGATGAATGATGATGAGGAAGACGACACAACAACACCCAATCATCTCGAGGCAGGGAAAAGCCCTGACCCCGCCGGGAATCGAACCCGGGACCCCGGGCGCGACAAGCGAGAACGCTACCGCAAGACCACGAGCTGTGGACCCTGACAAAGAAGATGGACATTATCGTCGAAATCTGATGGTTTTAATCTAATTTGACGAGTCAGTAAGACCGATAATATTTTGTAAAAGGATGCCCTTGCAATTACTTAGTTCCCTAGTTACTGTCAAGGCTAAAACGTTTATTTCTAGCAGGAGACATAAAATGAGGTTACAGAATTCATGGGATACCTCCTAATTTTCCTGTCGGACTTCCTTTTTCTGGGCGTAGTCCAACAACTCTACGTGGCATGGACTCAAGTCGTTGGATATCCCTTGCAGAAATATTGAGCCATGCTGCCCCACTGCCATTCCCCATTCAGTCTCTTGATTCCCGTCGTGCGTCCCTAATCACACCGGAAACCTGTTCACATGAATCACCAGAGTACAAATGACACCTCCGCCAATGTACTGCCCTTTATTATACCTGTGCCCACTGTATATGTGCCTATCTCTATACCATGAACATGTCGTGGTATAACTGCATGGGGGGTGACATCGCGGATGACCAGAAGCCGGTAATCTAAAGGGCATTAGGAGCTGCTTGAAGTAGATGTTCCTCGCTGCAAGACGCCCGACAGAGCCTGCAGCAGGCAACGCTCTGCAAATTGCGCTGTTCAGCAGTCGCAGTTGGTAACGACGATTAGAGATTCCCATTTTTCAGAGATAACATCTGGATTTACGACTCCAGAGCGTAGGCAACTGAGAGTACTTTTCTTGGTGGCCAGGAGAGAGATTTTTTCGATGATTTCAACTTTTGATTTCCACATTTCCGTTCTTGCTTTGGATGGTGTCACTTACAAGATGTTGGCGGCTTCGTGAAGCTTTTCCTGGATCTCGATCTCAGTACAGTTAGCACAAAATCATGCAGTGGATGGCTTTGCCTGATGAGCAGGCTTTTGTTTCCAACTCAGCACGCGTATCTCCTGCCAGAAGACATATTTTGGCAAATTGTGTAGGTCTAAGACATACAGTAATAAGCTTTCACATCTCATTTGTGTCTGTCAACTCCTTTGATGTGAGCAGAGCTGTACCAGCCAGGGCATGCGTATTCTGCAACGGAGGAGTTGCAGACTGACAGACAGTCACTCTTAAAGTTTTTATCTCTAACACTCGTATCCGTGTAGGAAGAAACTGTAGACACATCAGTGGCGATCAAAATGTTTCCGTTCGAGGGCGTAGCTGCAGCGTATGTGTAACGAGGCACGACTCCGATGCGGGTATACAAGCGCCGACGTGTAGGGATGGGATTAGTGTGACACTCACGTCTTTCTCTACAAGGTGGCAGCCAGTCAAGGAATATTTAGGAAATTGGTTTAAAAAGAAAATTATTTCATATGAACGTGTCAAATCTTCAGACTTTTCTCCCAGAGCAACTTTGGCCGTGTCTACGTGACACAAGCTGCCTGCCTTTCAGGACCTAGGCAGCTCTGTTCAGTTAAAGCTGCTGACGCCTTCGCCGGTCGGAGTGGCCGAGCGGTTCTAGGCGCTACAGTCTGGAACCGCGTGACCGCTACGGTCGCAGGTTCGAATCCTGCCTTGGGCATGGATGTGTGTGATGTCCTTAGTTAGGTTTAAGTAGTTCTAAGTTCTAGGGAACTGATGACCTCAGAAGTTAAGTCCCATAGTGCTCAGAGCCATTTGAACCATTTTTTTGCTGACGCCTTCAGCCCTCTGCTGAAGTTGCTAGCGAATTCATGTCATAGGTTTAGCCAATAGCAGGGAGGCAAGTCACGTCTGTTGACGTTGGAGGTTTCTGCACAGCAGAATACAGTTGCTTCTGTCCCATGTGATCCAGACTTAGAGGAGAACAGACGTCTTTATTGGGAGGCAGACCCTCTGGCTCTGCGCCCCATGACCGGCCACGAACAGATCTCCACATTACCCGTTTCCCCTCCCGTTGCCCACTCACTTTAGTTGTTACACCTCCTAGACCAGGTCGCGCGGGATTAGCCGAGCGGTCTTAGGCGCTACGGTCATGGACTGTGCGGCTGATCCCGGCGGCGGTTCGAGTCCTCCTTCGGGCATGGATGTGTGTGTTTGTTCTTAGGATAATTTAGATTAAGTAGTGTGTAAGTTTAGGGACTGACGACCTTAGCAGTTAAGTCCCATAAGATTTCACACACATTTGACCAATATCCTAGACCGGCCTACAACTGGTAACTTTCTACCCTAGACGTGCTCCTTGCATCCCGTACATTGAAATATATTTTCTCTGTCTGACCTCATTTTCTTTTCTTTCATTTAAAGTCAGCTCTGGACGCCGCCTGATAAGTTCTGACCGTTTGATCACCTGAACATTGTCGCAAGAAGCGGGATGCAAGAAAAATGGTTTAAATGGCTCTGAGCACTATGGGTCTTAACATCTGAGGTCATCAGTCCCCAAGAACTTAGAACTACTTAAACCTAACTAACCCAAGGACATCACACACATCCAAGCCCGAGGCAGGATTCGAACCTGCGACCGTAGCAGTCGCGCGGTTCCGGGCTGAAGCGCCTAGAACCGCTCGGCCACAGCGGCCAGCGGGGATCCAACAGCCTCCCTCTCCTCGCACCTGTACTTTGCCGATGTGCATGCGATAAATACGTAAACATGAACTTTGACGACGTTATTACCAAAGTCGTCGAAACAGGACAAACGCACTGTTATTCTTTCCTTGGCGGCCGAAGGACAAACATTGGTAGACACCTATCGGAGAACGAGGAATGGGTATGGGGCAGGATTTCTGTCGAAAAACGCCATTGTGGAGTGGAGCATTACGTTTTATGCTGCTTCATGATAACGCCATGTCGCCATATCGCAAATGTCGTAACGCAAAATTACGCCAACGCAGGTGGGACATACTCGAGCACCCACCCTATATCCTGAACTCTGCTGATGTGATTATCAGGCCTTCGGTCCCTTAAAAAGTGCCTTAAAGGATCGGTGATTCCAGGCGACGAGGATGTGCAGCAGGCAGTTACGGACTTCTTCACGCAGCAGGAGACAGTGTTTTATCAAACGGGTATCTTCAACCTTATGGGTCGGTTGGATGATTGCCTTAATGCTCACGGCGATTTTGCCTGACTAGCATTCCGATTCTGGACTGTACAGCCCTCGAACGGAAACTTTTCGATCGCCCCTTATAAATGAAAGAACGAGAGTCACGATGATTTAAAGTATGGTCTAAAAGATGCTCTGGCAGCACTGACACGCGGCACGGTGATAGGAATGAAAGATGTTGCAGTAAATCTGCCGTAGGAGTGCTGGACACTTAACGATGTGTGTTGCGCGTCCGCCCGTGGTATTCAGAAGTCGGTGTGACTCGTGACGCCCTCGCATGACAGTATGGCAGTGCAGAATCTACGAAGGCTTCCGATATTGTGGATCTGGCAGTCCTCGACGCGTTGTGGCAGCGCCTGCCATTGCTTGTCAGGCGGCTCTTGTAGCTGCCATGTTTCGGCCCAGTACGTGTTCATTCATATTTAAGTCCCGAGAGCGCGCTACCCACCCCAGACCCGCGATGTCCTCACGTTGTAGGTGCTCGTGAGTCAGTAGGAACCCACCTCCGTATCGAGCACGAAAAAGATTACAACTGTTGGAAGATGCTATCCCAGTCCAACGCCATCGTTTCATGCCTCCGGGAAACACATGCATTGATATGTACCTCTTTCTGTAGGAGCGGTACCCATAAATTCCTCAAATCGTTTAAGGCAAAGACACTGGAAAAAATTCCTTGTAGAGGTGCGCGAGCTTTTTTTTTCCCTAGCTATCAGCGGCTCTGGATCGCTTGTTCACTTCAAAAGAGTAACTTGTCAAAAAATCCTGAATACGTAAGCTGTATGGGTACCGAGAGCCAACAAACGAAAGTTATGCATTCCACGATACACGGAGCCACTCGGCTCTCAGTCTCTATAAACATCACATATTGACGAAGTTTCGTGAAATGAGTTTTCCGAATAGATGAACTTTCTCCAACTGTCAGATTTTATGGTTGTAAGTACTTTCAAACGTTATGTATTCTTCCATTTTCTGTTTTCTCTTTATGGTAAATACACTGCTGTTTCACGTCCTTGGTTTAAAGCACATAATCTGAAACGTGTTATGTGTAAGAAGCAAATAAATAAAAAAGGTATGATGAAGACTTTCCTGCGCGCGTAAGCCGAACGCCGCTAAATTTCCTATGAGAAAGCCGCGACCTACGTGCTGTCACATCCTGCCACAGTCTACCAAGAGCGTTGGCGCAGTGGACGATACATTTTTACTGCTTTCGGAAAGACGGCGGTTCGAATTCACCGTCCACCCATCCAGATGTATATTTTTTGTGATGTTCCTTAATCGCTCATGGCAGGTTCCGGCATGTTTCGTTCGTATAAGATACCGTCTAGTTTCTTCATCGTGCTTCCACTAATCTTCATCTTGCTTCCACTAATCGGAGCTCGTGCTCCCTTTCGTCTACAGGACGTGAAGTCTTAATGTTCCTTCTTCCTCAAGTCTGAGTCAGGTCTCTGTCTTAAAAAATATAATCATTCGGTGCCCTAAACCCTGAATTAACGACAATTCTTCCTTTCACGTCTATACGTGCACAGATGCAGCTTTTGTGGCTCCTTTTCTTCCTGGTATTCTCCATAAATGTTCAGTTTCATATGTGTAAAGAATGATAGACCGAATTTCATTTGTCTCTAATCGTTCTGTAAAAACGAAAAGTTTTCGAGTCTCTTTCAGAGCGCCGAAATGTGCTATACACGTTTCTGTATAGGACTCCGACACCGATATTCGTAGAGCTTCTGGGAAGAGGATTATGTGTGTGTGTGTGTATGTGTGTGTGTGTGTGTGGGTGTGTGTGTGTGTGTGTGTGTGTGTGTGTGTGTGTGTGTGTGTGTTCCGTTTTTCACATATATCTGGAAAGCTACCATAATAACAAACCACATATTTGCGTGTGTTAAAAATGTATATAGTAATTATTAGTACCTGATACTTAACCCTGCATTGCTACAGGTGGGTCTGCCGGACCCTGACTTGTGTGAGCGATTCGTTTTCGTTATATTAACAACACTGGACACGAGCAGCGTTCCTTGTAGCTTCCTACCTGACACAGCTATGCTATTTGCTCGTCAAGTGAGGGCGGAAGTCCATTGTCTAGGAGTGCTTGTAGATTGTTTGGGTCTGCCAGACCGACCACGGCAAGTAGGTACGTACTTGTTGGGGCTATAACACCCAGAGTAGTAATGATGGTATCGTTTGTCCCAACACATATACGTTTCTAGCATACATTCATTTTGCTGAATCAGCCTATTTATTTCAGACGAGGGCTATAATGGATGTAACAGAAGATCTGTGTAACGATGCACTGCGAAATGAAATCGTTAGTGAGGAATCAGGTGACGAAGGTTGAGACGTAGACATCGAACTACGAGGGGCGTTCAGAAAGTAAGCTCCGATCGGTCGCGAAATGGAAACGACTATGAAAATCCGATAAAGCTTTGCACAGATGTGTTGGGTAGTGTCTCTAGTATAACCTTAGTAAGCATCACGTCGCTCTTCTCATTTCTGAGCTCGCAGTGAGTGCGTAAAGATGTCTAGAAAATAGTGTCTGCCGCCAAGTACGAGGGCCTGGTGAGAAATTTCGCCTGAAGCTATGCAGTTAACATTACATAACTGTCGTGCTGTTTCTTCTTCAAGACAATTCTCAGCCGCATTCTGCAGGGGCAATGAAGATGCTCCTGCATCGTTTTCAAATGGAAATGTGAGATTACCCACAATACAGTCCGCAATTGTCTCCCCCTGAGTTTCATCTCTGGTTACATGAACCGCTGTCTTTGAAGACAACATTTTGACACAGACAACGAGGTGTAGGCCAGCGTGGAGAATTGGCGGAAAGCACTGGCGGCTGCCTTCTATGATGAGGCTATTGAAAAGTTGCTACAACGCTATGACAAAAGTCTAAGTCAGAACGGCGACTACGTAGAGAAGTAGCTGAAAGGTGTAGCTAATTGTTACAAGTAAAACATTTCTGATGTTCACTGTGGTTTCAATTTGGCAATCAATCGGAGCTTACTTTCTGAACAGGCCTCGTATATTGTGAACACGATACGGAAAGCGACGAAAGTTGGGATGACAGTGATGGATATCAGAGCAATAAGAAATATTTTGTTCGTAAGGACAAGCATACCAAATGGATGAAAGACATGCTTACTCCTCGTATCAGAACGAGGTCACATAATATTGTGTCACATATTCCAGGTGCGAGGGGAATGGCAAAGAATAAAAGGACAGATGTAGGAATATGGAAGCTTTTTCTCACGGATGAAATAATGGATGAAGTAGTGATACATACTAACCAATGTATCGAATCCGCCAAGTCGAGATACTGTTGGACTCAGCCCTTCATTCATGAGACAGGTAAAGGTGAGATTAAAGCATTTCTTGGTCTTTTGTGTTTGGGTGAAATCTACAAGGTTGGTAGGGTTAATTTAGAAGAACTCTGGGACAGAGATGGAACAGAATTGGAATTATTCTTCTCTACAGTGACCCTATAGAGATTGAGGTTTCTGGCATAGGGTCTGAGATTTGACGATAAGTCAGCGAGGTCCGACAGGCGAAAAGAGTATAAATTGGCTCCTATACGAAATATATTTGATTTATTCACCAGGAACTGCATAGCACACTATATTCTTGGAGAATGTGTCGCTGTAGATGAAATGTACAAAAATGTTCAAATGTGTGTGAAATCTTATGGGACCTAACTGCTAAGGTCATCAGTCCCTAAGCTTACACACTACTTATCCAAAATTATCCTAAGGACAAACACACACACACATGCCCGAGGGAGGACTCGAACCTCCGCCGGGACCAGCCGCACAGTCCATGACCGTAGCGCCTAGACCGCTCGGCTAATCCCGCGCGGCATAGATGAAATGCTTGTCAAATTTCGAGGACGATGTAGTTTTCGAATGTACATTCCTTCCAAACCTGGCAAATATGGAATAAAAGTGTTCAATCTAGCCGATGCAAGAACGGCGTACACGTCAAATTTGGAAGTTTATGTAGGTGAGCAGGCAGATGGACCATATAAGTTGTGTAATCGTGCAGTTGATGTCGTCAAAAGGTTGTGTAATCATATTCCCAAAATATCAAGGAACATAACGATGGATAACTGGTTTATGAGCTAATGGGTACTATGCACCATGACAACAAAATAGATGCAACAACTGGGGAAGAAATGAAGCCGCAGATGATAACTCTTTTAATGCTACTAAGAGTGGGTGGGGTACATTCAGTAGATCAGATGTGTGCCACCTATGATGTAGCAAGAACAACTAAAAGGTAGCCGTTGGCCTTATTCTTTTGCTTACTGAATGTAGCAGGCATAAATAGACTCGTCATGTTCAGAGCTAACAACCAGGGGGAGACCACGAGGAGAGACTTTCTGAAATAGCTTAGGAAGGCTTTTGTCAGAGGCCAATTACTACACAGGGCAGGCAGTAAGCATATCAACCGACCTCTCAAAAAGTCTGTCAACCGAGTGGCGGGAGTCCAACAGCAAGACGATGCGAGTGTGAGCCAGAGGACGGTGCCTAAGAGAGGACGGTGCTATGGGTGTGAAGATAGCAAAACGCAATATGTTTGTTTCTGATGTTCTAACTTTGTGTGTCTCAAAAACACTTGGGTAAGTTTAATTTGTAAAGACTGCGTGTAGTGGCCTTGTGTGGTAAAACGGCACGTGGAAACAGTACGTTCAAAAGACATTGTGGATACTCTCTGCTTACTTATAACGTTTTCGTACATGCTTTCTACTTATCTGTCCATCCCTGAGTTTGGATTTCGTAGCTTTCATTGTTCTACTTTGTGTGCTGTGACACACGACAGTCACATGTGTAACCATTTTTGTCCTGTACGGTATGTTAATGTTAGAATCACTGTCTAATTTGCTTACGTAGTAATAAAGGACAATAATTTACTCAAACCCAAAGCAAAACGTGTTTGTTTACTTCATCTAGACAATATACGTGAATGTGAAGCCCTTTTGTGCTCCCTATCCTTAACAAATCTGACTGATATGCAGGTCGGATCTGTGGGACCCACATAGCAACGGTGGTACAAACGATCACAGTAGTAACGCAGGGTTAACAAATGTTACACAAAGAAAATGTAATCCTACAACTACTAGAAAGAAAAGAAAAGAAGGAACTAGACAAGTTCGACTAGAAGTCGCGCTCTAAGGCTTCCAAAATGGTTCAAATGGCTCTGAGCACTATGGGACTTAACAGCTATAGTCATCAGTCCCCTAGAACTTAGAACTACTTAAACCTAACTAACCTAAGGACATCACACAACACCCAGGCATCACGAGGCAGAGAAAATCCCTGACCCCGCCGGGAATCGAACCCGGGCGCGAGAAGCGAGAACGCTACCGCACGACCACGAGCTGCGGCCTCTGAGGTTTCCATACAAGCTCAATTATGTGAACAAATACTTCATCTGTAGGATTGATTAATGAGTTCGCGAATATCAAAATTTGTGACATGAATGGCCGATCTTCTCTTCGCATTGATTTAGCAGCTTAAATTATTTACACTGTCAAGCAACCGTAGATCCTAGTATTTGACATAAATATCAACTTGATATCTCTACCCGTTTCTGAGAGAAAGAGTTTTTAACATATGGAGAGAGAGACAGACGCACAACAAATGGCAAAAAATAATTTTATGTCATTAAAAATTAACAGTTGCCGAATTTTTTGTACGTGTACTGTGAAACCTTGCTTTCTTACAAAATTTTATGACTATATCTCAATGGGAAGTACCCTACAGGTTTTGATAAGGGGGATAGTGAGCAGCAGAATATGTGACGTAACTGGCATTATAATTTGATTGCCTTGACGTAGAAGCTTTAAGTTTTTACATCGCCACGGGACCGTAGACCTCAGTGTGTGATACAGAATTTCAACTGGATATGCCTACCCATTCTTGAGAGAAGGGGTTCTTAACTGTCGGACAGACAGACAGACGGACTACAAAGTGATCCTATAAGTTTCTCTTCACGGGACGTCCACAGCTACTATTCATTGTCAGTAATAAAATACGCTAAAGCTGTAAAAATTATTTATTTCTAAAGGTGGAATCACTACCCGGTTTCAGGACAAATGTCCGATCTTCAGCTGCATATTAAAATGTGACTCCAAAAAAGATGGATAACTAAAGTTAAAATAGTGCACCCCTGGTATATATGACATGCTAGAGAGTATACTATTCAGTTCAGTTCCAGGTCTAACAGCGGCGACGCATAGTAGCATGGAAGCAATCAGGCCTCGATAGGTCGCTGCCACCACAACTGCACACACTAGTCATCTAATTTCCATAGATTCTAGCAAGGGAACGATGAGGTCTGCCGCCACGTTCTATCACGTCCCAGATATATTCGATCTGGTTCAGATCTGTCGAGTTTGGGGACCAGCGCATCAACTGGAACTCGCCACTGCGTTCCTCGAACCACTCCGTCACATTCATGGCATTGTTGATAAATTCCACTGCCGTCGGGAAACATGATGGTCATTAAGGTACGTAAGTGGTCTGCAATCACTGTACGATACTCCTTGGCCGTCATGGTGCCTTGTACGAGTTTCACTGGATGCATGGATACCCACGTGAATATTCCCCAGAGCATTATGAAACCGCCGCCAGCTCGTCTCCGTCCGCAGTACAGGTGTGGAGGAGATGGTTCAAATGGCTCTGAGCACTGTGGGACTTAAGGGGCTCCGGAACGCCCTATACTTGCAATGTTAAAATAACGCTTATAAATTATATCTTTCTTCACAAAGTATTTGAGGTAGGAAGTTGAACTTTTTACAGATTATTTATTGGAATATGGGCTACAACTTAACACAGGGATTTTACAAAATTTTAGTTCAGTTATTAAAGATGATTTTTTCCAATTGTAATGAAAATTCACAACATTTTTTTGCAATTTTTTATTTATATATTCAAAAATATACAGTTTTTTGGAAAAAGGCTGTGTTAAATTATGCAGAAGGTACTGTGTAACATTTACTGAAAGTTTGAAACAAATATGTTTGAAAGATCCTTAGAAAACATGTAATTAGTATGAGAAAATAAAAGTTTTGGGAATCGAGCGACAAAGATTGGATTAACTTTTTAGTGCATTCCAGGTCCATAGGATGGATTATCTTCATCCTCTGCAAACTCCTCCTCCAGCTTCCTCTTGTTCCTCCTCCTGTTTACTCTTGCTTGTATTTCTAGACTCTTTACAGCCCTGTCTGCAGTCCGAAGGCGTTCCTTGTCTAAAGCAAGCATCGCTCGCTGTTGTGTTCGTAGATTTTGCTACCATTTTCTTCAGTTGCAGTTACTGCAACACTGTTCCAAAAGGTGGTCATGTATGAACACTTATCACATTTCAGTTGTATTTCACTAGCAAGTCCTACGTGCTTTATTATGGAGAGTTCCAGACCAACTTCACTACAATGAATACATCTTACACAGTTTGAAAAAATTCCTTTGAGAACCGACATATCAAATATTTCATTCACATCCGATTCGCTCATAAAACATTCATAGTTTTCACTCATTGAACCAAGCTTCTTCTGTGAAGTATTTTCTTTCCCACTTTGACTGCTATGGGCAGGTGTACTTGAGAGGTTAGGTTCACTCACTTGGTTATCGTCTTCATTGTTTACAGTAATAACACATACCTTTGGCTTTCCAACATTTCTCCTTTTCTTAAAAGCCTTCAGAGGATTTCTAATAACTTTACTTTTACTCATTATTATACTTCAACAAAACAGAGACTCAAGAAACAGAATTAATTACGAATATTTTCGAGATGACGACAGAGTAAATAAACATGAAACAATCGACAATCACACCAGCGATATATACTGAACCATCACAGGTTAGCCACAACACATACTTTATCTCACATCACTAAAATGTACCTGATGAACACGGACGTTAATAATAACACCATTTGACAGCAGTTTAACAGCGCCACTGTGGGTCACGCCCATGTAGAACACATTTTAAAAAAATTTAAAAATAGTTGTAGTCTTCGGAATTGAATAAATTATATATCCATTAAAAGGTAATAGTCCGCAGATTCAGAAAACGCAAAAAAGTAAAAATTGAACTTTTCGTGATTTTGAGCCTTTCCGGAGCCCCTTAACTTCTGAGGTCATCAGTCCCCTAGACACTATGGGACTTAACAGCTATGGTCATCAGTCCCCTAGAACTTAGAACTACTTAAACCTAACTAACCTAAGAACATCACACACATCCATGCCCGAAGCAGGATTCGAACCTGCGACCGTAGCTGTAGCGCGGTTCCAGACTGTAGCGCCTAAAACCGCTCGGCTACCGCGGCCGGCTGTGAAGGAGATGTTCACCTGGAAGACGACGGATTCGCGCCCTCCCATCGGGATTCATCGGACTATGCAACGCTCTGCCACTGCGCCAACGTCCAGGGCCGATGGTCACATAGAGCGGGGTAGCTCAGTGGCTAGCACACTGGACTCCCATTCGAGAGGACAACGATTCATACCTGCGTCCGGCCATTCTGGTTTAGGTTTCCCGTGATTTCTCTAAATCGCTTAAGGCAAATGCCGGGATGGTTCCACCGAAAGAGCACGGCCGCTTTCCTTCCCCGTCCTTCCCTAATCGGAGCTTCTGCCCCGTCTCTAATAACGTTAAACACTAGTCTCCTCCTCTTCCTCCGGTGCTCACGTGCCCATTTCACTCGTAGCTGCGATGTCGTGATGTTAACATCGGCACATGCCTGGGTCGTCGGTTGCGGAGGCCCATCGATAGGAGTGTACGGTGCACCGTGTGTTCAGATACACTTGTACTCTGCCCAGTGTTAAAGTCTGATGTTAGTTCAGCACAGTTCGCTGCTTGTCCTTCTTTACCTGATGCCCAGGTAACGACGTCCGACATCCGTAATGAGGGGTGGCCGTCCAACCCCACAACGTCTGGACGTGGTTTCACCTTGGTTTCGCCATGTGTTGAAGGCAACACAGCACTCCTCGAACACCCGACAAGTCGTGCCGTTTCCGAAATGCTCGTGCCGAGCCTCCGGGCCATCACAACTGCCCTCGGTCAAACTCAGGTAGATCGCGCGCCTTACCCATTGTACACACGGACAGCACGCTCACGGCAGCGTGCGAGTGTCTGACTAGCAGTCACTCCTCGCCAGGTGATGCAACTATCGTCTGGACGGGTTTATATCTACAGTAGGTCGGTGGTTATAATGTTCTGGCTGATCAGTGTATGTAATTTGTTTCCACTGCTGGATCTGCCGCCAAACTAAGCTGGTCAGCAGCAATTGTCAGCTGGATTCCTGTTGCATAAGGCAGGACGCGGCTTCACGAGTCATTGTAACTTCTTTCTAATCCACATTTTCGTAATCACTGGCACTAATGCGATTAAGAGGCTAGATGACGGTTTGCTTCCGTGGCTGACAGTCTCAGCAGTCATGTGTACGGAATGCCAACATTCAGGGATGGCAGCTTGGTGACGCACGGTGTAAGGAGGAAGTGCGTATTGTAAGAGACGAGCAGCATATGGGGCGGCGGCAGGCAAGCAGGTTGGCAGCGCGCCCCGCGTTATGGCTAGGATTACGCACGGGCCGGTGGGCAGTGAACTTGAAGAGCTGAGCGCCGTCCAAAGCAAATTCCGACGCGGCCGGATTGAGGCGCGGGGAATGCGATCGCCGGCGGCCGGCTATTAGACGCGTGGCGACGCGCCAGCCGCCGCCACACCGCCGGCCGCCATCCGTCTCAATAACATGCGCCTAATAATGACGGATGGCGCAGGTATATCCGGCCGCGCCGCGCAGCGAAGCGCCGAGACCGGCGATTATATTTACCCCGGCCGGATTTGTGGCCGGGTATTTGTCAGCGGCGGCAGTTGGCGGCACATTAATTGGCCGTTGTCACGGCACGCGCTCTTTGGCCCTTGCCTTTGCCGTCCGCGAAAGCCGCCGACCGTTCCGGTTTATTTATACGCCGAGGGCCCGGACATTGAGTGTGCCGCTGGTATTTCTTGTGGCGAGTATTTTCGTGAGCCGCCGCGGGCCAACCGCTACACAGCAACTGCTCCACGGAGAGAGCGGGAAGGGTGGCGGGGGGAGGGGGGCGGTTTGCTCCTCAAACGAACAACTCTGTGTAGCGTGGACCCACCTGGCGAGACCGTTTAGCGCAAGTCCTGCAGGCCGCAGCCCATAGCAAAGGAACGGTCAGTCATTGAGAGGCCTAAAAAAGCTACACAAACTACCGCATTTTTTATGTAGCAACTGCAAGGTGTATCAGAAATATTTTTCAGTAATTGGAGCAGATTCTTCGCGTCAAAACATAGAACATACTGCACAAACGCACACTTTTGGAAACCCTATATCTTTCAGATCTTAAGGAAAGTTCTTAAGTTAGGAAGTCGCAAAAATTTTCGGAATGTCCTCTGTTTGCGTCTAGAAACTCCATATTCCATCCAGTGCAACTCGAACACCGTGTTTGAAGTGTACTGGAGACTCTTTATACAAACGACATAGTTCCTCTTATTTGCGTGGACGTATGTTGTTACAAGTAGCTGTGAGTGTTCTTAAGAAAGTCTTCGTAGACAGCACCTGTAGGGTGAGCTGGGAAGAGTTTTTACGGTTTTATAAACGACAAGGAGAAGGCTCTATTGAGATGTGACATTACTGTTGGTTTAAATTTTGTCATTTCTCATCATTAAAATAATGACGCCTCATAATGTAGATGTGTAGTTGGTTCAGTCAGCGTGTGAAGAAATATTAAAAACAGAAATTCCACTTGAAGGTTTTCACTGAATGATTTTTCACGTTTTAGCATGGGCCTAACTGAACAACGTTTCGCCGAATAGCTTCGTTCAACTTTTGCTAATCTTGACAAAAGACTGTTTGCGATTGGTTTGCAGAATTTCATGGCGGTCCTGCTTCCATTAACGATAGATTTTGTACAGGTTCACCAAAAACTGTTGTGATTCCAAAAAACACAGACGATGAGTGTAAAATGTTTGAAGAGTATCATCATGGGACAAACGATGAGATGTAAGCATTCTAGAACTTTACGAAGATACGACTATGTTAGTTTCTTTGTGAACATTTATCTGTGACGGTGATCTGTACTCAGTAGATTCCGATTCGTTTCACAGCGTCTCAGACCTTGTCGGTTGGTGGAAAAAATACCTGACCAGGGAAACGCAAATTCATGTACAACATCGAAACAGGGATCCATCCATATTCAGTCGGAAACTAATCAGCAATCACGTGCTTATTTGTTCTAAGTCGAGCCGAAAACAACGAAAGTGGTTCATCCACAAAGCACTTCCGACAGAACGATCGCTTATTTCTTTTCCCACACTGAACAGCTGAAGCTTACTAGCATATAGCAATTTATTTGCCACAGTCATCCATGAAATCAGGAAGAACAATCAAGCCCATTGAACCATTCTTCATCATGACAAAGCCACCTATCACACAGCACGCCAAACAATCTGTTATTTAACCGAGAAAAACAGAATGAATGCCTTATCGTCTGCGTTCATATGGTTAACGTAACGCTTAGCGACTTATTTTGTTCCCTTGTGTCAAACGAAAATTACTTGGACAGCGTTTTTCATTGCCACAAGTAGCTGCTGAATCCTTCCAAAGTCCTATTTTTGAGAGCAGTTAGATTTCTACAGGCATTAATAAATGGCTTTGGAAGAGTAACAATTTTATCTTTACCTTGCGGGTGACTTCAGGACTGGTGATACTATTTAGGCTGATTTTGTAGGTGTAGCAATACAGAGAACTAATCCGGATCCGCCGACAAAAGTTTCCTAGTTAATCTCCGGTGCAATACGCCACAGAAACGACCGTAGGGGCTTAGTGCGCGTGCATTCCGCGACCGCGAGTGAGAGTTGAACATTAGCGAATTCTGTTCTCGTGAAATCCAGACCTTTGTAGCTGCTTATAGGTGTTGATAAATATCAATGGGGACAGTTGAAAATGTGTGCCCCGACCGGGACTCGAACCTGGGGTGATTTCGAACTTATTGTCCACACACTACATTTGTAGTGCCCCTGCTCACTATACTCATTACTCGCGGCAGTTAATCTACCGAATACCATAAGAATTTGAGCGGGAAGCCTCATCTACATGAATATGGTGTTCGAAAGATCCGACATCATTGGTGATCTTGCAGCTCTCGAAGAATGAAATTATAGTGAAATCCAGACCTTTGTATCTGTTTACACGCGTTGATAAATATCTGCGGGGACAGTTGAAAATATGTGCCCCGACCGGGACTTGAACCTGGGGTCATTTCGAACTTATTGTCCACACATTACATTTGTAGTGCCCTTGCTCACTATACTGATTACTCGCGGCAGTTAATCTACCGAGTCCCATAAGAATTTGAGCGGTAAGCCTCATCTTTATGAATGTGGTGTCCGAAAGAACCGACACCATTGGTGATCTTGCAGCTCTCGAAGAATGAAATTACAGTTAAAACCAGACCTTTGCATCTGCTTACACGCGTTGATAAATATCAGCGGGGACAGCTGAAAATGTGTGCCCCGACCGGGACCCGGACCCGGACCCGGGATCCACAACCTCGCCCACTTTTGAAACACTTCTTCCGACTGAAGCCTACGTCCAGGTTTGTCTTTCTTCAGGTCGCCAACGATGTGAAAATCACACGTTGAACAATCGGGGCTGTACGGAGGCTGTTGCAGTATTTCCCAACCAAATCGCGGTGCTCCGATTGCCAGTGTGGCGGCAGGCGTTATTGTGCAGCAGGATGATTCCGACGGACAGCATTCCTGGGCGTTTCCATGTAATGGTACGTCGCAGTTTCTGCTAAGTATCTTCATAATGCTGCGCATTGATTGTGGATCTACGCTCGACGAACCCTACGAGCAGAAGGCCCCTGCAGTCGAAGTTGCACCGTAGCTTCCGCCCCCGTAGTGCCAATCGGACGAAGACTACGCTTCAGCGACTCGGTTGAGAAGCACTGCAACATCTTCCGTACAGCTCAGGTCGTTCACTGTGTGATTTTCACATCTTTGGTGACATGAAGAAAGATTTGGGCAGACGTCGTTTTCAGATGGACGAGGTAGTGCAGGAGTGGGTGCGGTTATGGATCCGTCAGCGGCCGATCGTGTTCTAGGCAACAGGAAGTTATCATCTCGTCTCCCAGAGGCATAAATGACTTAAAGTGTGTAGTAATTACATTTGAATGGAACCATTTCACGGTCCCGTTGAGGTGGGTGTTCGCTTTTCATCTGACTGCCCCTCATAGTAGGAGATAGCAGGCATGTCAGCTGGTATATGGGCCACAGCCTGAACTACCATCGATGTCCACTTCTCACACAAACAATAACACGGCGGACTATGATGTTCGTGTTGCGCACGCATACAGGGCACTTTCCTCTCCCCGTGCCCCTCCCCTCACACCTGTAACGGCGTTCCCTTACATCTCGTGACGCTAATATGGTAGATGTAAATGGGAACATCTCTCGTTCACTGTACATCAACCGATCTGTGTCATTTGTGAAGAATGTATGGCAGGTCATTAGACACCCGACGCACCAGGTTCAGCAGCATTGCGGAATATGTTTAGACGACGTCTGAGGGACGCCGCTTTACCTGCTACTGTGCGCTGATGACCGGGAAGCAACTCGAGCACGGCAACAGGACTCGTTCACATGGAGGACCAAAGTGTCTCGGCGGGACGTGGACGTTCTGTTCGCTCCGATAATAGTTGGCCCACATTGCCAAGGGCTTCTCCGGCTCATTAAAAGCTCAGCAGAAGCAGCGCTACAAATCTCTCGGCGCGGCAATTTCGCCGTTTGCGTTTCACTCCGTCGCGGCCTCATATTTCTGCCGCAGAGCAAACGAACCGGTTGCAGTGTAATGCCGGGCGCGCCGATGATGTACGAATTTTGCGTGTACCCGCGACAGCCACGGGGCGGCTGCAGCGCCACGTACACGGGCGATAAGATATGTATGGCTGCTGCGTCTGGCGTGTGATTACCGCGACCGCTGAAAACTGTCTCTCCTGGCGTCGCTTCGTTGGCTCGCCTGCAAGTACCCGCGTACGTACACTCCGGATGAATTATATGTCGCTGTCGAGCCTCCACTGTAACTGCAAATAAAATGCAGTTCCCTGCTAAATTCACACCGTTCTTGTTGGCGTAATGTCTGGTCGTTGCACGATATTATTTTTGTTTTGTTTCTTTTCGTCTTCTGTTTATTTGAATTATGTGAGCGGGGCGTAATTCTTTTGCTCTACATTTTACACCTACAGGGTAAGTCTAAGTTCAAAATGGTTCAAATAGCTCTAAGCACTATGGGACTTAATATCTGAGGCCATCAGTCTCCTAGAACTTAGAACTACTTAAAACTAACCAACCTAAGGACGTCACACACATCCATGCCCGAGGCAGGATTCGAACCTGCTACCGTAGCGGTCGCGCGGTTCCAGACAGTAGCGCCTAGAACCGCTCGACCACCCCGGCCGGCGACACCGAGCAGTAACGGCGTTTTGGCAGCTATGGCGGACAGCTAAGGTCGGTGTGAACCAGCAAGCAGGGCCCGTCTAAAAGTGGCTGTTTATCCGGGTGACAGCGCCGTGGCAAATATCGCCGACGTGGAAACAGACATTACTGGGAAGCCGTTGGCGTTTCTTCGCTTGCTTCATGTCTCCTGGCACCGGGATCTGCGGAGGCTGGCTTCGTCGAACAAGCAAGAGGGTAAGGGTCTTCCTTGTCCTTTAAATTGTGGTCGGAATCCACTACTGGGTTCTGGCGGTTGAGTGTATTTTCTTGGGCGGCCGTCGCTACTCCTACTGAGTGTGGTCTTCAATGTGTTGATTTTAATTGTTTAATACGTAATGTTTTAAGATGTATGTGGTGTGATCATTAACATTTACGAGAGCCTGGAGTGCTGAGACATTCCGTTGCAGATCCCTAATGTCAAGGTTCAACCGCCATTGAAAACAGTTTGCTGGTCCTTGTTTAAGTACCGCCGGGTTATTGTATTTTCGTCTCACCACGGAGTTAAGATGGGCAGTCGCTATATATATATATATATATATATATATATATATATATATATATATCTGAATTGTAATAACATTACTGTTACGTTTCTGTTTGAACTAATAGTGTGTCTGAGTGACACATGTATAATTTTGAAATCAGTAGTTTCCTAAATTCTTACCAGTTTTTGAGAGGCCAGTTATTATTGTGTGTTTAATAGCCTGAAACGGATTCTATTGATGGTAGTACAAGAATTCCTTCGATGACAGTAGGTCGATATTGTAATTAATTTCATATATTAATTTTACTGATGATGTGTTGTAATGAATTATTTTGTTTCTAATTATTTAAGGCAGATGTCAGTCTGTTCTAGATACCCACTAGTTCTGGGATTTTCTCGTGCCCATTCGTGATCGTTGCAGCTCACGTCTGGGGGTCCATGTCGAGCCTGTATTGGAAACAGCTGAACGGGCGGACCGGCCGCGGTAACCGAGCGGTTCTAGGAGCTTCAGTCCGGAACCGCGCGACTGCTACGGTAGCAGGTTCGAATCCTGCCTCGGGCATGGATGTGTGTGATGTCCTTAGGTTAGTTGGGTTTAAGTAGTTCTAAGTTCTAGGGGACCGATGACCTCAGATCTTAAGTCCCATGGTGCTCAGAGCCATTTGAATTTGAACGGGCCGGCGTCCGTTTTATGAGCGTAGTTGTTGAATCTCATGAGCTTGTTTGCTCATATGAAATTTTATTTTTTTATGCTGAATTGTGTGCTGCGTACCATTTAAGTAACCTGTTGTGTGCCATGGTATCTGATTGTTGCCTGAACTCTGAATTATTTTGGTAATTAGTCACTGTCGTAATGAAAGAGTACATTAGTTAGATTTTAGTAGATTGTACCACAGCTTGATTACAATTTAGAGTATATAAAATTTTAACTCATTTCAGTGAATATGTAATAGGCCAAAGTGCCGCGTTTTTATGAATTTTTAAAATTGAAGTAATTTATTTTCACCTGAATAGTAATTTTAAAGATATGTGGTAATTTTAAACATGTGGTGGTTATATTTGTCAATTTCTCTTGTTTAAAGGTACCAAATAAAAAGTTCTGTGCAACTGTCGATGGTGATTGCCTGATGTGTTACTTTAGTCCAGTCCTACCACCAGCATATTGTGCTGAGTTTGTGTCGTTGCGTTAAAAGTGGAATTACATGTTGCCTCGACACGTCGTAGGATTCAGGTCAGTATTCTGTGCAGGCCAGTCCATTACGGGGATGTTATTACCGTGTAACCATTCCGCCACAGGCCGTGCATTATGAACAGGTGCTCTATCTTGTTGAAAGATGCAATCGTCATCCCCGAATTGTTCTTCAACAGTGGGAAACAAGAAGGAACTTAAAAATCATTGTAGGCCTGTGCTGTGATAGTGCCATGCAAAACATCAAGATGTACACGCCCTCTCCATGAAAAACACGACCACACCATAACACCACCGTCTCCGAATTTTAATTGGCCGGCCGGTGTGGCCGAGCGGTTCTAGGTGCTTCAGTCTGGAACCTTCCTCGGGTATGGATGTGTGTGATGTCCTTAGATTAGTTAGGTTTAAGTAGTTCTAAATTCTAGGGGACTGATGACCTCAGATGTAAAGTCCCATAGTGCGCCGAGCCATTTAAACCATCTGAACCCATTTAATTTTACTTTTGGCACTACACACTCTGGCAGATGACGTTTACCGGGCATTCGCCATACCCACACCCTGCCATCGGATAGCCACATTGTGTACCGTGCTTAGTCACTCCACGCAACGTTTTTCCACTGTCAAAAGGGTTCAAATGGCTCTGAGCACTATGGGACTTAACATCTATGGTCATCAGTCCCCTAGAACTTAGAACTACTTAAACCTAACTAACCTAAGGACAGCACACAACACCCAGCCATCACGAGGCAGAGAAAATCCCTGACCCCGCCGGGAATCGAACCCGGGAACCCGCGCGTGGGAAGCGAGAACGCTACCGCACGACCACGAGATGCGGGCTTTTCCACTGTCCAATCGTCCAATGTTTACTCGCATTACACCAAGCAAGGCGTCGTTGGCATTTACCGGTGTGATGTGTGGCTTATGAGCAGCCGCTCGATCATGGAATCCAAGTTTTCTCACCTCCCGCCTAATTGTCATAGCACTTGCAGTGGATTCTGATGCAGTTTGGAATTCCTGTGTGATGGTCTGGATAGATGTCTACCTATTACACATAACGATCCTCTTCAACTGTTGGCGGTCTCTGTCAGTAAACAGACGAGGTCGAAAAAATGTCTCTGAGCACTATGGGACTTAACGTCTGAGGTGTTCAGCCCCCTAGAACTTAGAACTACTTAAACCTAACCAACGTAAGGACATCACACACATCCATGCCCAAGGCAGGATTCGAATGCGACCGTAGCAGTCGCGCGGTTCCGGACTGCAGAGCCTAGAATCGCTCCGCCACCGCCAACGGCAGACGAGGGCGACCTGTACACTTTCTTGCTGTACGTGTCCCTTCACGTTTCCACTTCACTATCACATCGCAAACAGTGGACCTAGGAATGTTTAGGAGTGTGTAAATCTCGCGTACACACGAATGACAAGGGTGATACCCAGTCACCTGACCACGTTCGTAGTCAGTGAGTTCCGCGGAGCGCTCCGTTCTATTTTCTCACGATGTCTAATGACTACTGAGGTCGGTGATATGGATTTCCTGGCAGTAGGTGGCAGCACCATGCACCTAATATGAAAAAGCATGTTTTTGGGGGTGTCCGGATACTTTTGACCACAAAGTTTATGTAGCCACTTTCTCGACCTTGAGAAAAACTTACCGTGAAATGTGTGCTGGGGAGTGTTCAATCGAGTTGTAAAGCTAGTCAGATACCCGAAAAGCACGTAACTTGTTCTTTAGGTGACAAAGACGAACCTTTTCTTCCTCTGTGTAATAAATGACGTCACTGTCGATCATCTGCGATTATTGATTTGTGGGTGAGTCTGTTCTGCAGATATGGTGTTACGTCTTATTTAAGGATACCAAAGTTCTGTGGCGGTCACTGAGCCCTAGATGCGAGCTTTCGCATGATTTAATATGCCATTTACGAAGTAGGAAGAATAAAAAATAAACTGATGGGAGAGACTGCTTTACTTAACTATAATGGCTGGAGAAAGATAGGATCTGGTGGGTGTGAGAGATTGAGACGTTATACAGCGGGACGCTGATGCTGACGCGATAATCCACGGCGGTCGCAGCTGTCGCCGCATCGGAATTTACGACGGACTGGGCGAGAAACATTTTCCGCATTACTCTCTGGGGAGCGCGGCTCGGCTCCGTGTACACACGCACCACAAACAGCGCAGCGCGCCGTCTTTTAGCGGGCATAGCATTCGGTTATTCCAAGCGCGGGTCATTAAGCGAGCGGCGCGGCAAGGCGGCTGCGCCATAACTTCGGCGGGCGATTAGTCGGCAGCATTGAGAGGCGCTTTACGGCCGCGTCAGGCGCACTCCAGAATTACGCTTCTATTTCGGAGGAGTAGCCGCGCCACTCTTAATGGCGTTTTTATAGCGCCGGCGAAACAAGTCCGTCTTTCCGCGTTTGCCGAGTGAAATTTTACTGTGCGCATGTATCTCCCAGTCATTAGGTCAGCTGGGGCCTTCGAGGCGAAACACGACTCGACGCATTAAAGCCCTGTTCGTGACCGAACTCTTGATGAGTCTATCGAGCATATTGGTTCCGGATCCCTCGGCCACGCCGTAAAAACGGGTAATTTTTATTCTCGTTATCTCTGTCTCGAAAAGAATTTCGAAACGTTGCCTTTTTATCTATATGAGAGAGAGGTAAATATAAACAGGAACGATGAGTGAAATACGTGGTTGAGTTTCTACTTTATCTATGTTGTTCATACGTGAGACTTCAGATTGAGAAACGATTCTAAAGGGGAAAGTTTATAAACAAGGAATGTGTTCTGCTTTTGATTGACCTGTTCGTATAGCTTAAAGCGCAGGGAGGTGCGCCGTATTAACGACCATCGGTCCACTGGTCAATACGAGTTTGGTTTTTAGGCTGTTTTTCACGTTAGTTTCAGTAAAAGCTTTGCTAAAACCCAATAGCCGACACATATATCACAGTTGATATCATTTTCCAAAATTTTTTCGAAGGTGATGTATTCTAGAATAGCATTGTACCTGAGAAATAATACTATCCACAGTAAATCACAGTTTGGAGTTGCTCAACTGAAAAGGCCATTTATACGTCGTCTCACCAAATTTTACAGCCATTAAAAAACAAAATAGCGCGATTGGTATTTCCTGTGACCTATCTGAGACATGTGACTGTGTGTGAATCACATTATTCTCCTAGATAAACTGAGATTTTGTAGAACTGATGACCTTTAACTCTGCATATCCCAAAGACAGTTTTCCATTCCAGCTTGTGCTCATTGGTCTACGCTTCAGGACATGTGGCGCTAGGCGGGGAGGCGTGCCGAGATAGCCCGCACAACTGCCATAAACACTATGTCTGGGTAGCAGAGTGGTTAACGCAACTGCCTAGTAAGACAGTCCGCCTTTCGCCGCGGAGCAGCTCGGACTTGTTTACGTCTCGGCTGCGAACGGTCGCGGAAGAAGCGGTGTTTATACCGTCGTCACTCGCGTGTGTTACTGTTTGAATCGAACGCAATGGCACACAGTTTCCGAAAAACCACGATACAGTTCACGTTCTGTAACGAGTATGCAAGACCGAAGGCTTTCGAAATCGAACGTTTCTTGAGGGACGAAGTGCTTCTTAATTACACAGAGATTATTGGAATTCATTTATCAATCGTAGCAGCACTCTTTACGTAAAGATGATTGACGACGCAGCATGCGATAGGATCATTAAAGCCGCCAAACGAGGATTCCAGTTCCGACACTCCGATGGTCATATTGGCGAAGTTTTAGTCGCTCATTCGGGCCTGGGCGTGCGTACGATTCGAATCTTCGAGCTGCCTTTCGAGGTACCCGAATCATTGGTCACTGAATCACTCCAGCCATATGGCAGAGTTATTAGTCATACGGCCGAACGCTGGGCAAGTTTTAGCACGTATCCAGTGCTCAATGGTGTCCGACAGGTGCGAATTGCCCTTACGAAACATGTGCCATCGTACATAAAGATCGGCGGCTGTAGAGCTATTGTCATCTATGATGGACAGCCCCGGACATGCTCCGGGTGTGGTGGTGAAGGACATCTTCGATCAGCGTGTATGCAGAGGAGACTCGTGCTACTCCCCAGCGGAGACTTCCAGAATCCGACTACACCAACGTCACTGCCGATGACTTACGTGACGGCACTTCGCGGGGAGGTGACGCCGAGGTCGGAGCGCACCATCGAACCGACGCCGCAGTTGATTGAGGCGCCTTCGGACACCACTGAAGAAGGAATGGCTCCGACCAACCTCCAATCTCAGACACTACAGGTGGCGCAGAAAGAGGATGACAGCATCCCAGTAGAAATGGAAGCTGAAGTGGAACGGCCCCAGGGCATTGTGGCGGCGGCGGGAACGCAGGAAATGCAAGATGCGCCAACACCAGAGGCCGAGGTTAGGACCCGCAAACAAAGCTCGCCAAAGCGGCGCAAGAAGCGCCGACTAAACTCTGCGGAGACGCTCCCTTCTCTTCTAGGGAGCCCAGACGAGTCTAACACTATGGACCTGTCTGACATGGAACCACAAGCTTCGGATGTTGCAGATCATATGAATTCGGACAGTGAAATGATGTCATATCGTTCAGACGACGTATCCGCTCAGGGGCCTGCTACCCCTACGGCGGTGGAGTCTACAGCTGCGAAAGAACAACAGGTGTCACACATCAATGCCGCACAGGAAAATTTGGAGCACACCAATAGTATCAGTTGGTATGAGCAGGAAAACGACATCACCGATGCGGACCATTCTGTTGGTGGGGCCTTGCATCCGTCCGCATCTCAAGAAACCTAATGCCGCAGGGACACGTTCTTCGGACGACCCTCGGCGGATGTGCAAAGGGACTATCGACACGGTGAAACTTTGTCATTTTAACATCATGTGGAGATGACAGCTACTCGACCCCAGGCATACAGAATAGGGGCAGTGAATGTAAATACCATTAGATCGCCCGTGAAACAGCAGTTGTTTATGGACATGATATACGCGTCGGATGTGGATATACTGATGGTGCAGGAAATTTACATTCCTGAGTTCCAGGAAGTACATGGATACATCTCCTACACCTCGCCGCACTCGAACAACGACAGTGGAACGGCGATATTGGTCCGGGACGGGATTCCGGTCCGAGACCTGGCTTATCTACCTTCGGCACGAGGACTGGCGATAACTGGTAATGGAATTCGTATTCTCAATGTTTATGCCCCTTCCGGCACAGACAACAGACGGGCGCGTGCGAGATTTTATTCGGAAGAGATTGTGCCCTTATTTACCGGCAGATTCGATCATTTCATTATAGGTGGTGACTTCAATTGTGTTTTAGCCCAAAAAGACCAGACACCACATTACAATACCTGTCGTGAATTGCATGTGCTATGCCGGGATCTGGAGTTAAGCGACACCTGGGACATGATTCATAGGAACCGTGAGGGATATACTTTTTTTACCAGTCACTCGGCGAGCAGACTCGATCGAATATATGTTTCGGTTGGCCTACAGGATAAGGTGGTCGACGCGGAACGATGGCCTGCGGCATTTACTGATCATCTGGCTTTCATTTGTACCATGTCAATCCCTAGGCAAAGTGTGTGGAGAAGCCGCGGGACATGGAAGCTCAATTCGTCCCTTTTGGCGGACGCAGAATGTCGTCAGAGAGTCGAGGAGGTATGGGCCACATGTCAACGCCGTCTACCAACATATACCTCCGTGCTTCAATGGTGGCTCGAATGTACTAAGCCGGCAATAAGAAGAACTCTCATACAGTATGGTCGGGATAAGACGAGATGGCAAAGAGACACTCTTGATTATTATTACACCATGCTTCGTGAGCTGTCCTTCCAGGTGCCGTCTGCAGAACATCATGCGGAAGTTGATCGTGTCAAGGCACAAATCCTATCGATCACGCGACGACGACTAGGTGGCATCCCAATACGGGCGAGATGTCTTGACACCATCACTGGGGAACGTACCTCGATGCACCATGTGTCGCGGGAACATAAGCGTTACCGCCGGGCATTGGTAACAGTGCTACACGGTTTAGATGGCCGTCAACTGACAACACAACAGGACATTGCAAATGAATTTTTAGAGCATTTCCGCCATCTCTATGCCGGTACACCGACGGACCGTCTGGTGGGGGAAGAGATACTGCAACATCTGCAAACGACACTGACAGAGACGGATAAGGCAGCGCTTATGGAGCCACTCACAGAAGACGATATAAAGGTGGCACTCACAAAAGGAGCGGCCCATAAATCACCGGGGCCAGATGGGATTACGCTAGAGTTTTATCGAGAATTCGTGGACATGATGATGCCACAGTTGGTGTCGATGTTCAATGAGGCGAACATGCGCCTACCGTCGGATTTTGTGACGGGCTTTCTTCTTCCCATCCCGAAGATGGCGGGGAGTCTCACTATGCTAAACACCGATTATAAAATTTTTGCACGGCTACTAGCGTCTCGTCTCAAGCTGGCGATATCCAGGACAATATCCCCTGATCAGGCTTGCCTAGGGGTGCGAAGCAACATCTCCTCGGCGTTAAGTGAATACCGTGACGTTATCGCCCTTGCGGAAACTTGTAAAATGCGAGCGGCGATGATATCTGTGGACTTCGATCGTGCGTTCGACAGGATAAACCATGACTTCTTGGCGTCAGTCATGAGCCGAATGGAGATTCCACCTGTTTTCATCTCCATCATTATGAGGCTAATACGAGGGGCTACATCGAAGGTGATTGTAAACGGTCGGGAAGCGGGCTCGGTTCATATTAATAGCTCCGTCCGACAAGGGTGCCCACTCTCCATGATGCTGTTTGCGATAGCGCTTGAGCCGCTGATGTGTGTTATGAGGCGCTCACTTACTGGGATAGCGCTTAATGAGAACTCTTTCGTTTGTCGCGCATATGCGGACGACCTGATCCTTCTTGTCAGATCAGGTCATGAAGTGCATCAGGCTGTTGAATATCTAGACTCTTACGGGACGGCAGCAGGCAGTGTCATTAACATGACGAAATCCAAAATTATGCACATTGGACGGGGTCTGGAAGACATACCGGGACCGTTTCAGACTGTGGAATCGCTGAGATGTCTGGGGATCACATTTACCCGTTCACTACGGCGGTCAGCGGCGGCGAGTTCTCGGCGGCTTCTGCAAAATGTTCGTCTGGCGATACGGAACAACTCACTGAGAGCCTTTGACATGATCCAGCGTGTGGCATACACTAACGCTCACATAGCGTCACGACTGCCCCATTTAGCGCAGATCCTACCAATACCGAAGGGTATTGCAGACCGCCTTTGGTTACTATGTTAGTACTGGGATGTTGTTTAAGATCACATATGACACGTTAACGCTACAATTCCGGAATGGTGGCCTCAACCTCACAAACGTGCGAAACAAAGCTCTGGCGCTTTACATGCGAGCGATGATACGAAATTGGCAACAACGAAAGCACACCATAACGTCAGCTCTGATAGAAGTACTTGTTCCGCCTTCGTACGAACCCCCTATTGCGCTGGGCAATATTTCGCCTTCTCTTGCACACATTGCCTCATTTCTTGTTGATTACAGTTATGTTCGTCTGAAAGTACCTTCGACGAGAATACCCACGACTCGGGAGATCTATAGGTGCTTGATGGATCACCATGCCCGCAACGTAATGGAATTCAAATACCCGTCGAGAACGTGGAACCACATTTGGTGTGCAGTGCATACTCCATTACTGTCAACAGCAGCGAGATCGATGTGGTACATTCTTATAAACCGTAAACTTGTGACCAGGAGTCGATTACATACAATTCATATGGTCGATTCTCCTCTTTGCACAAACTGTGGCCTGTTAGCAACGGAAGAACATGGTTTAGTGTGTGGCGCAGCGAGGGACGTCTGGATGCTGACGCGTCGAATATTGGCCTTCCTTCGGCGCACTAACTACACAGAAATCACATCGGATGTACTTTTTCTACCGGACAAGACCTTTTTTCCCAAACAAAAGACGTATGCGGTCAATTGGATCGCTGGACATGCGACGAAATATTTGTATTCGTACGATATTAAGTCCGTGATGGATTATTGGATGTATTTACAAGAACAACACGAGCTCATACGGAGTCATACGAAATACAGGACTTACTTTTCCAATTTTTTAGGAAGTGTTTTTCACAATCCGCCCGACAGCTGGGGTGTCCCAGAACTGAGAAGACTCCTGCAGCAGAACGACTAGAGACAGTACTGCGCGGTTCAGTTATATTGGCATACAGCACACTGAGAAGAAAACTGGCCCCTACATGGTCGACGCAGGAGAAATACATAAATATATGCCGCCCATGCCGCCCACAAAGGCAGAAATGGTCAAGATTATATGGCTGTCTGCCAGATTTATGATGCGACACCGCGTGCTGCAGGGATTGTGATGCAGATGATAACTTCATTTTCACTCCCGCCCGTGACTAGGATTGTCATTTACTTTATTGATGTTCCACAAAAAAAAAGGGCGGCCTTTACGTTGATTTTCTGGTTTCCAAATTGTTTTTGCTTTGTTTTTGCTGTCTCGATCCTTTTCTTATCCCTAAGATAGTACAATTGTACGAATAAAGAATGTTTTTTTACCCTGCCTTCCTGCTCCCAAAAAAAAGATTAAAAAAATCCGCTTGGAATACGAAAAAAAAAAAAAAAGTAAGCAGGAGATCCCAGATTCGGATCCCGGTCGGGCACACATTTTCACTCGTCGCCACTTATGCCGGACATTTAAGTCCTGATGCAGGTGATATCAACGATATCAACAGTCCCTCCCGTTTCCTTTTCTCCCCCCCCCCCCCCCCCCACCCCTCCTTCTTCGATTTACGTAGAATGAATCACACATATTTTGTCCATTTTAATATTTTCTGCTACGTGGTCGATAATAGCTTTTGCCTTATCATGTGTTCTATGCCCTACGCTTGTGCCAGAACTCGAAATTCTTTTGATAACTTTATCGGATTTTTTGTGAAATATTTTATCTGGTATAATCAAAGAACCAGGAGTAATCAGAGTTGCAACTACGGAATAAGGCGATGTATTTTTTTTTTAGTTAGCAACGCTAACTCACACTATGTTTTCAGTGCCATCTTTGTTGATTTTGTAAAATTGTGTTACGTTTGAACTTTTCCTAAATGTTATGCTTTGCGCCTGAAAAATTCTACTGAATTGTTTTTATAATCACCAAGATTCGCTATCAAGTGCCAATGAATTAGGAATGATTTCATAGAATTATTCAGCAGAATTTGGTTGTAAATAATGCGGGGATGTAGGAGTGGCTGACACATCCTTGACACGAATCCATGTTTAACGTAAGATTCACCGATTATCTGTACTTTACATTTCTTGGGTCTTTCGCCTTGCTCGTAGATGACTCAACTTCAACACTATTTTCACCGATGACCAGCGGTGGAACAAGTGTTGTTACGCTTTTCATTAGCAGTGTTTCAAAACTATCGCCACTGTCACTTGTTTCATTGATTTTACTTTTTCCACTTATAACGAATCTATCCATCTTACAACAAAAGCCAAATATGTAGCCAGATACCCAAATACCACAATAATAAAAAGAAATTCAACGGCGATAATCTGAAAATCAGTCCCCAAATATAAAGAAAAAAATGTGAGACAGAGTGAATAAAAAGTCCCTGCATATAACAGTCTCGAAAATATAATGAGTACTGAAAGATTATAAATGAGGCGGTAAAGTTCATTCGCGGACACTGTTATCGTTGTCAGCGTCTGAAACAAACAATACTAATGATTAGCGAGCACAGCTGGAAGATGGTATTTATGGGTAGACCTTGAGAGCAATCAGAATGGATTCTTGGATAGAGGGAAATTCAAATTTCTCCGGCTGAAATATTTTTCGTTATTTATGAACAGTCAGGAAAAATATTATACTGACTATGTATGTATTATAAATTTTACGTACCCCCTGAGAAGTCTTCAGGTACCCCTGAGGATACGTCTGCCCCAGGTTGAATATCATTGGTAATGCCAACCAATGAATTTAACCGAAAGAATGCTGAAAATTGTACCAAATAAATCAGCGAATGTAAGTAGCGGAGAGTATTCTGACCGGGGAGAAATCACTTATGGGATTCCACAAGGTTCAGTCTTAGTTCCACTATGTTTTCTCATACATGTAAACGAGCTTCCATCTAATATATAACAAATAGAACTAGTTGTTTTTCGGATGACACTTGTAGTACAATCAGTCAAAATATACATACAACGACAGAAGAAATGATAAATTTTTTTAAAAAATGTATTATATTTTCTGTGAATGATCTGTCTCTCTCAATTTCAAAAAGACACAGCATATTCATTTCAGTACCTTTAGAGGTATTACACCAATTACATTTGTAACATACGATGAAGAAATAACAACCAGCGTGGAAACTTCAGAATTTTTCGGTGTACATGTCGAGGAAAATTTATACTGAAAAAAACCATTGCAGATTCTGGGGAGAGACAAATCAATAATAAGACATATTTTGCGAATTTACATTCAGTAACGTCAAATGGCATTAATGATCTGGAGGAACTCGTCTTTGAGGAACGAAATCTTCATTGCTCAAACGTGTGTGCTGTTAGAGTAATATATGGTGTTCACTCAAGATCGTCCTGTAGCCATTTGTTTAAGGTATTAGGCAATTTGACTTCTGATTCACAATGTGTTTATTCCATCCTGATGTTTGTTACAAATAATCGTCTGTAGCTGAAAAGGAATAATGATGTACATATTTACAATACCATGCATAAAAATGACATTCTTTGTCTTTAGCAGAAAAATGGATGCACAGTGCTACCATCAAAATTTTTGGTCATTTCCCCGACAGTACAAAAGGTCTGACGGACAACAAAATCGAATTTGAAAACAAACTGAAAAAGTTCCTCCTTGGAAACTCATCGTATTGTTGTAATCAGTGAAAGATGATGGATAGGAATTAGGACTATTGGTGTTTTTAAAAATACCATGACTCCAATACATCGATATTTAAAAAATATGAATTTCGGCTCTCGATGAATCGAAAAATTTGTCGATATATCATCTGAAGTAATATCGACGTAGTTGCCTATAAAGAATCGACTGCACACTGTAAATATACTATAAGTTTTTGAGCTGTATATTTAAGTATTGATTTATTATTAGATGCTCTGTACAAGCTAGCAGCCTGCCTGTCCCCCTTAGAGCAAGAACTGAAAGGAAAACAATGCACATTCACGCTTGGCGATAACCACTTATGCTGACACTGGTAACTGCTTATAAGTGGCACAGTAGAAGGTGTCCGATGGGTCCGTCGTTCGGCTTCGTCGCATATTGGATTTGTCCTTAACACTTCATGTCGACATCCCTGTTTCTTGATTCCTGTCAACGCCAGCGACCTAGCAATTGTAGTGTCAAATTTGCGTTGTGAAGATAAACGATACAGTTTCTATTGGTAACGCCGAGCACCGATTACGTCAGCGTTTTCCCTCATACGTCTCCGCCCACCGTAAAGAGCAATCTTGTTATTTAGATATTTGTCCATCATTTTCAGCAACTGTTTTTGAAGAATGCCACACTGGTGACATAATTCTTCATACCGGAAATCTTGTAATTCCATTCACACTGCCACTCCTCCAGTGCAATCGGACTTCTTCTTTTGTGCCACCCATACTTGCTTCACACAGTCAAAGAGAAATATTGGACGTGATGGAAGCTCAACAAGTGGTAAGACTTCCTCATGCAGTTAAAGTAAAATTATTTTATACTATAATTTCAAAAGAACAACTTCAAATATTAGCCGAAAATTGTGAAAAAATGTAACATAAAAAAAATCGGCACTCGATATTGCCATTTTGATAATGATATATTGGTGGAAGAAATATGGCCAATGTATATCGATGTTTTTTGGAAAAATATCGATGTATCTATATTTTATCAGCAGCCCTACTAGAAATTACTAACTCTCACATGTATTTAAAAATGGTGGTAAATATTCAGCTTGTAGCCAGCCATATTTACATATGGATGTGTAATTTGAAATGTGAATGTGTATTGTGGCACTTTCAAATAGCACGTCTACTCATTGGTCAAGAGGAAAGTGAGCCTACTGTTCGTTTGTACTTAGTAAGTCTCAATCAATTAAATTTGTAAGTTGAAGAATAATTAGATCAGTTAAGATTAAAATTTCTCCCTGAATTACAGTCAAAAATAAAAACTCTTATATTAACACATCAAATAAAATATTAAAAATCAAATAGTCACTAATAATCAGATGGCTCTGAAGAAGCCAGACTGAAAAGTTGGATGGTTTGCACTAAGTAACGTTAAGATCACAATTGGGATACCGTTGAACATTTATTTGCGGATTAAATTACGCAGCAACGTCAGTTAAAAATCATAATCGCAAGGCATTGCTTGATATCGTTATACAGTACAGTATTCACTTCATAAACCGCATCTTAACATGTGGGAAGAATGTAGGATAAGTAGAAGGGAAGGATTCGTCGGATTACATACGCACGCACATGCACGCTTGTACCACCATCTACGCACAAGAAGAAGAAACCATGAGGATAATTCTGTACACCAAACTTACACTTTATGGGCCAGGGAGTAACGAGCTTTACCGGTCTACAGGTCGACAACATGGTCAGAGCATCGCACTGAAATCCTCCACTTTGGCACTACACAAAAGTACGGAAATGTTTGGAATAAAAGCAAACTGACACACGATTTGGAATTCAGGTTGAACAAAGAATATATTTTTTAAAAAAAGATTTTATTGATACAACGCAACATATTAATACAATTGAAAACATGTGTTATGATACAAGTGATTCATGAACAACATTATATTATACACACTAACCCACTACCTTATTTAATTAGTGGGTCATATTATTATATGTAAAGAGCAGCTAATACTATATGGTTAGTGGCACTTGCTATGGACAGTGTTAATCTAACTATTTGTCTACACTGGGTGATTCTAAGACTAGCTACCCTGCAGCGTTAAAGGTGTGCCAGATGATGTACAAACCTACTATTAAGGCCTGCTCAGTGAGCGTGCCCCTGGTAAATTTTTGTTGAGCTGAGGGCTCACCGTATCTGTGAACTCGTCTGATTCAGTTTACTAACATAATGTAAAATTCAGTATTCGCGGAAGATATTCGGATATAATTAAAAAAAAACACTGTCACGGAAAGTTATTAACAGAAGTCACAGCAAGTGAAGATGAATTAGCAGAGCTGAAGGCTCTGTCTACTACGTGAGAAGCACGTGATTGCTATCACCATCTCACATACCACAAGAAACCCGGAACGCGCGAAATGAAAGAAAATTGAACCACGGGAAGAGAAAACTAACATGAACGTAAAGAAAACGCACAACGCTTTAATAAATAAGAGATTTACAGTAACTGCTATATAGATTTGTCAAAGCACTCTTTCATCGCTAAGCTGTGGTAGGACAAAGAATCGAGTTACGGAAATGAAAGATCAATAAGCATGATAACCTACAACCCCCCCCCCCCCCCACACTAAAGTAAATTCTTTAGCAGGATATAACCATGGCTACACCTGGAAAAAAGAAACACGCTTCAGCGTCTCAAACTAAACCAAGCCTTACACAATCCAGCTTCCTAACATGTATTACCAGGTATGACATGAGCAGACATTCTCAGGCCGGCCGAAGTGGCCGTGCGGTTAAAGGCGCTGCAGTCTGGAACCGCAAGGCCGCTACGGTCGCAGGTTCGAATCCTGCCTCGGGCATGGATGTTTGTGATGTCCTTAGGTTAGTTAGGTTTAACTAGTTCTAAGTTCTAGGGGACTAATGATCTCAGCAGTTGAGTCCCATAGTGCTCAGAGCCATTTGAACCATTTTGAAGACATTCTCACGTACCGAAGTCACAGAGTATTGTGCCGCTCCATGCTACCGGACCGACGTCCATAGGCAGCAGCGGAAACCGGCAGAGAAAATAAGTCCCGGCTACGTGTATCAACCCGTAAAATAGATGCTGACCGTGTCCACTGATGTCTCTTTGACGCAGCGGAATTGTACTTAATCTATACACAAATTTGGCTAAAATGCGATACCCGTTCATTTGCTTGTGAATCAAAGTATAGGAAAATATTACTCACGGACACCCTCACACTCTGTAGCAGATGATATAAGGACTAGGAAAAGGAATACGGAAATATAGCGTGGTACACAGAAATATAGCGTGGATGCGTAATGAACATGTTTATAGAAGTACATATACACTTAATATATTTATAGATGTGTAAAATGTTAAATATGAATTGAGGAATCACTCTGTGTGAATATTAAAGTACCACTGTGGCTTTCTAATGAAATGGTCTGCTGTTCATCTTTCTCCCAGAATCAAAAGCACCACCAAAAGCATGACCAAATAGAGGCGCCCAGAAGTATAGAAAAGCTCAAGTCCGTGGAATAGCTCACAAAGAGACGTTTCAAAATTACTCGTTCCCCATCGTTATGATTAATTGTGTGACTTATTCGTGGAACATGAAGCTAACTACCTAAAAACATTATTACTGCTCTACACCTATCCCTAATAGTTTTAAATAGCCATATGTGCTAATCTTTGTGAATTGAGTATTTGTTTATAACCATTTCTATCTTCTCTTTAAAGTGCCCCTTATTGTCAATGCTTGTCCATTTCCTACCGTACTCATTCGCAGACATTTTATTTGACGAGTCAAAGATGAAGAGTCGCAAGTATGCCGTGCTACATGTCAACTTTCCGTTCTTACACGCTCGTACGGACATAGGCGACAAAGTAATTCCTATTTATTTTTGTTGGAACAGTATTTTCCCAGCAATAAAATAGAAGACATCCATCATTATGGAAAACGTTTTCGGGAGATCCACGTTTGATTATAATAAAATGATATCAGAACTGTTCAACATCTCCCACATATTTCTAATCGAAGCTCTGTTTAACACAGTCCAACTTCAATATAATGTTTACTACAAATTTTAAGCACAATGCATCTTTACATTTTTGACACACATACAGCATTTCTATAGATATTGTGGCAGAAGAAGCTGAGTAGCACCGTGATGTAATGGTTATGAAACTAAACTGTTGCATGGAGGGTCGTGAGTTCAAAACTCACCTGGACTGTACAATGTTAAGTTCTGTATTCAGTTCGAGTACGTTCTAGAAGTATCTACAAATGTCAAGAATCATTGTACTGGAATTTTCTGTAGCTGTATATATACTGTATGTGTTCTGGCCGGAGGCAGTTCGCTCCGCGCTCTTGTATGTGAAAGTGCTGAAAAGACCTTCGTTAAGTGAAGTTAGTGTTCGCCATTCATCTACTTACACCTTCTTCTACGTGACAATATGATTTTATGCCCTTCGCACCATAACTGATCGAATGTTGACAATGATTCCATGGATAGAGTTTGGTGGCTATAAAATTTGTCTGAGATGGAAACATATTTTACTGATACATTTCTTCTCAAAATATGAGTATCACAGATACTGTAAGTGTCTTATAATTTCACGTCTGCGTTTGATATTTGCTTTCGTATCGTCCCGTTTCATTCATGAAGTTTCACAAATTTTTAGAACATGTCCGTCTTTTGTATCGGTGAGTTTGCCAGTTCAGGTTACTCAAAATTTTCTTCTGTAGCGAGTTGAAGAGTCAGGTGACCACCTTTTTTGCCCTATCCTGTAAACTTTCGTCGTTTCTTATCAGTACGAAGTTGTTCTGAACCAGATGACTTGAGAGCTGCTGAACATAAGACGTGAGGGGCTTTAGGTCGCCAGCCGCAGCCTCCCGCTACCGTGTCAGCCAGCCGAAGCGCCACACTTGCAGCAACTGCGATTACGAGTAGTGTACATTCCGTTCCCGCTCACGGTTTCTCCTCGCTACTTTTACGACCTGAGTGGTTTCAGCTGTAAAGCTAATGGCTATCTGTCATGTACTATCTTACTATGCGCCATGTATACGTGCACGTTTCATTAACTTTATTGTCTCTGAGATCAAATGAACTTTACGTACCCATAAGTCATTCTTGCAAAGTGGATACTGTTCGAGTACCGTCGTAACAGCCAGGCACTTTCTAAACGTCATCTAGGCCCTTGTATACTCCCGCATCTTGACCTTACATGTTTGTGGGTTCACGTGCTATTCTCAGCGAGGTCGTTGGAGATGGAGCATTAACTCTGCTTTGAAGGGGACTTGAAAGGACGAAGACTGTAGTAGTTCACCCGCAGGAACAACAACCGAGGAAAGTGTAGAATCGTTGTTCTTTTCCTCTCTGTGTTCATTAAGTGCCTTTGTCGTGGTGGGTACCGGCATTTTTGCAAGCCGCACTGCTCCAGCGTTGACACTGACAAGACGCAGTACGTATAGTTCAGCACATCTCGGACAACTCCAGAAGCTATAAATATAGGTTTCTCAGCAACGAAATTCGAGAAGTAGAAAGTGTTCAATGTTTAAGGCTTCAGATAGATCACAAGCTGAACTGGAAATCTCACTATCTGCAGTTAATGAAGCACCTTAGTCTAGCTATGTTTGCAAAGTGCATAGTTACTGTTATAGATAGTTTAAAAGGAAGAAACTAGCTTAATCTGCATATTTTCACCCACTAATATATATATTCATTAATGTCCTTTGTCATCAGCAAGATTTCTTTTTCCGAAAAATAGTGAAAAACGGTAATGTAACACTGAACTAACGTGTAGTCAACAACCTATTGTTGTTGTTGTGGTCTTCAGTCCTGAGACTGTTTCGATGCAGCTCTCCATGCCACTCTATCCTGTGCAAGCTTCTTCATCTCCCAATAAGTACTGCAGCCTACATCCTTCTGAATCTGTTTAGTGTATTCATCTCTTGGTCCCCCTCTACGATTTTTACCCTCCACGCTGCCCTCCAAAACTAAATTGGTGATCCCTTTATGCCTCAGAACATGTCCTACCAACCGATCGCTTCTTCTTGTCAAGTTGTGCCACAAACTCCTCTTCTCCCCAATCCTATTCAATACTTCCTCATTAGTTACGTGATCTACCCATCTAATCTTCAGCATTCTTCTGTAGCACCACATTTCAAAGGCTTCTATTCTCTTCTTGTCCAAACTATTTATCGTCCATGTTCCACTTCCATACATTGCTACACTCCATACAAATACTTTCAGAAACGACTTCCTGACATTTAAATCTATACTCGATGTTAACAAAGTTCTCTTCTTCAGAAACGCTTTCCTTGCCATTGCCAGGCTACATTTTATATCCTCTCTACTTCGACCATCATCAGTTACTTTGTTCCACAAATAGCAAAACTCATTTACTACTTTAAGTGCCTCATTTCCTAATCTAATTCCCTCAGAATCGCCCGACTTAATTTGACTACATTCCATTATCCTCGTTTTGCTTTTGTTGATGAACAACCTATTAGAGTACATTAAATGGCATGTCGATATGTAGTGGACCTTAAGATCGAATTTATAGTTTTTCTCTCTGGCAAGTCCCTCTATTCCTTTGAAGAGTATCTTCACAGAAACGCTTAAATTTCACGTTCTAAGTTAGTTTATAATTAAATTCGCATTATAACATAGTAATGTAATGTCATTTCACTGTATTGCACATATATTAAATTTACATCTTTGACTTCTCTTCACATCCGAGAGCCACTCTCCGTGCGATCCGTGGAATGCGACGAATGTAATGCACTGCCTCGCAGACTCACTATTATACACCATAAAATGGTTGAAATGGCTCTAAGCACTATGGGACTTAACATCTGAGGTCATCAGTCTCCTAGAACTTAGAACTACTTAAACCTAACTAACCTAAGGCACTCACGCACATCCATGCCCGAGGCAGGAATCGAACCTACGACCGTAGCGGTCGCGCGGTTCCAGACTGGAGCGCCTAGAACCACTCGGCTACACCGACCGGTTATACACCGTCATGAAGACCACTTTCAGTAGTGGCTGAAACGACGTTACGTTTTACGACATGATGCTGCCTAAAACCGGGAAGAATTGTACTGAAATTTACTATAATTCGTCTGTTCGTACTTGTTGTCATCATGTTCTTTTATTACGTCCTTGTTGTTACAGTTAATTTTGCATTTTAGTTTTTTTACTGTTGTCAGTGTGGTAGTTGCACTTATTTTTTAACTGTATGATGTATCTAAGAGCCACTCTTCCTTTGGGAGGACCGAATTATTCGCTGAGTCACTTCTCTCCCAAGTCATAGTCTAATATTATAACTATTAGTTTTAAAATAGTACAGAAGTTCTAAACTGAAAAACCAAGAAATAACACACAGTTCCTGTTATAACTACCTTGTAGTTTAAGGGATGTGATTAAAGTAGTTAATCTATGTTGATAGAGGTCTTTAAATACTGTGAAAAGGGGTGAAACAGGTTCTCTGTTCAGATAAATTAAAATGCTTCTGAGACTGCCAATTCTACAGTTTATTTGAATATCAGCGTCTCCGTTCTCCTTCAAAAGTGTTATCAACCTCATTTCATTTTTAGTGAGAGTCTTATACTTGCTGTCAGTAGTTCTCACTTGATACGGTCGTTCCTTTTAATTTATTTTCGTAATATTCTTACTAGGGCGGACTGAAAGTTTCTCCCACTAACTTTTTAGAATATTTTTATCACGCAGAATTTTTCTTCACAAAAACACATTTCTACATTTGAATGAATAATCTGAACAAACGTCTGTTCACTTTTCTGTATTTTATTGGCCTCCCTAATTGTGAAGACATTCTTCAACTCATGTGTCACAACTCCCGCAAGCTGTCTCTTCAGGGGAGACTGTGTCCCATTCGTCTTAGCATGTGCAACAAGCTTGTCTGTGTTGGGTGGGCAACGTTCTTTGAACAGTGCGTCCGGTAGTCTGGCCCACAGATGCCATATAGGGTACACGTATGAACTGTCTGCAGGCCAGTCATCCTAAACAACAGGAACAATTCTTTTCCGATACTAAACCCTATTGACGGTCCTTTCTGTATCAGCCACATGCATTTCGGTTTTTCCATAGCCACAGGTACCACGAGCGAGCATTATCTCCAATCCTTGGTTTGGTGTGTTGACTGGGGAAATTTTCTCTGGTTCATTTGTATGGTTTCAGGCAAAAGTTTGTAGGGCTTTGGGTAAAGCGCTACCGGAGACACGTCTGTAAACAAAATATACAGTGTTTTCCTCTTTTCTTCAGGATGGGCATCGCAGACACCCTCAGACATCATCTTTCCACAAAAGGACTAACGATGAACAAGACTTTTTTTTGACAGCATGCGTTTTATTCGTTGGGCACAAGCATGTTTTCCCAAGGGATGTCTACGAAAGAAGTCTTTTTCAGTTGTCCTACTGACGGTGTGCTGTCTTTGCTTGTAGTCTTCTGACAAGGGAACATCCCCATCGCACCCCCCTCAGATTTAGTTATAAGTTGGCACAGTGGATAGGCCTTGAAAAACTGAACACAGATCAATCGAGAAAACAGGAAGAAGTTGTGTGGAACTATGAAAAAATAAGCAAAATATACAAACTGGGTCGTCCATGCGTAAGATAGGCAACATTAAGGGCAATATCAGGCGAGGAGTGCCGTGGTCCCGTGGTTAGCGCGAACAGCTGCGGAACGAGAGGTCCTTGGTTCGAATCTGCCCTCGACGGAAAATTTTGCTTTCTTTATTTTCGCAAAGTTATGATCTGTCCGTTCGTTCATTGACGTCTCTGTTCACTGTAATAAGTTTAGTGTCTGTGTTTTGCGACAGCACCGCAAAACCGTGTGATTAGCTGACGAAAGGACGTGCCTCTCCAATGGGAACCGAAAACATTTGATCGCAAGGTCATAGGTCAACCGATTCCTCCACAGGAAAACACGTCTGATATTTTGTATACGACACTGGTGACAGCATGTGCGTCACATGACAGGAATATGTTGTCGACCCACCTAACTAGTACACTTGGCGAATGGTTGAAAAGATTCTTCTACCTTGCCCGATTTAGGTTTTCTTGTGGATGTAATAATCACTCCAAAAAAAGTGATGAAAACATAAAGAGTTTTTCACATAAACTGAAAATAAAAAGTAAAAATTTTCAGTCGAGAGCAGATTTGAACCAAGGACCTCTCAGGACCTCTCGTTCCGCAGCTGTTCACGCTAACCACGGGACCTTTTTTTTTTTTTTAAAATATATATATATTTGAATTACAAAAAACAAATACTAAAAAAAAAGGTTACATGGCGCGAGAGTCGATCCGGCGACCTTCGGATTACGAACCCGAGCGCTTACCTTTTTTTTTTTTTTTTTTTTTTTTTTTTTTTTTTTTTTTTTTAAGACGCTACCCCTTTGTTTGTTTTTGTTTTATTTTACTGGAATATAGATATTTGCAAGGACAACGATGTCACCTTGCTGTTCATGTAAAAATAGCGGTGTCGTAAATAATGGTGAGTACCATAATCGCCTCATTATTTTAATCTCATAAATTCAGTGCATAGCAAACTTTTATAAACAATATGCGTTTAAAGCTATACATGAAATGTACTCGCAGTTACGAATAAGAACAACCATTAGCTGTATAAGGGAATGACGGCAGTGCCCACGCTTTACGCGAGCGCTCGCCTTAACCGCCTTTTTTTAATTTTTACTTTTTTATATATTATTTTTATTTTTTTGTATTTTTTTGTTTTATTTTTTTATTTTTTTTCCCTCTGCCAACCTTTTTTTTTATATATGGATGGAAAAAGGCGTCTTTCAGTTACGACAAACAAAATTAGAATGTACATCCGTAGCAACAACAGAACAAGAGTTTCTTCTAAACTATGAAAGAGAATTTGAAACCAATAGTGTGGTGATAGATAATAAAGAAAGAAAAAACGTAACCAAATCCCGCACGCCATTCCATGTGCATGGCCCATCTGCGTACAGATTCCATGTTCCAAATTGGTACAACATTTCGCAGCGTTTGGAGCTCCATGACGGCGGTCATCCTCTGCCCGGTACTCCCCAACTGTGAGGGGGGTTATCGAAGACACTGCGTAAGTAGTTGGCAAATAGTTGTCGGTATCGGGGTGTACACTCAAGTATGCTATGACTGTCCTGGAGAAATTGCCAGTAATCAAGCACCATCTTCTCATCATCTCGAAAGAGGTAGTGTATGGACATGCCTTTAAACCATGTGAGAGCATGAGTCTTCGCAGGTGGGAAATAAGTGTCCTCTGGACAAAGGAGGAGCCGTGGCTCAATTGTGCGAGGCGCGATACGTAGGTAGCAGGCGAGGATCTTCTGCACTAGCAGCCATACCTCTAACGCCGATCCACATGTTAAACGGTGGTCGTCAGTATCCACGAGGTGGCAATTTGGACAAAGGGGGGAATCCGTCATCCCAATAGCGTGCAGCCTTTGTCGTGTTACAACCTTCCCGTTCACCACCTGGTACCACGCGGCTCGTACCCGCGTGGGGAGGAACGGCTTCTGGACAGCTCTCCACACTGCAGGCCATAGTGTCGTGGGGCTCTTCCTCTCAATCACATTGCGAGGGATGGACCTTAGCAGCAGTCTGTAAAAGTCTCTCGCCTTGGGAGGGCGAGTGTTGGGAAGGTCTGGGTGCACGTAACTATACTCAAGAATAAATGCCGAGAGGTGCGAGAGTGAGGGTGTAATGTGCGCAACCGTGACAGGTGGCAGAAGAGACGCCGGCAGCAATTCCTCTAACAGACGACCCGTAAGGGAAGCATCTTTGTGGGTCCACAATTTCATCATTATGCACAAGTATAATGCTGTAGCCCTCGCTCGTACATTTATAAGTCCCAGTCCACCATCAAGCGGAGGGAGGGTGAGTGTTTCGTAGCGGACTTTGAATAGGTGTCCGGCGGTAAGGTAATATCCAAACGCTGCTTGCAGTCTGTGTGCCATCGCTGTCGGTATCGGTAGGACCTGGGCCATGTGGATCATCTTAGTTGCCACGTGAAGGTTGAGGTATTCCACACGCTGTAGGAGGTCCATCCGTCGAAGTAAGTTCCGGCGAACTTCTGTGCGTATTGCCTGTAGTAATCGTGCATAGTTCATGGCAGCCGTGCGGCGCACATCCTGTGTAAATGTTATGCCCAAGAACCGGATCTTGTTAACTAGTGGGAGCGGGGCTAAAGCGTCCTCCTGTAGACCTCTCCCAATGGGCATCGCTGCCGATTTGGCCACATTCATGAGGCTGCCCGCTGCCAAACAATAGCGATTGATCCATTGTATCACCGAGCGTACCTCGTCACCAGATCGGACAAGTAATAGAAGGTCATCAGCATATATCCTGCAGTGAAAGGTGTGATCCCTCAATGACATGCCCGAGAGCCTGTTTTTCAACCCTCCGACAAGTGGTTCGAGTGCGATCGCGTAAAGGATCATGGAGAGAGGGCATCCTTGGCGAACTGACCGTCGGATCGGAAAGGGACCCGCAATCCGTCCATCCACCAATACACGGGATGCAGCTCCACGGAAAAGGCGCTGAAAGATGTCGAGAAAGTCAGGCGGGAAGCCCATGCGGGCCATAACGGACAGAAGGAACTTGTGGTGAACTCTATCGAAGGCGTGGTCGAAATCAATGGAGATCAGAGCAGCTCGAAGGCGACAGGATGTGGCGATGGCTATTAAATCCCTGCATTCACTGGTTGCCGTTTGCATGTTGGTCACTCCGCCCTGTGTCGTTTGCTCCATTGAGAGGAGGAGGGGCAGAACCGTCTTCATGCGGCTGGCGAGTAGTCGGGCGAAGATTTTATAGTCCGAGTTGCGCATTGTAATGGGCCTGTAGTCCTCGACCGTCCGACCTCTGGAAGGCTTGTGTATCGGTATTAGGAGACCTTCCACGAATGCAGGTGGCACGTGAGAACCGGGGGTCATCAGTTCTTGGTACATGATGATCCATCGGGGCATCATGAGATCGCGGAAAGTACGATAAAACTCGAGCGGCAGTCCGTCTGGCCCGGGAGATTTGTTGAGTGCTCCCTTGTTAAACGCGTCCTCGATGTCGTCTCGTGTAATCCCACCTAACAGCGTCGCCGCTGCTGCATTGTCGAGGGTGTGCGACACGTGCTGCAGTATGTCCTGATCGTCCGCTCCCTCGTCCTCTGTATTCACCTCGTCGTAAAACCGGCGATAGTGATCTGCGAAGGCTTCTGTAACTGCCGCCTGAGTCATTACGACCCTACCACCTGGCAATACGAGGTCCGTGATCAGCTGCTGTCGGCGTCGGCGGCTGTCGAGAACGATGTGATGCATAGACGGGTTTTCTCCTTCCACTCGGTCTTGACGTCGCGATCGCACTACGACCCCCTCCAAACGTTTCCTCGTAAGAGACAATATTTTACCTTTAATTCGGCGGCTTTCCATTTGTCGGTTTGGAGATGGTGGTTGGCTGTCGAGTTCGCGAATCATCGTGTAATAAAAGTCCAATGTGTGACGATGCCAAGCTGCGATATCTTTTCCGAATTGCATTAGCACACGCCGAAAAGCTGGTTTTGCACAGTCCACCCACCATGCTAGAGTCGATGGGTATCGGGGAAGACCACGTTCGCAATCCAGCCATGTGTTGGCGATAATCTGACGGCATTCCGGGGCTTGAAGATGTGCCACATTCAGCTTCCAGGGTCCTCGGCTGCGCCATATCCGCTGCTGTTGTAGAGTGAGTGTGCATATGAAAGCGCTATGATCGGAGAAGGCAAGCGGCCAACGTTCGGCGTCCAATACTCCCGGCGCTAGAGCTCGTGATACATAAATGCGGTCTAGGCGACTGGCTGAGTGACTAGTAAGGTATGTCGGCCCGGGACGGTCACCGTGCACTGTCTCCCACGTGTCGGTGAGAAGCAGATCTCGAACCAGGAGCCGAAGTTCTTGACAAGTCGAGAAATGTGGGACTTGGTCTTTGGGGTGGAGCACACAGTTAAAATCGCCCCCGAAGATATATTGCTCGAAGCGGCTGATAAAGAGGGGGGCGATATCCTCCGAGTAGAACAGCGATCGTTCGCGGCGTTGGTCAGTTCCTGATGGAGCGTAAATGTTAATGATGCGCGTTCCCAGTGCTGTGATCGCCAGCCCCCTTCCTGACGGAAGGTAAGTCACTTCGTCGATGGCAATTCCGTCGCGCACTAGTATTGCCGTACCGCTGCCATTCCGGTCCGTCGGTGACACATATGTCACATAACCGTATAAAACGGGGAGGGCCGCTATATATACTTCTTGCAACAGGGGAATGTCAACATCCGAAGAACGAAGCATCTCACGCAGCAACTGGATCTTCACTGCCGTTCGTATCGTGTTGAGGTTAAGCGTGGCGATACGATAAGCTTGTTGCCGAACCGCAGGTGTTAAGTTATCCAGTAAGACTGGAATTACCTATGACGCTTCTGACTGTATTGACACCTCCGCATCCCCCCAAACCTCACCGGCAGTCCTTGCTAGAGAGCCGGCGCCAATGGCGTGGGCCCTGTAGGCGTAACTGGCATGGTTCCGTTGTCGTCGTGGTCATCCGCCCACGTCGGGGAACTGAAAGTAAGATCGGCCTCCCTAGCTTCCTCAAGACACGGCATGGGTGCTTGCATTCCAGAAGGTGGTGGGCAGCGTCTGTCCTGCAGCTCGGCATCCGGTTTTGCCACTGTAGATATATGTGGTTTGTCCTCAGTTTCGTTCGATGGTGCCACACTGCAGCAAATGGCGGCTGCCTCTGTGGGAGCGTCGTCATTGAAGGTGGAATCGTCATCCTCTGGAGGCTGTGTCGCATCCCGTTCGGAAGTTGCTCTACGCCTCCGCTTCCGTCGCTTCGGAGAGCGTTGCTTCCTGGTGTGTCCTTCTGTGTCAGACGATGGCAAAGATTCACGACGTTCCGGCACAAAGGCAGCCGTAGGCACAATAAGCGAGTCTACGGCCATGCTATCGTCATGTATGTTGTTATCAGTCGACGGGGCGGCGGCATCGGAGTTGAATCCGTATCTTGTGGAACGGGTGTGTCATCATCGCCCTGTATTGGAGCATGGAGCCGCGACCCAACAGTGGATGTCGGCTGTCGTGGTGAAGTAGTAGCTTTCGTGAGGGCTGCTGCATAAGTCACAGGAAGCAGCGTCGGCTGCGATGGCGGGTCCGCTTCAGCCGGCGGCAGTTGAGTGATGCGACGTTGCATACATTCTGATCTGAGGTGTCCCTCCTTCCCACAACCAGAGCAGGTCTTCGGTTGCCCATCGTAGATGACGATGGCACGGCAGCCACCGATATTCAGATATGAAGGTACATGTCTTTTAAGTTCTATTCGAACCTGGCGGACGCCGTTCAGCACAGGATATGTCTGGAATTGCGTCCATTTTTCCGCAATATGATCATGGACCGTGCCGTAGGGGCGCAGCGCTGTCACGATGTCCTCCGCCGGTAGTTCGAAAGGAAGTTCGAAAATTCTGATCGTGCGAAGTCCCATGCCAGAATAATCGACGTGCACAGTCCCCACATTGCCATCAGCATGGCAGAAACGGAGGCCCTGTTTCGTGTCCCGAAGGATCCGTTCACATGTTGCGTCGTTGATGATCTTGACATATACGATACTACTCGCAATGGACAAGTGAATTCCGAGAATGTCGGTCGCCGGGATTTTAACTTCTTCTCGTAGAAATCGTTCGACTTCGAGTGCTTTGGGCCGTGCAAATTCGCTGCGGAACGTAAATTTGAGCGTCGATTTTCTGTATTGGTGCGCCATAGTGATCTATATGCTGAGTACGGCACGCGCGAAACGGCCGAGTACGATGTAAACAACACGAGCGCTCGCTCCGCGGCAGGAACACAAACAGCGCGTCCTCACCGCAGCACAGCCAAAGGCCAACTGACCTCGGCGCTCCTCGCCTAACATTGCCCTTAATATTGCCTATCTTACGCATGGACGACCCAGTTTGTATATTTTGCTTATTTTTTCATAGTTCCACACAACTTCTTTCTGTTTTCTCGATTGATCTGTGTTCAGTTTTTCAAGGTCTATCCACTATGCCAACTTATAACTAAATCTGAGGGGGGTGCGATGGGGATGTTCCCTTGTGAGAAATTCAGACATTTGCCAGTTCCCGAGTACCGACACCAATTTCACGCTTTACGAAATGTCTGATTTTGTTTTTAGTGTTTGGTGTGAGTTTTGTTGGTCGTCCGAGTCTGTTGCTCTCATTAACATTAGCATCACGTCTACTAACGCAAAGTGTAACGGTTTTTGGATCAATACCCAATTTCTGAACAAATTTGGGTTAGACGTTCCACTGGCATGTAGGCCTTGCATCTGGGAGCAAACATGTTGACTTTTTGGTCCCTTTCTTTTTATCGAAGCTCTTCAAAAAGACGAAACTCGCAAATAACCACAGAGCAGCATACAGACAAAGTTAAACATAAATTTGAGTAAGCGATGTGTAAATCAGTTAAATTGAAGAAGATTATACTTCTATAACACTGTCTTATTTAATTTCCCTAATTAAAATGTAGAGATTACATTAATTCTTTTTATATCTTTCATTAGGGGAAAACACAAGAATACGTAAGAAATCACTGAATGGCAAAATTTTCATTAATTTACGGACTACAGGTGTGTTAAATTTGTGAAAATGATCTGCTTGGAAGAAGAAGGGCAGCATCATAACACGTCTTGCGACCAGCAGATAAACATTTGTGGGAACGTGTTCATTATGATACAACAGGTAATGCAGACTAGCTTAAAGTTCATACAGCAAACATCATCTGTTGGTGTAAAGTGATACTACACCCAAAGCATGAAACATTGCCGTCTCTGTTAATAAAAAAGGGAGAAACCAAATATAATGTGAACCACGACAGCAGACATTTACCTACAAGCGAAAAATTTTTTTCTTACATAACTTTTATCTTCCGAGGTGTTAATTAAAGCTTCATGACTATACCAAGGCATACTGTTCGGTTGTTTCTCTAGATGGGCTTTTCCAGTGTGTCGATGCCTGACATTACACTAAGTGGTAAGGTGTCAACGTTGTTTGCGTTTTCCTATACTCATAGAACCATTTCCCAGTGCACAACAATGTTGTAAGTAAACAATTTTAGAGAGCGACTTATTATGTGTGATAATTGACTTACGTATATTGAAACGTCAGTTGAAACTTTATCGGTCTTATTAGGCTTCTACGGGACACGCGGAATATTACTTTCACATTCACTAGGTATTCATTCTGCAGAATGGTGTACGGTGTTCAGCTAGAGATGTTTCGAACCAGCCACAGAACTGAGATGAAGGTCCATACGATTGTATCTTGTTTGTAAGTCATTGTGGTTCAGTGGGGATCATCCCTCTGAAGTCCACGAAAGCAGCTAGCAACCGTGGCTACGCATTTTAATCATTTCGGTCCACGTGCTTCCAGTGACTGAAAGCCACGAATACCGTGACACAGCTGACAAGTGAGACTGTAGCGGTAACAGTAGCGGAGGTAGCGGGATGAGTTTCGGGCGCGGCGCCGGTGTAGAAATAGCGTTTATTACGCGTCGCAGCCGCTGCGCCTCTCTTCGACCCCCTCTCGACGCGAATTTAACGCTGACGGCGGCACTGTTAACGACGGTGTCGGCGGCGGCTGTGTGGCCGCTAAGCTCCCTCATTACGGCGCATTTGCATGGGAACACGGCGCGGGGGAGACGGACCGCTTTAATTGTGTGCCGTCTTCTGCTCGCCGCGGTCCTGCTGGCGCCACGCCTTTTGTACCGAAAATACTTCTCCTGAGCGGCTGCCGCATTAAATTGTTTATCACTGTGCGGCTTTCACAACTGAATGATCCTGCATCAGCAGAGAAGCCAGACTGACTGCTCAGGATCGTGACTCTTGTGGTCTCCACTGCGAAGCCTGCTTTGATGCAACTGTTCACGCTGGTGTAGCCTTTGCAATGCTCTTCATTTCTGCGTAGCTATTGAAACCCACATTCAGCTGAACCTGGTTTCTGCTGTCAAGTTTTGGTCTTTCTCTAGAATTTTTACCTCCCCCCCCCCCCCTCCCACACTTCCTGCTGCTCACAAATTGACGATTCCTTGATGCCACGGGATGTATACACTCAACCGACCTCGTTTTTTAGTCAAGTTGTGCCATAAATTTGTTTTCTCTCCATGGCGGTTCAGTACTTCCTCACAACTTAGCCGATCAACCCACTGAATGTTTTAGCGCTACTGTGTAGCACCACATATAGAGAACTTCTATTCCCTTCTTTTTCACTGTCCGCGTTTCACATCCAAGCAAGGCCTGCACTTCATACAGATACTTTCAGAAAAGAATTATTAACAGTTAACATTACATTGGATGTTAACAAATTTCTCTTTTCCAGTAACGCTTTTAGTGCTATTGGTGGTCTGTTTTATACCCTCTCTTCTTCACCCATCGTCAGTTATTATTCTAACCATATAGCAAAACTCGTATGTTACTCGTAGTGTCACCGTCCATAGTCTGATTCTCTCACAAGGGAACCTCCCCATCACACCCCCCTCAGATTTAGCTATAAGTTGGCACAGTGGATAGGCTTTAAAAAACTGAACACAGATCAATCGAGAAAACAGGAAGAAGTTGTGTGGAACTATGAAAAAAAAATAAGCAAAATATACAAACTAAGTAGTCCATGTGCAAGTTAGGCAACATCATGGATAGTGTGAGCTCAAAAGCGCCGTGGTCCCGTGGTTAGCGTGAGCAGCTGCGGAACGAGAGGTCCTTGGTTGAAGTCTTCCCTCGAGTGAAAAGTTTAATTTTTTATTTTCAGACAATTATTATCTGTCCGCCCGTTATGTTTTCATCACTTTTTTGGGAGTGATTATCACATCCACAAGAAAACCTAAATCGGACAAGGTAGAAGAATCTTTTTACCCATTCGCCAAGTGTACAAGTTAGGTGGGTCGACAACATATTCCTGTCATGTGACACACATGCCGTCACCATTGTCGTATAGAATATATCAGACGTGTTTTCCTGTGGAGGAATCGGTTGACCTATGACCTTGCGATCGCCGGCCGGAGTGGCCGAGCGGTTCTAGGCGCTTCAGTCCGGAACCGCGCGGCTGCAACGGTCGCAGGTTCGAATCCTGCCTCGGGCATGGATATGTGTGATGTCCTTAGGTTAGTTAGGTTTAAGTAGTTCTAAGTTCTAGGGGACTGATTACCTCAGCAGTTAAGTCCCATAGTGCTCAGAGCCATTTGAACCATTTTTTGAACCTTGCGATCAAATGTTTTCGGTTCCCATCGGAGAGGCACGTCCTTTCGCCTACTAATGGCACGGTTTTGAGGTGCGGTCGCAAAACACAGACACTAAACTTATTACGGTGAACAGAGACGTCATTGAACGAACGGCCAGATCATAACTTTGCGAAAATAAAGAAAGTAAACTTTTCACTCGAGGGAAGACTTCAACCAAGGACCTCTAGTTCCGCAGCTGCTCACGCTAACCACGGGACCACGACGCTCCTGAGGTCACATTGTCCTTGATGTTGCCTATCTCGCGCATGGACTACTCAGTTTGTATGTTTTGCTTATTTTTTTCATAGTTCCACATCACTTCTTCCTGTATTCTCGATTCATCTGTGTTCAGTTTTTCAAGGCCTATTCACTGTGCCAACTTATAACTAAATCTGAGGGGGGTGAGATGAGGAGGTTCCCTTGTCAGCATCGCCTGATTTAATCCAAGTGCATTCCGTAATTCTTGATTTGTTTATCTCGATATTCATCTTCTAACTATCCATTCCGTTCAATTTATCGTAAGCCCTTTACCATCTCTCACAGAATTACATTGTCATCAGCAAACCTGGACTTTAATTTCTTATTCCTTAACTTTAATTTCCTTTCTTGTTTACTCTTGGTGTGCTTCACTGCTTGCTCATGATCCTGACTACAGGGAGGAAATCACAAAATTTCAGGAAAGCTGTACCTTTTTAAGATAATCTTCTAACTTCTGTGTTGTGGAGATCGTGGGAATGTTTCAGTTATTAACAGACACGTAAGAGATGCAACTTGTTTCTACGAGAATAGCGTAGCTGCTACGTGCACCACACCGTCAGCGGAGTGTATTCGTGAAGTTCTCGTTGTTTTGTTACAGTCTGTTCTTGTATATCGCGTGCCTGCGACCATAATGTCGGTTTTCATGTCACCTGTTGCGCCTCTAAATAAAGTAAAAATGAAGCAAAGCTACATTCGTTTCTGCACAAAAATCTTGTTTCTTTCGGTATTCAGTATTTCTCATAGTATTTCGAAAATATATTCCGTAAAAAGAATCATTATTTCGCTATTATATAACATCTTGTGAATAAACTGCCAATTTTTGTTCCTGGATATAGTTAAGGCGCTCCAAAATTAATTAACCCATCGCAAACTGACACGATTTCACGTCCCAGGACCGAGAACTCGTACAATAACAAAAACTAATATCTGTTCTCGATTCGGCCACAAAGTCTTGCCGACTTTAGCCGATACGCAGCGTGCAGTGGGAGGTCTTGTTTTCGAATTCAGTATTCGAACACTCCATGTGAGAACCCGGTAACGCCAAAAACAAGTCGGAATGGAGAACTTAACACTTGTCAGTTCTAGATTTCCGGATGCTACATAGGAGAGACCATTTTCAGCCCTCCAACAGCCTCAATATATTCTTCCAGATATGTGCACCTTTGTTTCTCTGGCGAAGGATCGACCGTTATAGAAGCTTTAAACCATGTCACATAGAGTGTGTCACCTCGCCGACATCTTCGTATACGTGTATACTTCGTAAAGGCACTGTTCAGTGCATAACGCAGGATACTTCGTATCGTTAATAGCGATTTTCCGTCCCTTTCCATACGCCAATCGAGCGACTGAAAATGGATGCGGTGTTATCTCCATTTGCCCCTATACGCATCCTAACCTCTGTTACCTTATCGTCATTGTCCCTATGCGAGTTTAAGCATATGTGACAGCTAGTGGTTACCACAGCTCTTGTTGTACAACTTATTTTTTAAAACGTGTTTATAATGTTTAGTCATTTTCTAAATATTTGCTTTGCACGCTGTTGTAAGCCGAATATCTTGTAAGTGATTTCTTGTTCTACACTGACGAGCCAAAGAAATGGTACACCTGCCTAATATCGTGTAGAGACCCCGCGAGCACACAGAAGTGCCGCAACACAACGTGGCATGGATCGGACTAATGTCTGCAGTAGTGCTGGAGGGAATCGACACTATGAATCCTGCGGAGCTGTCCATAAATCCTTAAGAGTACGAGGGGATGCAGATCTCTTCTGAACAGCACGTTGCAAGGCATCCCAGAAATGCTCAATAGTGTTCATGTCTGGGGAGTTTGGTGGTCAGCGGAAGTGTTTAAACTCAGAAGAGGATTCCTGGAGCCACTCTAGCAATTCCGCAGCCGACTTTTGTGGCCGAGCGGCTCTAGGAGCTTCAGTACGGAACCGCGTTGCTGCTGCGGTCGCATGTTCGAATCCTGCCTCGGGCGTGGATGTGTGTGATGTCCTTAGGTTTAAGTAGTTCTAAGTCTAGGGGACTCGTGACCTCAGATGTTAAGTCCCATAGTTCTTAGAGCCATTTGAACAATTTTTAGCAATTCTGCATGTGTGGGGTGTCGCACTGTCCGTTGGAATCCACAAAGGATATGAATGGATGCAGGTGATTATACAGGAAGCTTACGTACGTGTCACTTTTCAGACTCGTATCTAGACGTATCAGGGGTCCCATGTCACTCCAGCTGCACACGCACCGCACCAGGACAGACCCACCACATGTTGAACAGTCCCCTTCTGACATGCAGGGTCCATGGATTCATGAGGTTGTCCGCAAACCCGTACACGTCTATCCGCTCGATACAGTTTGAAACGAGACTCGTCCGTCCAGGCAATATGTTTCCAGTTATCAACAGTCCGATGTCGATGTTGACGGGCCCAGGCGTAAAGCTTTGTGTCGTGCAGTCAAGGGTAAACAAGTCGGCCTTGCGCATCGGAAGCCCATATCGATGATGTTCCGTTGAATGGTTCCCATACTGACACTTGTTGATGGGCCAGCATTGAAATCTGCACCAATTTGCGGAAGGGTTGCACTTCTGTCACATTGAACGATTCTCTCCAGTCGTCGTTGGTCCCGTTTTTGCAGGATCTTTTTCCGGCCGCAACGATGTCGGAATCTGATGATTTATCAGATTCCTGCTATTCAAGGTACACTCGTGAAATGGTCGTACGGGAAAATTACCACTTCATCGCTGCCTCGGAGATGCCGTGTCCCATCGCTCGTGCGCCAACTACAACACCACGTTCAAACTCACTTAAATGTTGATAACCTGCCATTGTAGCAGCAGTAACCGATCTAACAACTGCGCCAGACACTTGTTTCGTATATGGGCACATTCTGCTTGTTTGCATATCGCTGTATTTGAATACGCATGGCTATACCAGTTTCTTTCGCGCTTCAGTGTATAAACCTCCCGTTTCTAGATTATGCTTACGTACCGAACACTAGACGGTGCATTGCGCTTGATGAGGCAGGTGTTGCCCGCGGAGATGTGCGAGTGTCTGTGACGGCCGGCGTCTTCATTACCTGGGCGCCCCACTCGACGCCGGCGTGCGACCTGCCCAAACAGGCGCTTGTTTGCACAGGCAGGCGCTGCCATCGCAGCAGCCCGCGACGCCCCTGTCACCAGAGGGGCTGTCAGCCGCCCGCCGCAAAATTAAAACTGGCCGTTTTCGGCTCACCTCCTCCTGTTGCGACCCACCACCGAAGGAATTCCCACCTCTGATTTGCGGCTGCGTATTACCATCCGTTTACCGTGAAGTAATAGCTCCCCGAGTACATTAGTTCTCTTCGATCGCGAACTTTATATACTGTTTCTGTCTTCATATCAGTCGGCCGGAGTGGCCGAGCGGTTCTAGGCGCTACAGTCTGGAACCGTGCGACCGCTACGGTCGCAGGTTCGAATCCTACCTCGGGCATGGATGTGTATGACGTCCTTAGGCTAGTTAGGTTTAACTAGTTCTAAGTTCTAGGGGACTGATGACCTCAGATGTTAAGTCCCATAGTGCTCAGAGCCATTTGAACCATTTTTTTTTTCTTCACATCAGACTATAAATTGTTATTAGATAGCCCTCATCGCTGCGAATTCTTTATGAAGGAGGTTGCAATTAAGCGATGTAACTCCATTCTCATGTGAGCACGGAGAACAGGTTTGATACATTCACTGGAGAAGCCACGGAGATTGGTTTTACCTCCTGAATACACAGATGGTCACACCGTTACCGATATATCGTTAATGTACAACGAATTACTCTCGACTAATAAACACTTGTGCCAGACCAGGACTCGAATTCCGATTTCCTGCTCATCGTAAACAGCCGCATTAACTGTTAGGCTACATGAAAGCGCCTCCCGGGTTGACTCAAAACTTCGTTTGTCATTAATGTTTGCTCCTACGAAAGTGCAAGTTTGTGAGTACTGCATATACACTGAAGCGCCACTCTGGTATAGACATGCGTATTCAAATTCAGAGATATGTGAACAGGCAGAATACTGCGCTGCAATCGGCAACGCCTACATAAGACAACAAGTGTCTGGCGCAGTCATTAGATCGGTTACTGCTGCTACGATGGCAGGTTATCAAGATTTAAGTGAGTTTGAACGTGGTGTTATAGTCGGCGCACAAGCGATGGGACACACCATTTCCGAGGTAGCGATGAAGTGGGGACTCTACCGTACGACCATTTCACAAGTGGACCGTGAATATCAGAAATCTGGCAAAACATCAAAACTCCGACATCGCTGCGCCCGGAAAAAGATCCTACAAGAAAGGACCAAAGACGAGTGAAGAGAAACGTTCAACTTGACAGAAGTGCAACCCTTCCATAAATTGGTGCAGATTTCAATGCTGGGCCATCAACAAGTGTCAGTACGCGAACCATTCAACGAAACATCGTCTATATGGGCTTTCGGAGCCGATGGCCGACTCGGATACCTCTAATGACTGCACGACGCAAAGCTTTACGTCTCGCCTGGGACCGTCAACACCGAAATCGGACTGTTGATAACTGGAAACATGTTGCCTGGTCAGACGAGGCCCGTTTCAAATTGTATCGAGCGGATAGGCTTGTGCGGGTTTGGAGACAACCTCATAAATCTATGGACCCTGCATGTCAGCAGGGGACAGTTCAAGGTGGTGGATGCTCTGTAATGGTATGACACGTACGTAAGTAAGCATCCTGTCTGATTACCAGAGGCCGGCCAGTGTGGCCGAGCGGTTCTACTCGCTACAGTCTGGAACCGCGCGACCGCTACGGTCGCAGGTTCGAATCCTGCCTCGGGCATGGGTGTGTGTGATGTCATTAGATTAGTTAGGTTTAAGTAGTTCTAAGTTCTAGGGGACTGATAACCTCAGCAGTTTAGTCCCAAGTGCTCAGAGCCCATTACCAGCATCCATTCGTGTCCATTGTACACCCCGACGGACTTGGACGATTCCAGGAAGACAATGTGACACCCCAACGTCCAGAATTGCTCCAAGCACACTCTTCTTGCTACGTGCTGTTCAGAAGAGATCTATACCTCCGCGTACTCTAACGGATTTATGGGCATCCCTGCAGGATTCATACTTTCATAGTGTCAGTTCCCTCCAGCAATACTTCAGACATTAGTCGAGTCCATTACACGTCGTGTTGTGGCACTCTGCGTGGTCGCGGAGGCTTACACGATAGTAGGCATGTGTACCAGTTTCTCTGGCTCTGTGTACTTACGACACGCTCTGCCAATGGCTTTTGTTGTCTATGTAACTGAAATACATTTAATTTCCGTACAGGCATGTTTCCGATGTGGTGTAATAAATTTACGTTTTGGGTAATTACTGTGAACATGGCTATGTTGTTGTGGCAATATTGAATGTATCCGACGCATAGTAACCACCTGTTGTGCCATCTGCGGCTCTTAGCAGAATAAAGGGGCTATAGGCGTATACATCTAGGCCAACGAACAAAAGTGAAACGCTTGGTTGGTCGAGTTTTATGTAGTGAGTACGAGCGGCAAATTGAAGCCAATGAAGCGGTTAGCCTTGGTTACGGTTCGTTCAGCTGGCGGTAATATCAAAGCGTTAGCGGTTGGTTGGTGTTGGGGCACCTCTCCTAGTTTGGACGCCGTGCTGAATGTTCACTGGTTCAGTTGCGATTTGTTGTGTTTTAGAACCAGTGTGTCTTTTGTCAATATAGCCACAATTCGCACTTAGTGTGTTTTATTGACGAGTTTCGTTCATCTTCAGAAATCTGAAATTTACAGATTAGACTACAGTAGTTGGCTGCTAAATTAAAGTGCGAAACCAGTCAATAAAACATACAAGTACATCTTGCGGCTGTGCTGAAAAACTCAAATTTAGCAGTCGCTGTTTGCCCTGCAGGCAGTGCCTGCCCTCGCAAAATGTTTATTTGTTCTGTTTAAAAATACTGGTGTATAGAATAGAATACGGAGAGAGCACTAAAACTGATAGCGTTTCATCGTTAACGGGAATGTTCATGGGCCGCTACGAACTGTGATTATAAAAACAAACTGAAGAGACTGGAGTTTGGAGGGAAATAACCCAGCTATTAGAAAGATATATGCACGATTTAAAAAATAAAATGGTGTCGTTATTAACATCTTTTTGCTGTGAACGACGAAGATAAACAAAACTCGGAGTGGCTATTAACTTTCTGTTGCAGGTGCAACCCTCCTAAATGATGTGTTATTTTTTGAAATGCTAGGCCCTACGCGATTAAAAAAAATTCGATCTCGCTAGCCTTCATCAGCGAAAAAATTATAAAATATCCCATATTCCGATTCAGTTTAAAAGTAGACATTAATTTTGCCCCACTACACTGCTCCCTAGTTTTTAAAATAGAGGTCGTCCACCAGCGTCGTTTTTTCTTTTCTTTTTATGATGATTAGCATCTTTCCGTAAAATAAATGCTGCACATGCGACAGCTGCTAAATCCTCTTCTTCCCTCATAATATCGACCTTTGACATTGTAATTAAAACGCTACTTTATAACAGTGACTATAACAATCTTCGCCTTTGGAATGACGGCTCAGTGACTAGCGCTATTTCCCGTTCCTGTTGGCGAGAAGTGGTATTTTAGGCCTCATCGGATCATCTTCGTTTTCATTTTCGACGGGAAGAACAGTGGCTGGAGGGAGAGTGGGGATTGGGGGCTGGGACGAGAAGGAGAGAGGATGGGGTTAGAGAGAGAAAAGTGGGAGCAAAGTTCGTAAGTTATCAGAGACAACTGCAATTCATCATGGACGGATCCCTTGGCTCCAAGCCCTTCGTGTGGTGCAGATGAGAAGCCGAATGCCAATACATTGGCGACCAGTGTTCGGCCGAATACAGTCTCTGTCGTTCATTGATCTTCGCTGGCCGAGTGTGTACGCGTCTTTCGCAGAAGGTGCTTTCTTAGGATGGAGATGAGTAAGCCCCAGGACGAAGGATCATAGAACGGTATGCCCGCAGTCAGTGCATCAAAATGCCAAATATCTCGGATATAAGCAGCACTAGCAACATTATAAGTGTGGATATATTTCTGAGCCGGACGAAGTGGCCGTGCGGTTCTAGGCGCTGCAGTCTGGAACCGCGAGACCACTACGGTCGCAGGTTCGAATCCTGCCTCGGGTGTGGATGTGTGTGATGTCCTTAGGTTAGTTAGGTTTAACTAGTTCTAAGTTCTAGGGGACTACTGACCTCAGAAGTTGAGTCCCATAGTGCTCAGAGCCATTTGAACCATTGTATTTCTGTGTGTCAGATTTTAAATGTTTTTCTTCTTCAATTAAACACAAACGCTTTGAATGTAAACTTCTGTGAGGACAATAGGGAGCCATCTCATTCTGTTTGAAGCAACCACGCTGGCAGTGAAACCGGAAGAAGCCCGAGAATCCGGCAAAAACGGCGCAAAATTTTCGCCTCAGGAATGACAGCTCCATGCCTAGAGCTATTTCTCGTTTCTTTTGGCAAGAAGTGGCGTTTTAGGCCTCATCAGACCGTCTTTGTTTTGGTTTTCCATGGAAAGAATAGTGGTTGTAGAGAGAGAGAGGGGGGTTGGGGGTGGGGAGAAGAAGGAGAGAGGGAGGGGTTAGAGAGAGAAAAGTGGTGGTGTAGGTTCCCAGAGCACCGCGCTTAGTCGTCAGCAGGTTGTTGTGTGTACGACGAACTTTTTGCTGTGGCCTCTGGGTGCTTGTCTTCGGAAGCTGCGATGAGTGACGGCGGAGCGGAGCTGGCAGTCACCGCCGCGTCATCACAGCCGGCAGGTGGCCAGCAAGATGCGAGACCATCCTATGGCCGCGTGACCAGCCCGGCCCACCCGCCGGCTATTATTAAGGCGACGCGACGAGAGGGAAAGCGCCAGGGCAGAAGTATTCATTCGCATTACGCGCCGGAATTATCCGCCTAATGGCCCAGAGCACAGCCCGCCACTACTTATGTAAGGGCTGCTGGTTGCTGGGCTCTAGCCAACGAAACCTTCCACGACGGGCAGGTCAGCTCCCAGCTTCAAGTACACAGCTCCGAAAAGCCATATTGCTTTTTCTGCTCTTATTCTCCTGCACGCTTTAATTTACCGGGATTTGTTTTTGTGCAGAAGCCGTCTTTGCTTATGTATACAGGATATACCAGGAGGGATGACCAATTTTCAGGGATACGACACGAACGATAATTCTAAGAAAAAAATGTCTAATAAATATGGGTTCTAAAATGCGCACCTTAAGAGCTATGAGCACTTAGATACCGTGAAACAAATCTCTTCTACTGCATGCTGCGGCGCGGTTCTTTCCTTCCCTTTATGACGGACCTGCACCTACCTGTGAACATTGTATCAGCAGATCATCAGTATGAAAGCCGAGTGAAACCTACTGTACTTCGACGTGAACCAGGCTGCAATTAAAGTCACTAATCTACGTTTCGGGAAAAACACCTAATGAGAGGTTGGAAATTTTGTCCTCAATTAATATATTCTGAAACTTAGGTGAACAAGTATCACTGCCAAGTCCGTGCTAGTCTTAACACACTCACTCACAATCCCTTTCACTCACGTTAGCAAGTTTATGGTGTTGCATTTCCCGAAAACATAACAGCTACAAAAAATACTGATTGTTTTAGATCGATAATGCTCGCCAAATATTAAGTCTGTCGGTACCAAATGCAGTCACAGTTTTTAGCCACCGACCTGCTCAATACGCCACGCGTGTTATATGTCTTATCTCGTCACAAAATTCACTTAAAAATTCCGAAATTTCTGCACACACATCGGAATAATTATGCCATCACTTTCCAACACTTTTGATGTATGAAACACTGCTAGATCCGGCAACTTATCATTTCCATCGGAACTACTACTGCACACGTCCGATTTCTTTCATGGCTAAGCTTGGACTCCTCTCTAGAATACTTTAAGTCTTCTCTACCAGCCGAGAAAAGCGCGCGAAGAATATTGCTTTACCATTTGTCAGTTTACTCAACAGCCAATAGCAAAACAACATTCTCCCGCGTCAGTCCGCGCTTTTCATCAATAACCAATGGCAAAATAGTAAACCTAACGACTGCACCTTTTACCGACGTAATTATCTAATATGCTGAAGTTTTGTTTATGCATAAAGTTATTTACTATTGTTATTTATACCTGAATTAACTTTCCCTTTACCATAAACTTACTTTACAAAACTGTTCTACAAAAATCCCCTTTGCCCAAATCCTACTACACAACTCGTTAAACAATTATCTTCATATAAACCTTAAACCACACTCACGCATCATTCATACTGCTAAAACACGTTTATAACATTTTACATACACAAAAAGACATAATAACACTTTATGAAAATACTAGCACAGTTTATGAAAAACATTCTAGTACTTTTAGTGCACTCAAGTGGGCACAATCGAAACTAAAATCACAGTCCCCCTATCCAATATTGTCTTCTATCGGCTGATGCATAAACTACGTGAGCGTCCAGTCTCGTGTCACCATCTGTCAGTATCCAGCTCTGAGACATATCTCCCACTTAACCGCCTCCAAGGCAGGATCGTTATGTGGCGCTACGCCTCATGCAGGCTCTTTACTTTCCATACTTTGGGAGGAGGTAGTATCGGCCAGAATAAGAAAAAAGTGTTCAGTAAACATGGACTCGAAAATGCATCCCTTAAGAGCTAGAAGAACTGTTAAGTAGAAGAGACGTGCTTCACAGTAGCAAAGACGAAGATGCGCCCATAGCTCTTAAGGTAACATTTTATGCCCATATTTACTAGACATTTTTGCTTCGAGTGATTGTTCCTGTCATATCCATTTATATTGGCCATTCCTCCTGGGAGACCCTGCGTAAGGAGCTTTTAACACTAGAGGGACACTTTTGGAAGTTTCTCAGCGAGCTGTGATATACGACTGGAATTGATGTAGGGTAACGGCTGCCAGCATGGGCCACTTATGCCTGAATTAGTATAACGATTTTGTTGTTGTCTTCAAATAAGGTATAACTGTATGAAGTCTTTCTTGGACATTTGTTTTGGTGCAAATCGTGAAAAAGTTTTCCAACCGGAATGACACACAGCAAGAAACGATTTTCCAAGAGTTACAATTCGCGGTGTTAAGAAAACTATAGTGTTCTATGGGCCACATAAAAAATAAAGATTTTTAAGTAAGAAAGGAGTGTTTGTGATTCACGAAGAAATTATATATCAAAAGTACAGAATAATAACAAAACAGTTTTTTAAAAAGTCCTTCAACTTGTGGTAGATTGAACGTAACATAATGCATTATATTTGTGGAATGACGTTTTTTGTAAGACGTCTCTGCTTTTTTTCTCATACAGTTCTGATAGAAATCTACACTCCTGGAAATTGAAATAAGAACACCGTGAATTCATTGTCCCAGGAAGGGGAAACTTTATTGACACATTCCTGGGGTCAGATACATCACATGATCACACTGACAGAACCACAGGCACATAGACACAGGCAACAGAGCATGCACAATGTCGGCACTAGTACAGTGTATATCCACCTTTCGCAGCAATGCAGGCTGCTATTCTCCCATGGAGACGATCGTAGAGATGCTGGATGTAGTCCTGTGGAACGGCTTGCCATGCCATTTCCACCTGGCGCCTCAGTTGGACCAGCGTTCGTGCTGGACGTGCAGACCGCGTGAGACGACGCTTCATCCAGTCCCAAACATGCTCAATGGGGGACAGATCCGGAGATCTTGCTGGCCAGGGTAGTTGACTTACACCTTCTAGAGCACGTTGGGTGGCACGGGATACATGCGGACGTGCATTGTCCTGTTGGAACAGCAAGTTCCCTTGCCGGTCTAGGAATGGTAGAACGATGGGTTCGATGACGGTTTGGATGTACCGTGCACTATTCAGTGTCCCCTCGACGATCACCAGTGGTGTACGGCCAGTGTAGGAGATCGCTCCCCACACCATGATGCCGGGTGTTGGCCCTGTGTGCCTCGGTCGTATGCAGTCCTGATTGTGGCGCTCACCTGCACGGCGCCAAACACGCATACGACCATCATTGGCACCAAGGCAGAAGCGACTCTCATCGCTGAAGACGACACGTCTCCATTCGTCCCTCCATTCACGCCTGTCGCGACACCACTGGAGGCGGGCTGCACGATGTTGGGGCGTGAGCGGAAGACGGCCTAACGGTGTGCGGGACCGTAGCCCAGCTTCATGGAGACGGTTGCGAATGGTCCTCGCCGATACCCCAGGAGCAACAGTGTCCCTAATTTACTGGGAAGTGGCGGTGCGGTCCCCTACGGCACTGCGTAGGATCCTACGGTCTTGGCGTGCATCCGTGCGTCGCTGCGGTCCGGTCCCAGGTCGACGGGCACGTGCACCTTCCGCCGACCACTGGCGACAACATCGATGTACTGTGGAGACCTCACGCCCCACGTGTTGAGCAATTCGGCGGTACGTCCACCCGGCCTCCCGCATGCCCACTATACGCCCTCGCTCAAAGTCCGTCAACTGCACATACGGTTCACGTCCACGCTGTCGCGGCATGCTACCAGTGTTAAAGACTGCGATGGAGCTCCGTATGCCACGGCAAACTGGCTGACACTGACTGCGGCGGTGCACAAATGCTGCGCAGCTAGCGCCATTCGACGGCCAACACCGCGGTTCCTGGTGTGTCCGCTGTGCCGTGCGTGTGATCATTGCTTGTACAGCCCTCTCGCAGTGTCCGGAGCAAGTATGGTGGGTCTGACACACCGGTGTCAATGTGTTCTTTTTTCCATTTCCAGGAGTGTATATTTACCGCTTTCTTTTCGTTGAGGGAGTTTTCAATTGACTGCCAAATTGTAAGCCAGTTTTGGAACTCAGTCATGGATAGCGGCGTTAACCAGGAATCCGAATCTCTCATGCGCGCTACAAACATTTCTTCTTAATTTTCTTCAAACGTTGCTTTGAAAACCCCATATGAGGTGAAATATATGTCTGCTGATTACCTACAACTTATTTTAATCTCGCTTGCAGCGGGGTTCTAGAAACATAAAATAATGTGCAGCAGTCCTTTCGGCCATTTCGCCTTCCAAAACACGTGAAAGCGCTTGCTGCACTGCAGACTCGGCCCCCTCCTCGACACTCGCCGGCAGGGTGCTACTCCAGCCTTGGCATCAAGAAGTAAAAACAAACAAAGTAAATTCATATATGTCCCTTACCACCCGACTTTGGTATCGCTCGTGCTATCCGACTGGCATCGCATATTAAAACACGGCGGCTAAAAAAACCGGCTCGAGTGAACGGAATTTCATTATTGCGAAACAGTCTACATAAGATCGCTTTTGAATATTAATAGTAGTACAGTAATGTTGTTTCTTACTTTTAAAAGTGTAAAATGATGCTGAAAATTATACCGTTCACCATTTTCGACGCTTAGAAACTAATGAAATTTACTTGTGACTGAAACTCAACAGCCCCAGCATTCACACTAGCAAATGTTGGAATGATGTACGCACTTAAGAAGAGCATGGGTCCGTTGTTCTGTGGCGAATCAAGTTGCTCATAGTACCTACCTGCCTGTCCATACTAATTTCCATTCCCGTACTCAGTACTTAAACCCAACACACAACTTTTTTTACGTTTTAGTTTTGGCGTCTATGTATCTTTTTAGAAGGTGAAAAAAATCTGTCGCGCACGGTTTCCAGATTTTCGTAAATACTTGATCAGTTAATAACTCTGAACAGCAACTCAGCTGTCAATACGACCATTTTACACTGAAGTGCAAAGGAAACTGTTACAGGCAGGCGTATTCGAATACAGAGATACATAAACAGGCAGAATAGGGCACAGCGGTCGGCAACGCCTATATAAGACAACAAGTGTCTGGCGCAGTTGCTAGATCGCTTACTGCTGCTACAATGGCAGGTTACCAAGATTTCATTGAGTTTGAATGTGGTGTTGTAGTCGGCGCACGAGCGATGGAACACAGGATCTCCGAGGTAGCGATGAAGCAGGATTTTCCCGTACGACCATTTCACGAGTGTACATTGAATAGCAGGAATCCGGTATAACATCAAAACTCCGACATCGTTGCGGCCGGAAAAAAATCCTGCAAACACGGGACCAACCACGACTGAAGAGAATCGTTCGACGTGACAGAAATGCAACCCTTCCGCAAATTGGTGCAGATTTCATTGCTGGGCCATCAACAAGTGTCAGTATGCGAACCATTCAACGGAATATCATCGATATGGGATTTTGGTGCCGAAGGCCGACTCGTTTACCCTTGGTGACTGCTCGACACAAAGCTTTACGCCTCGCCTGGGCCCGTCAACACCGCAATCGGACTGTTGATAACTGGAATCATATTGGCTGCACGGACGAGTCTCGTTTCAAATTGTATCGAGCGGATAGACGTGTACGGGTTTAGAGACAACCACATGAATCCATGGACCCTGCATGTAAGCAGGGAACGGTTCGAGGTGGTGGATGCTCTGTAATGGTGTTGTGCGTTTGCAGTTGGAGTGATATGGGACCCCTGGATACGTCTTCACATGACTCTGACAGGTGACACGTACGTAAGCATCCTGTCTGATCACCTGCATCCATTCGTGTCCATTGTGCACTACGACGGACTTGGACAATTCCAGGAAGACAATGTGACACCCGAACGTCCAGAATTGCTCCAAGAACACTCTTCTGAGTTTAAACACTTCTGCTGGCAACCATACTCCCCAGACATGAACATTATTGAGCGTATCTGGGATACCTTGCAACATGCTATTCAGAAGAGGTCTGCACCCCTTCGTACTCCTACGGATTTATGGACAGCCCTGCAGGATTCCATTGTGTCAGTTCCCTCCAGCTCTACTTCAGTCGTTATTCGAGTCCTTGTCACGTCGTTTTGCGGGACTTCTCTGTGCTCACGGGGTCCCTACACGGTATTAGGCAGGTGTACCAGATTCTTTGGCTCTTCAGTGTAACACAGTTGTGTTAGTGTGGTGGTTTTGAATAAGCCCTCGTATCATTCGGGGCGCTGATGACCTCGATGTTGAGCGCCCATAAACCCCAACGCACTCGTATCATTCGTACTCGCTTGAAGTTCGGAAAAGCAGGTATATTTATTCCTGTGCGCATATTTGGATTTATGATTTTTGCTTGAAAATGAGGAATACTCGAAATTACAAACACAGTTGATAGAATCTTGGCAGCCGTAAGCGCAAATTACCGTTTTTAATGAAAATGCTATGCTCGTTTCAGGTCTTAATTCGTCCCTGATTTAGTTGCAGCGAGAATCTCGAAAAGACAACTAGTACTACAGTTACTAAACGGTTGTATAATCTGTTCAAGTTTGTAATGCTACGCCGACCCATCAACTTAGTCTTACTAATACTCTATTCAGATTTTTCGTTTATCGGTTCATACTGCAACTGGTACTGTATCCGCAGTTGCTTCTGGACATTGCAATTCGCTGTTACTGGCGATACATTTTCAGTTACAAGGCTCCCATTTGACGTAATACCGCTGTCACTGAATTTGATTCGTAAATTAAGTAATCCGGGAAAGTAATTTTGATTTTCTATAATTTTACGTCAACTCTACATGGGTATCTTCGTTCCTTCTGTGGCTACCGCCGGCCGCTGTGGCCGAGCGGTTCTATGCGCTTCAGTCCGGAACCGCGCTGCTGCTACGGTTGCAGGTTCGAATCTTGCCTCGGGCATGGATGTGTGTGCTGTCCTTACGTTAGTTAGGTTTAAGTAGTTCTAAGTCTAGGGGACTGATGATCTCAGATGTTAAGTTCTGTAATGCTTACAGCCATTTGAACCCTTTTTTTTTTTTTTTTTTTTTTTTTTTTTTTTTTTTTTTTTTTTTTTTTTTTTTTTGTACCGAATCATCGGTGCTGCTTTGCGTGCTAATCATCAGCTCGGATATTCTCGACTATTTTGAGCGTGGGGTGTAGTTGATTTCCTCTGTTAATTGCGATCAGGGAAGCGTCCCTACGATGTCCTAGTAACACACTCGCTATTAGCATTATTTTACAAAGCGCTTGGACTCGTATAAACTTCACGCTCTATAGGGCATACACCTGAAGGTTGACCACAACACTTTACAGTAAACTCTTTCTATTCTTATTTGGTTATGGCGTCTGCTGTTACGTCTGTGCTTTTCCAACGGTCAGTGACGTTTCTGTTCGTGCGTTAGCTGTCGGCAGATATGACTCCTGAGGACAAGAAGGTCTGGGGCTCTGACCTCACCAAAGTAGCCTCTCCGCTGCAATGGCAATCGCAACAACTGAGCGAAATGGAGTGTAAATGATGTTGCTGTTTTAATACCGTTTAACTCTGTTAGCTATAGGGTAGAGAGGAATGTTCTAGATCAGACTCATCGTAGAACCAAGTTCTCTTCAACCAGACAGCAGACCAGATGGTAGTGGGAAAGAGGGGGATCCCGATTGGGAATATTTGACGGGGAGTTTCCAGTTCTCCTATTGGTCCTAAAGCCAATAAAAATCTCTCGGAATCCTTGCAATAGAAAGCCTGATAGGGATCATGCTTTCCTTCATAAAATTTACAGAGGCTGTGACGCTACACAGAAGCAAAATTATATATATTTTAATGTGTTTCAGGGACACTAAGGAGGAAAAGAATACTGCCTCAGACTAAGACAGGGAAAGAGACAGTGAAAAAATGAAGGAAAACTGAAAAAAGCGGAAAGAACAACAAAAGATAAAGAACTTAAATAGGAACTTGGTCCGTAGAAGATCTTAATGTACGAGGAAAAAAATGGCTCTGAGCACTATGCGACTTAACTTCTGAGGTCATCAGTCGCCTAGAACTTAGAACTAATTAAATCTAACTAACCTAAGGACATTACACACATCCATTCCCGAGGCAGGATTCGAACCTGCGACCGTAGCGGTCGCTCGGCTCCAGACTGCAGCGCCTAGAACCGCACAGCCACTCCGCCCGGCAGTAAGAGGAAGAAACCGTAGAGTGTTGTATGTGTACTTGTTCAGGAGCCTAAGAGAGTAAAGATGGATAACATACTTGACTTTCTACAAGTATTTGCAAATATTACTCTGTAAGCTACTATCTTATGCCGATTCGGCTTCAAGAGAGATTCCGCACAGCGTCTATAGGAGCTAGTGCCTCGACACCCATTCGTCTCAGCCGGACCCCCGGGCCCTTGCACAGGTCTGCGCCAGGATATATCTGTCCACTAGAATGGCGGCCCGTTCTGTGTCACCCCCAGCCTCCGTGCTAATTTAGGGTGAGCGTGCCTCCTCCAGCCGACAGCGTTCCACCCTTTCCAAGTCCGCAGGCAGCCGCTGCGCACTCGCGTGTCACAAAGACTGTCAGAGGCGAGGCGTCGACTGCTGAGAGAGGCCATCAGCCTCCCCCGCCCCCCTCACCCTACAGCCGCGGAACTGATAATGACGCCTCCGCCGCCCCCCTGCCGACACATCCGCGCCGCCAGATTGGAAGCGGACAGCGGCGCTGCGTCCCAGCCGCCGGCCGTCGACCGAGAGCCGCGCATGATTAATGGCGTTTCAGTCCGGATGACGCGTCTTCAGGAGCCGCGGGGCTCTTGCGCCGCCGTCGACGTGGCTGGATCCTCCGCCGCCGTATTGAATTCCGATGCGGCGAAACGTGGCCGCAAATATTGCCTTCCGCCGCGACTGCCGCGCGCGGTTCGTCTGAGACGCGGCCGCTACTGTGTGCCGCACACACACATACACACACACACACACACACACACACACACACACGAGATATATAAATCGAGCCCCCGGAGAGGAGAGCAGAGTCCTGATATTTCTCGTGGGCCGGCTTTACGGTTTCTGGCGCTATTGCTTCGTCTCCCGGGCGGTCAGCAGGGCGGCCCTCGCTGAGATTTGTTACTGCGCTGTATCGGCCCGAGGCGGCGTGCTGCCTCTGGGCTCCCTGTATTAAATCTTTCGGGGGAGTGGACCGGCCATACAGGTTCTTCCACGACTCTCTATAAAGGTCGCCTATCTGTGTCTCGGGCAAATGTTTAGGTCTGCACCCATACCACATCCTTCTTACTTTGATCTCCAGACGGGAAACTATTGCAACCCTCCGCAAGCTGAAAGGAGACACCTGGCACAAGGTACAAGGCGTGTTTTTTATGTTTACCCTAGCTGAGTACCGGCCGTTGTCAGGTTACGCATTTATTCCTGTCTTCTGTTAGTCCATCTTCTCCTTCCCGCTAACTCTGTCCATCTCCTCTTTCCCCCATGGTGGAATATTTACTTCGTCTTCTTTGGTGTATAAATTTCGGAAGGCTGAGTTTAATAATTCTGCTTTGGCATCACTGTCATCGATATTATTATCATTGCTATCGCGCAGAGATGGCACTGACTGTGTCTTGCCGCTAGCATACACACGACCAAAATCTCTTTAGATTTTCTGCCAGGTTTGGAGACGAAGTGTCGTTGTAGAAACTATTACAAGCATCTCACATTGAAGTCTGCGCTAAATTTAAAGCTCTTGGAGATTTTGCGTTCGTTTGAATTTGGAAGATTTTTGTTGTTGTTTCTGTAACAGTGTTCTGACCCGATTTGTGTACCAAGGGCGATCAGCTCCGTCTTCTGTTAATTTATTTGGTATAAATCTCTCAACTGTTGTCGATACTATTTCTTTGAATTCAAGCCACATCTGGTCTACACTTAACTTACATTGTTAATTTGGAAGGAGTCGAGATTGTCTCTCAAAAAGGCGTCAAGTGAATTTTTATATGCTTTTTTGATTGGGTATATTTTCGTTTATTTTTGGAAGATTCTGGAGTCACAGTATTCAGTCTCGCTACGACAACCCTGTATTCACTAATCCCTGTATCCGTTTTGATGCTCGTTACTGGGTCAGGATTATTTGCTGCTAAGAGGTGAAGTGTGTTTTCGTAACCATTTACTACTCGAGTGTGCTCTTGAACTAATTGCGCGAAATAATTTTCTGAGAATGCGTTTAGCACAATTTGGGATGATTTTTAATGCGTACCTCCGGATTTAAACATGTATTTCCGCCAACATATACAGAGTAAATTAAAGTCACCACCAACTGTAATTACCTCTGCCAGGCACTTAAATGTGATTTGCAGAGTATCCATGTGGATGTAGATGTAGATATATGAGTCGGGTACGTGTTTGAAATTAGACTCAAGTTTTCTTTGAACCTGAGTTGGAGGTCGGTAAAAGGATTCAATTATTATTTTATCCCTGATGTCCAGAATGACCTCTACCCACATTAACTGACAGAAATACCTACTTCAGTTTCGCTACAGGATAAATTATTTCTATCAGCAACAAACATCCACCGCCAACTGTATTTAGCATACCCTTTCTGAACTTGTTAGGTCCTTCGCGAAAATGTCGGCTGAACTTATCTCCGGATTTAGCCAGCCTTCAGTGCCTGTAACAATTTGAGCATCAGTACTTTCTCTTAGCGCTTGGAGCTGTGGTACTTTCCCAATACAGCTACGACAATTTACAACTGTTATACCGATGGCATCCGGACCTACGTTCTTCCTGTGTTCGAACTGCACCCTTTGAGACAAACGTTTTTTGTGATTCTCCGAGACCTTCTATCCTAGAAAACCGTCCAGTCCACTCTACACAAACCTTGTTACCGATGTAGCTGCCTCCTGCGTGTAGTTAACTCCTGACATATTTAGAGGAACTCAAAATCCAAACACCCCATAGCACAAGTCGAGGAATCTGCAGCCTACACGGTCGCGCAATCGTTTGAGCCTCTGATTTAGACCCTCGACTCGACTCTGTACCAGAGGTCCGCAATCGGTTAAGTCCTGTCGACTGTGCTGCAAATGGTGAGCTTTCATATCGCAAGCATGAATGACAACCTCTACCACTTCTGATAGCCGCTCGAAACCAGAGAGAATCTCTTCAAAATGGTTCAAAAGGCTCTGAGCCCTATGGGACTTCTGAGGTTATCAGTCCCCTAGAACTTAGAACTACTTAAACGTAACTAACGTAAGGACATCACACACATCCATGCCCAAGGCAGGATTCGAACCTGCGACCGTAGCGGTGGCGTGGTTCCAGTCTGTAGCGCCTAGAACCGATCGGCCACTCCGGCCGGCTGAGAATCTCTTCCGATCCAAAACGAAACACGTACCGACGTGAGCCACCACCCTGTGCCCTTCATTGCATCCAGAATGACCCGTTCCATGTCTGGAATGACTCCACTCGCTATTCACACGGAATGCACATTGACTTTCTTCCCCTCCTTGGCAGCCGTGTCCCTAAGGAACCCCACAACGCACGTAACATTGGAGCTCACAAATGCCAATAATACCACCCTCTGTGAGTGCGCGGAATTTGTATTTACAGGAAAATACTTTGTATCATCTAAGGGTACCACATATGAAAATTCTCTGGACCAAGAACAGCGACTGCTTCTGGCTGAGGAACAATGCCAGCCATAGACAGCACGTAGACATATACTGGAGAGAATCCTCTTTCAGGACCCGAACTGCATATAGTGTTGTTGCTGTGATCCTCTGTGCGAAAACTGGTTTGATGCAGCTCTCCATACTACTCTATCCTGGGCAAGCTTCTTCAGCTCCAAATAACTGCTGCAACGTACATCCTGTTGAATCTGCTTACTGTATTCATCTGTTGCTCTCCCTTAACGATTTTTTCTCCCCACACTTCCCTCCAGTTCTAAACTGGTGATGTATCTGCCGTAGCTATAGTAATCAGTTAAAAGCGACTATTCTTTAACAATTTTATTATTACATGAAAGCGTCTCTTCTTATTTTTCCTAGCCTTTATTCAATGTCTTCAAGGTTTTGGTGGCCGGATGCCCTTCCTGTGGCTACCCCTTCCACATGCACAATCTGAGTATCCCAGAGATGCGCGGCTTTCTATGTCATACCTCCAGTGTGCTAGAAATGGATGCATACTCCTAAAATGCAAATGACATTTTATAACCTAATCTGTCTGGAATAACGTCCCGCCCTCACTGGCGATACAATGGTGGCATAGTTCTTCCGTGATTCTGAACAGACGATGGCGGCCGGTGCCCACGCATAACTTCCGCCAGGGAGACCATTGTGTATCTGCATGAGTCCCTCGGCAAGCGAGTCACGCTGCGAAGACACGCCTGACGTCGCTTGCCTTTCTGATGAACGCTGACGGTCCAGGGTGACATAAGGGCCCGACATGCAGGAAATCCTTGATCTGATCGCGAATACAAGAGTACTGCACACATGAGAATGCCATGCCTTTTCTCTAAGTTTAGTCACCGAGTGGAGTGGTGCAGCTGTTAACGCGCTGAACTTTCATTCGAGAGCCCAACGATGCAGGTAGCCGTCCGATTATCCATTTTCAGGTTTTTCCTAAATCGCGGAGGGTAAATACCGTTAAGGTTCCCTTGAAAGGATCATGATCAGTTTCCTTTCCCATCTTTCCCCATTTCGTACGTGGCATATGGGATGGTAGCATCTGAATTATAGGACAGTCTTTCATTCTCGAATATCATTTCACTAAATTTACCCGACAGGTCTTTTCGAGAATAACGTTCCACTTATTCCAAAGATTCGCATACAAGAATGAGATTTTCACTCCCGAGCGGAGTGTGCGCTGATATAAAACTTCCTGGCAGATTAAAACTGTGTGCCGGACGGAGACTCGAACTCGGGGCCTTTGCCTTTCGCGGGTAGCTCAGTTGGTAGAGCACTTGCCCGCGAAAGGCAAAGGCCCCGAGTTCGAGTCTCAGTTCGGCACACAGTTTTAATCTGCCAAGAAGTTTCATTCGCATACAAGTTCCCCTAGCATCTCAGCTACACTTTTTTATGGATTATACCGACGAGTTGCGATTCTACTCTGCGCCACACAATTAAAGGGGCGCTTTTTCGAAGCCCAGTAATTGTTTCCCATTGCGAGGCAAAAGATTGAAGTTTGGCTCCAATATGCCAAGAACCTTCCTCTGTAACGGTGCAAAAGCCTCTGTGATGGAGGTCAGAACCGCGACAGTAAGCGCTGAAACCATGCGGTTTTCTTTTTGGTGGAAACGATTTCAGGCACAGCTCTCCGCAGCCACACAGAATAGGGCTCGGGAGTTGGGGTAAATGGTGTCAAAGAAACCACCCTTTCTCTTGGGGCGTTGACTGCCACACATTTTACGGTCGAAAACGACAGTTCACAGTGCGATGAGCAGTACGACGATTTTCTTGACAACCTTCGACTCTGCTGACACTCCCTCAGTCGATTCAACTCTTCTCTAAGGACAGTGTGGACCTGCAACCCCAATGAACGTAATCGAATTCCTTTAGAGCATAGCGCGACCACAATTTTTGGTCTGGAACACAGGGTGGAACCACCAAGGACCTTTAAAAACGTTTTGATAATTTGAACGTCATGCTAACGACCCCTTCCTCCCCCCCCCCCCCCCCTCCTCTGAGATCGGCAACACCCTCCGTGCAATCTGTGGTCTTTTGTTGAGCACTTTAAAAATATAGGTGTACAGAGATAGCCAGGCACTGATAACTAGACGCTGGCGTGTAAGGCATCCCGTTCGACACTCTTAGTTTTTGCGTGGGCCAGCAGGTGTTGGCTCAGGAACAGAGTGCCACTGAGTTCAGGAATTCATTCACCGAATACCTGATCGCCTGCACGATCTCACGACTTGGACTCACGAGGTGACAGGAGATCCTTGTCTTCCAAGACCACGTCCAATGATGACTTAATGGCGTGTGTTACGGCTAGGGTGGATGCTGCAGGACCAGGGATTGGTTATCACGTATATAGGAACATGGTATGAGGGAACCTATATGTGCTGATGGTCGTAACATCGAGTCCTACTTGTAAGTGGACTCAAACGACAAGCAGGATTCCGAGAGCAACGTTTGTTGTGATGTTTTGCGAATAGTGCGAAAATCGTACATTTCGGGACTCGTGCTCCTTCACCGTCTTGCTCTCAGTGATAAGTTCCTGAAGGTCTGTAAATGGAATTTCGTTACACCCCTTATACGCTACTGGCCATTAAAATTGCTACACCAAGAAGAAATGCACATGATAAACGGGTATTCATTGGACAAATATATTATACTAGAACTGACATGTGATTACATTTTCACGCAGTTTGGGTGCATAGATCCTGAGAAATCAGTACACAGAACAACCACCTCGGGCCGTAATAACGGCCTTGATACGCCTGGGCATTGAGTCAAACAGAGCTTGGATGGCGTGTACAGGTACAGCTGCCCATGCAGCTTCAACACAATACCACAGTTCATCAACAGTAGTGACTGGCGTATTGTGACGAGCGTGTTGCTCGGCCACCATTGACCAGTTGGTGAGAGATCTGGAGAATGTGCCGGCCAGGGCAGCAGTCGAACATTTTCTGTATCCAGGAAGGCCCGTACAGGACCTGCAACATGCGGTCGTGCATTATCCTACTGAAATGTAGGGTTTCGCAGGGATCGAATGAAGGGTAGAGCCACGGGTCGTAACACATCGGAAATGTAACGTCCACTGTTCGAAGTGCCGTCAATGCGAACAAGAGGTGACCGAGACGTGTAACCAATGGCACCCCATACCATCACGCCGGGTGATACGCCAGTATGGCGATGACGAATACACGCTTCCAATGTGCGTTCACCGCGATGTCGCCAAACACGGATGCGACCATCATGATGCTGTAAACAGAACCTGGATTCATTCGAAAAAATTACGTTTAGCCATTCGTGCACCCAGGTTCGTCGTTGAGTGCACCATCGCAGGAGCTCCTGTCTGTGATGCAGCGTCAAGGGTAACCGCAGCCATGGTCTCCGAGCTGATAGCCCATGCTGCTGAAAAACGTCATCGAAATGTTCGTGCAGATGGTTGTTGTCTTGCAAACGTCCCCATCTGTTGACTCAGGGATCGAGACGTGGCTGCACGATCCGTTAGAGCCTTGCGGATAAGATGCCTGTCATCTCGACTGCTAGTGATACGAGGCCGTTGGGATCCAGCACGGCGTTCCGTATTACCCTTCTGAACCGACCGATTGCATATTCTACTAACAGTCCTTGGATCTCGACCAACGCGAGCAGCAGTGTCGCGATACGATAAATCGCAATCTCGATAGGCTACAATCCGAGCTTCACGAAAGTCGGAAACGTGATGGTACACGTTTCTCCTCCTTACACGAGACAACCTCATGTCAGTACATTGCAGGTGTCGCCACCGGCGTCAACCTTGTGTGAATGCTCTGAAAAGCTAATCATTTGCATACGACAGTATCTTCTTCCTGTCGGTTAAATTTCGCGTCTGTAGCACGTCCTCTTTGTGGTGTAGCAATTTTAATGGCCAGTAGTGTAGAAGTCTTATTGCTCCTTCTTGGGGCACGCTCTATGTCCCGTTCTTCCCTGTTGAACATTTACTGTTCAGTGTAACGTACTGAGTTCTACTAGCCACGAATTTATCGAGCCGTCACATACCAGTGAAGACACTACTTATAGTCATATCTCGATTGTTGGTTGACGATGCGGTACCGTGTGGATCGCCTTGCGGAAATGTAGGAAGACGAAACGTACGTATTCACTCGCAGCGGCTGCTGAAGCTGTTCTCCGATAATTCGCAGTCACCCCGTGCGTATAAGAGACGGCGGGGTGCCTTAACGGAAGACGGCGGCCCGAAGTCGTGTGCAAGGGGCGCGCCGGCAGAGACGGAAGTGTGGGTGGCGGCGGCACCTGTGGGAATCGTCATTCAGTGGCTGCCGCTGCCTCTGTGACAGTGTCCAGGCCGGCGGGCGGCGCGCTGTCAGCGCCCGAGACGTCGCCGCCGAGTGACGGCCCGGCCTCGGAGGCGGCGGCGGCGGCCGTGGGAGGCGGCTCGGCCCGGCCCGGCCTGGCCCGCGAGACACCCGACACCTCAACGCCTTCTTCTCCCCGCAGCCTCGATTGCCGCCGCCCGACGTCATAATTGGGAGCCCATCTATTTCGAGTGACAGCCCTTACTCTCGTCTGCCCGAGGGCGCTTCTCATGTAACGCACTCGTCAGCGCTGGCGGAACACCGCCCACAGTTCATTAGCGAGTACGAGGCTCCTCTCAAAGGAAATACACCAACTGAACGCCGGACGGACAACACGATATTTTTCTCCACTCGAACAACCGCAGGAGAAATGGTTAGTGTCCACCTCACAATGTTGCCACTATGTTCAACTGACTTCCTTTTTCTGTATACTTTTAATTTCCTTGTTCGATGTTACTTTCGGGGTCGCAGCTACATTTTCAAGCTCTCATTCTACTTCGAAACAGCCGACCTGACACGCTGCGACTTAATATCATCACTGCCCGCAGGTAGACTACGATTACAAACGAGCAGTGCATGAAAATGAGCGCTTGAGAATGGAGCTGCGAACCCTTTACTATTAACGATTGAAGAAATTTAAGAGATACTTAGGATAAAGTAGTAGTGAAATTCGTATTTCCAGCAAAATCCTTTGTATCATCTAGGGGTACCACATACAAAAATTCTCGCTATAACATAATGTAGAAAACTCCTACGTCCTAACAGGCTTCGGAAGGCCTAACGGTACCGACCGACCGCCGCGTCATCCTCAGACGACTGGCGTTACGGAGTGGCAGAGCGGTTCTAGGCGCTACAGTCTGGAACCGCGCGACCGCTACGGTCGCAGGTTCGAATCCTGCCTCGGGCGTTGATGTGTGTGATGTCCTTAGGTTAGTTAGGTTTAACTAGTTCTAAGTTCTGGGGGACTGATGACCTCAGAAGTTAACTCGCATAGTGCTCAGAGCCATTTGAACCATTCAAATAGCAGGCGCTGAGTGCACCCGCTTAACAACACAGCTCGGCAGACCCGGATGGTCACCCATCCCAGAGGCAGCCGAGCCCGACAGCACTTAACGTCGGTAATATGACGGGAATCGGTGTTACCACTGCGGTAAATAATGAAAAATTTAACTGAGGTGCCTGCCTGGTGTTGCAGTTCAGATGATACCAAATAAATACATTCCATCATGTGTGATGAATTTTTTACCGCCTTCTTATTGCTTCCGACACTTTGTACCAATTTTTGTATGTATTTATAACAGAGGCTCCAATGAAAAATATTATCCTTGAAAAAGTGTCCCTAATTTCCCATACAAGTCACATTACAACGTTTTCTACTGATTGCCTGTAGAGGTATACCTTTAAAATAAATAGATCGTACAGCGTTTACTTTATTTACACTAACCATCCCACCCAAACAGCGTTCCTTGTGGAATAAAAATATGTAATTTACAGCATCTCGTCACCCCAAGAAATGCACGTCAATCTCATTTCACAAACAAACTGATGGGGGTAGTAGGTATTGCAGAAATTCATCAATATTAGGGTCGTTAGGCTCCCTTTACAGCATGTTCAATCCGTAAACCACGATGCTGGTGGTCCTGGCGCCCTCTGCACCATCGTGGTTCTTCCCACCCTGTTTCCACGCTTTATACGGTCTCGATTTAATTCTTTCACGGTTAAAATTTAATTTGCGTATATTTAAAAAAAAGGAGATCAAAAACTGTGCTCCTTTGTGCTGAATAATACTCTTTCACGACCGAAGATTTTTAAGCTGACCTATTTTGAAAATACATGAAGTGGTTCCATGTTTTCATGTGAACATAGGATCTTCAGAGTCGAATTTTTAATTTTAAAATGATATTATAAGGGTAGAAAACATGCAAAAAAGTATAAAAATGAGTATCAAAACTCTTTAATTCTCATGATAATGAAAAACTTCAATATAGCACACAAGTTTTCAACATCGTATTTGAAGATGGCTTTGACATACCACTCACCAGCGTTTTATACATTCTTTGTAGTTTTGTTGGGCGTATACGGCCCCTTACGTACAAATTATGTACAAACCAGCAGAGTTACTGAGGTTTGTAGTAATATTTCTAAAGCCCGTCCGGTTAGCCGCGCGGTGTAATGCACTGCTTTCCGGGCGGGAAGGCATGCCGCTCCCCGGCACGAATCCGCCCAGGCGATTACTGTCGAGGTCCGGTGTGCTGGCCAGTCCGTGGATGGTTTAGTAAGGCGATTTTCCATCTGCCTCGGCAAATGCGGGCTGGTTCCCCTTATTCCGCCTCAGTTACACTATGTCGGCGACTGCTGCGGAAACACTTTCTCCACGTACGCATACACCATAATTACTCTACTACGCAAACATTGGGGTTACACTCGTCTGGTGTGAGACGTTCCAGGGGGGAGGTTGGGGTGGTCCGAACCCTACAATAACCCTGGGTTCGGTATGGGGCGGCGGTGGGGCGAGTGAACTCTGTAGCGCATTGTGGGGTTGTGAACCACTGAGGGCAGGGACGAAGCCTCTCAGTCGTTTGTAGGTCCCTAGTTCCATACAATACAATACAATATTTCAAAACAATGTCTGTTATGTGTAAGAAAACGCAGTTAGATACTTCAGACGTTCTTGAATGGAGAAGATGGTGATTCGATCTGATTTTCGTGAAACAGACGCAGTGCCACCTATAAACACATATTCCCCCATTTGATCGCTCACAGCCTTCCACATATCCATCCTGTGGTCCGTAGTATTTTTCTCCAAGTTCCGAAAATTCAAATGGCTCTGAGCACTATGGAACTTAACATCTTCCGGGCTACAAATTGTCATATTTAGTTAACACGCCTAGGACGGCGCCATCGAACAGTTGGTTACTTAGTACGACTTGATGCCGTTAGCGCTCTCGTTGCTGGTTCGTGGATCGGCCGTACTCGGTCCTCGTGGTGAGCGCAGGCACTTGGTCGTTCCGGAGTGACCGCCCGCCGCGCCGAGAGCTGAAGACCGCGACTCAAGCACCGTCCGGCAGCTTTGTGCGTCCCATTGTACCTAATTCATTTGGCGGCCCATTCACGTCCACTGGTAATTTTAACGAGCAGCTCCATTAAATTGCTGTCATTAGCGCAGTAATTACGGAACCATTATGCTCACCCCCCAAAAGACGCCAATGGCCAAGACGTCGGCGTTGCGGTCGTCAGCTGTTCGTCCCACTTCGACGATTGTCTGAAGGCTTTGTTATCCAGAAGTGGTGTGTGACCGAGACGTCTCTGGCAAACGCTGTGTAATGTTTGCGGAGGCGTACATGCCTCACTCCGGGGATCTATAGAGTCGTCAGCACGACAGAACAGCTTCAGTATGTGAAGTGTTCCAAGCAGATAGAAATTTACCGTTGTTTTAAATGTAGGGAATTTATGATTACTGCGTATTAAGGAGAGAGCGTCCTAACTCATTGTATGCCACGTTTATTTCATTTTCTTGAAATCTCCGGACAGCATTAAAATTCATTGTTTGATGAGTCTGTGTGTATTTGTGGGAAAGGGAGAACGGCGGCTAAAAGCATAATTTACTAAATTTTATGGAGTTATAGTTATTTACCTCAGTTATTAGCTTGCAAAGGGTTTCATTTACACGACTAGACGCCTTTAAAAGCGGATGAAAAATAGGAGAGAGAGAGAGAGAGAGAGAGAGAGAGAGAGAGTTGAAATTTTAAATTTCAGCCCGGTCATTATGTGAACGTGAATAGTGTTGTCGGTGGAACTCCAGCCGGCCGGACTGGCCGTGCGGTTCTAGGCGCTACAGTCTGGAGCCGAGCGACCGCTACGGTCGCAGGTTCGAATCCTGCCTCGGGCATGGATGTGTGTGATGTCCTTAGGTTAGTTAGGTTTAATTAGTTCTAAGTTCTAAGCGATTGATGACCTCAGAAGTTAAGTCGCATAGCGCTCAGAGCCATTTGAACCATTTTTGAACCATTTGGTGGAACTCCAGTATCTGGGTTTTAGTTCCGTTTCAGGACGCAGTTTCAATCTGTCAACGAATTTCCTTGCGATATACACGCTGCTGGAAACTTGCTCGTGGTTAGTGGTACGAAATCCACTATATAAATAACAAAAATTTAAAAATCTCATCGAAGCCCTGCAAGTCTGTGAAATGTCGAGCATTTCCTTTTCGTTGTGGTAGCCACTATACCAAATGTGGTGGAAGCTACATATAATATTCTAATGCATATTGTCGTTGTCAATGACAGAAAATTGAAAAAAAAAGAATTGACAAAGAAAAGCTTGAAATAATTTTTTATTTTAAGTTTGAATCATCTCATTTTCAAATGCAGTTGCAGCTCAATCATTGTGTAAAGTGCGGAAAGAAGTTTTTCAGGGTTCTCTTGCTTTCCCTTTAGCGAGTGTACATCCTCTAAACATCTTCAGTTACCATTATTACACAAACTTTGTCCAAATCTCTGTCAGAGAAAGAAGTATGAATCTAAAACTATGCATAGCCAGCTGTTGTGGCCGAGCGGTTCTAGGCGCTTCAGTCTGGAACCACGCGACGGCTACGGTCGAAGGTTGTGATACTGCTACGGGCATGGATGTGTGTGATGTCCTTAGGTTAGTTAGGTTTAAGCAGTTCTACGTTCTAGGGGACTGATGACCTTAGATGTTAAGTCCCATAGTGCTCAGAGCTATTTGAACCAATATAAAACTATGGATAACCTTGGCCTCCTTTGTCACCTGCCTCCTTTCTTTTCTGTCCAACGCTTTTCTTTTTTTTTCATGCATTACTATAGGTCTTAACGTAGTAAAGCATGTTTGTGTTTTTCTGTTCCTACTAGCATTTCCGAACTTGAATATATTCTGCAAGGAGTAAGAGCGTCGGTTTTCACTTGCTACGCTTTCTTGAATTTCTGCTGCTGTCCTAGTGTCTTCTGTTGTTATCGAAACTAGATGTTTAAACTTTTCCACTCTTTGGTCCTCTTCCCCATTCCTTTTTATTGAGATGTATTTTTCATCCCCACCAGGGTCTCCCTTTACCTATACTGACTTCCCGTCCTAACTTCCGCGCTGCTCTTTCCAATGCAGCGTAATTATCATTCAAAACTCTATTCCATGCAATTAACGTTACATTATCAGCTTATGCCACGATCTGGGCCTCACGGTTAAATATTGTTCTCCCTGGGTTTGTTGGCATTTGCCGAATGACCTTCTAGCGATATTTAGTTAAAAAGGGATCGAGGCGCTGTGATGAAGGAGATCTCTCACAGCCCGCTATATCACTTGGAATAGGAAATGGAAAGAAATGGTATGTTAAAACTGCAAACCTACATATACATGCAGTCCTTCTCTACCTCGATCTGATATTGTTTGAGAGATTTCTCGTACGCTCTGAGGTAACCGGAGAGGTCTAACACGCGCTATGTTGTAAGTATCTGAGAGAGAAAATTCGTTGGAATCGGGTAAGGAAACACCCGAAAATTAATCAAGCATGTTCTTTCCAATTGCCTCAACGATGGTTACAGGAAATAAGTAAGAGATGCTGCCATCCACAAACTTCCGTTTGATAGAGACGAGTGTCCTACTGTTGAGGCACTTATTAAAAAGTTAGCGGCCACTTAATTTCGTGGACCCCTTATCGAGGCCCCTACAGTGCACGGTGACGGCATATTCAGTCGACATCTAGCAGAACAGTTGCGTTAACCACGGCTACCCCGCAGACGTGAAGGCCTAAGATTACAGCAATTCCTGTCGTAACTGGAATGCCACGGGCCCGCTGTTGCTCAGTAAAAACGGTTTCGTTAACGGCGAGAGCGTGATTGACTTGCTTCCTTTCTTTGCTGCAGGGATCAGTATGCGACTTTCTTGGCACGTCGCTGGGATAAAAACGCGATCGCGCCCTTTTTAGACTGGACTGGTTCAGGGCTTCCATTCTCGGCAGACCAGTGACGACGTGTGTGGCCCAGGTGTTTGGCGGCAGCGGGAGTGCGAGGAAGGCAGGTGGGTACGGAAGAAGGGTCGCGGAACTGGGGCAGGTGGGAGGGAATCGGGTTGGGGAATAGCTTGTATACTGTACAGCTAGCCACGAGTTAAAAATTCAGCGGTTTTAAATCTTCGGTCTTTCAGAGGAAAGCGTTTATATTTTCCAAGCCTCGAACAGAAACGAAAGGAGACAGGAGTGTCAAATGGTACCTACGTATCAATTGGACATTTGCTACAAAAAAATCTGTGTTGTTTCAACTTTTTCCAAGTGATGTACGTCCTGTTTTATTATATTATTATGAAAATGTAATGTTTCTCCTGGAAGGAGGTTTCTTATCTCGTCATCAGTGAAGAAACTTACTGTGTGGTAGTTCCATCCGTTGTAAAAAAATAAAGAAAAAGAAAGGATGAATCTGCACGCCATATGGCAGGTAACAGAAGACGTTGAAGTCTAGACCTCCTCAGACGACTCATTTAATTGTGCGAAGTGAAGACGAGTCCAACAAATTTTGCTGTTATTCTTCGTCCCTTCCATTTCGTTTACTGAAGAATCTGTGCCTGCAGACGTTCATTCTCTCTCTCTCTCTCTCTCTCTCTCTCTCTCTCTCTCTCTCTGTGTGTGTGTGTGTGTGTGTGTGTGTGTGTGTGTGTGTGTGTGTGTGTGCATGAGTGTGTGTGTGTGTGTGTGTGTGTGTGTGTGTGTGTGTGCGTGTGTAAAACTTTCGTATCGGGACTAAGAATTGATACAGTACGATAACTACTTACAGTAGATGCGACTGAGTGAACTCCCTGGTAATAACAACGTAAATCGTTGACTATCGATCTTGTAGGTAACACTTATTGTTACAAATCGCTTGTAATTCCATTATGTAGATAGAAAGATGTCGTTTTTACGAATGTTATTCCGAACCCAAAAAAAGTGGGCAGGGCAGGCAGTTACAAAACTCTAGGTTTTATTCACATAAAAGTGTGCACTAGGGTACGAAGTGTAAAGCTTATTGTTCGTGTTTGGCAGAGGACTGCCAGCTTCGTCATTCGCGTTACAAACAAGGAAAACTTCCCGAAACATCGGTCAAACCGAGGAGCTGGAACTACTTTTAATTTCTCTGTGGGACAATGCTCTCTCCAACAAAAATTTAGAAGAAGTATCTAGTTTTAGAATGTGATTTTGAGTGTGTGTGTGTGTGTGTGTGAGAGAGAGAGAGAGAGAGAGAGAGAGAGAGAGAGAGAGAGAGAGGCTCTCCGTAAATGGTGTGTAAGGTGCGCTTGATTTTTTTCTTTTGTTTTCATATTCGTAAGTGGGGTTGGCAGTTGTAGACCTAGGGGCAGTGTTTTATAGTGAGGTGCACAGATGGCAGTTGTCGTTTGTAGACTCAGTCACATGCAAAGCGTCGTCTTAATGCAATCCAAGTTGCAAGGACTGTCTGAGCCAAAAAAGCTGGGAGTTCGGATGTGTTGCTGCAGATTTCCCTAAGCTTACACACTACTTAAACTAACTTACGCTAAGGATAACTCACACCCACCCATGCCCGGACTCAAACCTCCGACCGGTAGGGGGGGGGGGGGGGGGGGGGGCTGCCACGCGGACCTTGGTAAGGAACTTAGACCGCGCGGCGCCAACATCTGTCCACATGTCATATGGACACTCTCATGAGGACATGTTATTACCCAAGGCAAGTTGGGCAAGGTCGCCGAGGCATAATAAACCCATGTGAAGACAGATATCTGTGGATCAGAGGATCAGACGGAGGTCACCGGTGCCGCTGTGTGCGATCAGACTGTAATGAGCAGTTTACGAGGAAGGACCTTACGATACAGAGTCCTGTTCGAGTATGCCGCTTGACACGGCAACATCTTGCAGTTCGCATTCACTTCTGATGCTCCGATGTCAACCGGCAACTTTGTCATTGGCGAAACATATTATTCACAGACGAGTCCATATATCCTAAGACGCAAAGTAATGTCCGTGTTTGTGTGCGGAGCCCATGGTGAGCGGTATCTGCTAAATATTGTCCAGAAAACTGTCGGATTCCCAAGGTTCTATGACGTTATGGGAAGGTTTCAGTGTTGACAGCCATTCGGATCCTGTCGTTGTCGATTGTCGCCTTACCGCCAGGCGGGACATCGAACTGATTCTGTTGGTCCATGTGTTGGCTGCTGCATACAGCGATGGCCCTGATACCTTATAATGCCAGGGCCCTTGTGGTGGATATCTGCAGGGCTGCTTTGCGAAGCCAGGACATTCAAGTAATGGAATGGCCGGCGATGAGTCCCGACTTAATCCCCATCGCGCATGCGTGGGAGATGTCCCCCATGTTCCACCTTAGATTTTCCAAAAACTCTCATGGACTCTCGTTGAAGAGTGGGTACGGATTCCACACGGCGATCTCCATACACGTATACGAAGCGTGCCACGTAGGCGTCAGTCAGCGATAACGCTCACGGAGAGTATACACGTTATTCGAGCCCTCAAAGTCCAATCAAAAGCTCCCAGGATGGTGGGATGAATGATTGTTTCCACTTTGTTTTCGACACATATGGGACATTTCTGTTCCTTTTATGTAAACGATCGAGGGTGTCATGATGTTTTGTAGTGTACTTCATTTTTGAAAGATAAAGGTATAATTTGGTAACATACCCAGTCCTCAGTTATTGCACAATGGAGTAAGACAGACACGCAAATTCATGTTCCCTTATTCTTTTGAGCAGTGTATGTAATATTCTACTGTGGGCATTGCAGAATGAAGAAGTGATGTAAACACCAGACTTGCTTACTGCATGTTCTACTAGGCATGTATATGATCCCCAGCAGGTTCTACCGACCAGTGAGGATACCAGACGAGCTGTTGTAGTTTGTAGTGCTTTGGCGGCGCCGGCGCGCGCTCGGCCTGTTGTAGTTTAGCCAGCCCACTGTCACCTGCGCCCTTTGTGTTGCAGGTAAGCCACGCGCCGGCCCTACGCCCTGTAAGTACACACGGCGCATTCCAGCCCGGGGAGCCGGGTGGACAGGCGACGGCGGCACCACAGGTCAGCCGCTCTGTGCTTCGCTCTGGAATTCACGACACTCTGCTGCTCGTGCCCTGCCACGGCGTAGAATCTCCTTCGCCTGTACCCCACTACGTAATTACGGTAGTTAAGCACTCGTGGTTATTCTCTGGAAACGATCTTCCTGACGAAGTTCACATGAGCACCATCAGCATCCTCCGAATGGCAGAAAAAGTCCAAAATTACATAATCGTGCATAATCAAACAATTTAAATTTCACAAACACGATAGTTCAATCAGAATGAATTAATCAGAATGAATCTCTCGCTTCAGAGAGGAGCGTGCTCTGTTTTTAAACTTCGTGACATATTAACTGATTAAAGCGGGCAAAAATAAAAATGAATGCTTAAGTAAGTTGCGTATCGTGTCTGGATGGCTCAGGCAAGACATGCTCCACGAAAGGCAAAGTTCCGATTTCGATTCCCGGGCGAGCAGACATTTTCAATCTTTGAGCAAGTTACAGTATGATATATTTGCATTTTGTCTACTTCTTCGACCGACACCTATAGATAGTAGCCCAAGAATATATCACAAGACTACCGACGAACAATAACGGCTGCCGGTGCTCAATTACAGTACACTCACCTTTTAGAATGAAGCCTGACAAAAAATTAAATACCTTTTTTAATATGTGTAACTACGGTGTCAGTCTAACTCTCCGCACTTTATTACTCTGCCAGTGAAAAACGGTAGACTGCCGAAAACGAAGACCTCAGTTCCACGTCCAACAGGACGCCAAAGCCGTGCGATAGTTTGCAATTGCTTATTGAATCCAGTGATTGTGACAGACGCGAGAAAATTAATGTTTCGGTCTTTCGCATGTAAGAGGCGATGTACAGGAATAGTTTTTCCCACTAACGCTACGCTATTATGTGCTTCTTCTTCTTCTCCTTCTTCTTCAAATGGCTCTGAGCACTATTGGACTTAACTTCTGAGGTCATCAGTCCCCTAGAACTTAGAACTACTTAAACCTAACTAACCTCAGGACATCACACACATCCATCTCCGAGGCAGGATTCGAACCTGCGACTTAGCGGTCGCGCGGTTCCAGACTGAAGCGCCTAGAACCGCTCGGCGACACTGGCCGGCTCTTCTTCTTCTTCTTCTTCTTCTTCTTCTTCCCTTTCTTCTAGAACTGTTGTGTGCATACTATAGACCAGAAAATTCTTTTTGCGTCAAGGGAAACTGTGTCACACTGATCACACCATAAATTATCTCCTGGGTACTCTTCAACTGTCAACATTCGTATAGAGACACACGGGAAAACAAAGCAGTCCACTAATGTTTGCCGGCAAAGGGAACATCCCACCATCAGAAGTGAGCTGGAAACCATGTTATTGATTGTAGCTAGCTTCAAACTTAGTAACGAGCAAGTGTGGCAATATTGTATCATTCTACATATGTCATACATGATCTATGTAAATTCGAATCTAGAAAACTTTTTCCTTTTCTCTTGTTTCATCTGTCTTCTGACTGGTTTGTGCAGCCTGCCACAATTTCTTCTCCTATTCCAAGATCATCTCCCAGGAGCCCTTACACACAATATCCTCAGCCATTGCATCATCATCATCACCACCATCATCATCGTCATCGACGGCGTCGTCGTTGTCATTATTAATGGCTAGTCATCAGAGATTTCAAACGTGATCTTCTCTTCTGCAGTCCTCTACTACGGTTCCATACTGTTTTATAATTATATATTATTTTTGGGCTTCTGTTATCGGCCTTTCTTTCACAATAATTTAATCATTTAATCTCTTGTGCTTTAAATCTTCCAGTATAGTCTTTGGACCCAATCTGAATCTTATGTCTTCATATCGGGTACAAGCAACTCTTGTGTAAGTTGAACACCAGCACAGAAACCCAATTCCTGCTGCCTGGAATCTTCGTTTTCGTTTTTCTATCATGGTCAACACACTGCTCCATAAAGCAATGTAGTAAGTAAGCAGTCATCTATCTGAAGATTGCTATGAACACGACAGTGCTTTACTGGTTGTGGTCCTCTTTGAGTTGTATATCGTTTCCTGCCTCCAGACGTCGAACTAACTTACCCAGCAAGTTATATAGCGGCATCTTCAGTTTAACGGGGATTCCGAACTACGGTGCAGCTCGGCGTTTCTCATATCAACAAACATTGCCAGAAGTAAAAGAAACGATAAGCGCTACAAAATCCCTAGGATGATAGGATTGACTGTGATCCGAGGATTGTAGGGACTGGCCAATGAAAAACGTTCCAGTAAAATTGGATCCGTAATAGTGCCCTTTGCGAGATATCTCCAGATGTGTGGTTAAGGGCCGCCACTGATCTTAGTATGAAATATTGTGTTTGTTAGTACAACAATATTTGAACCGTATAAACTTTTGAATTAGGTCTCTATCTAATGGCGCTCAAATTTCGCCAAATGGCTCATGATTGAGGTATATTGTACTACATGCATCATGGGACACCAGCAATTATGCTGCTGATGTAAGACATCTTTCGTGCCAGGGTGGTTCGCAACGGGTCTGTGCCTTGACCTCGATGCTCATCTAACCTTATTGCTGTGGCTTTTTGTCTTGGGTCATAGTCAACGTGAAATAAGAAACACCCTGTTGATTCGGTTGAGGAACTGGAGCAGTGAATTCTACAGTCTTGTCAAGATTTACGAGCTGAAGTATTTGAAACTCACTACAGAGACGACTGCAGTATTGCATACAAATGTGATAACGGCACGTGGAACGCTTCCTTTATCAGGGTTGCCGGCCGGAGTGGCCGTGCGATTCTAGGTGCTACAGTCTGGAGCCGAGCGACCGCTACGGTCGCAGGTTCGAATCCTGCCTCGGTCATGGATGTGTGTGATGTCCTTAGGTTAGTTAGGTTTAATTAGTTCTAAGTTCTAGGGGACTGATGACCTCAGAAGTTAAGTCGCATAGTGCTCAGAGCCATTTGAACCACCCTATCAGGGTTGTGATATAGTGAAGCAGCACTGAATTGCTTCTTAAGATAGGTCACAACAGATATTTGAGTGCAAATACGCAGGGACTCAATCGAAAAGTTCGCATTTAAAACATTTTTTACAAATTAGGGTAGTACTTCATTTTGATGTCTGTAATTGCTGTTAACCACACACTGACAATTATCTTATGAATGGGTCGTGTAATCACCCATGTTTACTGGAGCTTTTTCGCTTATACTACCGTAAGTTTTCAGCCGTGTCTGCTACCGATTATGATACCCCTGTTATTGAATAAGTTCCAAGATGTGCTGAAATGGAATTAACATACGAAGACCGTAGAAGGGAAGGCAACTGGTCGACTTCGGTTTGTTGTGACAATGTTAGGAAAGTATGGTTCATCTGTCAAGAAGGCCGCACACAGGATACAAGTGTGACCAATAGCTGAGTACTGTTCGAACGTATGGGAGCCGCAGCAGGTAGGATTAAAGGACGATATCAAAGCAATTCAGAAACTGGATGCCTAGTTTGTTACCGGTATGATGGAACAATACGGCAGTATTACGGAGATGCTTCGGGAACTGACATATGAATCCTGGAGGGAAGGCGATGTTCTTTCCGAGGTGCGCTATTGAGAAGATCTAGAGAAACGGTACTTTAGACCAACTGCAGAATGATTCTACTGCCGCCAACGCACATTTCGTTTAAGAACCATGAAGATAAAATTAGAGATATTAGGGCTCGTAAGGAGGCATATAGATAGTGATACTATCTGTATGCTACTCTACCATCACGCCCCGTACTCACAGCTTCACTTCTACACCTACATCTACATCTACATTTATACTCCGCAAGCTGGCCAACGGTGTGTGGCGGAGGGCAGTTTACGTGCCACTGTCATTACCTCCCTTTCCTGTTCCAGTCGCGTATGGTTCGCGGGAAGAGCGACTGCCGGAAAGCCTCCGTGCGCGCTCGAATCTCTCTAATTTTACATTCGTGATCTCCTCGGGAGGTATAAGTAGGGGGAAGCAATAGATTCGATACCTCATCCAGAAACGCACCCTCTCGAAATCTGGACAGCAAGCTACACCGCGATGCAGAGCGCCTCTCTTGCAAAGTCTGCCACTTGAGTTTGATAAACATCTCCGTAACGCTATCACGCTTACAAAATAACCCTGTGACGAAACGCGCCGCTCTTCTTTGGATCTTCTCTATCTCCTCTGTCAACCCGACCTGGTACGGATCCCACACTGATGAGCAATACTCAGGTATAGGTCGAACGAGCGTTTTGTAAGCCACCTCCTTTGTTGATGGACTACATTTTCTAAGGACTCTCCCAATGAATCTCCACCTGGCACCCGCCTTACCAACAAATAATTTTATATGATCATTCCGCTTCAACTCGTTCCGCACGCATACTCCCAGATATTTTACAGAAGTAACTGTTACCAGTGTTTGTTCCGCTATCATATAATCATACAATAAAGGATCCTTCTTTCTATGTATTCGCAATACATTACATTTGTCTATGTTAAGGGTCAGTTGCCACTCCCTGGGCGGCCGGGATGGCCGAGCGGTTCTAGGTGCTACAGTCTGGAATCGCGCGACCGCCACGGTCGCAGGTTCGAATCCTACCTCGGGCATGGGTGTGTTTGATGTCCTTAGGTTAGTTAGGTTTAAGTAGTTCTAAGTTCTAAGAGAGTGATGACCAGATGTTAAGTCCCATAGTGCTCAGAGCCATTTGAACCATTTGAATCTCCGGAGAACCTCTCCGTTTTGTATCGTACCAGTTCACTTATTTCTGATAGCCCCTTTTTAAGAAGAGATCTCAAACGCTTCCAACGTTCCCTTTTTCTATCGCTGTCCGTTTGTACATTTTACGGCGCAAAGCACTCGAGCACCCAGTTTGCGTAGAGGACTGCTTGTTTGACGATGATTTAAAGATAACCGTATAGCGCAGCGGTTATCGTGAAGTGTCGCCGTCGGTTTTGGACAGAAAGAGATGGGCGTCGCGTGGACGCGGCGCCTGTGAAGTGTGGCCGGCCGCATGCGGCTCGCGTCGGATGGCGGCCAGGTGCGGCCGCCGCAGCTGCGTCACGCGCCGGGCTCCCGGCCGCCGCTTCTCCGAAGCGGCGAGGCGAGGCGTGAGCTGCTGCCCAGCCGAGGGGCCCACAGCAGCCGCCACTCACAGCCGCTACCGTCGCCACTAAATCGTCCCGTAAGGCAGCGGTCCGTGAATAAATACGCTTCCAGTTATCACCTTGGTGATGTCTCTAATGAAACGAGGCTAATACCGAAACTAATTTATGTTCACGAAAAATGGAACAGCTATGCGGAGTGTGTTACACTACTGGCCATTAAAATTTCTGCACCTCGAAGATGATGTGCTACAGACGCGAAATTTAACCTACAGGAAGAAGATGCTGTCATATGCAAATGATTAGCATTTCAGAGCGTTCACACAAGGTCGGCGAATGCTGCGACACCTACAACGTGCTGACATCAAGAAAGTTTCGAACCGATTTCACATACACATAAAGCAGTTGACCGGCGTTACCTGGTGAAACGTTCTTGTGATGCCTCGTGTATGGAGGAGAAACGCGTGCCATCACTTTTCCGACTTTGATAAAGGTCGGATTGTAGCCTATCGCGATTGCGGTCTATCGTAGTGTGACATTGCTGCTCGCGTTGGTCGATATCCAGTGACTGTTAGCAGAATATGGAATCGGTGGGTTCAGGAGGGTAATACCGAAAGCCGTGCTGGATCCCAACGGCCTCGTATCACTACAGTCGAGATGACAGGCATCTTATCCGCATGACTGTAACGGATCGTGCAGCCACGTCTCGATCCCCGAGTCAGCAGATGGGGACGTTTACAAGACAACAACCATCTGCACGAACAGTTCGACGACGTTTGCAGCAGCATGGACTATCAGCTCGGAGACCATGGCTGCGGTTACCCTTGACGCTGCATCACAGACAGTAGCGCCTGCGATGGTGTACTCAACGACTGACCTGGGTGCACGAATGGCAAAACGTCATTTTTTCGGATGAATCCAGGTTCTGTTTACAGCATCATGATGGTCGCATCCGTGTTTGGCGACATCGCGGTGAACGCACATTGGAAGCGTGTATTCGTCATCGCCATACTGGCGTATCACCCGTCGTGATGGTATGGGGTGCCATTGGTTACACTTCTCGGTCACCTCTTGTACGTATTGACGGCACTTTGAACAGTGGACGTTACATTTCAGATGTGTTACGACCCGTGGCTCTACCCTTCATTCGATCCCTGCGAAACCCAACATTTGAGCAGGATAATGCACGACCGCCTTTTGCAGGTCCTGTACGGGCCTTTCTGGATACGGAAAATGTTCGACTGCTACCCTGTCTAGCACATACGCCAGATCTGTCACCAATTGAAAACGTCTGGTCAACGGTGGCCGAGCAACTGGCTCGTCACAATACGCCAGTCACTACTGTTGATGAACTGTGGTATCGTGTTGAAGCTGCATGGGTAGCTGTACCTGTACACGCCATCCAAGCTCTGTTTGAGTCAATGCCCAGGCGTATGAAGGCCGTTATTACGGCCAGAGGTGGTTTTTCAGGGCACTGATTTCTCAGGATCTATGTATCCCAACTGCGTGAAAATGTAATCACATGTCAGTACTAGTATAATATATTTGTCCAATGAATACCCCTTTAACATCTGTATTTCTTCTTGGTGTAGCAATTTTAATGGCCAGTAGTGTATCATAGTTAAAAAGAGCAAGATTTCCTACATACTGTCCATTTCGACATAATCACCAAAATTCGCTGTGCACTTCAGCCGGAGATGAATATGGCCTATATGCCGCGTTTGCAACAACCTGAACCATCTGAAGATACGATACCTTGCCCTCCCCCCCCCCCCCATAAAAAAGGACGCACAACGAAGGAATTATGCGAAAGGTGTGGAAATCTGTACGTGTGCAGACAAACAAATGATTACAACTTCTGAGAAATTGGATGTATTCAAGAGAAAGGGCTTCACAAATTGCGCGAGTCAGTAACGCGTTGGTCTACATGTGCACTTTTGCAAGCAGTTATTCGGCTTGGCAGTGATCGGTAGAGTTGTCGGATATTCTCCTGAGTGATATCGTGCCAAATCCGAACTAGTTGGAGCGGCCTGCCCATAAAGCTCCAAAAGTTCTCAATTACAGAGAGAGCCGGCGATCTTGCTGGCCAAGGTAGGGTTTTGGCAAACACGAATACGAGTAGTAGAAACTCTCGCCGTGTTCGAGTGGGTATTACCTTGCTGAAACGTAAGCTCGGGGTGGCTTACTATGAACACAACAAAACTGGGCGTAGAATATCGCCGACGTACCGCTGTGGATGACAGCACCGCCGACTATCACTCCTGATGGAGAGCAACACTCGGGTTGGTAGCTCACCGCTTTCCGGGGCATCTCCAGACCAGACGCATCTTCGGCTTGGAGTCTCGTTGACTGAAACAGAACTGTCTTCAGTAATGAGTCCCGCTTCGAACTGAACCCTGATGAGCAACGAAGACGTGTCTGGAGACGCCCCAGGCAGCTGTCGGATACCAACGTGACTGTCGTTCGCCATACAGCCCGACAGTCAAGAGTGACGGAGGGAGGTAATGACAGTGGCACGTAAAGTGCCCTCCGCCACACACCGTTGGATGGCTTGCGGAGTGTCAATGTAGATGTAGATGAGTGCCATTCCTTTTCTTAGCAGGGCCACCGTTGGCTCAGATGGTTAGAGCGTCTGCCATGTAAGCAGGAGATCCTGGGTTCGAGTCCCGGTCGGGGCACACATTTTCAACATGTCCCCAATGAAGTATATCAACGCCTGTTTACAGCAAGGGTTTCAATTTAATTATCATTTCATTCTAGCAAAGCTGCATTGTCATCAACGGTAACTGTTCTTTCGGGAACAGATACTACCGTCATATATACAAAGAAATTGATGCAATTTTTTTCGGAAATGCTTCCTCAAATTGAGGTACCATATAATGCAATGTTATACATTGGAGACCAAATTTATACCAGATATGCATGACATGATGGCTGAGGTACTAGACCTATTTAATTCCGGGATTCCTAGTGGCTGCCATCTGTACATGAGACCAGAAATTGCGATCCAAACAGATCAGATTACGTTTAATGGAGATGCAGCCCCACCCCGTTCTTAGAGAAGGGTCGTAACATTCGAGGATGTCACCAGTGTCAAAGGTTCTCCAGAACGACTTCCTGCTGGAATGTTTTCCTCGGCCACTCATAAGAAAACCGAGTGATTTTTAACGCAGGGCACTGCGGTTCTAACCTCCATCTTAGAGGTGTAAGAAAGAAGGGGTGAAAGTGTCGTTTTCTGACAGTCTGAGACCTTACACGTCAGAACAACTTCCGAAATTTGGCCTTTCTTTTCACGTGTGTCGACAAAATAGCTGTACGAAGTGTCGTCCATGCCGAGGTTGACGTCGCAGGGCGTCACGCGTTTGTACCATTGAGCCAAATTTCAAACTTACGCGTCGCAACGAATGCGAATTACGGGGTTGCGAAAAAGTGACCCTTTAATTCTGTTGCGAAGTGTAGTAATAACACGCGACATACTGGGGAGTCAATGTGTTGCGAGTGTACACGTATTGAGAATCCGATGTGCAACCCATCAGAAACTCGAGACTATTTAGGAACTCTATTTAAACTGACATTGTCGTTCCATAAGCGTACTGTTGTGTCTTCGCTGGATGTAAACGAAGTCCTATCTATTCACGTTTCTGCGATGTTGCAAGATTCTCGAACATATTCTCAGTTCGAATATAATGAATTTCCTTGAGACAGAGAAGTTTCTGTCCATGCATCAGCACGGCTTGAGAAAACATCGCTCCTGCGAAACGCAACTCGCCCTTTTTTCACATGATATCTTGCGAACCATGGATGAAGGGTATCAGACGGATGCCATATTCCTTGGCTTCCGGAAAGTGTTTGACTCGGTGCCCCACTGCTGACTCCTAACTAAGGTACGAGCATATGGGATTGGTTCCCAAATATGTGAGTGGCTCGAAGATTTCTTAAGTAATAGAACCCTGTACGTTGTCCCCGATGGTGAGTGTTCATCGGAGGTTAGGGTATCATCTGGAGTGCCCCAGGAAAGTGTGGTAGGTCCGCTGTTGTTTTCTATCTACATAAATGATCTTTTGGATAGGGTGGATAGCAATGTGCGGCTGTTTGCTGATGATGCTGTGGTGTACGGGAAGGTGTCGTCGTTGAGTGACTGTAGGAGGATACAAGATGACTTGGACAGGATTTGTGATTGGTGTAAAGAATGGCAGCTAACTCTAAATATAGATAAATGTAAATTAATGCAGATGAATAGGAAAAAGAATCCCGTAATTTTTGAATACTCCATTAGTAGTGTAGCGCGTGACACGGTCACGTCGATTAAATATTTGGGCGTAACATTGTAGAGCGACATGAAGTGGGACAAGCATGTAATGGCAGTTGTGGGGATAGTCGTCTTCGGCTCATTGGTAGAATTTTGGGAAGATGTGGTTCATCTGTAAAGGAGACCGCTTATAAAACACTAATACGACCTATTCTTGAGTACTGCACGAGCGTTTGGGATCCCTATCAGGTCGGATTGAGGGAGGACATAGAAGCAATTCAGAGATGGGCTGCTAGATTTGTTACTGGTAGGTTTGATCATCACGCGAGTGTTACGGAAATGCTTCAGGAACTCGGATGGGAGTCTCCAGAGGAAAGGAGGCGTTCTTTTCGTGAATCGCTACTGAGAAAATTTAGAGAACCAGCATTTGAGGCTGAGTGCAGTACAATTTTACTGCCGCCAACATACATTTCGCGGAAAGACCACAAAGATAAGATAAGAGAGATTAGGGCTCGTACAGAGGCATATAGGCAGTCATTTTTCCCTCGTTCTGTTTGGGAGTGGAACAGGGAGAGAAGATGCTAGTTGTGGTACGAGGTACCCTCCGCCACGCACCGTATGGTGGGTTGCAGAGTATGTATGTAGATGTAGATTTCAAGAAGCCAACTCATCGTGACTGTAGATGAAATTTGGTACTGTCGACTGACAGCATTTTCTATTCCACCATAGGACAGACTACGACTCTCCCCGCTAGAGTCAGTGACCGCTCCATCGGTGCTATAGCATTCCGCACGCAGCACCCGGCTGTCCCCGAGTGGCAAGTGCGGAATACACGCGGCGGGGTAACAGAGCGGCGCGCCGGCTGGTGGACGCGGCGGCGCATACCGCAGTGGCACCGCGTAAATCAAAGGCCGCTGCGCTGCCCGCGGCGATAGCATCCGCGCCGCGGCGCGACATTTCCATCAGCGGCCAGCGCCGCGCCAGGTGGCTGCCCGCCTGTCGCCCATTGTGGCGCCGCGTAACGAGCTATTGACCGCCGATCCACCCTGGCCCGGTCTCCAGTTGAGGGACGGCCGTCGCTCGGCGTCGCATCTTGATGGCCGACTGCGGGCTGCCCGCTGCCGCCGCGATGCCCCGCGCAGATATCGGCCGCCGCCGGCATTGTGGTCGCTGCCTCGGGTGGTCCGGGGCTGCGACAGGACTGCCACCGTGCGTCATTCGGAGACGTATCTCTCTTTCTCTTAAAGGAAGTCCTCTTGCACGTCGTCAATCACGGCAGCGTCGCCATTTGTCAGCGATAATCGGAGACCCGCGCCATTCCGACAGTTCGCTGCGACCCAAATTGATTTACCGAACGCGGCGTCGCGGCAGTTAAGGCGCTGGACTCCTCCCCGCAGACTCAGCGCCGCCTCAGCCCAGTCTGAGTTTTCCGTGCTTTCCACAAAACACAACAGGGTAATTCAAAGGAAGACGCCGTTTCCACCAGGCTGTTTGGTTAAAACAAATATTTATTTAGCACAACTGATCAGTTTAGAGCGATAGCCCATTTTCGAATGCACTAACAGGTGCAGATACATCCTCGTAGTAAGTACGCAGCAAAAGTAACATGCCGTGCATATTTACTGATGCCGTGGTCGTGGTACGTGACTGGACTGCAAGGAGTTGTTTATGCACGGGCTCTGGCAATTCACTTCGACATTGTGTCCCTTGACGATCTAATCTCAAAATTTCATACAGTGGTGATGTGCAGGATTTGAGAAAAATTACCTTGCACCAGCAAAAGCGTAAGTTTCGGAAGAAAATCTTCAAAGAAAAACATACAAAATTGTCATTATATTCAGATAAAAGCTCTAAAATATGCCATACGTGTAGCTCTTTACTGCAGATTCTTTTTATTGTCCCTCCTCTTCCTTTTTCTACTTAATCTGCATCCTCCTTTTTTTCTAAGGATTTACATATATATTAACATTTCTGTAACATCTATGTTTTGTAGGGTTCCAGTGCAACAAAACCGTGCTTTTCGCAGTCCTTCTGGTTAATTTCGAAGTTTTATAATCGTAGCAGAAAACAAAAGTTGTATCCAATACACCAGTGTGTACAGTATCTTTGGAAAATAAATTAATTTTTATGGCACCTTTCCCACATAACTGTAATGAATGAGTCTTTTATGTTCTAAACAAAAACTCTTCTGAGTTGTGCCGGCCAGTGTGGCCGAGCCGTTCTAGGCACTTCAGTCTGGAACCGCGTGACTGCTCCGGTCGCAGGCTCGAATCCTGCCTCGGGCATGGATGTGTGTGATGTCCTTAGGTTAGTTAAGTGTAAGTAGTTCTAAGTTCTAGGTGACTGATGACTTCCGATGTTAAGTCCCATAGTACTCAGAGCCATTTGAATCTCACAATTCAGATGAAACTAAGGGGTGAAATTCGCTACTGATACGCATGAAACATATTGTAAATGTGTATAAAATATATATACTACGAAAAGTATGTGGCATAGGTGTATTCACGCGAAGCTGCGGGTAAAAAAGCTAATAATAATAATAATAACAAAATAAAGTTCGCCAAATTTTGATAAAGGGGACCCTGTACAAGGCGGGATAAGCGCTAGGTAAAAAAAAAAAAAAAAAAAAAAAAAAAGAAGAAGACAGAAAGGAAGATAGGAAGAAAGAAAAGAAGTAGTCTTATATCTGAGCTAAAGTTGGGGCATAAGTGCCATAAACAAGAGCAGAACGGAAACTTTCCAAGTTTGGTGCTGCAGAAGAATGCCTTAGATTAGGTGGGCTGATTGAATAGTTAATGAAGAGGTACTGAATCGAAGAAGGGAAACAAGAAATTTATTGCAGAACTAGAGTAAACGAAGGGATCAGTTGATAGGACAGATCCTGAAGGGAGGAGGGGGTGGGGAAGAGCTACGGCGAGCATGTTCATTGCTAGTCAGAGGTGAAGAACCTCGCACAGGATGGAGTCTTATGGTTCAAGACAACAACAGCATGTTATCGCTCCCTTAAGCCGGACTCTTCTTTAATTTAAGATGGCAATTTTTTTTCTTTGGGCAGTAGTAGTTACAACAGTACCAAATTAACGTTAGTCAATTTTTACACTATAACAGTGATAAGAGTTTGAAGCACAGAGATAAGTTCGTTATGCAGATTTAAAAAAAAAAAAATCAACACAGAACAGCGACCCATGTTTCGAACAGGGTCGGTTCCAGAGGAGAATGACATTCACAGCAACTTGTAATTGAAAGCTTAGACAACGGCGTCGTATACAAAGACAAGTTCTTAATACAAAGTAAAAACACAGACTTCCCAGTTTTCTAACCGGGCTGGCTATGTGGGAGGGCAAGGTTCACAGAGTTTGTAGGTCAAAGTTGGGTACCGGATTCTTTTAAATAGTTTGCAAGCAAATGATACTTATCTCTGTCTTACCGGTGATGTGCAGGAGTTGCAATTGTACAAGACTGCCTGTGGGGCCGAGTACCTGATACACCGCAATGCGATGTGGTTCAAAGCCGCAACCGCCGTTATGTCCTGATCACAGTGTCCAGAAGCGATTATTTTCAGCTGGTGTAGGTGGGCGGTGTAGCACCCGCATCCAGCCTCATGAGGATCAGAGAGGTCACGTGACGACTATTAAGCTTCACCGAGGTGAACCATGACCGAGAAGAGACGTTCGGTTGTGTGGCCGCCAGGTGGCCGCTCTTGCGTGCCATTCAGAATTCTAGTAGTGACAAGCAGCTTTCTTGACCGTCGAGTTGAAATCCGTATAAGGTATCAGTGTCGGGCGGAACTCCCCTTCAGTAAATTGTGTCGACATATCCGCACTAACATCCCCATACAGATCCACTTGTGTTGAAAATGCTTTCTGCGGTGAACGACTTCCACAGCAGCGATGCCGCGAGCGTTCAGTGTCACCGGGAAGACGCCACGGTTAATGAACCGTCCCCCGCCAGGACTCGGTGGCAGGTAGCAGGCAGCAGGTAGGCCGTCGGCGTCTGGCACTAGCTCCGCCTTCTGCCGGGGAAGACGAGCTGCGTCGCTCCGCCCGCCGCGCCACACGCACGGATAACGACGCACGCAGGTGCGTGTCCGCCGCGGCGCCTGTCCCGTCGCGAGCACGCCACATTAATTTCCTGCTCCGGGAAAGGCTAGACGCCGTCCCGTAGCCAGCAACAAATTGTTACCGCCACTGGCCGCCCTTATCGGGAGTCGAACCGGGGACCACCGAGCCGCAACCTCTGCCGGTGGTCCGGTTCTATGCGCCGCCGCCTCGCTGTGCGGACGCATACAGTTTTGTTGCAGTTCCAAATACGGCAGTGGGGACGCCGTGGGACAGCGCAACGAGGGGGGATATGAGAGAGAGAGAGAGAGAGAGAGAGAGAGGGGGGGGGTTACAGCCAGCATATCGAGTACAATTTGCCATACGGAGATTTATTTAGAAGCGAAACCACGATTCCATATGTATGCCGGCGGTAAAAATGTATCGGTGTGCACGCAGGTATAGCTAGCTACCTGCGCTCTCTGACAAATAAGGCGTGCCCGAATTTATGTGTAACGCATCCAGTTTGCGATGAGGCGCGCGGCGCGCCGCGGAAACAAAAATACATTTTCGTATCGAGTGGGGGCAGTTATTCATTTCGCTGCTGCTGCTGCTTAATATTTATAAGCCCGCCGGCCGCCGACTTGTCCGGCTACCGCTTCTGGGTCGAGGGAATAACTGGGAGGGGAAGGGCAGGGCACGCTGTAAGAATAATCGTTTTATGGTTGCGTATTTCAATCGGCCGCGAATCGCATAATGATGTAAATCGGAGCGCGGCTGGGATTTGGTCGGCAGCCTCCAGTTTTTAATATGGAATTATGTTAACAGCCTCGAGAGCGACTCGAAAGCAGATCTGCAATTTTCCGAAATACAGAGCGGGTAAACACGATGGATTAGTGGCTGTACGATGGGGCGATAAGGCGTCGCTATGACTGACAGTAGCCAGTCTTTGCCACGAATGTATTACAACAGTGTGTTGTTTACTGCCGTTAAAATCTTTATTTAGATTCAGCGCGAAAGCTATGTCAGTCCTTAGTTTTGGCGATGTACTAGTTTTGTAGATTAAAGGCATAAAAGAAAAAAAACAGAATTACACGCAGACAAATTAACTTACCCGCTTGGAAAAACTGTTAAGTAAGTTTGCTATTGTAGTTCTGGATTTCGATGCCACATATATACTATATACCGTACTAGGCGTACCCACTCTTGAGCGGTACTGTGACACATAATCCCTCGCAACAACCCCTCGAGCGGTCTCAAACAATACACTAGCAATAACAGTGCCCACTCTTCTAATCGTTCATTTTCCGCAAAACGATAGTTATCTGTGGAAAATATTTTTTCTACACTGCATTGTATCCGGCATTGTAAACTTTGTTGAAATCCGGAATGCGTTACTCACTTATAAAGCTTTCGCTGCGATATCCATTGTTCGCTCAGATTTCGCGGATGGAGTGGCTTACGAATGAAGTCAGTGCACTTGTTTCAGAGGCAATGCAATTCAAATTCCTCTGCCAACCATCACGAATTAAGATTTCGGTGCTTTCTCTAAATCACTCCAGGCATCTGCGCCATTGTTTCTTCAGTAAGGTCTCGGTCGCTTCTCTCCCTCCCCCCTCTCCTACCCCCCCCCCCCCCCCATCTGAACCAAAAAGAACAAAAAAAATGGTTGAAATGGCTCTGAGCACTATGGGACTTAACATCTTAGGTCATCAGTCCCCTAGAACTTAGAACTACTTAAACCTAACTAACCTATGGACATCACACACACCCATGCCCGAGGCAGGATTCGAATCTGCGACCATAGCAGCAGCGCGGCTCCGGAGTGGAGCGCCTAGAACCGCACGGCCACCGCGGCCGGCTAAAAAAAAAAAAAAAAACACTGAGGAATGCAAGCGAGTGGATTGTAAGAATTACACTCGATCTGATTGAAGGTAAGCCGATACGTATTGATTTCTGAAATGTTCGGTAAAAAGCAGTGTTCTGACACGGAGATGGATGGAATTCGGTGCGCACTCCTATCGAATACCACCAAGGAGAACACCATGCTTAAAGTCCCCACGTGAAGAATGGATCACCATCAACAGTGTCACGTGCTCTTTATTAATTACACACTGCGGAGAAGTTTGGAATCCAATCCAGGACAGGAATTTTGCGCCACCACCTCACCTCCCTTTGCCTGGCAAATGCTGCTGGTGAAAATTGCTTCCGCCATCAAGATTCGAACTAGATACTCAGATGTGCGTTACCGACCTCGGTTACGGAAGCCCGTGAAATGTTTCCGTAAATGACCGCCAACGAGCCCAGCGGTTTCACTGACAAAAACCTCCACCTCCAACAGTTGCTAGTGGCGATCTTTCATGAACATACTGGGCGATTCCGCTGTCGTTACCACTGGGTTTTATGCAGTCTGCAACGCCTTCAAAAATACCACATGCAAGATTTTCATATTCTCTTGCTCGCTGTGTCCAAGCTACTAGTCCTACAGAAAATATGAACCGGATCTTTCTGTAGTAAAATTAACATAGTTAAATTTTGTACTGCGATATGTTTTAGCTGGAGATCATGCTTTCCGAGTTATTCCAGAACAACCCACTTAAAGGTAACTTTCCATGGCCTCTGTCAAAAACGCATCCCAGTAAAATATTTTACTACATTAAATTTCCTACGTAAAGGTCTTGTCCATTTATTTCTGTAGGACTAATGGTTTGCGCCTAGAGAGTGGGAGAATATGAAAATCTTGAGCGTGGTATTTGAAGACATTGCTGGCTGCATAAAACAGAGTGGTAGGGGCAGCTGAATAGCTGTGTATGACGCACAGTTGCGTCAACGGTACATAATCAACGCCTTGCACTCCGTCTTCAGGCCACAAGTGGTCCGTCGGCACCACCGACCGCCGTGTCATCCCCAGTGGAGGATGCGGATAGGAGTGGCGTGTGGTCATCACACCGCTCTTCCGGTCGTTATGATGGTTTTCTTTGACCGGAGCCGCTACTATTCCGTCGAGTAGCTCCTCAATTGGCATCACGAGGCTGAGTGCATCCCGAAAAATGGCAACAGAGCATGGCGGCCCGGATGGTCACCCAACCAAATGCTGGCCACGCCCGCCAGCGCTTAACTTTGGTGATCTGACGGGAACCGGTGTAGCCACTGCGGCAAGGCCGTTGCTCAATCAACGCCTTGATTCGGGAGAAACCCTGCACCATGGCCAAGTGCTACATAGAGCAGTGTGTTGATGGCATGGGTTTTCGTCGACTATCACGTATTGTGACTGCTTATGGAAGGGCCACGGTGCGAAGAAGTACTTGCTGTTTCAATGTTGGTGGATAAACGGTGAATAAAAAAAAATTAGAAGCATTTCGTCGCAGTGGAATACAGGTATCACTGGCCGAGAAGGATATCTGTTTTCGTGATCTTCTCCTTCTCTTTGAACGTAAATTTTAGTGACAGATTCGTAGCTGATAAGGTATTTTTTTGGGAATTGAAGTTAAACAGATACACTGCTCTTTATTTTTAACATAAAATAAAAGCAGTGTAGGTGTGGAACGTTAATTTTTCGAAACAAAGTCACGTACATTTGCTCGTCACAGCACACAGAGCTTAGCTGCGGAGTAAAAACACCGCTCGAAGCATGAAGGAGACTCACACCTCGGCTGATAAAGTGTCGTACCCAGTTTTACACATCGGTGGCGGTGGATGTACACTGATCAGCCAAAACATTATTACCACTGCCAACCGCTACGCTGAATGCCACCTGGTGGTAACAGAAGTATGTAAGCGGAGCAGGCAAGGGTGGGGAATCACCATAGCGAAGATATGGGCTGCAAATGGGGAAATCAATTGAGACAAGCATTATTATTACGCAGAGCCTGTGATCGAGTATCTCCAAAACGGCGAAGTTGGTCGAATGTTAACGTGCTACTGTCGTGAGCATCTACGGGAAGAGGTAGAATGATCGTGAAGCTAGCACTAGGCGCTATATGGTTGAACGTCCACGACTCTTAACACAACGTGGGGCTCGGAGGCTTGTCTTTTGAGTAAAGTTGGATACATGGTGACCTGTGGTATCTCTGCCGAAAAAGCACTGTTCATCGTACATTGCTGAGCTCGGAGATCCGCAGCAGACCACACCTACGTGTTCACATGTTGACCGACAGATACCGTCAGTTACGACTGGAATGGGAACGGGACCATCGGAGTTCGACCGTCGATCAATGGAAACGCATCGGCTCTTTGGGTGAATCGCATTTTTGCTACACTAGGTCGATGGTCGTCTCCACAAACGCCGTCATGCAGCTGAACGGCGGCTCGAAACGTGCAGCACGCCACGGACGCAGGCTGTTGAGAGCAGTCTCGTGCAGTGGGAGACATTCTCTTGCGCTTGCATCTGCCCCGTGGTAGTAATCGAAGACACGCTCACAGCTTCGAACCAACTACGTCCCTTCACATTTGATGTCTTCCTCGACGGCGTTGTCATCTTCGAGCAGCATTACCGTCCGTGCCTCGGAGCCAGAACGTGCTGAAGTGGTCTGAGGTGCATTATAATGATGTCTCGACAACCATATTCACCTGATGCAGATCCTATGGCACTCATCTGAGTCACCACGTACGCAAATGGTTCAAATGGCTCTGAGCACTATGGGACTTAATTTCTGAGGTCATCAGTCCCCTAGAACTTAGAACTACTTAAACCTAACTAACCTAAGGACATCACACACATCCATGCCTAAGGTAGGATCCGAACCTGCGGCCGTATCGGTCGCGCGGTTCCAGACTGTAGCGCCTAGAAACGCTCGGCTACTCCGGCCGGCCGTACGCAAATCAGCGACCCGTTATTTACGGGAATTACCTGGCCAGTGAGTTGAGATCTAATGCCGCATGCGTCCACAAACGTACCAACAAACTGTCGGATCCCTGAGACGCAGTATCAGTGATGTATTTAGTTCAAAGTTCGGACAAAAAAGCTATTAAGCAGGTGGTCATAATGTTTTGGCTCATCAGGGTGTTGTTGTAGATATGCAGGAATGAAGAGAATTACCCAGGCTAAACCAGCATGGAGAGACTCATCTGGTACTGAAGGCAACGACAACGCTACCTATATTTTACCGTCTCGCATATTTTGTCAGCGTTGTTCATTTTCTGCGCTACTTTCTAACGCAGTACATATTCACGACTTCCTCTCTGGAAGTGCAGAAAGTTCGTGTTTGTTGCATTCCCGTACTCTAGCATAACTGGTCGTGAATAGTGCTGTAGAGATGTAAATGTCAACATATGGACGTACCTGCCTACACATAACTCTTTGCGGCGGTATTACTCGCAGTCGACCAGGTGGTGACGCTCGAGAGTGCATTCACTAGCGTGCCGGACAGGGATTAGCGACGGCTGATTTAATGCGCCTGCACTTGTGGAAGAAGCTAATATCGGCCGTAGCAGCGCTCGAGGGCGGGGACAAGGTGCGAACGAGGCTGCGAGCCCGGCTGGCAGCGCATGCGGCCAGACTTAATGGCCGCCGGCGTTTAATATTGATGAGGCCGGATAACTCCTAGCGGTGGCCGAGGGGCGTCGGCGCGCGCGCGGTCGTTCGCAATTTAAATGGCCGTCTCCGCCCGTTCTGCGGTCTCGTCCCGGACGTGGCGGCGAGGACTGCTCTCGCCTGGCCAGTAGTTTGGCGCAGCAAGTTTCGCAGCACGGCCACATTACCAAAGCACTTGCAGAGGAGTCAAACCTCGGTTCTAGTGTTGATGCTGCCCCACACGTAAACACGTAACTCGTAAGTACACTGCACAAAAAAAGTTACTCCCAGTAGACGTCATGCTAACACTGTGTAACGCCGCAAGGAAAACACTCCCCAAGTTTCTTCACCTGTCCTATGCCATTTCCAGCTTGATAATAGTATCCTGCAGAACTAATAAAAATTACGAGGATATTGATTCCTACATTTCACCTTTTGTTCCAGTGGGTTGCAGATATCATCTATGGTATTAAGACTGGATCATTTAGCGGGCTAATCGATGGGCAATATGGTGCCTGAGTGTGTACAACTCTTTGAAACCTAGGATCTCGGACGTGGGTTTAACATCGGGTTAAGGTGCGTTTACACCTGGGCATCTTCTCGTGCTCACTTGGTGCATACGGCCATTGCATGAAGACGCAAGGAGGCTCGTGCGCCGGTGCAAAGTCAGGTATGCTTCTGATTTGCGCTCCGGTTCTAGGCGCATCAGTCTGGAACCGCGTGACCCTACGGTCGCAGGTTCGAATCCTGCCTCGGGCATGGATGTGTATGGTGTCCTTACGTTAGTTAGGTTTAAGTGGTTCTAAGTTCTAGGGAACTGATGACCACAGATGTTAAGTCCCATTTTTGAACCATTTGCGCTCAAAGGCCACCACAGTGTGGGAGCGCAGGAATTGCCTCATCCCAAAGGTTGAAGACACGTGCAGCACTCGTGCACATCACTGCGTTTCTCTACGTTTGGTGCTCTGTCTTTGCGTTTCACTGTTAAAATATTCAGTTTCCCTTACGTGTTCAAATCTGCCTTTGCGTTAGCACTTTGGACGAGTGGTCTAACGGAAACGCAGTGAATTTGAAGAGTGTTATCAAATGGTTCAAACGGCTCTGAGCACTATGGGACTTAACATCTGAGGTCATCAGTCCCCTAGAACTTAGAACTACTTAAACCTAACTAACCTATGGACATCACACACATCCATGTCCGAAGCAGGATTCGAACCTGCGACCGTAGCAGTCGCGCGCTTCCAGACTGTAGCGCCTAGAACCGCTCGGCCACTCCGGCCGGCTGCACGATATCCTTTACCATTACTAGTCATTTCCTTTTCTGTTTCCCTCGCAAGTAGAGCACGAGGGAAAAACCGCTACCTATATCCAGACTGAAATTTTCACTCTGCAGCGGAGTGTACGCTGATATGAAACTTCTTGGCAAATTAAAACTCTGTGCCGGACTTAAGCGCCTAGAACCTAGAACCGCTCGGCCACCGCGGCCGGCATGAGTGTTATCGTGCAGTTCCTTTTTTCCTGGGTGGTTAATTCTGTAGCTTATAAAGACAGAGTGAAACGAAATGACAGTATACAGTTACTTAAAAACAAGACTAAGCTATACAAAATAAAGGTAAACCTGAACAGAATAAAACGCTTTCCTTCGTACGTCCGACGAATGATACTAAAGAAGAGGAGTGATTCTGGGGCCCTGGACATGCTGAAGCCGTTTTAGTTCGTTTGATCCATGAATGCTTTGTGTCGATGATACAAAATAAAGGAACATTAAAATCACGCTTATAATAGAAATGGCTGCCTCCACTGTTGTATGTGTACGCAGGACCATGAGTTTTCCATCCGAAGTCGCGAAACCGTGCGGGAAATTTCACCTCGCTTCAGTATATTGCGCGATATCCAACTACTCTTCTCTAAAGTTTGGACGCTGAACACAAACAAAATATAAAATGAAAAGTCTAATTAAAGCATCTGCCAAAACCAGATCCCACTCCCCTCCCCTCCCTACCCTCTCACCGCTACCAAATATACAGATGGGCATATTCAGAAATTAACACACCTGGGATTTTATTAGATTTTTATGCAGTAGATACCTTGAACTGGGACTACAAACTTGTGTTACTATTCCTGGTAGCAAACATTCGTTGTTTCGGAGCTAATCTTGTCGCTACTGATATACCGACTCTGTATTTTGTATTTTCCTTCACTGTCATGGTCCGACGTAGTTGAGGGAGAAGAGCTACAATAAAGGACCCAATATGTCGAAGAACAATAGTTCCAGGTCTGCTCTCGGAAAAGATGAGATGCAAAACATCACTACCAATTCTCAGGGCTGTGTAAAACAGAAGTTCAGCGCAACTGCTGAGTAAGACCCTGCCAGTTACCCTTCTGTGCTCAGGGAGGCAAAGTTTTACGAAATTTGTACTTTTCTTCCTTTGGTGAATATATTTCTGAAAAATTTAGAAACTTTAACAGCACGTGTCCAGTCTCTACCAAAAATGCACATACATAAAGTATTGATTTGTAAATGGCATTCTTCTGTGGCATCATAATTCAAAAGCTCCTATTCTCTGTTTGTCTGAATAGTTCTTTGTCTACGTTTTCCTTCCGTACAAGGCTACATTCGAGACAAAACCTTCAGAAAAGACTTTCTAACACTTAAGCTGATGGTCGATGTTCACAAATTTCTCTCTTTCAGAAATGCTTTTGCCGGTCTGCATTGTATATCCTCTCTAAGTATGCCAAAATCAGATAATTGGCTGTCCATAAAGCAAAACTCATATACTACTTTTGGTGTCTCATCTTCTAATCTAATACATCAGCATCACCTTATTTAATTTACCTACATTCCATTATCCTTGTGTTACTTTTGTTGATGTTCGTGTTGGAAGCACTTTTCAAGACAATAAAATTAATTAAAAACAGTTAACTTCTGATTGGTTTCGGCCTTATAATTACGGGCCATCATTAGAGTTTGCACTGTAATAACGAAGTAAAAGTGCTATATTACATAGAGAAGTCAATGATGTAAATGTATACCCTAAAACGATGGATTATTGCCCATCGGATGACGGCTATGGCGCCTGACCCGCTGTGGAGGCCCCAGGCACTGTAACTGATGGCTAAGCAGCCACGAGTTACACAGGGTGGAGAGAGGGCGCTCCAGAGCCTAGGGCGTCACCGTCAGCCAGTGGGGAACGACTGACATTAACTCATTTAATTACTCAAGAAACGAATTTATATTCATTTATAGTTCGTAATCTATGTTACAGCCAGTCTATGTTACAGCCAGTCTCATAAAATGCATTAAAATTTAGTGCAATTCGTTAACTGAGGTCAAGAGCGTCGTCCGCGGGCAACAATTAGTACTATAAGATCGCTAATTCTACAGCTACTGCTTTTTTTTTATTCGTAATAAAACCAAAAGTATGGCGTATTAATACGAACATTATACGTACTGATTTATTTGTATTAGTAGTCTGTCATTTAAAGTCTTAAAAAACAGTAGAAAAAATTAAATACATTGTTGAATGAGTGTGCCATTCGCTGGTGCCTGTAATAACGTATTAGGACGCCGGTTCCGTGGAGACATGTCTGTCAGTTGTCAAAGATGTACTTGACGCTTGTTTAACACAGGGGGTCGATATCACTCACAAAAAAAAGGGGCGTAGTTCACAGAAGTGGCACCAGTTTAGCCACATTATGTTATTGTGGATAATCTGCAATACATCACTGTTCACAAGAGGAAACGATATGTTACAAATAATTGAGAAACATTTGGAGCTTAGAATCAACATTTATCTTATGAAGAGCAGTAAAAAAATGTAGAAATTATGTTAAAATCGTATATATGTCATTTGTAAAATCGTTGACTTTACTAGCATTAGAAATGAATATTTCTGCGACTGTTCCACGTTTTATATCAGAAGACAGTCACAACTATTAGAATAATGAGGTACATTATAACATTTGTTGTCTGTTTGGTGCTAAAAATCGTAAAACTGGCTGTAACATAGAAGCTTAAAATCAAAGAGAACCCTTAGATAGTTTGAGGAGCAAGAATACGCTGTTTCAAAAGGCATCTTAAAATAATTCAAGAAAGGCTATTTCACGAAAATCGCTTTAAAGTATACATTTACGGCACTGACTTCTCTATGTAATACAGCACTTTTACTTTGCTATTACAGTGCGAACTCTGATGATGGCCTATAATTAAAAGGCCGAAACCAGTGAGAAGTTAACATCAGCTGCGATCAAGACTGTTTTTCATTAATTTTATGACAATAAAGATCTCTGTTCTCCAATATTATTATATAAAATTATCAATGTCCATTTCGTTAAACTGATCTTTCAGGTCCTTCGCCGTCTCTAATAGAGTTCCTACGTAATCGGCAAACCTCAAGTTTTAAATTATTCTCCCTGTATTTGAATTCCTTTCGCAAATGTCTCATGGTTTTCCTTCATAGCTTTCTCACTCTACAGAATGTCACTCGCTTCACAACCGCTGCAGCCCTTTCGTATACTTCGACTCAGAACGTCAGCCTGGTTTCTGCACAAGCTGTAATTAGTCCTTTGGTACCTGCACTTTATTCCTGCTGCTTTCTTGAGTACCTTCTATTCCCGTCGAGAACCGCATTCATTTGTATTCACAGATCACGGAAAAGAGTAATATCCCAGCGTTACGTATGTGACTGCGTGTATACTCCATCAGTCACTGGAGAGCGCTTGTTGTTATTAGTCAAAAGGTCTTCTGTTACATTTGCTGTGGAAAGAAGACTTGTCTTTATGCCCCCTCACGCACGTCCCATTTAAGCACTTTGTATTAAACTGCAGTATACCATTCTGTTTCAAATTCGTTAAACGTCTGCTGCAGGGCACGCTTTCTACGATCTTGAAACACTGGAGCGGGACTGTGGTGTAGGTCATTCTATCGTCTCATAGGCGTCTTTGTTAGTATTCACTGCACTTTCCGAACATCCTCTCAGCAAGTAAAAGTTAACCATGCGCATTCCGTACTACTGGTCTTATTTGTTCATCATATTTGATATACTTTGCATATTGTCTCTAGGTAGTATATAACAATGTGACCGGCTCCATGTGTTTATCATTAATTTTATATTAACCCATTATCGAATTATCCCTATTATTCATCTTGGATTTATACACATTGACAGCTTCCATATGCGATATCATACTGCAATGATATTTCATACCTACTTGGTCTTCCTGTTTGACTTTCAAGCTGCATCCATTCTTAAAAATCTCGAGAGCAAGGCGAATTTAATCTAAACTTTATTATCATTCTTTTCAATTTTTCCAGCGTATTCTTTGCCATCAAGAAAGGGGTTGGGCCCCTTTTAAGTACCAAGACTCAAAAAATTTTCAGAAAATAAGTAAGAAGGCACTTCAGGGAACGCTTTCTTTCTGTATACTAGTACTATTACCATGTTCTTGTACTCTTGTAACGTAGGGTCACGCACCATTGCCAGGAGGATTCGGAAAACCACACGACGTTTGAGAAACCGATAGGTTATTTATGTCGTTCTTCACTTACGCCTCCGAAGAAGGGCTACCCTTTAACTTATGGCTTGCTTCTCCATCGGATGGACCCTCCATTGTGTAGTGTTTGTCGTGTAGAGATCACTGCACGCTTTATTTTATCAAAGTGTGATTATTTTGTGGCAAGAAGATAGAAACTGATTCGTCGGATGATCTTCTCTACATTTTACCCTATATGTAGTGATTATGAAACATATTTTCAGGTATCTGGAATGTTCGATTTCGTACTTAGCTTACTTATGGTTATCTTTATCACCATCGTTGTTATTGTTGTTGTCTTGTTGTAAGCAATCAGCCATCCACATACGGGGTACAGCTGACACTGTTATTACTTGCTTGTCTTTTTATCTTCATAACATGCAGTGAAAACCACGGTACAGCTTGCCAGCGGTGAAGAAAGAAAAAAGTAAGTCCTCAAGACAGGTCAAAGACGGAAACTCGGGCTTGTGGATTATTTGTTTGAATCTCGTACGTATGCCAAATCGCATCTACCGCCATCATCTGTCAACAGATCATAGCTTTATATGGGATGCTTTCCTGACGTAGACCAGTAAACGAGTAATGTTCAGTGTGAGTGGCGGTGGTTACGTAGAAAATGCCTGAGGAACACCGGCCGATATGTGCGCTAATGAATGTGCTTAGCTATTGAAACATTACGTGTATCGGCCACCAGGCATTACACATCGTCATAATCTGTTGAACCGAATCGCTCTTGTTGCTATGCACACACTGAAGTAGACAAAATTCTGTAAACATCACGGCCTACTTTAGTGTGTACATGATAACAAGAGCGATACAGTAAACAGATGTCGTTGTGTAATGGCTGGTGGCCGATACATACTGAATTAAATAATAATTTTTATTGATCTGCAGATGGTTCGTCAATGAGCAGAAACTAGTAATCAATAAAGAAATTTTAGCGATCTTGACGTAAGATTTTTTATCGACACATTCTTGGAGAGAAAGCTGCGAGCTCCGGCTTTATACAGTTTCGAGGCTACGTACACAATTCATTACAAGCGTCGTCTCAAAGATAGAGTCTCGTGTAGCTGGTACAACTGTTCAGGACCCAACTCTCATATCTAACACACAACAGTTCAGTCCCTCCGACATGCAATACCACAGCCCATGCAGAGGTAACACAGTCCTCAAGAGCCGAGAGACGAGACACGAAGGTCAGAAAATTCTCGTTCGCCTTATTATGCGGTGTCTTCCGTGCAGTAACATAGCTCTCTGTGGGAGGTCAGCAAAGGTCTTTCCCGCTAACAGCCTCGTCTTTTTTTATTAATTAGATGCGGTCGATATGAAATTATTTCCTTGTAATATGGCGGGAGATATTTAATACTCTGCATTTCTCTACTAATTGTATGTCTAATTACCGTCACGTAAGTGTTTCATTACACTTGATAATAAATACTGTTATTAGGCTAACGCCTGTGTTCTGTCTCACGTTAGGGATCACGAGATGGAGAATCTGTGTGTGTTTTTTTGAGTAACTTCAACGAATCTGCGAACGATCACGACTTTTTAATCACGCCGTGATCGCTAAGCCTCATGTTACTCCACCGTTTAGACAATGCTTTGTTAGTTTTGTTTCCTAGTTTGCCATTTCGCTCTGGGAAATTTTGATTTCGCATTGCTTATCTTCAGAAACGTGCCGATACTTCTTTTTGGAGCAATGTTTTAGGCTGCAATTAAATGGGAAGAAGTAATAAGATGTATTCACTTTCGACAGTACCTGACCCTTTCTTAATGCCACACGGTCGCCTGGGAGAACCTCGATCGACAAATACCTGCTGAATGGACTGGTTGCGTAGGTACCTTTTCTACAGGAATACGCAGGTCACCTCCTCTCCAAGTGTGTGATTTCTTCTGTTAGAATTTCGTTGAGATCTTTCTAGTTCCAGCAACGCAGCCACAGATGGGAAAGTTCAATACCACAGCCTCTGCAGAGGTAACACTAGACTTGCCCGAGGGGACTATCGTTTCGACGTCCATGGTAACACACATAGGGGTGAAATTACGAGAAGCTCAGCACTTAATCAGACAAACTGCATTACGAGGAAAACTAATAAATAATATGAAAAGATATTTTCTGTGTTCTAAGGTGGCAGTTGAGCTCACTGAGAGAAATTAAAGCCACACTTAAAAATGTCCGTTCCTCTCATATATGTACTCCAGAAGAACAACGTTCCGTGGTAAGTTTTTTGTTATCCGTAGAAAGGAAACAGACCAACGTTATGCTTTATAATGTTGAAACAGCGTTGTGAAAATTGTACGAGGGCGTGCTGAAAAGTAATGCTTCTGAATTTTTTTGTGAACACTCCTAAAGCTTTTTAAATAAAACGATCGTTTTTCTTCAATGCTATGCCGCTAGAGGGCTCCGAATTGTAGCATGTAACATGGCGGTGAGTAACGTACCTATGTCGGTGCGTGAGATGCAGCGTGCTGTAAACGAGTTTCGAATTCCAGGAGTTCGTCCATACATGAAGCACCCTATTCTTCAGCATGACAACGCCAGAACACACGCGAACGCTGCAACGTCTACAGCAATCCGACGCCTTCGTTTCACTGTCTTCGATCATCTTCCATACAGTCCCGACTTGGTGCCATCCGATTTTCATCTGTTTCCAGACCTTAAAAAACATCTTCGAGGACATCACTTCGATAGTGATGAAGAGGTGCAAGCAGAGGTGAGGTTGTAGCTCGGTGAACAAGAGTCAAACATTCTACAATGAAGGTAGCAACAAACTGATCTCTCGTTGGGAGGAATGTGTTCGTCGCCAAGTTGAGTATGTTGAGAAATAAATATGTAGCCATGAAGATAAAGGCGTAGAATGTTAACAACGAATGTTTTATTCAAAAAGTTTTAAAAGGTTTCACATTAAAATCTTGGAGGCACTGCTTTTGAGCACTCCGTCGTATAAGCCGCGGAAACATTTGTAAGGAAATTGATAGTTTCAATCGGACATGGCGAGAATCGTGAAAATTCACCGCACAGCACAGTTATCACTGTCGCAGTGGTAACGAATTACTAACTCGCATCAAGACGGAAAGACACGCTGAAAGATCGTGGCTATTGTTGACTCGTGAAATCATTCATAACGAATTATTCCAATTTTATAAAGACTGCCATGTCCACATTTGTTCTGAACTTAAAGTACGGTTTTTACTGGAAGATAGTGATGTCCTAGACCCCACTATGAAACGTGGAGTTCCCATTATGCACCCATGGTCAAGTTTTGAATGGAGACGTTTGGATTCGCCGAATAAAAATTGCAAATGTAAAGAGCCTGCCAGTAAACTTATGCTGGTTGTCTTTGGAACATTTAAGGCCACAGTATTCATGACTGTTTACAAAGATAACTACTGTGAAGAGTAACCGTGAATTTAACTTGTTTCGGAATGAAATGAAACTTACAGTGGGTATAAAATGTGTGGATTGTGTTTCACGCCCACCTTCTTACCGTCAGGAAATCGGAGAGATGACGGAGAGTTAGATGCCTTATCCACCTTACGTTCCTGAGGTTCTGCCATCGATATTCATCTGTTCAGCCCTGCAAAAAAATTAATTAAATAAAAATACTACAAAATAAAAAATTACGTAGCACCTAGGTCTAAAACATCCACGCGGTCAAAGGCAAGAAAGCTCACTTACCGATGGGACGTTTTCTTTAATATTGCTGGAGACTATATCGAAAAGTAATGTAAGTTCTAATGCTGCCGAATAAATTTTTAACACCTTTTTGTCCCGATATTTACTGAAAGTCCTTCGCGAGATCGGTGTAAAAGACTGGAACTCTGACGTGATGATATGAGAACGTGTTTACATTCCATTTTGGTGAAAATATAGCGTTTCGAAGCCGTACATTAATTTGTAGTCAATCTCGTTGCAGTGTATGTAAAGGTGTAGTTGTTGGTAACAGAGAAAACTCTACATTACTTACAATTTCAGGTTTTTTTCTTTTAGTGTACTACTGATCTCAAACAACTCAAATTCCAGATTTCAGGTGGTACAGGAAATGCTTTAGATTTCTTCATTCCACACCATTGCGACTGAGTTAAATGAAAGTGAAACGAAAACGAAATCTGGAACACACGGTGAAAGATTGTGTTGGAGAAAAATGCTCAAGACCAGTTGGATACATCATTACCTACACGAAGAGGTATCACATCGAATAGGGGAGAAAAATGTTTTACGACACAAATTGACCAAAAGAAGAGCTAGACTTTTAGGACATTAGAGTGAATAGCCGAAGTGTGCGGGGTAAAAATTAAGACGGCAGACCAAGGTCTGATTACAGGAAGCACTTTCAAATGTATGCATGTTTCAGAAATTATGCAGATGCGAAGAAACTTGCAAGGGCTACACTAGCGTGGTGACTGGCGTCAGCTAGACGGTTTGCTGAAGAGTACAGCAAACAACACGTACCCGAACTTTATGAACACTTCCATAAACGGATAAAGATCGTTAATGATTGTAGACCGGCGGATATACCTGTATATTTATTGATACTGAGCCAAGTGGCGATGTGGTAAGGCACTAGACTCACATTCGGGAGGAGGATGGTTCAAATCAATGTCCAGCGATTCCTGTATAGGTTTTGTGTGTTTTCCCTAAACCGATTAACGCAAATGCTGGGGCGGTTCCGTTGAACAGAACAGCCGATTCCCTTCATTATCCTTCCCCATTCTGAGCCAGTGAACCGTAGCTAATGATTTCGTCATCGACAGAACATCAAACTGTAACAATTCTTCCTCTTATATTTTGGTATTACCGGTGCTGGATGCCAGGTTGACGAGTTATTTCTCTCACAAAAGGCCTTGAAGTTAAGCTAAGACATGGGAGGACACCAGCCTGAGCCCGCAGCGTAGCGAGGAGTGGCACGGCCTGACCTCGACGAGCGCCGTGCGTCCCTCCGAGTCACGGCGGGCGATCGCGGCCGTCTGTCCGTCAGGCTGGACGCGGCCGATTAATAATTACGGGCCGGGCCCTCATTGTTCCGCAAAGCGGCCGCCATTTATTTATGTCGGAGACGCCGCTTAGCCCAGCCTCCATTAATAAGTCCGTGGGAAGCGCAGCCGCTCCGACACCGCTCTCTGGCGCCCAGCTGGAGCTCAGTCGAGAATTGAAGCTGCTTTCCTTACTCGTCGGGTTAGTTTGTGGACAGTGCAGGTCAGTGAGCGGCCACGGCTGAGCTTTGTGACAGAAAGTCATGTCGTCTCCAAGTGCGGTGAGAGGACCGCTAGCTTGACCTATGTTTTCCAGTGACTTATCGCCTTCAACAGCCATAAACCAAATACAGTACCATTTTACTCTGTTTCGGCTGTCATAATTATCAGAATCAAAATGAATAAAACAGATGCAACATATTACTTCAGGAATGCTACATACACTCTAAGACAATGCACCACTAATAAATTATGCTAATGGCACTGGCATCGGTAAATATGATATAAAAGTACAGAGAATCAGATGACTAAAATTTCAGAAAAACCGTATGATTTTGTCAGGAGTACAAGCTTCACAAACTGAGGAAGTAAGTAGCGCGTTGGCTGACAGAGTTGTTGGATGTCCTCGTGTGGGATATCATCTCACATTCTGTCCAACTGGCGCGTTAGACCGTCAAAATTCCGAGCTGATTGGAGGGACCTGCCCATAATTCTCCAAACGTTGTCAATTGGGGAGAGATCTGGCGACCTTGCTGCTCAACGTATGGTTCGGCAAGCACGAAGACAAGCAGTAGAAATTTTCGCCATGTGTGGACAGGAATTATCTTGCTGAAATGTAAGCCCAGGATGGCTTACCATGAAGGGCAACGAAGCGGGGCGTGGAATATCGTCGACCTACCTCTGTGCTGCAAGGGTACCATGGACGACGAACAAAGGCGTCCTGCTATGAACAGAAATGGCACCCCACGCTATCACTCGCCTTTGTCGGCCCTTATGGCGACGGCTTGGCGTGTGGTCTGGAGTGCTATTTCTTTTCATAGAAGGAACCCTTTGATTGTCATCCGCGGCGCCCTTACAGCACAACGGTAAGTTGACGATATTCTACGCCCAGTTTTCTTGCCCTTCATGGCGAGCTCTCCTGGGCTTACATTTCAGCAAGACAATGTCAACACGCACACGGCGAGAGTTCCTACTGCTTGCCTTTGTGCTTGCCAAACCCTACCTTCACCAGCAAGGTTGCCAGATCTCTCCCAAGTTGACAACTTTTGGAGCATTATAGGCAGAGCCCTCTAACCATTTCGGGATTTTGATGATCTACCGTGCCAATTGGACAGAATTTGGCAGCCGGCCGAAGTGGCCGAGCGGTTCTAGGCGCTTCAGTCTGGGACCGCGCGACCGCTGCGGTCGCAGGTTCGAACCCTGCCTCGGGCATGGGTGTGTGTGATGTCCTTGGGTTAGTTAGGTTTAAGTAGTTCTAAGTTCTAGGGGACTGATGACCTTAGCTGTTAAGTCCCATAGTGCTGAGAGCCATTTGAACCAAGAATTGGGCACATATCCCTTAGGAGGACATCCAACATCTCTATTAAGCCAAGCCGAATAAGTTCTTGCGTAAGGGCCATACAGGAACCAACGCGTTATTGACTTAATCAATTTTTGAAGCCCTTTCTGTCGGATAAATCATCCAATTTTTCTAGAATTGTGATCATTTCTTTGTCTGTGGATGTACATCACATGCACCGCTTTTCGTCCTATTCGGATAATTCTTTCGTGGTGAGTCTAGTTTTTGTCTTGGAGCGTATCTGCACCACCAATAACTACATACTAGGTGTGGTTTCTTCCAGAGATCGCGGTACCACACCAAAGTCGGCAACGCGACTAGGTATCACAGAGATTTGCGAGAACTTGCTGGAATCCGCAACAACGAAAAGGCAATGCTCCTGAAGAGTACTCCTCCCGTCTCAGCCCTGTAGCGCCGTTGCAGTGTGGTCAGTATAGAACCAAGCTAGGAAGACCTCTGTCGATTTCTTATATGGATATGGTGTCTGTTCTTTCGGACATGCCCGAAGTATATAGTTCTGGCAATACCGGCCATGACCTTGCTCTTCTGTGTGGATGCACACATATTACCTGAACTCTTACGGGACTTGGTAAGAATGTCTTCCACGAGTAATGAGTGTGTTGGGTAGGGACACTGCGAGTGTAGTGTGTGGACATATAAGGTGAGAATGTGGGTCTCACGGGAGGCGTGCGCGAGACAGTCCCTGCAGTCGCGTTATCCTCTGTCCCCTCGGTGGCTCAGATGGATAGAGCGTCTGCCATGTAAGCAGGAGATCCCGGGTTCGAGTCCCGGCCGGGGCACACATTTTCACCTCTCCCCGTTGATATATATCAACGCCCGTCAGCAGCTGAAGGTATTAACATATAATTCTAATTTAATTCTGTCCATTTCGGTCATCATAGTGTAAGACCAACGAGTTGTTAAAGTTTTAGATGCCCTTGTGCTGATGTAAATGTCAAACATCGTACCTCAAGAGCACAGTTTACTATTTAGTGCATTAAGTGATGCTTTCATAGCCAATGAAAGTTGTAAATATCCAGTACGCCTGTTGCAAAGAATTGTGTCAAAGTTAAGTAACTCTTTTAGTCATTTATGTAATAAAGTGAAATAATAATTCATGTATGCTTATTTGATGAGCCTCCTCCCAGAACAATCAAAGAACCCACAGTTGTGGCCGGACAATAGAGTTTCGCCTGGTCAATTCACAACAGTAGTTGTTTAGCTTCATCTGCATCTGCACTCCGCGAGCCATTTAATGATGTTTGGTGGAAACTACTTAAGGCACCACTATCATTTTCCTTTACCCCTGCCCATTCACGAATGGTGTATGGGAAGACTGACTATCGATAAACCTCCGTATGAACTCTGATTTCTGTATTTTCTCGTCATCATTTCGTGAGACGTATGTAGGAAGTGGTAACGTTTTTCCCAATTCTTATTAGAATGTATGCTCTCGTAGTGTCAACAGTAAAAGACTGCGTGATGCACAGTGCGCCTCCTGTAACGTCGGCCACTGGAGACTAAACAATTCCGCGACGAAACGCGCCGCTCTTCATTACATCTGTTGTTATCGTCTCTATTAATGCATCTTGATTAGTGTCCCAGACTCTGTAAGAATATTCCAGAATGAGCGGAGTAAGAATTTTTTAAGCCACGTCTTTCATGGATGGATTATAGTTACGTAACATTTTTCCAAATATTTTTGAGTCTGGCATCTGGTTTTCCTACAGATTGTGAAGTTAGTTTGGTGCAGAAGGTTATTCCTTTGTTTTTTTTTAACGGATATTACTGTTTCCAGTGATTTATCAACAGTAGTTTAATTGAATGGTTATGGATATCATGGCTCTCTATTCCTGTTCCGGATCTGCCACCAGTCCCTGCACTAAACGTCCATCTGCTGGCCACACTGCCTTACGCTAGTCTTCTGGTGTGCAACCTTCCTACACAAAACGACATCGCCCGCAGACGGCTTCCGACATTATCAACTGAATCATTAGTATTGTTGTAAACAGTAACAGCTCTACTAAAGTCCTCTGAGGTCTCCGGCCCTGCGTTGGTACACTTTAATTGAGGATGTATAGTGCGAGAAGTTTCACTGTCCACCACTTATTTTATCTCCCATGTTAAGACGTAACAGAAAATGTGATGTGATGTAAAGTACGTCGACTCTCGAAGACGTTGAAAGACGCTCTCTCACCGTAGCTGTTGGCTGGTTGGGACTTCCGTCCGCTTGCTGCGGCGTCTCCAAGCTGCCCGCATTCTACGGCAAGACGCTCGTACAGTGCATTACGCTCATTGCGGCTCTTGCTTAGCTGAGACATACATCTGCTCGCTGCAGTGTCTCCAAGATAACTACCTCCTGACCGTTACAAAAGGGAGCAGATGCTACAGGTAGGTGCACCCAACACAGTATCGAATTCCCTACAGGGAGCAGGCTATACTGGACAGAATGACCTACCCATTGCAAAGACTACACCAAATGTCACTACAGATGGCAAAAGTGAGTGAGAGAACTCAACAGAGATATCCTGCAAATTACATTTACATCTGTCGACTTTTCCATTAAGAACGGTGTGTGGTGTGTGTGTGTGTGTGTGTGTGTGTGTGTGTGTGTGTGTGTGTGTGAGAGAGAGAGAGAGAGAGAGAGAGAGCGTGTTGGACGTCTTCCGATCGGCGAGAAGTCGTACCCGACGTGAATCTGTGCTCCTTCCACACATTTGATGCGTTTCCGGCTGCATTGTAGGCACACCATGTGCCGTTGCACCGGCGCAGCTTTGCTGTGGTGGCATTGTGCGCCTGCCCGATTGTCGTAAAGTCATCTGTATAAAGGTGTCGTTGCCGTTTCGATGTTAAGCAACTCGTTGTTCTCCTTTCCTTCATCATTTTCGTCTATGCTTTCTTTATTCTTAAACGATATTCCGTGCTAAATGTAAAACGCATTGCTTTCAACAGGTCTTCTGCCTCTTTCTTACTGTTGTTGTTGTGGTCTTCAGTCCTGAGACTGGTTTGATGCAGCTCTCAATGCTACCCTACACTGTGCAAACTTCTTCATCTCCCAGTACCTACTGCAACCTACATCCTTCTGAATCTGGTTAGTGTATTCATCTCTTGGTTTCCCTCTACGATTCTTACCCTCCACGCTGCCCTCCAATACTAAATTGGTCATCCCTTGATGCCTCAGAACACGTCCTACTAACCGGTCTCTCCATTTTGTCAAGTTGTGCCACAAACTCCTCTTCTCCCCAATACTATTCAATACCTCCGCATTAGTTATGTGATCTACCCATCTAATCCTCAGCATTCTTCTGTAGCACCACATTTGCAAAGCTTCTATTCTCTTCTTGTCCAAACTATTTATCGTCCATGTTTCACTTCCATACATGGCTACACTCCATACAACTACTTTCAGAAATGACTTCCTGACACTTAAATCTATACTCGATGTTAACAAATTACTCTTCTTCAGAAACGCTTTCCTTGCCATTGCCAGTCTATATCTTCTCTACTTCGACCATCATCTGTTATTTTGCTCCTCAAATAGCAAAACTCATTTACTACTTTAAGTGTCTCATTTCCTAATGTAATTCCTTCAGCATTATCCGACTTAATTCGACTACATTCCATTATCCTCGTTTTGCTTTTGTTGATGTTCATCTTATATCCTCCTTTCAAGACACTGTCTATTCCGCTCAACTGCTCTTCCAAGTCCATTGCTGTCTCTGATAGAATTACAATGTCATCGGCGAACCTCAAAGTTTTTATTTCTTCTCCATGGATTTTAATACCTACTCCGAATTTTTCTTTTGTGTCCTTTACTGCTTGCTCAATATACAGATTGAATAACATCCTGGAGGGTCTACAACCCTGTCTCACTCCCTTCCCAACCACTGCTTCCCTTTCATGGCCCTCGACTCCTATAACTGCCATCTAGTTTCTGTATAAATTGTAAATAGCCTTTCGATCCCTGTATTTTACCCCTGCCACCTTCAGAATTTGAAAGAGAGTATTCCAGTCAACATTGTCAAAACGTTTCTCTAAGTCTACAAATGCTAGAAACGTAGGTTTGCCTTTTCTTAATCTAGCTTCTAAAATAAGTCGTAGGGTCAGTATTGCCTCACGTGTTCCAACATTACTACGGAATCCAAACTGATCTTCCCTGAGGTCGGCTTCTACCGGTTTTTCCATTCGTCTGTAAAGAATTCGTGTTAGTATTTTGCAGCTGTGATTTATTAAACTGATAGTTCGGTAATTTTCACATCTGTCAGCACCTGCTTCCTGTGGGATTGGAATTATTATATTCTTCTTGAAGTCTGACGGTATTTCTCCTGTCTCATAATTCTTGCTCACCGGATGGAAGAGTTTTGTCAGGGCCGTCAGTAGTTCTAATGGAATGTTGTCTACTCCCGGGGCCTTGTTTCGACTCAGCTCTTTCAGTGCTCTTACTTACTGCCGATCCCCTTCCTTACTACCGATCAATAGGGCCACGTCAGCAGGGTACTTCAGCATTAATATCTGTACCCCCTTACGCGTTTATTTCTCTTCAGCGTACAAGTCATAAACATATACCCTGATAAAGGCGACAATACGCCGTCGCAAGCGAGTTGGACGTCGCGCGATGGGCAAGAAGCCGTACCCGACGTGAATCTGTGCGCCCCTCACACTTGGAGCGTGTCCACTTCCGGCTGCATTGTAGGCAGACCGACATGTGCCGTTGCACCGGCGCGGCTTTGCTGTGTTGGCATTGTGCGCCTGGCCGCGTGTCGTGACGCCATTATAAACATGCGTCGCTTGCCATTCATGACGGACGCCCGCGTTAGCGCCATTGTGATTCCCGTCAGCCGGTGCCGGCGCCGTGATGTATCGCCGACGCCCGCCAACACATACGAGCCGGGGATTTAAAGGAATTCGCGCCGCCGACAATTGAGTTATTTGAATTCAAGATACTGATAAAATAGGCGCCCCCGCGCTGAAACAAAGAGACCGGGACTTCTCGGTAGGAGTCATTTGGCTGTCGGCACCCGAAATTACCGCCGTATTTCTACGGACTGAACGACGCCGGGCTTTCAATATTGCTGCACCTAGCCGTAAAATAAAATGAGATTTACCGCCGCCTTCGGCACCGGAGACTCCCATTAATACTGGACGGAATACAAATGAGGGCGCCGACATTCTTTCACGATGTGGCGGTTACTGGCCAGGCACGCTTGACCCTCCGAGGAAGGACTACAGATGCCAGTGTGCCACATAGGTGATTCAGGAATTCCGACTGAAAAGTACTAGAGAAATGATCTGAAGCAATCTGTGTATTTCGAGGTGTGACTTTGGATTTATCCATCACTTCTTCGAAGTGTGTCGATGCGATGTCGAGTTACTGCACGACGCCGGGCAGAAGGTGGGGTCCCATGGCTTTTGTAACCTCAGTGGATATAAGCACTATTTGCTTTTAATTCTATCATACGTTTCAATACTGTAATGTGTATACTACTTTGTATGTTGTTTTCCTGTCTAGAGTACCTGCTTCGCTATGTAAGTTGATTGCTATGCGTTTTTTAACGTCAACAATTGGCAGGAATACTAAAAAGGTTGTCCGTATCAAAAATCATTAGGCAAGAGGAATGAAACTTACTTTGTCCATCATAAATGAGGTTATCTACCTGGTGATCAAAAACTCAGTATAAATTTGAAAACTTAATAAACCACGGAATAATTAGATAGAGAGGTAAAAATTGACACACAAGCTTGGAATGACATGGGGTGGTTTTATTAGAGCAAAAAAAAAAAAAAAAAAGAATTGCTAGACGCGTGAAAGATCTCTTGCGCGCGTCGTTTGGTGATGATCGTGTGCTCAGCCGCCACTTTCGTCAAGCTTGGCCTCCCAGGCCCCAGACCTCAGTCCGTGCGATTATTGGCTTTGGGGTTACCTGAAGTCGCAAGTGTATCGTGATCGACCGACATTTCTAGGGATGCTGAAAGACAACATCCGACGCCAATGCCTCACTATAAGTCCGGACATGCTTTACAGTGCTGTTCACAACATTATTCCTCGACAACAGCTATTGTCGAGGAATGATGGTGGACATATTGAGCATTTACTGTAAGGAACATCATCTTTGCTTTGTCTTACTTTGTTATGCTAATTATTGCTATTCTGATCAGATGAAGCGCCATCTGTCGGACATTGTGTGAACTTTCGTATTTTTTTGGTTCTATATAAAACCCCATCTCATTCCAAGCATGTCTGTTAATTTGTACCTCTCTATCTGCAATATTCCGTGATTTATTCAGTTTTCTCCTCCAGGGGGTCCACAACTCTTTTGTGGATACGTGCGTGGCGAGCACGGGGCCCCGAGCTATTGCAGCCTTCTTTCTCTTCAGGAGTGCATTTCCTTCCCCTTCCCCTCCTTTCCCCTCCTTGCTCCTTTCCCGTCCCCCTCTCCTCTCCCTCTCTTGGTGTCCTTGCTTATGTTGGCCCCCGCTATCCTCCTGGTTCTGTTGGTTTTACAATTCGGCTTTGTTGCGTAATCATCTCCTCCTTTTGGCATTCCTTGGTCCGCCTCTGGGGTTTGACCTCCATTACAAAATTTCTCCTTCGTAGTGTGAGCCATTTGGGGAAGAGCGCCTTACCTAGTGTCTCCGACGTGCGCCCTCCTAGTACATTCCACCTGTTCTTTCACGTCGTTGTCTGATGCTAGGGTGCATAGCCAGCACAGTAGCCACCCCGTGTGGTGGGGTCGCTATGTACCCTTTTGGTTGAGCCCCCTGAACACACAGGGATCACACTTCTGATACCTGAGCTGTGACCTCCTCATGCATGCCTTGGAGTGGTTGCTCGTCATCCTGGAGCATCGGAACTCCCGGCAGTGGCCGCCGTGCCAGACGGCTCTTGCTGTGGCTGGGTGGCGCCCGTGAGGAGAGCCCCTGATCGGAGTGGGTGGTATCAGGGCGGACACTACGCACATGAAACGCATACGGGTCCAGAACTCTGGCCGTTCTTCTGCGGCCGTCTCTCTGCGTGGAACTGATTCTTCAAGTGCTGCTTCTCTTGCCCCTTCGGCCTTCCCTTCCATGGCTGCCCCCTGGGAAGAGGATCAGGCCCGTCGGCTAGGGGCGAAACCTTTCCCCCGTTATCTAGTTTGCACCAGGACAGATGGAGATACTTTCACCAATACCAAACCTTTATTCTTTGTGGAACACATTGAAGACAAGTTTGGCGAAGTGGACTCCCTGAGCAAGATGCGGTCGGGTTCGTTGCTGATCAAAACTGCTTCAGCTGCCCAATCTGCGGCCCTTCGTGCCTGTACCTATCTTGGCACAATTCCTGTGTCCATTACCCCCCACCAGTCTCTAAATATGGTACAAGGTGTGATTTTTCACAGGGACCTCATCCTTCAAACTGATGAGGAACTTCGGGACAATCTCGGACGGCGGGGTGTTCACTTTGTTCAGCGTGTTCAGAAGGGTCCTAAGGACAATCGCATTGATACTGGTGCATTTATCCTGGCCTTTGAAGGGGATACCCTCCCTGAGAAAGTTAAGATTATGGTTTATCGATGTGATGTGAAGCCGTACATCCCACCTCCTATGAGGTGTTTTAAGTGCTTGCGTTTTGGACACATGTCTTCCCACTGTTCACAGGCCCCTCTCTGTGGTGACTGTGGACCACTCCATGAGGGGAGTCCCTGTGTTCCCCCTCCTGTGTGTGTAAATTGTCATGGTAGTCATTCTCCACGTTCACCAGGTTGCCCAGTATATAAGAAGGAAAAGAAGATACAGGAGTATAAGTCCCTCGATCGTTTAACCTACACAGAGGCCCGTAAGAAATATACACGTCTTCACCCTGTGTCCATGACATCTCGTTACGCCTTGGTTACATCTTCACCCCTTCCTTACCCCCATCCCGGACCCCTCTCCTCCCCCTCCCCTGCGGCTCCCACACCTTCTCCTCTGGGCGCTGCGCCCCCTCCCCAGCCGGAGAAGTATCCCACTCCTTCGGCGTCTGCCGGTCAAGGGCGCCTCTCCCGGGATTCCCCTTCCCGGCACCTTCCAGGCCAAAGGTCTGCTGCCGCGCGACGACCGCGAGAGCCGCGGTCTGTCGGCCCCCAGGTCGCCCGGTCTCTTTCTGTTCCTGATCTTGCTGCAGCTGGCTCCTTTATGCCACACAGCCCTCCTCGATCTCAGCCTGAAAAGAAGAAGAAACATAAGTCCCGGGACAAAGAGCCTCTGGTTTCCCCGGAGGTCCCTTCCCCGACTTCACAACCGGATTCTGACCTGTCGTTCATGGATGTCGCCCCCTCCTTGTCGGTGACGGGTGGGGACCCGGCGGTATGACACTTTAGGGTGTTCAGCCCCCATTTAAATCATCGTTCTGTGGTTCTCCAATGGAATTGTAGTGGATACTATCGTCACCTTTCGGAATTGAAATCCTTCTTTCGTCCTACTCTGCAGCTTGTGTGGTTCTCCAGGAATCTCATTTTACTGATGCTCACTCACCGACCCTCCGTGGGTTCCGTGTTTTCTGTCGAAATCGGGTCGGACCCCTGCGGGCTTCTGGTGGTGTTTGTACGTTGGTCCGTACAGACATTGCTAGCACGTGGATTCCTCTTCAAACTACATTGGAAGCGGTTGCTGTTAGACTCTGCGGTCACAGTCTGCAATCTTTATCTCCCTCCTGACAGGACTCTTACACCTGCTGCCTTAACTGCCCTTCTTCAGCAACTTCCTCCTCCCTTCCTCCTCCTTGGGGATTTTAATGCTCATCATCCCTTGTGTGGCAGTGACTTTCCGTCTAGGCGAGGTCTTCTTATAGACCAGTTTATTGCAGACCACGACTTGTGCCTTCTTAATGATGGCTCCCCTACTCATTTCAGTGCCGGTCATGGTACCTTTTCTGCCATTGATCTTTCTCTTTCTTCTCCCTCTCTCCTCCCTTCATTACACTGGTCGCCACACGACGACCTTTGTGATAGTGACCATTTCCCGTTGATTATCTCGCTCCCTTCCCGCTCCCCGGTGGACAGGTTACCTCGTTGGTCTTTTCAACGTGCCGATTGGCCTCTATACACTGCACAGGTCGTGTTTTCTCCCTCTTTGTCGGGATGTATTGATGACGTCCTACGTGACGTGTCTGACGCGATTGTTCGCGCTGCTAGCCTTGCTGTCCCGCGCTCATCTGGGCCATTTCGTCGCCGGCAAGTCCCATGGTGGAGTACGGCCATTGCCATTACCATCCGTGATCGCCGTCGAGCTTTGCAACACTTTAAGAGGCACCCATCCGTAGCCAGCCTTACTACCTTTAAACGCCTCCGCGCTAAAGCCCGTTATCTAATCAAACAGAGCAAGCGGATGTGTTGGGAACGATTCGTTTCTTCCCTTGGTTCTACTGTCCCTCTGTCACGGGTATGGGCTACACTTCGTTTTCTCCAAGGTTGCCATCGGCAGTCCACCCTCCCAGGCCTTCACCTCCCAGATGGCCTTTGTACGGACCCATTAGTTCTTGCAGAACATCTTGCGACCCATTTTGCAGTGGCATCAGCATCAGCCTCCTATCCAGCTGCTTTCCTTCACCAGAAACAGCGGGCTGAAGCTTCCACCTTATGTTTCACCCCTTGTGAGTCAGAATCTTACAACGAACCTTTTACTGAATGGGAATTTCTTTCTGCTCTATCTTCTTCTCATGATACGGTCCCTGGCCCAGACTACATTCATAACCAACTGCTTCAACATCTCAGTGCTCCACAACGGCAACATCTTCTTCGGGTGTTTAACCGTATCTGGCTCCAGGGTGACTTCCCTTCTCAGTGGAGGGATAGCATCGTGGTTCCTGTCCCTAAGCCTGGTAAGAACCCCCTATCTGTTGACAGCTATCGGCCAATTAGTTTGACCAATGTTGTTTGTAAGTTATTTCAATGGATGGTAGCCCGTCGGCTCAATTGGGTCCTCGAATCTCGGGATCTATTGCCCCTTACCAGTGTGGCTTTCGAGAGGGACGGTCTCCAATCGATCATTTACTTCGCTTGGAATCCGCAGTTGGGCAGGCTTTTTCCCAGCGCCGCCATTTGGTTGCAGTGTTTTTTGACCTTCGCAAGGCCTATGACACGGCCTGGCGCCATCACATCTTACTTACCCTTCATCAGTGGGGTCTTTGGGGCCCACTCCCGATTTTTATCCGCCAGTTCCTGTTCCGTCGGTCATTCAGAGTTCGAGTTGGTACTGTTTTTAGTTCTCCACGGACCCAGGAGACGGGCATCCCACAGGGTTCTGTCTTGAGTGTCCTTTTTTTCCTCATTGCTATCGATGGACTTGTGGCCTCTGTCGGTCCGTTGGTCGCCCCTGCCCTGTATGTGGATGATTTCTGCATTTGCGTTAGTTCCTCCTCGATGGCATCTGCAGGACGGTTGCTCCAGGGATCTGTACGGCGTGCCTCTGCATGGATCGTCTCACACGGGTTTCAGTTCTCTCCTTCAAAATCGCGGGTGCTCCACTTCTGTCGCCGTACTACGATCCACCCTGATACAGAGCTCTATCTCGATGCAGAACGATTGCCTGTGGTCCCACAGTTTAGTTTCCTGGGTCTTCTTTTCGACAACACGCTCACTTGGCTGCCCCATGTCAGACTCCTGAAGGTAGGATGTTTCCGTAAACTCAGTGTCCTTCGCTTCCTTGCCCACTCCTCTTGGGGTCCGTCTTTATCGTGCTCTAGTTCTGTCTCGCTTGGACTATGGTTGTCAAGTTTATGGTTCAGCTGCTCCTTCCACACTGCACGTGCTAGATCCAGTCCACCATCGTGGTATCCGTTTGGCCATCGGTGCCTTCCCTACTAGCCCTGTTGATAGTCTCCTGGTTGAAGCTGGGATCCCCCCCCCCCCTTTCCGTTCGGCGGTCCCAGCTTCTGGTGTCTTATGCACTCGCTATCCGTTCCTCTCCCACTCATCCTTCCTATTCTATCCTGTTCCCAGACCATGGACGTCACCCACCCGACTCCCGCCCACGGGCGGGTTTACTGGTTGGGCTCCGCCTTGCGTCTCTTTGCCGTGATTTTTAGCTTCCTTCTTTGTCCTGTCTTCCTCGCTCCCTCCCCTCCACCCCCGCCCCCCCTTGGTTAGTTCCTCGGCCTCGAATTCGGATGGATCTCCGCCGAGGTCCGAAAGATTCCATCTCCCCGGTGGTGTTCCGTTCCTTTTTCCTCCACATTTTATGGGAGTTTCGGGGTGCTGTTGTTTTTTACACTGATTGCTCTAAATCTGCTGATCGTGTGGGGTATGCCTTCACGTCCTCTGTTGGAACGGAAAATCATCTGCTGCCACCAACATGTAGGGTGTTTACTGCGGAATTGATGGCAATTTCCCAGGCCCTTACCTTTATTAAACAGTCCCAACACAACCGCATTTTGTTGTGTACGGACTCGATGAGTGGCCTTCTTGTTATTGACCGCTGTTTTTCGCGCCATCCCTTGGTATCTGCCATCCATGACCATCTCGCTGATATTCACCGTGCTGCTTGTGCCATTGACTTCCTTTGGGTCCCGTGGCCATGTGGGTATCCCGGGTAATGAGCTCGCTGATCGTTTGGCTGGGGGAGCAGTCACTTACCCCCCGTTTTCTGTAACCCCTCCTGCAGCGGATTTACGGCTTCATATCAAATCCCACTTCGCACAGTCATGGGCCAATTCTTGGGAGGCTACTCCCCTGTCTAATAAACTTCGTGCGATTAAGGTGACACCAGGCCCGTGGCGTTCTTCCTTTCGCCTCTCCCGAAAGGACTCGACCACATTGTGTCGTCTCCGCATTGGCCATACCAGGCTGACCCATGGTTTTCTTTTGCGTGATGAGCCACTCCCCCCCCCCCCCCCCCTTTGTGGTTGTGGAGCCTTCCAGTCAGTAGCCCACATTTTGGTTGAATGCCCCCTTCTTTTGGCTCTGCGTGCTAAGTACAGACTCCCCCACACTTTACCTATGATGTTGGCTGACGATTCCCGGATGGTCTCTCTGGTTCTCGGTTTCCTCTGGGAAAGTGGTTTTTATTCTCAGTTTTAAGGTTTTTAATCTCTCTCTGGTGTTGGGGCAGGGCGGTGAGTGTTTGGGTGTCTCCCACTGTACGCCGTGTTCGGAGATTCCCGATTCACCTCCCTGACCGAGATCCTCTTTTCTTCCCCTTTTACTCTGTTTTTACCCTTTTTTTTAAGGATTGGTTAGTCTCCTTTTCCCATACGTACTTCTACATTCTAGCGGTTGCACCTTTTAAGGCACAGCTGGTCTTGCCTATGCTGCTTCAGCATAGCGTTGGGTTCGTTCTCTTGCTGACTTCCCTCATTTTGTTTTAACCATTGACAACATGACTGTCCTTTTACGTTTTTACCTTTTTCCCTTTTATTGTTCTGACTTTCTTGAGATGTCCCATTAGCGGAATGGACCATATTTGAAACAAGGGACTGATGACCTTGCTGTTTGGTCCCTTAAACCTCAAACAGCCAACCAACCAACTATTCAGTTTTCAAGTTTATACTGACTTTTTGATCACCCGGTATTTTAAGTGGTATGTATGTGGATGGCTCGTACATGTACTAGCCAGAGTCAGTGACTCTCGCACTGTATATAGACGTTGCGATTCTATGTACGGCAGTTTTAAAACTGTCGAAAACCGTGGTCGAGGTTGAATAAAAACCTGTATTTTGCAATTGGTTGGCTGTTACTCCCTATACACCAATGTCTTGCATGCACAGTTGCTGAAGCGCAGGCATGTTCAAAATCTCATAAATGAGGCCATTTTTAACAAAAACGATGTTCTTAAAACTCTTGAAGAGGAATCCATTAAACGCTTTGTGCTGTGATCAAGAAGCGAAACTTCTGCTGTAAATTTTTTTTAATCTATAAAAAACTTGCACTGATCAGACTAGTTTCCAGAGTACACAGCGACTGACAAAATTTTTTCAGGGAGTTTCAGAGAGAATTGGAGAGAAAAGGGGTAAAGTTTATTTTAAATAAGGTCATTACGTTTTTATGTGTAAATAATTTAGGGGGGTTTTGGTTGGGTTGTTTGGGGGAAGGAGACCAGACAGCGAGGTCATCGGTCTCATCAGGTTAGGGAAGGATGGGGAAGGAAGTCGGCCGTTCCCTTTCAAAGGAACTGTCCCGGCATTTGCCTGGAGCGAATTAGGGAAATCGCGGAAAACCTAATTCAGAATGGCTGGACGCGGGATTGAACCGTCGTTCTCCAGAATGCGAGCCCAGGACTAGTGAAACAGCGGAATGTGAAATATTGTAGGAACTGTTTTAAAAACATACCTTATTATAGTGCAAGCTTCACTGTAGAGCAAGCTAAACAGAAGACACAACGTCTGCCTTAATAACATCGACGGAGATTGCCTACCAACGTCAACACAGCACAGCAAGCATGGTACTAAACGCCTGGTAATAGCAACAGCGACTGCCAGGGATAGTCCTTTATATCTAACGTGATTTGGTGTGTAGGTACCGTCTGCTCATTGGTATAAATTGCGTTATCAGTGCATGCCTGAGAAGTTCTGGCTACTAGCTTCAAAAGAAAAGTAAAACAAGAAATTTTGTAAAATAAGCAATGGAGCTCGCCAGTTACTCATACGTAATCATTGCGTCTGCATAGAATAATCTTACGAACTATTAGTATGTTAGAATGAGGACGCACGTTAAGTACTGAAGAGGATCAGTGATAAGACTGTGATAAGATAGGGGCCTTGGCCGTGGAACGGTATGTAGGTAGCCTTAACAAAGTACTACGCCTCAGTGTTCGTTTGGAAACCTGGGATGCCTAGTTATGTTCGACGGAGTAGAGCGTCGTGCCCAGTAGAGGTTGCTGACCGGTATAAACGGCATACGCTGGACGCGGAGGTAGGCGCTGGTGGCGACGCCCGCCACACAGCACACCTGTGTGTCCACGAGTACGTCCTGAGTAGCTCGTTCGTCTCTTCGACTAATTACACCTCGCGGCGAATAGCTGCGTAACACTTTGCAGTATTCGCCGTTTAAAGATTTTACAGGTATTGCAGTCTCTCATTTCGCTGAGTAAAGCAACTGGGGAAGTCTTGTTAGCTCAGGGAAATAACTTGTCATATCTTACTCACACTGTGAAGGAATACTATTGTCCGTTGAATGCCCCATTTATCAGAAACCAGTAAGAGCAGTGACATATCATGCAGTATACTTTGAAACATGGGGCAGCGCTTCATAAGCAATAAAATCATTTTTAAGAACCTCATGGAAATACGATCAATCTGCTTCCTAATTTTCGACCACTCAGTAAACGGCCTAAAGGGAATCAAAATTTGCAGATCAGGCACTAATTACCCGTCATCTAAAGATGCGAAGTTGTTTGTGTTGTAGTTTGGCACGAAGGCTTAATGGGCAAATGCCAGTCAGCGAGTCCAGTGGTAAGGGTTCGATTTTCAGCCAATTCTCAGATTTTTCTGTCATTTACAGCTGTTTTTTTCATTTCTGTCAGTGTTTTGTTAATGCGAAAAATGCGAGTATTGCGAACTTCAGAGTCCACTTTAAACCATAGTTCCAACATAATTGGATGGTTATGTCAGATCAAAGGGCAGATGAAGGGATGCAGTAGGGGCATGCCTACTAAAGCACGTAAGCACGTGTAGAGTTTAAACCAACGTTTGCGTTGGGACCACCTTTATTGTCATGTGTTGATGGCCTGGATACGATTTTAAGTGGAAGAACGTTTAAACTGTTATAGTGTAAATATACACATCAGAGGCGAAGACTTATTATATTATTTCCAGAGTGAACATTCACTATGGAGCGGAGTTTCCCCTGACTTGAAACTTCCTGTCAGAGTAAAGCACTGCGCTTCCACCGGGACTGTATCCTGGAAGCTTGAGTTCTGTTATTATAATATAATGTTGTTATTATTCCGTACTTTTCCGGATTAGCATGTTCTTTGTGCCTTTCTTTCTTTCTCATTTCAGTCTTCAGCTACTCATGCGCTTCATTTCTCTTTCGGTTAGCAGATTGTTCTCTGAAAAAGCTTCGTTTTCATGAGATGGAAACGTGAAGAAATGCTTCACACTTCACCCTCTTAAAGTATGGTACAGCTCACAGTTGGAAGAGTCGCACTGAACGTAGACCCCCTGCTTCGGATACGTCGCGTCCGCAAGTGGGATTGTACGGCGTTGACAAGTGGCAGCTCTGACTGGTTGGGCCCTCGCTGCCGCTTCTACTGCAGGTGCGATGAGCGTTTCCATAACTGGTGCAGATGGCGGCGCGGCTACCTGTTGCGTATCGGAGAATAAATGGCCGTGCTGCGTTTCACGCCCCCACGAGCAAAACTCACACGCGAGCGTACTACGCGCGACACGCCGCTTAGCACGGGTCCCGGAACCGGGAGGAAAGCCAGCACTCTATAAGCCTGATGAACTGTGTTTCCAAAGACTCAGTGCTACCAAAGCGGGTGCCAGCACATCTCCAGCTCACCTGGAGAAGCAATAAGGCACCTGTTGACATATACACACGTCAAAAAAAGTTTTGCCTCACCCCGGTTCCCAGAACTGAAGATAGACGTTGACTGTAGATATTGTGTCACAGACGCAGTCCCTTTGACTGTTCAGAGATCTCACTAAACCCGCCCAAAGATGTAAGCAATCATGCATGAGCAGCGCCTATTAGACGGAGGGGTCTTGACAGCGAATCAGTTCCAGTCATTCCACGGTAATATATTTTCCAAAACCTTTTGTTTTTCGACCTGATCTTTAACAGTAGTAGATTTCATATATCGACGGTCCAGTGACATTATTCCACCTCTGTTGTGTTGCAGTACTTTCAGGGCACGCCAAGAACCGAAAAAAATCTAAAAATTCGAGAAAAACTATAGAAAGAATGAATATATGAGTGTCAACTAAGGAAATGTTTCTCGGTGGACCCTGCGTAAGTCTCAGCACTTCTACACTTTCTTAATTTGAGTCACCAGCAACTTTTTCAACCGAGAGGCAGTGTTAAACTCCTCGCTACTCCAAAGCGAAATATTAAAGCCGTCCAGGTATTCAACTGCAGTCAGAAAGAGTTAGAGATCCGACCACTGGATTGAACAGTATTACGTGGCCATCAGCATCATCGGTCATCATCTTAGACCGAAAATCTCGTATATAATTCAGACACATCCGCAATCAGCAAACATTCACATCTACACAGTTTAGGAGCGACAAGGATGGAGGCGGATCACATCTCAGATTCATTTTCACTGTCAGATCTAAAACCCTTCAGATCACTCTCATAGCACTTCTTTATATTTAAATAGGAGTAATACTAAGAAACGATATGGAACAGGACGAACTTATAAAATTTGTTGTGAGCATGGTGGATGGAATACTTCAATTTGTTGGAAGAATTCTGGAAAAGTGTGATGCACACAAGAAGCCTGTGCGACTAAAACTACAGTAGTTATTCCGGCGTGGTAAGCTGGCCGCCTGAAACATTTGAAGATTTGAGTGGGATAATCCTTTTCAAAACAACACACAGAATTATGTTTTTGATGTGAGCTAGCCATACATTGCATATCGTTATTGCGCTCAAATCTAAAATAATATGGCAGTCGATGGTGTGTCCACCCACACTACAGCAATAAAATGCAATGCAAAATACCATATTCATTTTTACAAGAACACTCGGAGTATTTGCTGTACTGGTGTCATGTTAGCTGGAACAGACAAGTGGCCTGTGCGACTACTTACTCTCTCACGTAGCTCATAACCGGAATTGTTACGACTCGTTCGTCGGGTCGGTCTCATAATGTTTGTCACGAAAAAGCTCATATTTTTAGAGACAATGTCGTTAGGGAGGAAGCTACAAATTAGCTGGCTTTCTTGCACTTTTGGGGGGAGCGGATTCGTTAACTGTGCGCCAAACCTGCATTCCGTGACTCCTTTCGGTGTCGAGTTAATTATGGACCTGCGTCTGAAAGTGGTCGTTTGCTTTCACTCGTCGCCGTTTCGTTTAAGTGGAACTAGCAGCGCCTCGTGACACCTCTTCCACCCAGGTGCGTGGTGCGCATGATATTTCTCTTTTATTACTGGCGTTCTGTAAAACGTCCGGTTTTAGTTCGTGTTACCAACGTTTAAAACGTACGACACAGGCGTGCAGTGGCGCCCACATTTACATAACATGGTCTCTCTGCTGGATCTACAGGGTGCTGGAAGCGCGCGGATTACGTTCCGGGGAGTTATTTCTATAGTTTTGAGTGGAGAGGATGGAATTTCTTAGAATAATGATATGAGCCAAAAGGCATCCCACATTGTACATGATGGAAGGCTGGAGTACTTTAACATTGTACATAACGAAAGGCTGGAGCACTTCACGTTAACATTTTGAATGTTTTTGTGATTCTATAACTCTGGTCGTTCACCTTTTTTCTTTCGTTCTGTCAGCTTCTCAGATTAGCGATATTGCTAAGCAGTGGTGCATATTTGTGTACTTGTGGCAGGATGTGTCTAGGCGATTTATTCGTACTTATATTGGACTCCACACTCTACTTTCCTTTCCTCTCCAGCGAGAGGTATCGATACAATGTGCGGCAGTTTCAATAATTTTGTAATGGCATCATTTAAATCATGAAAAGTTTTATTTTAATTTATGATGCATTGGTGACGCATAGTATTTCAGCACTTCCGGTCTGATATATATACCTCTTTGTGATCATTTCTCGCTTATTTGACTCGTTATTTCACTGTATTATCACGATGATTGCATTTTACAGCGTGGAGGGTAAAAATCGTGGAGGGAGACCAAGAGATGAATACACCAAGCAGGTTCAGAAGGATGTAGGTTGCAGTAGATACTGGGAGATGAAGAAGCTTGCACAGGATAGAGTAGCATGGAGAGCTGCATCAAACCAGTCTCAGGACTGAAGACCACAACAACAAACGACTTCTGTATCGAGGATACACCTTATTGGATATTAAGAGGTAATGACAAACCATGGCAAAAACGTAAAGGAAAGCGAGAAGACAACACTAGAAAATACGAAGAAGAAATGTGGATGCTTATAGGTGAAGATTCTAATGCGTGGAGAAGTGTGGAAAGTCTTCGTTCAGCAGCGGACGTAAAATCGTGGCAATGATGGCACTGTATGAAATTCTTGAACTTTGCCTTTAAATACATTGGTCAATAGTCTTTTTTTGTTTGACTCCTGTCTTGCATAGTCTCCTGAATTTTAATGTCGACCACAATATGTGGAACGTTTGCCAGGAAAACGCGTTAGGTCCTCTTCTGTTGCCATAGTTCTCCATAATGCTCTAAATCGGACATTATATTAATAAATGGAATGGTAGTGCATCTGACGGGCGTAAATACTGGAGGAGTATTTTCCTGTTCCCCTTCGTTAGAGGGATAAAGAATGGCTAGGTTGTCAAACCGTCTGTCTCGAATAAACGTTTTCTAAATTTGCAAGGTTTCGCGAGAACAGCGTCGTCTTTCTTCCAAATGAATATATCTGTTACACTTTGATACGGGCTGTATCGACCTGCTCGGTTTCTAGCAGCACGTCGCTCAATTCGTTCGGTATGTATTGTCTTGCTGAGTCCGGACGCTGGAATAATTACTGTAGTTTTAGTCTCACCTGCTTCTTGTGTGCATCACACTTTTCCAGAATTCTTCCAACAAATTGAAGTATTCCATCCACCATCCTCACAACACAAGTTCATCCTGTTCCATATCTTTTCTTAATGTTACTCCTATTTAAATATAGAGAAGTGCTACGAGAGTGATCTGAAGAGTTTTAGATCTGACAGTGAAAATGAGAATTTATATTTTCAGAAACCTTTTGTTTTTCGACCTAATCTCCTTCAACAGTAGTAGATTTCATATAGCGACGGTCCAGTGACATTATTCCACCTCTTTTGTGTTGCTCTGAAAGTTCTTAGTTTGACGAAAAACGTTGAACTGCATTGAAGACTTTTGTGTTTCCAGAAGAGACGGAAGTGTGAAGGAGAAAAATCACCGAAATCGGGCGTATGTGATGACACTTCGAAGCACAGGTCCCTCAACGTTCCCATTGCGAAGACAGTGTTCATAAACTGTCGTATGGATTCGATAGGCCGTGAACAGGAGCGGCACCCATCTTTCACAAAACTTTTACGTGTGCAATTCTTCGCACAAAATTTAGCCAACACGAGCTTTAGAAATCCTTACAATATTGTCACCTTTGTGCGAAATTATGTCTACCGATATCATATAGTGGACTTTTTCAACGATTCCTGGTGCGGCTGCACTTCTCAGATGACCTCCACATGGCTCATTTTGGGCACTTTCATGGCCTCGTTTAAATTCGACAGCCCATGAACGTTTGATATTTTCTCAAGTGTTCAGCCGGACGTATCGTCAAAATGGTTCGATTTTCGGTAAGCTGACTTGTTTCCATCTTGAGGCGGTTCCCAGGGCCGTCTGACTGACACCACCTGTTTGACTACCCGAGACCATTAGAAAATCATCAGACGCCTGCAAATCGTACAGTTTCTTTTACAGAAAGCTTTATTACAGCACGTTATTCTCCACTGCCGAAAATTAACACTCTGCGCCTTATTCAAACAGCTAATCTAGAGCCAATTATCGAACATAGGGACTTGTAATACGGCGTCTGTTAGAAGTTGTGCCATCGTCTGACGAAAAAAAAATGTCGCGCACCGAATGCTGCGATCCACGGGCAAAAACAAGAACATTTCAGCCACCCTCGTAAAGACATTCACGTCTAGTAATCACATATGTGTTTATGCATTTCCTTACTATCATCCAACGACGATATTTCGCTTAACACATCAGAACGGTCATGGAACAGTGTTGGTTCAAATGGTTCAAATGGCTCTGAGCACTATGGGACTCAACTGCTGAGGTCATTAGTCCCATAGAACTTAGAACTAGTTAAACCTAACTAACCTAAGGACATCACAAACATCCATGCCCGAGGCAGGATTCGAACCTGCGACCGTAGCGGTCTTGCGGTTCCAGACTGCAGCGCCTTTAACCGCACGGCCACTTCGACCGGCATGGAACAGTGTGACAGATCTGAACTTTGATAAATTCTTTATGTACATCGGGAAGATTAGAAGTCCTATTATGCTCCGTTGGTTCAAGCGCGATGTTACCTTTGCTGTGAGTCATGAGCCTATTGTAAGATCCTAGACTGGCTTTAGGGAGCACGGCGATTCAGGTTTCTGAGCGGTGATCCAAATTTTGGTTTTCCGTACAGAAGGAAAATGCTGGGAAGGTTCCTTTGGAAAGTAGTAGGCCGAATTCATCCCGAGTTGTCTGTAACGGCCTCGTCGTCGACGGGACGTTGAACCGTAATCGTCCTTCCTTCCTTCCTTCCTTCCGATGTTACTTCCTTTTCTGTAGAACATAGATATCGACATCTAAATGTGTTGAGACAGTAGGTGGAAGTGTTCACTGTCTCAGAAATCTACAGATAACAGTCATTGAATGCTGGCCCTATTTTGACTGGACCGAAGGTTGGAATCACTCCCCTTGTAGAAAGTCGTTCAGGGGGCCTGAAGATAGCGTGCCATGTCCCCAAAAGTGGTAGCGCAGTTAAATAACAATTTGGAAATGTAGACGGCTAAAGGTGTTTGGTTTGACATTTTCTACATGAGTACCCTGCATTTTAGACTTCATTGTGTGGCAGACTGTGCACAGAACCCCTTCCACACTGCTTCTCTGCCGTTCCACTCCTGCACAGTGGGGGAAAAATGGACATCTAAATCCTTCCGTGAGAGCCCTGTTTTCTTTTGTTTTATCGCGATAGCAGTTTCTCCACTAGACTAGAACCTTTCAGATATGTCATGTGCCTTCAGGGTTCTATCCGATTCAATGTCAGTTTTACACTTTCTAAGGCACAAGAGGCGGAACTGCAAAACGAGCAATCTCATTTTCGTAATCATTTGTGAAATTCGAAGTCAGACGATAGATTTGCTATGGATTAACGCTCATTGAGCCATCATTCATAATGAGGAAGCCGACATTCTTACTAAAGAAGCCATAAAATCTGCAAATTTAAGCAACCTCAAATTTCGCGTATTGAATTGTACCGTCTGGCCACCCAGAAAGAAGTCTGGAACATCCTTAGTTCTTCAAGAGAAGATATTATGCCTTCGTTCAGCGTGTTATTCCACGGAGACCCAGGTTTCGCGATGTTCGGCTACCCAGATAACTGATATCCACTGTCTGCCGCATGAGCTTCAGCGAGAGAAGTTTTCAGATGCACTTCACCGCTCTTGAATTTCTGCACAAAACTCCATTCTGTGACTGCACTAGCGCTACAGAAGGTGACATCGAGGACATCCTTTCCGGTCGTGCTAAATGGTAGAGGCAGGGTCAATCATTTTTGGAGCAGCTTTGTCTTCTGACAGTAGAGTTTCGTTCCAACACCACCGTTCTAATTTCTTTGAGTAGTCCCACATATACTGAAGAGCTTTTTAAATTTTTTACAACCTGCCAAGATATCTTTATAGTAATAATGCAGCACTGGGAACTATGCTGGCCGTTGTTTCAAGTTCATATACATTTTGTATGTTCAGTTATTTCAATTTAGTCTCGAAACTTTCGTATTTTTATTGCTCTTGTTCCTTTTATTCTTAAATCTGTGGTGCCAGAACAATTAAGTTCGTTGGACAATCGTGTAAAATTTTATGCGGCACTTCACAAATTTCTTTTTTGGTTTTATACTTGTACCTTTATTTACATTTGTGTCTGAGCACCTTTGTTAATTATTAATATTGTTTTACAGTTTCTTTTAAATCACCAAAGAAATTGTAAAATGTCTTACATGCGTGTCAGCCAACATCAGGTTTCTAAAACCGTTTGTTGAACTTGTCTCTTTATGCTCTGACACTTTGTCATAAATTTATTTCTTTATGCTCTATGTCAATTACCTTTTAGCTGACCAAATGGCCGCACTCTGCAGGAGAGCAAATAAAGAAAAAATGTCATTTTTCCCTATTTCAATAAAATATTTTCTGACTTGGCGGAGAAAGTTGCTGTCTGAAAATTTGTGAAAAGATTTCGCTCTAATGAAAGAGGCCTTTTACATTGTCTTCAAGTTACATGCATTTATAAAGAATGTGGATTCACATAGGTCGAAAACATGATGAAAGGATGAATAAAACCACCGTTTGTTGATACTGGTTGGCTGCTTCGGATTCACTTACTGATCTTTAACACTTGCTGAAGCGCAGCCATATTCCAAATTTTTATTTTAAAGATAGACATCTCATCTCGCATATTGTATCCGTAACGCTCTCTACCCTGTGTCGCGATAATGTAAAACGAGCCGCCGTCGAATATGACGTAGTGGTTTCTGTTAGTCACAATTTCTTCAGGCAAATCGCATACCTGTGAAGACGGGTTACTGTGATACCGAGCTGATTCGAAAGTGATGTTTCGTGGTGTGTGTGTCCGTAAAGAACGACCCCTCGTAGACACAGTTGGTGCTGCCTCTGACAAGCGGACAGTGTCTGGAGGTGGAGGAGGGCGGAGGCCGCACGGTGCGGTGTGAACGGCGTGCGGCGTGCAGACGCCTGCGGCCAATCGGCGCCGCATCTGGCATTCCCGCGACGCCCGGGCGCCGCGCCGCGTGCCGAGGTGCGAGCGGCCGCGCGCGCTCCGCTGCCCCCGCCGGCCACCGGACGCCGCCCGCCCACAGCGACCCGGCCGGAATGGCATCCGCCGCGAGCTCCTCATATTGCCAATATCAGCCGGCCGGGACACCAGTTCCCGCCCGCACCGCGCTGCTCCCGTGTCCAGCAAGCTGCACGCCGCGGGCCAGTGCTAACTCAATCGGAAGAGGCCTTTCTTTTTCATTTGGGACTATCCAAAGTGAACGATGTTTAAATTACACTATATTCACACACCTGTGACTAGGATTAAACTTTTTTCCTTCTACATATGAGCTTCGAACTGAAGTCCGTTATCAACGGTCGTCGTGATAAAATAAAGGTATGGGAATTTCTACTATGCTAGCGTAGGTTCCCGTAGTTTTATTTTGTGACGATGACTGTCAACTGCCAGGACATTTACTGTGGTACACTACAGTCTCGATAGTTCGAGGTGAACCTGCCTGGGACCACCCCGAATCACTGAAAATCTCAGACTATGTGGGAAAAAGAAATAAAACGATATTTAACAGAATAAACCATACCAATAATGCCCCATGCATTTTTCAAACTCCAACTTCTTTATATTTTTAAGATTAAGAGATCCTTGACGGCATTTCTTTCAAGAAAACTGTTCCAATTTAAGTCGGTTTCTTCATCAATCACTAATAGTAACTTCACTGAGACCATATTCGAGAGCAAGTCTTCTTAGCCTCTCCTTTCTTAAGTCGTCTCAGTGCTTCTAAGTTAACATTCGAAGTCACAGTTTTCCTTTCCTTTGTTACAACACTCATTTTTAGATGTATAAGCAAAAACACTCAACAAATAAAACGAAATAATACTCTGCTGCACGACATTGGAAAACATAAAACACTACTTTCAACAAAAGGTTTGCTTGTGTAAACAATTAAAAACTGGGAGAAGCGTATATTTGGAGCCATTGGCACCGATATAACTAAGAGAATTGAATGATTCAATAGGGACTGTGCTATGTGTGAGTGGGAAAAACTGATCTAGGATCGATATACCCCAAAACAGCTCAATTTTCTACAGGGCTCAATGCTATGTACCACTGTCACTTCCATCCTTTCATGCTGCAGTCGCGAAATATGTGCGAATATGGCCATTGTTGTCAGCTTCCGTGTGAGCTCGAATCACTCTACCTTTATGGTCCTTCCGCTACATATGCGTAGCAGGCAGCAATATATAGGTTGACTCTTCTAGTAACGCACGCTCTCGAAATTTTAACAATAAATCTCGCCTTGATGCACCACGCCACGCACCATCTGCCACTGGAGTTGTATGAGCAGCTCGCTGATTGAAACTGTGACGGATCGCGTTGCTCTTCTTTGGAGCTTCTGTATTTCTTTTGTCAGTCGTATGTCGCTCTCTTTCAAATTCTGAAGGTGAAGGGGTAAAATGAAGGGAGCGATAGGCTATTTACAATTTGTACAAATGGTGCAAATGGCTCTGAGCACTATGGGACTTAACATCTGAGGTCATCAGTCCCCTAGAACTTAGAACTACATAACCTAACTAACCTAAGGACATCACACACATCCATGCCCGAGGCAGGATTCGAACCTGCGACCGTAGCAGTCACGCGGTCCGGACTGAGCGCCTAGAACCGCACGGCCCAATTTGTACAGAAATGTTCTCCACCCACGAAGGAGAGAGGTTAGAAACCCTCGTTCGACCCATATTGTAATACTGTTTCTCAGTCTGGGAGTGGATACACCGATTCCCGTGAGATCACCGAAGTTAAGCGCTGTCGGGCGTGGCTGGCACTTGGATGGTTGACCATCCAGCCGCCATGCGCTGTTGCCATTTTTCGGGGTGCACTCAGCCTCGTGATGCCAATTGAGGAGCTACTCGACCGAATAGTAGCGGCTCCGGTCAAAGAAAACCATCATAACGACCGGGAGAGCGGTGTGCTGACCACATGCCCCTCCTATCCGCATCCTCAACAGAGGATGACACGGCGGTCGGAAGGTCCCGATGGGCCACTTGTGGCCTGAAGACGGAGTGCTTTTTTTTTTCTCAGTCTGGGACCCCTACCACATGTGTTGTTGTTGTGGTCTTCAGTCCAGAGACTGGTTTGATGCAGCTCTCCATGCTACTCTATCCTGTGCAAGCTCCTTCACCTCCCAGTACCTACTGCAACCTACATCCTTCTGAATCTGGTTAGTGTATTCATCTCTTGGCCTCCCTCTACGATTTTTACCCTCCATGCTGCCCTCCAATACTAAACTGGCGATCCCTTGATATCTCAGAATATGCCCTACCAACCGATCCCTTCTTCTAGCCAGGTTGTACCATAAATTTCTGTTTTCCCCAATTCTACACAGTACCGCCTCATTAGTTACGTGATTCATCCATTTAATCTTCAGTATTCTTCTGTATCACCACATTTCGAAAACCTGTATTCTCTTCTTGTCTAAACTATTTATCGTCCTTGTTTCACTTCCGTACATGGCTACACTCCATACAAATGCTTTCGGAAAAGACTTCCTGAAACCTAAATCTATACTCGATGTCAACAAATTTCTCTTCTCCAGAAACGCTTTCCTTGCCGTAGCCAGCCTACATTTTATATCCTCTCTACTTCGACCATCATCACTTATTTTGCTCCCCGAATAGCAAAACTCATCTACTACTTTAAATGTCTCGTTTCCTAATCTGATTCCCTCAGCATCACCTGATTTAATTCGACTACATTCCATTATCCTCGTTTTGCTTTTGTTGATGTTCATCCTATATCCTCCTTTCAAGACACTGTCCAGCTGTGGCCAGGTTGGAACTGAACGGTGGCGCTGTGACGCGTGGAAATCATGCACCCCATAATCTGGACATTAATGCTACCATGTTTGGCACTCCTACGATAATTATCTTCCGTGTTATAACTTGTTAAATAGGGAGAGTTTAATTGTAACCACCTGGTACATATATAATGCTCTGAACTGCTACGATGTTTACTTCGGAGTACGCACTCTTCTTCGGTACGGATTTGACGTACAGTAAAGGATGAATAAACAGTAAACGACGACTAATAATGGTTAGGCAGTGAACGCCTTATTTGTCATGTATTGCAAGAGGATAATTCTAGTATGCTTTTCCGGTTTATCCCGGATAAGTAGTTTTAATATCACCAGGTATGTACGCGTACAGTCGGACGCTACTCGCGCTTGTTTTTATTGATACGTATATTTAACTTAGCGTGGTAGAGTGAAACTGTCGAAAGTAGTTTTATTTCTCGATGAATACTTTTTTGACCAGTGTATGCGAGTAGACCTTTCGATTACACATCGTTTTTCTTATATTGATACGTGGGAAAGCACATTTGAGAGTCTTTCAATTTTCTTTATAACTTCAGTGGTGCGAGTTTAAAACCGTGAATCTGGAAGACTTCCGAGAGTCCATGGAATAGTCTAAAGCAGTTTGTACTTGTATCGTCCCGAATGGATTTGCAGTTAATGGCAACATATATCATACACACAAGATCTTACTGTTCCATTTACACAATAATAGTCGATAATCACCTGCGCGGAAATAAATTTACAGAGCAAACAGCAATAACTCCATAGTGTTTGTCGGTATCTTAGTTCGTTGTTCTCAATTTATAAGTCTGAAACGCGTAGCTTCTCCCTGACGGCGACAGGTCATCCATTCTGACTAGAGCAGAGTGAGAGAAGGGACGGGGCACAGAGTTTTTGAAGGATCCATTTCAACGAATGTGATGAGGCCACTGAAATCTAAACGACAGCAGCCGACAGAGTACAGGGATCAGGATTCTCTGGTACACGCTTTTAGCCAGTTACCAAGTCATAAATCATGGTACACTTGGCGATAATAGATCTCCGCTGTGGAAGCCCACGCCTAGCTCACAGATTCCAGCAGGAACTGCCGAAGGCGCCGACGTAGGCGTTACTGCAGCGCACTGCGGTAGTGCTCGGCTGCAGCGATGCCCGGCGCCAGGCGGCTGCCAAGCCAGCACCCAGTAATGTACGCAAGTGTGGCGCCCGCAACGTTAACCGTCTACCCGTTTACCGGATCAGCGTCGTGACCAAAAGGTCTGGGCGTGTGAGGTATGGTTCTTGTCGGATGGACTTCGTGTCTTCACGCACAAAAAGCTGTCAGAGTATTTTGTACAGTGACACGAATGGCGTATCTTAATAGGTGCGGATGGCGTAACAGCAATTAATCATACGCCTTTCGAGGACTTGCTATATTATCGAAATTATAACATCGATAGCTAAATTACCCCGAAGGTCGATGACTTGTGGAAGGTTGATGTGAGATTTGAACACGGGCATGAACTCACCATTGCATCTTGCTAATTCGCCGTGATAATTTCCTCAGAATTCGTCGACAGCCTAGTACTCCAAACAAATAGGTAATGCGACATCTCTCTGGCTTCATTTTGCGTGCTGTATTTCTGCAGTGGAAAAATGGAAATGATCGTATGGCATTGTTGGCCCGGAGTCCCCATTCGGGGATGTTCGTCCGCCGTATTGCAAGTCCTTTTTAGTTAACGCTACTTCGGCGACTTCGGGTCAATGATGATGAAAGTGATGATGGACACACTACCCCCAGTCCCTGCCGGGAATCGAACCCGGGCCCCATGCGTGGTAGGTGGTAACGCTACCGCTACGCTACGGAGGCGGACTATTTCTGAAGCAAGCGACAGTGATAGTAAAAGCTTCCATAAAGATACAAATGAAATCAATCTGTCTTGACGTAAAGTAGGTTCAGATGGCTGTAGATCGCAGTAGCTACGGAGAGATGTTCAGGGTTGACAAGGATGGACTTACTTGGAGAGTTGCATCAAATTAATCGTCCGACTGAAGACACCGACGACGACGACAACAACAACAACAACATTATTGATTGAAATGTTCTTATTTGACTAATGACGAGACTGGCAAAGAAAAGTCGCTACTTATGAAGATAAGGTATTATCAAATTTACAGTAAAATGAATTTTCAGGCTGAAAAGTCCACAAGTAATCTCGCAGTGGTCGGGTCGTGACGTCACTGGTGAAGAAGGCGGAGTCTCGCAGACGTGTGTTATAGAGCTTGTTCAGTAGAAGAATTGGCGCCGTTTGCTTTATTTAACACTAAGCCCAGTGAATTGTCAAATTTCACTCCTTTTTCTTTTCTGTTACAGTGGTTACTGAATTTTTATGACCCCTGTCCTTCCTAACATAGTAGTTTTATTACCCTGATCACACTACACTACCGGAAAATCAAATTTGACCGTTTTCTCGTCGCAAGGCATGATGTGCTACTGCTCAGATGACAACTGATCTTGTGTCATACAGACTGAGACGTTAGACGCAAAAACATGCCGTAGACCACGGCTTAATGCCCACTGAACAGAAATCGCCGAGGATGCATAGACAGGGCGTGACAGCCTACATCCTACGTTGTATAATCACACAGGGGTGTCCAACCTTCTAGCTTACCTGGGCCAAATGGAAGAAGATCGTTTTTTTGGGCCTTACCTAAACACTTAACATTAACTATAATCGCAGAATAGAAAACAAAATCGGAATGGATCAATGAGGAAATAGCATCCTGTGCCGGTAGTTTCAGATTGAAAATATTCAGTTTATCATAACGTTAGGGCATAAACGAAATTTTATGAACTTTTTCCCCGATCGTCTAATAGATGCTTATTTCTTGGGCCGCACTGATACTTGTTTGGGCCGCATGCGGGTCGCTGGTTGGACACCCCTGATCCAACAGATTTAAATCCCGCCGAAATAGTTGCAGTGAGACCGCACAGGTCTAAAGAGATCGCGCACCATAATGCTGAACGGTGTCCTCCGTCGGTCAAATCGCCCGCTGCCTGCGCCACTGTGACGCCCAGCCGCAGACGAGGAACGCTTCTGGCAACGGTCGGCACTGCGAGGCCGCCTGTGCCTTTACGTACTTTGTAATCAACACGCAGCGGTTAGGCAGACGTCTGTCGGTGCCGCCACGCAGCGTTACGCTACGCGGGAGGGTAAAAAGCGGCTCGCGGGCGCGCTCGCAACTCTCGGCAATCAGCTGCGCGAAGGAGGAGGAGGAGGACATTAGCCGTCGGCGATCGCCTCGCTGCAAGACCCGCCGCAGCCAATTTGTTAATAGCCATTAGGCGGTACCGCCGCGGACAAATACGCGCGCCCCTAATGGGCCGGGCAGGCATTTGTGCGCAATTACCGCATACCGCCGGCGGCAGCGGCCGCTTCTTGCTCCCGCGCGGGCACATCAGTCGCCGCCGCTCAAAAAGCGGGCGCGTACGTCACAAACAATTAATGTCCGCGGCCGTCTTCTTGTGTCACTTATGACTATAGAGACCTCATTCATTTTAATGCGCCGCCTTCTTTTGTGCCCCGTATACCGTTCATTAGGCTACCAATTAGCTGCATTGTATTTCATCTTTATGGCTGGAAAAAAAAGAGAGGATCGCCGCGGTGGATAAGGAGCGCGCTCGTCGTGCCCGGAACAGCCCGTGATTTATCACGCCGTCCCCCCCCCCCCTCCCCGCACCCCCTCCACATTCCCTGTGGAGAGCCCGCCAGTCAGGCGGCTGTCAAATATAATTGATATACATTATGGGCTCGCTTCTAACAGGGACCGGTTCGCCGGCCGCCGGCCGCCGCCGTATTAATGCCAATCATCGGCGCTGCACTTGCTTTTTGTCTACCCTCCCTCACCACTCCCCTGCAGCCCCCTGCCACCCACCACCACCCCCACTTCGACCACCGCCACCGTCGCACACTTACCTGATGGTCGGTGCGGGTAGCTTTCAAGTGCGCACTCTATTGGCCCTCATTAATTAAATCATTGTTGTTTGGGCGTAGTCTGCCGTCTCCTTCTGTCTCAACACGAACTGCTTTGGACTGTTCTCAGTATCCGATTCTCAGTACCAAATGCTAGGCGATCATCCATCATTATTTGGGACACAGACGCATTGCAGTGCACCCGCCATCTATATTGCCATTAAAATATGAGAACACCATCCGACAGTATGTCAATTCTCTCATAAGTTATTGTAGAAGTAAGTATTTAAATACGAATAAAGTTTTAATATTACAGGTTTCTAATCAGTAGCCCCTACACGTTCCAAACTCCGTCAAGACAGTCATGAAAAATTCCGGTTGTGAATTTTTAATACCTTTGACATAAGGTTTGTAACGAGTAACGTAGGGCGCATCCACACATAATTGATGCATGAGTAGTTCACCAGCTAACTATTGTCTGTTGCAAGCGTCCCACATTTTTCGTTATAAATCTTACAAGTACTAATATAATTTTAATTAATATTGTGTTTATACTGGTTGCTGGTGAGGAGAAAAGTTAGTTATTAGTATTTGATGAATGATCTCATTCATAAGCAGCCATATCACAGTGATCACAGTCGGTCAAGAAAGTTATAATTAAGCTTTACTTGTTTAATCAGAATCGGACGATGACTTTCCTTGTCCGCAGTCTCGATGATTCGAAGCGATCTGCAATCCTGTGTAAATAAAATGTCTTGGTTTTCTTGCATTGCGTAGTCAGTCGGGAAGCCTCAGATCAAGCGGAAAGTTTGCTCTGATAGAGTTTAATTATCCGATGAAATAATGGAGCTCTTGGATCTCATAGTTGCAGGTTCGTTTCCAATTCATCGGAAGTTACCTTCTGATTACCAACGGAACGACACTTCCGTGCAAATTTCCAATTAGAGAATACATATGAAATGAAATTCCTTACACACCTTTGATGTAAATGCTCAGTATATATTTTCTTGAGTAGCATATAATATGATTTCAATCTCTTTCTTCCAGTAATCTCGATAGCAAAATTACAATTATTCAGTGCGGCTATTCGGCACGGAGAAGATCCTAGAAGTCCTCTCAACACACCAGAGAGAATATTACAAAGAGTAATTATGCGCCCTTGGAATATTAATAGTACTGTACTACTTTGCGCATCGATTGTGCGAGTATATAGATGGTCAAGTAGGAAACGTAATTCACTCATAGAATTGTGCAGGGATAATTAGTACAATACAAAGAGATATTACACTAACGATTTACAAAATGTCTGCGTTTATATAGTGATTAAATATTTCATTACAATGTCCTTTGACATAGACGATTGCACAGCTCTTGTAAATATTACGAAACGGATTCGTATACTGCCAATACGGTATGACGTCAGCTATTTTATTCGTGACACATGAAAATTTGCGCCAAAGTGGAACCCGAAACTATTAATTAGTTTAAAATAAAAGTCGAAATATTCACACGGAACAGACAGGCAGACGGACAAGAAAGTGACGTAATAAATCTGTTGAAATATGTAGGGTGGAGAAAAATGAATTAATAATAAGGCCAGAGCATGGTATTGGCTCCTGAATGAGGCAAAATTTTTCCAAATAAGAATGAGTTGCAAATGCACCATTCTGGAGTTATGGCAATGAAACGACATCCCATCAGCGACATGCGCCTAAACGTTTGTTAATCGACGTGTTTCAGTGTATTTATCAGAGCAGTTTTGTTCACCTAACCTGCTGCTGTGTAATACTGTAGCGTTCCGGTACTTTTAGTATCGTTGATTTAATAGCCGCGTTTTACTCAGTATACATCACGGAAAGTACACCTGTAACCCAACCAGCTGCAGAGGAATTTAACATTTACCTAGCTTTGATTGTTCAGCCAATTTATTTAGTAACTGCGTTATTTAGCATAACAGGTTTTAGCTGGTGCAAAGTAGTATAAAGGCACACAATTCCGCGCGCTCGTTGCTGTTTAGCCAGAATTTTATGCGCTTAGCTCCACAACGGCGCATTTTCCGACCAATACTTAATATGGAAAATTTTGCTCCGTTCGAAGTGGGCCACCCTGCTCTGTTCCTATTATCAGATTTTTTCCACCCTCTAAGTGGAGTGCATGAAATGACGACACTTTCAGACCTGTAGTTCAAGCAACTCTGAAACATTCGTATTAGTACGCGGCGTTGCCTACAAGGGCGGTAATGCAGGCGTGACAGTTGCATGCAGGCGACCATACTGGTGGCGAGTACTGTCTAGGGATACATTGCTTTGTAACAGATGTATGTGTACAAGTCGCACGAGTCAGTTGTCGTCCGATTGTGTTCAATACGTGCTCGGTTGAAGAGAAGTCCGGCGTTCGTCTCAGCGAATTTCCTAGACGTCTTGCTGAGAACGGGCAGTGTATGGGCGAGTGTTATCCTGTTGGAAAGTCACTTTCATGTTCCTGTTGCAACTGGTCAAACAACATACTGAACGCGCCAAGCGCCGGACAGCGTTACCTCCACAGACAGCGAAAGTGAACAAATACTGTAGCTTACCGCATCGCGGACTGCAAGGTCAGTTATAGGATAAGTGTGTCTCGCAAAAATGCAATGTTCTTGACAGCCCCAATCGTGTATTTCGCGCTGGCACGATGATAAACTAAGTGGCCTACAGTGACTTATCACTCGCATCTTACGCAAACTGATCATAGCGGCAAGGATTGAGTGTCGATTATTGGTATAATGTACCTTTTTTGTATACTGTACTACGTCTGGCATATGTAGATAGTGAAGTGCATTGCAAGAGTGGTGGTAAAAATAGGAAACCAAAATATACGCTAAGGTATAATTTTTTGTTGAAAATAAAGATATTCTCAAGGATTCGAAATTTGATTGGCGAAATCGCCATCAGAAATCTAAACCAGTAACGCTGTCTTTATCCATTCCCGCATTGCGAATGAGGGTATTCAGGACACGCAGCTCATCATTTGCGACGCACGCAGTTTCTGAAATGCCGACGTGGAGCTGATGAAGTGGCCACTCGGCGAGCGTAATTTGTGCCGGGCCGCACCTGTCAGGATGGGGACGGCTGACGAGCCACATTAGAGTCTCGTCGCGGCATCGATTGCCGTCTCGCAGCAGAACAACTATTTCCCGTCCGGCTCAGGCGGGCAGCGAATGACGGCCGACTGCTGTCGCCTTGTCTGCGGGTCGTATGACGGACGGCGGGAAGCGGCCGCCGACCCTGATACCGTCGGATGAAGTCGGCGCGCGGCGCAGTCCAAAGGAGTGTCCGCGTCGGAGCGGATCAGTCGCTTGAAGGCGGCCTGCGCTGTGACAGCGCTGTGGGGGTCTGCGGTTCCGAGTACGTAATGCAAGAGCTGCAGACTGAATTAAGTGACATTCTTGATAGAGGCTTCACTGAGAAGCAACCTTCTTGTAGGACTGCGGGTAAAGGGCCAGGAGCAAGTCAGCTGACGCATATGCTTTACACGAGGAAGCGATGATATTTCCCCGTGTATAGAGCAGAAGCAGAACTGCACAGAAGCATATGGTACGTGTCGTAAACGTACTGCTATCCATTTCTGCTTTTCGTTTGATCGTGATTAGGTCGTCATCGTGGAGTCTCCATGTTTGCCAAATCGAACTTGGGAAAATTAGCAGTGTTTTTACGAGAGCTGGTTAGTGGCCGTCTGCTCAACCCTCAGCCTGTAGGATCGGGGTTTCCTGTCAAGGTTTCCTCCACTAGCCGTCGGGTCATACCCGTATTCCAGTGTCTGAGTGAAACATTGTCATGATGACAACATTCCTCTTTGCTTGTTGTGATTTGCCCTTCACAGAAGATTTTCCCGAATCTCTTGATCCACTCACTAAGCAAAATCATCGGTTGAGACCCCCTTCATTACCTGACCGCCTGCATCATGTTCGTCTGTAAGTCGTGCTTCAAAGTTCCTGCAAGTCCGCCTCGGTAGCTGTGCGATCAGAGCGGCGAATTTATAAGCGAAGGGGTCCAGTTTCAACTCCTAACCAGGTCGAAGATTTTCTCCGCTTGGGGACTGGGTGCTGTGTTTTCTTTACATTGACATCATTATTGTAGTGCCTACACGGGCGCTGCCCGAAATGCAATTAATTAAAAAAAAAAAAAACTCCTGCACCATTTCCGCACATTGCTGTCATGCATGACAGATATGTTGTGTAGGCTGCATGACATCAGGGGGAAACCTCACAGCATGAAGAACTTGATTGCAACACACAGCATACTTGGCGGGAGAAACTGTTGTTATTGGCATTTTTACGTGCTCACTGTGCGCTCAGAACTGAAAAGTGCCACATAACGCGATGGACGGCAATACTAGAGACTCTGCGAGACACATCTGAGCAAAACTTTTTCGGATTTTCACTGTGGCTTTAATTTCGCTACCATTTGGATCTTGGAAAAAAATGCCCTTCGTACGTAGGCGGGCGTCCAATGGTTTCCCCGTTACGACGTTTTACGACCGAAGAACAGCTTACCAAAGAAGTCCCCGAGGCTCCAATCTGCAGATATGTACTTGAGGACAAACACATTACAGCAAGGGTTTCACATTGCCACGTTTCAAGTGAAAGTATGCTTCTGTACGACTTCTCATCCATACCTGTACAAGTACAAAAATCCTAGGCATGTTCCTTCAGCCATGTGCTATACGTTCCCTGAGTTTATCGATACTCTCAACAGGGCTGGAATATACCAAGCGCTCAGTTAAAAAACTCCAGCGGTTTAAAGTCGTGGAACCGATACACGTGTTGTCTCAACGTTTTTACCAGTATTTGCGTATCCAGAATGATGATAAAATTTAAAGAGTTCAGTTTATGACCTTGTAATTTACGTCTTTGCGGTGTTTCGAAATAAAAGTAGTCTTCGACATAATAGTGTTGTAATAACAGCATGACAACATTTACGCGTACGTCGTATCGAGGAAACCATTGGTTTCCGGATCTACGTTTAATAGGATCATTTGCTTGTTTGACTGTACTCTGCTCCCCCTTGCTGTTTATACCTATAATAATCAGTCAGTCACCCTCTATAAATGATCTGGGAGACAGGTAACATCAGATAAGTAACGTCAGACGTTTCGCAGATGAATAAAATACTGTCTAAAAGAGCTGCAGAAATGCCCAGGAAAATCTTGAGAAGATTTCAAAGTGGTGCACAGACTGACAACTTCGATTTACAGAAATGTAAAGCTGAGAACTTCACAATACACAAAAAGTAGTTCTTATGACTACAGTGTCAAAGAGTCAAACTGGAGTCAGTCAACCCGCTACAAATACCTGGATGTAACCGTCTGTGGTTACATGAAATAGAAAGATCAAGTAGACTCAGTCGTGGTTAAAGCAGGTGCAGGCTTCGGTTCATTGGTAGAATACTAAGAAAATGCAATCAGTCTACGAAAGTGGTAAGTTACAAAACGAACGTGTGACTCATCCTAGAATATTGCTCGAATGATTGGCACCCACGACAGGTATGACTGATGGCGTAAATTGAACGCATACACACATGGTAGTACGAATGTTCACAGATTTGTTTGAACACTGAGAGAGTGTTGAGAAATTTAAAGTGGCAGAAATACAAGTCAACCATCCCACGAAAGCTTACTTGAGTAGTTTGAAGAACAAGTATTAACTGAGGAGTCTAGAAATATACTACAAGGACCTAGATACAGCTTCCGAACGGCCGCCAAAACAAGGTAAGACTAATTACAGCGTGCACAGAGGTGTTTCAGCCATCATTCTTTCCAGGTACATAATGAGGAAACCCTAATAATTGGTGCACTGGAAGGAACTCTCTGCCATATGCTTCACTGCGGTTTGCAGAGTAGTTAAGTAAATACGGCCCACGAGGTGACCGGAGCTGCTGTGCGAGTTGATTAAACTGCGCAGAAAACAACCAGCTCGATAACCTGATGACTGATGACTTAGCAAAAAGAGAGAAACAGCTGCTAGGGGCGTTCAGTAAAAAATGCAACACATTTTTATTCAGGATTACAGTATACCATGTAACTCTTCAGTCTTTTGGTTACAAAACCCTTTTCACACAATCTCTGTTCAATGTGACGGCCTTACGCCACCTTCCTAGGAGAGCCTATATGCGCGCATGGTACCATTCTACTGGCCAACGTCGAAGCCGATGGCTTGCTACATCAATAACGTCCCCGTCATCCGCGTACTGCTTCCCGCTGAGTACATCCTTTGTTGACCAAACAGATGGAAGTCTGGAGGTGCGAGATACGGGCTGTAGAGTGGATGAGGAAGAAAACAGTCGGATGAAGTCTCGGGTGCACAGACTTGTGTGGAGCCTTGCGTTGCCCTGGAGAAGGAGATGTTCGTTTGCGTTTTTGCTACAACGAACACGCCGAAGTCGTTTCTACAGTTTTCTGAGAATAACTCAGTACATTTCAGACTTGTTCGTTGCACCACGAGGAAGAACACCAAACAGAATAACATCTTCAGAGTCCCAGAAGACCGTCGCCATGGGGGTTTGGCTTCAAACTTTTTCTTTGGGGGAGATGTCGTGTGGTGGCACTCCATGGATTGCCGTTTTGTTTCCGATTCGAAGTGATAAACCCATGTTTCGTCGCCCGAGGAAGATATTCGACGAAAATTGTCACGATCAACCTTGTAATGCGTAAGCAGTTAGGCACAGATGGTCCGTTGTTGCTCTTTATGTTCTGCTGTTAGGCGGTGAGGAACTCAGCGGGCGAATGTGTCAGCACTACCAACAGAGACGTCTTGTAGAGCAGCTAGGTATTTGATTGTGATGCGTCGATCACCTCGAAGTGTCCGCACGTTCCACCATTGCGACGTTACAGCTGTGTGCGCCGGCCGCAACGCGGGAGATCGGCCAGGTTTGCGATGATGACAGACGCCCAAACTAACAATTCGCCAAGCTTTTGTTCACTGCCACGTCTCTGCAGGCGTTGTGCAAGAACCTATGAACATCAGCGATGCTCTGGTTTTCCGCAATGACAGCTCTCTGCTTGGAATGCACCTCCGTTACAGACGCCATTCTGAAGGCTGCAGAACTTCACGTAAAGGGGCTGAAGCGGGAATATTCCACGATGTCCCACACCAAGTTCCACAGTTTGTCAGCCGAATTTGACGAGAATAAAAAGTGTGTTGCCTCACTTATTGAACGCCCCTCGTAATAGCAGAAATGAAGACTGCATGAGAAGCGTAACAAAAAAGGCGAGAAGCTTGTACAAATTTGGAGAGATGCATTGCAGAGAATAGCAGCCAAGTGTTTCAAAAGGAGCGTCTACTGTGCTTACCAGCAGGTGGCCGTAAGACGGCGTCTCATTTAGAGGGGCGCGCTGCCAGCCATCAGTTAGAGGCACGTGCCGCGGGTGCCTTCGGTGAGCGATGCGCGGTGTGCGCAGGTTAAGCTGCCTCGCGCCGCTTCATTAAGCGGCACCCGCGGGACCCGCCGCCTTACGAGTATTTCGGGCGGCGCGTTCTTGGTGGCGCGCCAGGCGCATTGTCGCCGCGACAATGCTGTGGCGGGATGGAGACGCTTCGCCTCGCCACTCTAAATGCCGCGCCGGCTCTCGGCACCTCGCGGCACTTTGATCTCGTCCCAGGCGTGCCCGCCGTGTAATTAACGAGCGAGCGCTGCAGCCGCTGCCGAATGCGCTTCCCTCCGCGCTGCCGCTAGCTGCAACAAAGCGACGCCGGAGCTGGCTACTTCTGAGGCGGCGAACAGCCCGCGCTAAATAACAGGCCTCCCCCTTTCAGCTGCATGTTTCCCTTTGGTCGAGTGCGCTGTTAAACTGGGCCGCATTGGTAGCTTCGTGAAAAATGTCTATCTACACACCTGAAATCGCTGAGCCACCACACTTTGCTATGGCGAACGGTTCCTTAGATGTTTGCGGTGAAGTACTATCTGAAATCGGCTGCGCAAGAATTCAGTCAGAGCCGGCCGCGGTGGTCTAGCGGTTCTAAGCGCTCAGTCCGGAACTGCGCGACTGCTACGGTCGCAGGTTCGAATCCTGCCTCGGGCATGGATGTGTGTGATGTCCTTAGGTTAGTTAGGTTTAAGTAATTCTAAGTTATAGGGGACTGATGACCTCAGATGTTAAGTCCCATAGTGTTCAGAGCCAATTCAGTCAGATCTCTATAAGACTTCAAAGGGGTTCAAAGATCGACAACTTGCTTTAAATACACAGAACTGTAAGATTCTGTGATTCACAAAACGAAAAAGCGTTTCCTGTGACTGCAGTATCAGTCATCTTAGCTGGGTGTAAAGGTTTGTGAGGATATGGAAGGCAATGTAACAGTCACGTAGGCAGGAGGAGGCAGCCTGATTCAGTGGTGAGGCCCTAGGAAAACATAGTGCACAAAATATGTTACCTCCAAAGACACTCGTGCGAACCGCACTACAAGATTTCTCAAGTTTATGGGGCCCTTACCAATCGGACTAACGGGGGGAAACGCACCTAATCAAAAAAACATTTCAACTTGTAAGTATTTTAACGCGTTTTGGTTCAAATGATTCATATGGCTCTGAGCACTATGGGACTTACAACTAGTTAAACCTAACCAACCTAAGGACATCACACACATCCATGCCCGAGACAGGATTCGAACCTGCGACCGTAGCGGTCGCGCGGATCCAGACTGAAGCGCCTAGAACCGCTCGGCCACACCGACCGGCTTTTAACGCGTTTTATCCTCTACCTCGAAGGGTAATCTGGTATCATAGATCGATACCACCCTCACCGGCGTCTCACAGTCGGCAGCAGAAAAGCACGTTTTCGGTAGACGCCGATAGCAGTCGCGCGGGGATCCGATTGATCCAATGACGCGCACCCACTGAACCGTGCCTTCATCGGCTCCGACTACGACCGACCTCTGCCGCAATGACGTGGGACGGTCGGCGGCACCTAAACGACTCAGTCTCAGTTGCAATCTTCGGCAGTCTTCAGTCTTAGTTATAGCTGGACTTTATTGCTATTTGTTCTGTAAAATTTCTTCGTAATGCGTGGAAAAAGCTATTTACTGTAATTACATGTTCGCTACTCACTTCTGCTGCTGACCGGTTTCCCCGTGGCGACAGCTACTGCACCACTCTACAGCGCGCTCCCTTTACCATTACGTACGAAGTAGTACACAACAGGTAAGCCATGCTGTTCGTTATCAATTGTAGAGGCCACTACTTTTCAGCCATTTACGGGGCACAGCTAGCGCATTAGAAGAAAACAATAATGATAATAATATTTTACTACGGTGTTGTAACCAGACTACCACAGTAACAAGCTTCATGAAGTATTTCGTGAAAGATATTTCTGACACAGTAACCAAGCAGTGATATCTTTATTGGGATCTCGAACATTTCAACCATTTCTCCAGTAGTATCACTCCAAGACATGGTTTTAATGGCATAGGAGAAACGTGCGAACTGTTTTGCAGAGTGCAGATTTCTTTTGTGAAATTAGCGTATAATCTTGAAGAGATTTTCTTTTCCGGAGTTGTAGACATTTATCCAAAGCGAATTATAATTAGACACAGTGTATCGTTTAATGCATAATCTACGTATTCAGTATTTGTTCACCATATATTATGGGTCGAGTGTCTTATTGTAAATATTAGATGAGAGCAATATCTGAGGTTATTTGATCATCAACAGTTTATCTTATATGTGGGTACAAATGAACACTTTCCTTATGAATGAGCCCAGTTCTGCGTACCGATAAATTTAGTTACTGTTTAGAGAAAGGTGGTACCTACTGACAACGAAATCACGCTCCGCAGTGATCCACTTCGTTTCAACGGAGATAAGTCACATTTTTAACGGATTTACGCGCTGTTATTAACACGAGCGGTAAACAGCGCATTCCGTTAGCGCCGGTGAATGTTTTGTAGACGCCCTCCCAAAGGCTGTGCCCTTGGAGACCTTTGTAGCAACGCACCGCGAAGCGATACGTTTCGCTTTCGCCGAAAGCCGTATAATTTGGGCGTCGTGCCGTGGGTGGTCCGGGATGTGTGTGGCGACACGGCGCGGCCGTCGGCTGTTATTACCGGCAGGTGGCCGCCCGCGCTGGACAAGTGTCCCGCCCATTACCGCACAGGCTGGCGCTGCCGGCTCGCTCACAAGTCTCACCTGAGCGGGCTCCGGCCCCTGTCAGCTAACACTCGTTCAGGGGGGCAAACGACGCACCTCACGTTCTGGATTCTGCACTGACGCATCATGCTGCGATCATCAGGAACATGTTTGCAAAGAGATGTGTCACGATTTGACTCAATTCCTTCCGCCTACTTCGTGCGACCGTTAAATACTAAAAAAAACACTGCCCGAACATGCGTTGGAGGGGCAACGGTACCGACCGGTCGCCGTGTCATCCTCAGCCCTAAGGCGTCACCAGATGTGGATACGGAGGAGCATGTGGTCAGCACACCGCTCTCCCGGCCGTTGTCAGTTTTCATGACCGGTGCAGCTACTTCTTAGTGAAGTAGCTTCTGAATTGGCCTCACAAGGGCAGAGTGCACCTCTCTCTCTCTCTCTCTCTCTCGCTCTCTCTCTCTCTCTCTCTCTCTCTCTCTCTCTCTCTCTCTCTCTCTCTCTCTCTCTGTGTGTGTGTGTGTGTGTGTGTGTGTGTGTGTGTGTGTGTGTGTGAATTCCTAAGGGACCAAACTGCTGGGATCACCGGTCCCTAGACTTACATACTACTTAAACTAACTTATGCTAAGAACAACACACACACACCCATGCCCAAGGGAGGACTCGAACCTCCGGCGGGAGGGGCCTCGCAATTCGTGACACAAGGTCGGTGACCCATCCAAGTGCTAGCTAAGCCCGACATCGCTTTAACTTCGGCGATCTGACGGGAACCGTAGTTACCACTACGGAAATAATTTTGGCCATTTGAGTACTACATTGTAAAGAAATGTTCCTAAAAATCTCTCATTCTGTAATAGCAGAACGCAGAATTTAAAACGTGTGATTTTTACCTCCTGATTTCGGATTTTCTGTTTTCTAATTACAGGTTGTAAATAAACACTAAAATTTAATGAAAAAGTAACAGAGCGCTTATTCATACCAAATGTTTGTTTCGAAAGAGTGGTACATAACTGTCAGTTATTCTGCAGAAGCTTCAGCCATAACAAGGAAAACCACTTACTTCAAATGTTCAAATGTGTGTGAAATCTTATGGGACTTAAACTGCTAAGGTCATCAGTCCCTAAGCTTACACACTACTTAACCTATATTACCCTAAGGACAAACACGCACACCCATGCCCGAGGGAGGACTCGAACCTTCTGCCGGGATCAGTGGCACAGTCCATGACTGCAGCGCCTTAGACCGCTCGGCTACCACTTACTTCGGTAGCTGAGTTGGTAGAGCACTTGCCTGCCAAAGGCAGAGGTCCAGAGTTCGAGTCTCGGTCCAGCACGCAGTTTTAATCTGCCAGGAAGTTTCATATCAGCGCACATTCCGCTGCACAATGAAAATCTCATCAAGCATCATTGTAGAGCTCATAACACCAGCGAAAACAAACGATGTACTCAATACAGGTCTCTTTAGAGGTTTCAGCTGACCGTAGTTAGTCGCAATATATGCGCTCCTCGTCCTCTTCACACTCAGATGAAGAGTGTGACAAGGTGGTTTGATGAAGGCTTGAATCGGAGTCTTTCTCACCATGATTATGCCGTTTCGCGGCTCTCTGGTTCTTTCTTACGAAAGCTTCTGAAGCAGGTTTGTTGAAGGTGGTGTCTTCCGTGCAGTCTTGGTACTGGCTTTCTTTTTCCCTTTAGCCGGGGACTGCTCCAAAGCCTTTTTAAAATTAAATAACAGCAACACTGGTGATTTACCAGCTCTTGGGTTTTATGGGGGAACTACACGAGGTGGGCTTATTTCAAAAGTAGAAACCACTGTTTCTTGCCTTCCATTAACTGCAGTCGATAATGGCCCTACTGTGGCTTCTGAGGCCTTAACAGCATTTGCTGCTGATCGATGACGAGGAAAGTCCGTAGATGAAGAAACCAGGGGGTCACAAGGATAGATTCCACATTTTTGAAACCATTTTCCGCCATTTCCATTGTTGCAGCTCTGCTGTAGACCCAACCCATCAATGGCACTACATCTATCTCAAACACTGGAAAGGTGGCATCTGATATAAAATTCAGAACAACTGTTTGTATAAACCGACGTCAAATTTCGGGTACCAGAAATACTGCAACCTATTACTACTCGCTATTGGGAACTATCCCCTACTACTGTTTAGGCGCAACATAACCGTTAAGTGAACTTTAGACGACACGGTTTACCAGTTAGATAAAGAAGAGAATGCTTCTAACTACTGTCTCATACGAAATACTTTGAAAGAAGGTCTTAACTGGCTTCAGGAAGGACTTCAAATTAAATTTTGTAAAAATATTCTACAATGCACAAATAGCTGTGGAGAGTGAAACTTTTTAATAGCATCGGCACCAAAAGGTGTACCAGGATGATCTTCGCTGCGGGTTGTCGGAGAGAGCTACGGAGTGCAACGCCAAGCAAGGGAGAAAATCAGCTATCCGTAATTAGGCAACCACCCGAAATATGGGCACTTTACCCTACAATGCGGAGAAGAACCGTGATGGAAAACCAAACTAAAAGTGCGCGGATCGAAGAGGGCATAAAGCATAATGCAGTCTGCTCCTCTAACGTTCAACCTAGAGGGTGTCGTAGATAAGACAGGTCACCACAGCGAGTAAACATACCAAGGTGTGGTTTTGATCAAGTTACAGCTGACACTATGGTAAAGTTTCGACGTATGGAAGTACTTTTTATCATCTATTGCTGCCGATTTATGACACAGACCTTTTTATGTAAATGGAATTTTATACTCTATCTATGTTATTTGAAAGAAGCTTCGAACAGGACTTCATTTACATAAATCTGGAAATTTGATCTAATAGTAACAAGGGAAAGGACTAACTCAGGTGCCGTCTATAAAACTGATTAAGAGTTGTAGGAACTCCTGAATGGTATTCTGCCGAGCACAGGCTATGGTTGGAGAGTAAAACAAAGAAAGAAGTATTGAAGAGTAGCACAAACGAGATTACTGAGAAACTTTAATTTGAAATTGGGAACATGTAGTACACTAACGAGGAGAACACGGCAAGTGCTATAATCCGATTTTCCAAGAACTTCGCTCGGTGAAAGAGGAGTCAAAATAGAGAACACTTGTCTCGGGTTATCCGTAGACACTGGACAGTTTCTGCGAAATCGACGGTAAAAGTTTTCGACGTGTTGTGGATGACTTTTAGTGCGCAATCATCTCAGCCGAAATTGGTGGCGCCGGCCGAAGTGGCCGTGCGGTTAAAGGCGCTGCAGTCTGGAACCGCAAGACCGCTACGGTCGCAGGTTCGAATCCTGCCTCGGGCATGGATGTTTGTGATGTCCTTAGGTTAGTTAAGTTTAACTAGTTCTAAGTTCTAGGGGACTAATGACCTCAGCAGTTGAGTCCCATAGTGCTCAGAGCCATTTGAACCATTTTTGAAATTGGTGGCACAGTGTCTGGCGTCGCAGCCTCTCAGTGTTCGAAACTCGATTATTCTATTTATTCATTTTTTCGTTTATCTACTCATGTCCGTAGAATGTTACTACACGAATGCTCCGTATCTGTTTAGAGGATACGAGGGCGTTACATTAACCGTAGAATTACAACTGGCTTTCACAATAAGTGTCGTACATTTATTATATATATGCGTGTGTAGGGTATTTTCAGGGGTTACAGTCTTTTCATATTCTCATATCCTTGTATTTCTTATATCAATTCTTAAAACAATTTTTATATTTTATTCCTCTGGATATTTTTCAGGAAGTGTTGGTACATTGCAACGATCGTTTCGAATTTCGAAACACAGAAAGTCCGACTACCACTAATTCGCGTGAAGGCAGTGTACCACAGTGATATTTCTTGGTATGAATCTCACTCAGGAGAGAAACGTCGTAAACATTGCTGAAGATTTCACGCGTTGGCAATAACTTCGCGGCAAACCAGGCACAATGGATCTCTTTACCGAAAACTGGCGCTCGCAATTGATTTTGAATCAAGGTACTCTATAGGACTTTTACCGGAAACAATTTCAAATAACTTTCTCATTCTTTTTTAAATTCATTCACCAGAAATACAGTCAGTAGACGGATAAGGACAACATTATTTCAAAACACACTGGAAAACATTCATATAGTAATATTTTACAGACATGGGTAGATAAATGAAAAACAAAAATTAAAAAATAATAATCCGTTTTCGAACGCGGTGTGCGAAAGTGTGAAGCCGCTACGCCAGCCACTGTGTCTTGCTTGAACTATTTGCTCACTAATACACACAAAACACCTCGAAAACTTTGACCTTTTTTTTTTTTTTTTTTTTTTTTTTGCGGAAACGGTCGAGTTATGTACGGTAAGGTCGAGTTATGTACGTTAAGCCGTTACACGGGTTCGCTTGTTTTTATTCCTCTTCCACTGAGTAAGGTCGGGTTAAGGTACTTGCTGCGTTCTTCTCGTAAGTGAAGGAATATTAAAAGCTTTGGCAGAAACCGCTACTAGTCACAAAATTTTTTGTTGAGTTCCTTTTTGATTGTCTTTGCCTGAAGTTGAGGTATGTACTTCGAAACATGTTACATAATTAAATAAAATCAGCAAAAAAAAAAAAAAAGAAAAATTGTGACTGGTATCAGTCTATGAGAAACAGTCACATTCGATCAACAGTGAGTGACTGTGGCTTTAAGTGAACGAACTACGCTGTCTTGGAAGCAAGAAACGCTTCACAGACGAAGCAAGGAGGACATAAGAAGCAGATAAGCACAAGCAAAGACAACATTTCTTGCGAAAAGGAGCCTACTAGTATCAAACATAGGCCTTAATTAGTGAAAGGAATATCCGAGAGTGTGCGTCTATACAAGTGAATTGTGGGCTGTGGGAAATACGGAAAAAGAAGAGAATCATAGCGTCTAAGATTTGACGTTACACAAGGATGGTGGATGTTAATTGTGCTATTGAGAAGTAGAGACTTCCACAAAACAGGCGAGGAAGGGAATATGTGCAAAACACGGCTATAATAACATGTTACTTCAACTACACAGCATTATATCTGCAGACTATACCCAAATTTTATGCATTCGTTCAAAAAAGCCGTGTTTCGTAACAGATTCATTGCATATACTTTGCGTACGATCGTTAAATTGAGGATGGTGCGCATCTGAAATCATGTTTATGGCGTTGCCGTAAAGGAACTTCGTCGCTGAGTCGTCACACTTTCCGATACAGACCTACTTCTGCCACATCGTGTGCCGTGCAACTGAGCTATATAAATTATTAATTACACACGTAGATCCTCTTGAAAAAGCACTCCCGGTAATCTACACTTCTAAAGCGCCAACTGGTATACGTAAGTCTGAGTCACTATTTTACCACATTTTAAAATCTATAGAGCCATGTTTTCTTTGAGGTAGTGGCCACACAGATGACAAAAGCCGCGAGCAACATTAGCCGCTGCCACTCTCGGAGCGTTTCCGAGCCAGTGGTTACGAGATGATGAGCCAGAATATTTATACACCTTCGAAAATACCCACTGGCGCGACTCCCATTACGGAACCGTTTAAGTAATGGCCGGGCAGAAACGCTTATAGCTTCGTCGTTTGGCTGTCATCCTTCCAGGAGCCGCGCTGCCACGGAAAGCTTTCGTAAACCTCCTCCCTGTCCTCACCCATAGAATTAAGCGCTATTTTTAAATCTTTTGCCTGTTGCCGCGAATTTCTTTGTGTCAGTTCAGTGACGATTTTATCGCTCTCGGAGAAAATAATGTGTGTAGTTTACGTACCACTGTTCTAAACCATGTATATGTTGTTTAAGTAGTCCTATGGCGGGCATATTCATTTAGACGAGGCTGTTTGGAAATGGAACGATATAATACGAAGCTGGGTATCTTTGGGTGACATTTCCTTGATATTTGCTGAATGAGAAACACAACTCAAACCCAACGTTTCTAAGACCTTATTCAGTCTTTTTACAAGATCTAAGTTGTACATAACTCGTCCTCTGTCTAAGAAAAAAAAATACTTCCACATCTGAAAAATGGTGAATAATTTGCCGACTTGGAAGAAAACAGTAAAAGAAAGATACACACAGTGGCACACACCTAGTGACGAAACACTCCATTAGTTCGAAAGGTATTTCCTTTCTGACCATATCATCATCGCTCTGTCGTTAAGGACGTGAGGTTTAACACTACGTTTTATCACTACAACTAAGAAAAATTGAGTCAAAGAAGATACCTTATGTGTATCACCACAGTAGATCTGTGATACATGCCACGTCTTTTATATTACCGTATTAAAGCAAATCGTGTTTACATGGACTAAATTATGTTTATGTTTATAGCTGAGTTGAAATGAGTACTTTGCTAAATAAATACACAATCATCAAATTATTTCAGTTTGTTTCGTAACATACGAATGTTTTAAACCAATGCTGTTGGGTACGATAGGGCTTACAATTTTTTTCAAAACTAAATTGTAGCTATGGAATTCAAGAATTGCATTCTCCTTACGTTGTCGCTCATTGTTGTAAAAGTGTTTTATTCTAGATATTAGCTTTTTCTGCTGTAGTGAAAGGGAAATGTGTCTACACTTTCAGAGAATATCAGAACTTCTCACTTTCCTGTACAATCAGCGGGTCCTCAATTCCAACGCAACACCAGAATCAGATGTTATACACTACTGGCCATTAAAATTGCTACACCAAGAAGAAATGCAGATGATCGACGGGTATTCATTGGACAAATACAGTATATTATACTAGAACTGACATGTGATTACATTTTCACGCAGTTTGGATCCATAGATCCTTAGAAATCAGTACCCAGAACAACTACCTCTGGCCGTAATAACGGCCTTGATACGCCTGGGCATTGAGTCAAACAGAGCTTGGATGGCGTGTACAGGTACAGTTGCCCATGCAGCTTGAACACGATACCACAGTTCATCAAGAGTAGTGACTGGCGTAATGTGACGAGCCAGTTGCTCGGCCACCATTGACCAGACGTTTTCAGTTGGTGAGAGATCTCGTAATGTGCTGGCCAGGGCAGCAGCCTAACATTTTATGTATCCACAAAGGACCGTACAGGTCCTGCAACATGCGGTCGTGCATTATCCTGCTGAAATGTAGGGTTCCGCAGGGATCGAATGAAGGGTAGAGCCACGGGTCGTAACACATCTTAAATGTATCGACCACTGTTCAAAGTGCCGTCAATGCGAACAAGAGGTGACCGAGACATGTAACCAGTGGCACCCCATTCCTCACGCCGGGTGATACGCCAGTATGGCGATGACGAATACACGCTTCCAATGAGCGTTCACCGCAATGTCGCCAAACACGGATGTGACCATCATGATGCTGTAAACAGAACCTTGATTCAGCTGAAAAGACGTTTTGCCATTCGTGCACCCAGGTTCGTCGTCGAGTACACTATCGCAGGCGCTCCTGTCTGTGATGCAGCGTCAAGGGTAACAGCAGCCATGGTCTCCGAGCTGATAGTCCATGCTGCTGCAAACGTTGTCGAACAGTTCGTGCAGATGGTTGTTGTCTTGCAAACGTCGCCATCTGTTGACTCAGGGATCGAGACGTGGCTGCACGATCCGTTACAGCCATGCGGATAAGATGCCTGTCATCTCGACTGCTAGTGATACGAGGCCGTTGGGATCCAGCACGGCGTTCCGTATTACCCTCCTGAACCCACCGATTCCATATTCTGCTAACAGTCATTGGATCTCGACCAACGCGAGCAGCACTGTCGCGATAAGATAAACCGCAATCGCGATAAGCTACAATCCGACCTTTATCAAAGTCGCAAACATGATGGTACGCATTTCTCCTCCTTACACGAAGAATCACAACAACATTTCATTAGGCAACGCCGACCAACTGCGGTTTGTGTATGAGAAATCGGTTGGAAACTTGCCTCATGTCAGCACGTTGTAGGTGTCGCCACCGGCGCCAACGTTGTGTGAATGCTCTGAAAAGCTAATCATTTGCATATCACAGCATCTTCTTCCTATCGGTTAAATTTCGCGTCTGTAGCACGTCGTCTTCGTGGTGTAGCAATTTTAATGGCCAGTAGTGTATTATGTATCACTATAGCTGAAATACTAGTGTTAGCTCTAGAATACTAAAGAGGGGAAAATATTACACTGTTACGAACTATCGTGAATTTTAGTGATCCATATTGTATTCAGAGGATGTCATAATTTATAGTTTATGCAGTAGTTAATTACCATTATAAGATCTTCAGAGGTATGTCACATACAAAATAAGAACAAAATATCTATTGACGATACCAGACCAGCACGAATCCTGAATTTTTGACAACTGCAGTCATAAATTTTACGATGTTTAGTAATGTAGAGTTTTCTGACTGTAAATGATTACGCGTGAACTGTTTTATTCCACAGGATCGAACTTGCTGTAACTGTGCATAGAACATCGTATTTTTAAATTCGGTGGCATTCTCGCAAACGCTATCACGTGACGAACTGACCTTAATAAAATGAAATAATCGGGAGAGGACTCGTCATCTCGAGTAACAGGATGTCTTTAAATCCCAGTGGAGTAATTGTTTCCACTTTGGGACACGGACCGCGATATTTCAGAAACGGTAAGTGTGTTTCAGGCGTGAGGTATCTGTGCGGTTCGCCTGCTCGGCGTCCTCGACATACCAGGTCCGAGATGAAAGAGCGCGGAGGGGGCGGCGCCATTTATTCGCGGTCGGCGCGACAGATTTCGCCGGTCGGCCGTCGGGCCCCTCTGCCAGGAGGTGTTGTCGGCGATCCGCGGCCCGCGAGATAAACGGCCGCGGATTTGTCAGCCGGTGCGTCCGCTGGCCGCTGCCGGCCTGCACGTGCAGCTCCGCAGAGTTTGCTTGCGGAAAGGCGCAGCCGAACTGCGCCGCGGCCCTGAGTGGCCCAAGGAGCAGGCGGAGTGACACGTAACGGCCTCTTCGCACACCATTCCAGTGGTGTAACGCTAGTCTTGCCACTCCTCCGTCCTCCTCAAGTTTCACCTTCTCTCTCTCTCTCTCTCTCCCTCCCCCCCCCCCCCCCCCCCCCCGCCAAATCCGATAGGCAGCTCCGTCACTGGTGAATTTCATATAAGTGGCACTGAACTTCCCTCTTTGCTTCCTTCTTTTCTCTCTCTCTGTTGGCTTTTAATTTATGTACACTAGAGTACAATTCTATATACAATGGCGGATAAAATTGTAACACTATTTTTGTGCTGAAACATTTATTTCACAAAATGTTATCGATCAGTATTCCATAACTGCTCACTCCAAATCAAAATATTTCACAATTCTTAAAGTAAGTGTAATAGTGCATTCTGTACCCATGCAGTCAATTACTCTGTAACCACAAACTTTCAATTTTCCACAATCATCCCAAGTATAGTTCATAGTATGACAAGCAATTATTTTACAAAGTTTTAATAAACATTTTATAATTTACAACTACATGTACTTCAGGTATATTGCTTGGAATTACACTTTATAACCAACAATATGCCGTTTTCCTATAGATTCCCCAACGAAGAACCAACATAAAACTTCCACAGTGACAAGAGTATTAAGCCATGCTTCCTTCACTGTGAGCTGCTTCCATCGTCCAGTTCGAGCACCGCTGAGCAGTTTCTGTATCCCACTAGCAACTTGTGGGAATTCGCCAAGAGTTAGTGGTGTCAACTCAACAAGGGCGTATTTCAGGAACGTCTGGAACCGGGGCTGTGCGTATTCTCTGGCCCATATTGGAGTCTGCTGCACCAAATTAGAAACAGCCTTCGCCATCTTTCTACCAACCAGACGACAAGGACGTACGAAATATCTGTCTGGGGAACCTCTTTCCGAACACTAGGACATAAGAGAGGCACTAGTAGCGCCACTATGAGGATGCAAATCAGGTATGCTTTACATACACGCTATAACGGTAGTGAGCGTTAGTTGTAATTGAGATTGGACTTGAAACGTCCCCTTAGAACAATTATACATGACTGTGCTTTAACTGACACACAATATTTTTAGCGCAACGCAATCTATCAAAGATACCTGCAAAAGAATGGGCCTGAGTAACATTAAACTATACCTTTCAGAAATCACTTACCTCACAAAAATCTTCATTACTCGAACTACTGCAATACAGCGAGCGCCACTACTGCCAGCTAAATAAAAGATTCAAACTACGGAAGGCACTAACTACTGATAGGGATAGTTAGCAAATGAAAGATTTTAATAGAGAACAAACAATGTATTTACCTTAATAGTCATAATATATATAGCAGTTCATGACAAATTACAAAACTCCGCCATCTCTCTCCCCACATCCACCACTGCTGGCGGCTCACCTCCAACTGCGCAACGCTACGCGCTGTTCACATCCAGCTGCCGCTGCCCAACACTACAATGGCAGACAACATGCAAACTAGCCACAGACTGCACACAACACAGCCAGAGCGCTACGTAACGTTGCCAATAAGAAAACATAAACAGCCTACTTACAGCCTTTAAGGCGACAATAACGCCAATACCACGTTAGAAAGAGGTCCTGTATTAGGATTACGAGTTTACTGGATGTTCTTTCGCGATACTGCAGAAGGACTTGGTGGGAATGTTACTTATAATCCGTCTTGATTGCAAAATGTTTATTCATATGACCGGTTTCGGTTCCTCTAGAACCATCTTCAGATCAATATTTTGGTTACAGGAGTAACCCGTCCAAACACAGCAACTTTTACATGCTGCTCGCATGTGTTTTGACGGGCTACTCCTGTAACCGAAATATCAGATCTGAAGATGGTTCTAGAGGAATCGAAATCGGTCATATGAATAAACATTTTGCAATCAAGACGGTTTATAAGTAACATTGTAAAATCACTGATTGCGGCTACCCAATCAGACATTATGTCTGTTTGTGCAAAGACATGGCAGGAATTTAGCCACTGTCCTTGATTGCTGGTAGCTGTGGTCACGGGAATGTGCGGTCGCAAGGAGACCAAACTACGGACGGCACGTGGCACTACCGAGTGGCGCATCGTACTGCATCTGAATCAGCGATTTGAACAGCACCTGGCACCGCAGTGCACAACGAACTGTTAACAAATAAAAATGGCTCTGAGCACTATGGGACTTAACTTCTAAGGTCATCAGTCCCCTAGAACTTAGAACTACTTAAACCTAACTAACCTAAGGACATCACACACATCCACGCCCTAGGCAGGATTCGAACCTGCGACCGTAGCGAACTGTTAACAGATCGGGTACTACAAGGACAGCTCCGAGCAAGAGTCTCTGTAGCATGCATTCCAAGTTATTTGGCTAGGAATGTCTCAAGAGGGGCGATTGGTGTTTACTTTTCTGTTACTCTTATTTTCCGCTAATTATTGAGCCATACTATTCAGTAATGTGATGATTAATTGCATAGTGGTGCAATGAGGAGTGAGTATTAGGAGTTCTAATGAATCCTGTATTCCTATCCGTGTGCAGATTTGCTTCATCTTTCATGGAGCAGGGTTTGCGTTGTCGTGAAATACTATCACTTACCTTACTGAAGATTAGATGGGTAGATCACATAACTAATGAGGATGTATTGAAAAGAATTGGGGAGAAGAGGAGTTTGTCGCACAACTCTACTAGAAGAAGGGATCGGTTGGTAGGGCATGTTCTGAGTTACCAAGGGATCATCAATTTAGTACTGGAGGGCAGGGTGGAGGGTAAAAATCGTAGAGGGAGATCAAGAGATGAATACACTAAGCAGCCGGCCGGTGTGGCCGTGCGGCTCTAGGCGTTTCAGTCTGGAACCGGGTGACCGCTACGGTCGCAGGTTCGAATCCTGCCTCGGGCATGGATGTGTGTGATGTCCTTAGGTTAGTTAGGTTTAAGTAGTTCTAAGTTCCAGGGGACTGATGACCACAGATGTTAAGTCCCATAGTGCTCAGAGCCATTTGCCCCATTTTTTGAATACACTAAGCACATTCAGAAGGATGTAGGTTGCAGTAGATACTGGGAGATGATGAAGCTTGCGCAGGATAGAGCAGCATGGAGAGCTGCATCAAATCCGTCTCTGGACTGAAGACCACAACAATCACAACAACAACAGCTTAGGGTTTAATGATCTTAGCAGTTTTACCTGCAGTCACTATCGGGTTTTGACTATTAGTTCTTATCTCACAGTATTCAGGAAAGGATATACTTTTGGAACGGATTAATCCGTTTCTGAGGTACTCTGTTGCTATTTGAAGAACATATTGTATGTGAAATGAGAATATTGAGTCGTAGTTTCTTTCTGTTATGACCCTTATGCCGAAGACTGGTTTGCAGGTACACGAGGCTAGTCTATTCTTAACAAGCGTGTATATGACCTTATGCAAGAGGTTGACATCATGATTAAATCATACAATAGAGCTGCTTGTCCTCGAGAAATATCACGGCGTAGTTTCCCCTTCTTTCAGCCGTCCGCTGCACGAACGTAACAAGGGTATGTTGGTACATAACCAGATCTCTCAATCAAATTGCCGCTACAACTCCTAGGAAGACCACTGCCCCTCATCAGAAACCGTTTTCGTCTCGTTTCTACATAACCAGCCTCGTTGTGGTTGTGCATACGGTATAGTTATCTGTATCGTTGAGGCACCTAGGGCACACCACCATGGCAAGGACAGCGGCACGGAGAAAATTTACTGTTATAAGCAAGAGCGTGTATCGCACCGTTAATGTCCACTTAGGATCAGAGTACGTCAGTGATCTGGACATATTCAAAATGGTTCAAATGGCTCTGAGCACTATGGGACTCAACTTCTGAGGTCATCAGTCCCCTAGAACTTACAGAACTACTTAAACCTAACTAACCTAAGGACCTCACACACATCCATGCCCGAGGCAGGATTCGAACCTGCGACCGTAGCGGTCGCGCGGTTCCAGACTGTAGCGCCTAGAACCGCTCGGCCACCCCGGCCGGCGATCTGGACATATTCTTGTTAACATCTTCAGTTACACGTCTGTCACCTTTGATCGACTTTCGCTGTTGTAGATCGTTCGTTAATGTTCGAATTATTTGTCTATTAGGTGCATTTTTTAATTTTTTCATTTTTTTTCGTAGTATAGACATATTACGTATTATTTCAAACAGTATATTTATAGTTTACGTAACATAAAATCTTCCATAGTAGAGATGTATATTGTTTTTAGCATGATTGTAATGCAGATTATGCAAATAAAAGTTGTAATAACGAAGTGCAAAGAACCTCGAGCGCATTATAAACTGTAAATTAGTTAAAGAAAATGGAGGGCGTTAGCTGTATATATATATAAGGAGCGGCAAAAAAGAGACTACAACAGTAAGGGACGAAGTTGGATAATCTCTCGACCAATGCCAACTGGAGATGCAGGCCTTGAAATGGAAAATGCAACTCAAGCAGCTGCGTCTGGAGCCTGTTATTCTTATTTAGCATTCCACTACGTTAATGGTAGTTTTACGGGATTGGCAGGGCAGAATACTCATCCATCCCCACAGGATGTGCAGTGGTAGTAATTAATCGTGTATCTTTGTTCTGTCTTAGGGGGTCTGTGCTACTTGAACTTTTTACATGACTATGTGGTTACGATAACAGCTCATAATCCTGGTGTACTTTTACAGTTTTTACACGACCTGACGGCAACAAGAGGCAGACACGATCTGTTCTCCGTACGTGTGGTCAGTAAGCACATGTGTCTGTATTTTCGCGTTTTCGTGCGTTTAAATGGTGTAGTCGGAGTCATAGTCTGCATTGCTGTCATTTTGAGTGCTCAACTGTATTGTTCTGTAGGGCTTGTCTGTCTCACTCTATCATCCGTGTGATGTGATCGCCGGCCGTTGTGGCCTAACGGTTCTAGGCGCTTCAGTCTGGAACCGCGAGACCGCTACGGTCGCAGGTTCGAATCCTGCCTCGGGCATGGATGTGTATGATGTCCTTAGGTTAGTTACGTTTAAGCAGTTCTAAGTTCTAGGGCACTGATGACCTCAGATGTTAAGTCCCATAGTGCTCAGAGCCATTTGAAATTTTTAATGAGATCGATAATTTGCGCTGAGGTCAATCGGTCTGTGTTTCTGCATAATCCTGTAAAACATCTTGTAACATTACGAGGGTTGTGTTTGAATAACACGCCTTATTGCCACCCAGTCGGAGAATAACAAACACATTCCTCGGCCACGGCCGGGGTATGCACCGGCCACAGCCCGCTGTACCGCGGCGCCGTATGTCGACGTTCGGGGATGAGCGGCTCGGGCGGCGGTTTCAGATTGGGAGGCCTAGGTGGGCCCGCTCGGTCCTCCCAGAAATAGACGGGCAGCATGGCGTGGCGTGGCGCTGCGCTGAGCGCCTGTCGCCCATCGCGGACCCTGCGCCATCCGCCAGCCGCCACCGGAGGCGGCGCCGCCTCTGCAGTGATTAATGAGCCCCTTTGAGCGGCGCCGGCCCAGGAGACGGCGCCACCGCCACCGCGACGCCCTCTCTTAAGAGATTGCGGGCCGCCGTCGCACAGAAATAAAAAGGAGGACGTGCGAAGGGCGTTGTCAGCCGCTGACGCCAATCGGCTGCCGCGCGACAAATACGAGAGCCGGCGAGGGACGCTGATTGACGTCGCGCGACCTCTCCATCCATCACGGGGCACTTCATCGCCACTCGCACTCGAAGGCGGAACCTTTGTCTAACCGGTCACTGTCTGTTGAAAGCCCTATGCAGGATCTCGACCACTGACAAGGTAAGCTCACCTGGCAAAACATTTTCACGCTCTTAAAACGTCACGCTAGTCTAGTCGTTTAGACGCGCTGTAGATCTGTTATCACGTGGTCATGTTATCACGACCGCCGTAAGTCATGGCAGTGCAAGGCGATTGTATGGAAAGAGCGCATTACGATGCATCGACTTGGAGACGTGGTACAATGACTGAAACGAACTTTCATATTTGGTTGGTTGGGTGATTTGGGGGAGGGGATCAAACTGCAAAGTCATCGGTCTCATTGGATTAGGGAAGGTCGGGGAAGGTAGTCGACTGTGCACTTTAAAAGGAACCATCCTCGCATTTGCCTGAACCGATTTAGGGAAATCACGAAAAACCTAAATCAGGATGACCGGACGCTGGTTTGAACCGCTGTCCTCCCGAATGTGAGTCCAGTGTGCAGTTCACTGTGCCACCTTGCTCGGTGCTGTCGTCTTTGGAGGTGCCCGTGACCACACAGTCAATAACATATCACGGTTTGTTGGTGCGTCAAAGCGGATTCCCCGACGTGTCTACAAGTAAAAGTGTACCACTCACCGCCATATAAGACAGCGTTACAACAGCAGTCTTTAAAACATCCTAACCGGCCAAAAACTTACACGCCCTTCTGTTTGCTTTAACGGCCACGTGTCTCTCGCAGAATATTACAGTATATTTTTTCCAGTTCTTCCATCCAGACTTCACTATCTCAGGATCCGTATTTCCTTTACTTCACACGGTTATCCCTGGGTACTTTAAGTAATCTGATCACTTTAAAGTCTCCCGTCTATAAGAAAGTACGAGGGTTGGAACTTTTATAGTGTCAACTATTTATTTACAGCTCGTACAAAATAGATACGTGTTTCAAAGTTTGACTGTCCTTCAAAGTAGTCACCAGCATTGTGTATAACCCGTTGCCAACGATGTGGAAGTCGTAGGATACTCTTAGCGGTGCCAGTTGTGTTGACAGTTCGAGCCGCGCGGTCTATTGTCCGAAGCGAATGCCGTGAAGTGGTTCCTTCAGTTTAGAAATCGACTTGAACTCATTAGGGCTTAAGTCAGGGGAGTGCAGTAGGTGCTATAGCACTTAGCAGCCCCATCAGTCAAACAAATCAGTAACAGCTTGCACTGTACGGGCTTGAGCATTGTCCTGAAAAATGATGGTTAGCTCCTGCAGAAAGTGTCATCACTTCTGTCTCTAACCTGGCCGTAGGTTGTGTTCCAAAAATCAACAGCATAGAAGTGATGACAATTTCTGCAGGACGTGACAATCATTTTGCAGGACAATGCTCAAGCACGTACAGTGCAAGCTGTTACTGATTTGTTTGACTGATGGGGCTGCTAAGTGCTATAGCACCTACTGCACTCCCCTGACTTAAGCCCTAATGAGTTCAAGTCGATTTCTAAACTGAAGGGAACTCTTCAGGGCATTCGCTTCAGAACTACTACAAATTTGTCGGGCAATAGACCGCGCCACCCTAACTGTTAACACAACTTGCACTGCTAAGAGTATCCTAGCACTTCCACATCGTTGGCAACGGGTTATACACAATGCTGGTGCATACTCTGAAGGTCAGTAAAACTTTGAAACACGTATCTATTTTGTACGAGCTGTAAACAAATAGTTGCCACTATTAAAGTTCCAACCCTCGTATTTATGCAAAATATTTGTGCACCATAGCGACGCGAGCTATTCAACTGGTGATGGGTTAAAGTATATGTGTGTAGTGAATGCCAGTAGTGGCGGTACCGTTGGCTCTCATCCGGCTTCCGCTGTTAACTTGGATACTCCTGTCATTTCACCTCGGAGCACAAACGCCAACGATGCAACCCTTATGCTAACTTAGGTTGCGTCGCTTTCGTATGGATCGCAGCGATATTACACACTGAGATCACAAAAGTCTTGCGATAACGACGTGCGCATATACAAATGGCGGTAGTATAGTGTACACAAGGTATAAAACGGCAGTGCATTGGCGGTGCTGTCATTTGTACTTAAGTCAATCATGTGAAAAAAATTCTGGAGTAATTATGGACGCAGCCCGCTCGTTCAGCCGAGCGGTCTAACGCACGGCTTTCCGGAGCGGGAAGGAGCGCCTGGTCCCCGGCATGTATCCGCCCGGCGGACTTGTGTCGAGGTCCGGTGAGCCGGCCAGTCTGTGGATGGTTTTTAGGCGGTTCTCCGTCTGCCTCGGCGAATGCGGTCTGGTTTCCCTTATTCCGCCTCAGCTAAACTATGTCGGAGATTGATACCCAAACAAGTGCTACACGTATGCGTACACCACCCTTACTCTACCACGCAAACATAGGGGCTACACTCGTCTGGTGTGAGACGTTCCCCTTGTGGGGGGGGGGGGGGGGGGGGGGGAGGGCTCCACCGGGGGCCGAACCGCACAATAACCCTGGGTTCGGTGTGAGGCGACGGAGGGGTGAAGTGGATTGCAGCAGTCGTCGTGGGGTTGTGGACCACTGCGGCTGCGGCGGGGACGGAGCCTCTCCGTCGTTTCTGGGTCCCCGGTTAACATACAACATACAATTCTGGGCGCACGACGGGAATTAACGGAATTTCAACGCGGAGTCGTAGTTGCAGCTAAACGAATCGGACATCTCATTTCAGGAATTGTTAGCGAATTAAATATTGCGAGAGCCGCATTGTCAAGGGTGTTCCGAGAATACTAAATTCCAGGCGTAATCTCTCACCACGGGCAACACAGTGGCGGACGGCCTTCACTTAACGACCGAGAACACAGGCTTTTGCGTAGAGTTGTCGGTGCTAACAGGCAAGCAACGCTGCGTGAAATAAGCGCAGAAAAAAGGATGGAATTCTTATGGATGACTATCGCCATGTTACTGTGCCACAGTTATTCGCTATTGGTTTGAAGAACATTCTGGACACTTTGAGCGAATAATTTGGCCTCGCATGTCGCCCGACGTGAATCGAGAGGTCAGATCGAGCACAAAATCCTGCACCGGCAGTACTTTCTCAGTTGTGGACGAGTATAGAGGCAGCAGGGCTCAGTATCTGTGCAGGAGACTTCCAACGACTTGTGAGTCCATGCCACGCCTAGTTTCTGCTCTTCGTCGGCGAAAAGAAGGTCCGATAGTACGTTCCGATTACTTTTGTCAACTCAGTGTATAGGGGCAATTCTGTAACAGTATAAGGAGTAGAATTATTTCTGATGTACCTGCAAGGTCTTATCGATGGTATCACAGTTCTGTAGCCATATCCTTGTAATCTCTTAACCACCAGTTGCACTTTAGATACTAGTAAGTAACTGTAACAGCTGTTCGTTACTGCATCTGCTGTGACATATATGTGAGACTCATGCAGGAGCATAGTCTTGCCGACGGTTCAGGTATACTGGTGGCGATCGGAAAGCTCATTGTTTCCTTAAAAAGCAGATTTCTGAACACGCGGATTCTGCCTTGAGCGAAACACAATTTCTTGCTGCTCAGTACCCCGTACATGTCCTTCGTTCTTCATGAGACGTGTATGTAAAATGCCAAGAATTCGCTACTTTGCCCATCACAAAGGAACTGACACTGCTGGTACGTAATTGGATATTGAAAGTAACGTTAGTTTACTATGTTGTGTAACGCGAACACCCATCGTGCTCTGACTGGGTATTTTGCTGCGGTAATGTATTAATTATTGGTACTACAGTAGGTGCCTAGTAAGATAATTCACCTTTATACCACTTAAAGTAATGGTCTTGTGCACGTTTTGGGTTATCCTGTGATGAAGACCCGCCACTGGCTAGTAGCAGAAGGCCAACATACGGCCAAGGCAGCTGCTAGCTGCATGGGGAGGGCTTCACGGCGGAGTGGTGTATCGTGAAGGCAGCTGAGCCGCCGAGGTGAGGTGAGGCGTGAAGCTGTAATCGGCAGCCTACTTGCTCGAGATTAGCGACCGCACTGCCGCTCTCCCCCCCGTGGGCTTCAGCCGGCACACAGCCCGACAACCGCGGCAGCATCGACACGGCGCTGATTTTGTGACCTGCCTACAATAATCGTTTTGGACGTGTGTGATACATGTCTGGTCTGTGAACACATACTGGAACGACAAATTGAATGAATTTTCCATTTTCCGAGCAGTCATACTGACTGTACGAGCTACATGTCATATTGATACTGTTGTTGATAACTACGATGATGGTGGTGTTTGTCATAGTCGTATTGGAAATGGCAGCGGTTTGAAGACAAGTTAGTAGTGTCCTAGGAGTCTAGCCCGACGTTATGTCTTCCCGCGCATGCGTCACTTCCGACGACATCTGGAAGGTTCCAGACGCTGCTGCCTTGCTTAAAAAAAATGGCTCTGAGCACTATGGGACTTAACATCCATGGTCATCAGTCCCCTAGAACTTAGAACTACTTAAACCTAACTAACCTAAGGACAGCACACAACACCCAGCCATCACGAGGCAGAGAAAATGCCTTGCTTATATAAGGACAGAAAAGTGCCAGCTCCGATAAGCGATAGCGGAGACAGCTGTCAAAACCTCGTGAAGTTTATTTGAAAAAGTGCGATTTGAACACCAGAAATATTTTATTCAGAAGGGTGGCTGTAAGCCTGGTGGTGGTGGTGGGTGGTGGTGCTAGTAGTGATGGCGGCGGTGATGGGTGATGGAATGAAACTTCAAACTTAGCGTCCCTTCGGTACCTAGGGCATTAAATACAGAGCAGTGGATCAGTTAAAGTAAGGTGGGAAAGAAAACACCCATGTTAATGACCTTTTTTAACAAAATTTTTAACAAATGTTTCACTAAAAGTGCAGGAAATCTCAAACGGAGTCCGATCCCTGCTGCTGCCGATTGCGGAATGCTGATCGCGAATGGGGCAGTGGTGGTACGGGCTGGTGCCGGAGGTGATGGTGGTGCTTTGTGGTCCTAGGTGGACGCGCAAAATATTGGGTTTTAGACGTGAAGGCTTAAAGCTACAATCGCTCGTCATCAAACAGGTTTTCTTAGGGAAGTGCGCTGACCTTCTGTAAACAAAGTGTGTGGATGACATGAGTGCTAACTGTCGCCGAACTAACAAGTACTGAGGTGAACAATGCTTCCAGATAAGGACACGAACCATATCTCGGTGACAGGTGGACATGATATTTTGAACTGGTTGTAATATTTCGAATTTGTATGTAATCCCCAGGTGTCGATTAGGAGGTAATTTGCAATATATCTCTTCGTGATAGCGAAGCAGACAAGACCATATGTACTGGCGAAACTGATCACTCATTTTCTTATGTTAAATTCTGCGCTCTTTACGTTAGATGAATTTCGTACGATCAGCAAGTGCCGTTCCAGATGAATATACAAGAGTAACTTACACAAGTACGTGACGATCGTTCTTGCTGTAAATCATTTCTCTTCGAGAACCGAATGAATCTGTCGCACGTAAAGTTCTTTAATGCCTCGTAATTTGAAACTTTAGTTACGAATCCCTCATATTGAGCGCTGGAGAATTGCTCTTTGGGGAAGGATGTCTCCCTCTGAGGTTTCGGCACACCCTGTTCATCTCCCCCCGCTCCAACCCCAGGCCATTTCCCTCCCCCCCCCCCCCCCCCCTCACAGCCCCCAGACGATAAATTAAGCTCTGGCGCCCGAAGAGGGCGCCGGCACACCTCGCCGCATCAAACGGCCCGGCTGAGACTCGCTCGTCAGGGAAACTTATTTATGCCGAGGGGCCAGCTATATAAGTAAACAATGAACAATACGCATTATGTGCTAGCGACTCGGCATTAATCTTCGCCATTGTGCTATTGCCCGGCCGTTGTCACGGCGAACGCTATTGTCTCTGTGTTCTCGCCTTAAATCTTGAGCGCGCTCGCTTTTCGCCGTCCCTAAACGCACCTACAGACGGTCGCCGTAAGCAGCGCTTCGTAATGTCCACGGAGCACCGCTTCGAACGTAACCAGAGGACAGAAACCAGGGGAGGCTGTGACGCGTGCTTCGCTGCTAGTCCAGCTTCCCCGATATGCTTACATTAATGTTGTACGTGAGCCAGTGTATTGTTATTCCGGCAAATTGCCACAGCCGAAATGATCAAAGTAATTGTGTAGCATCTATCTAAAGTGGTATTTGCTAATTGCTAAGCTGTAATTTTAGTTCAAGGTTAAAACGAATGGAGGTAACCACATTCTCATGCTTTCTTTCACTTAGCTGGTGAGAGCAAGGTGAAATGACCTTTAATGAAAGCGGATATATATTGACTGTGTGCTTTTCACACTAATCGCCACGATAACTGACTGCCTTAATCAAATTAGGTAAAACATGGAAGATCTAAATTCGCTTGGCTGCAAAATGTTCTGAAGCCTTCTCTTTCCGAATGTGAGTTTATTGTTTCAAGCAGTTTGTCTTCTGATTATAATAACTGATAGCGAAAAATGGCACGGCTTATAATATACGATAGTAGAAGCAAACCCGTTTCAGTTAACAGTTTGCGAGACAACCGCGAATGTGTTGCCAATGGCCACCAATGATTTAAGTATGAAATAATACAGTAGTTAGTAGCCGCCCGGTGTGGCCGAGCGGTTATAGGCGCTTCAGTCTGGAACCGCGTGACCGCTACGGTCGCAGGTTAGAATCATGCCTCGGGCATGGATGTGTGTGATGTCTTTAGGTTAGGTAGCTTTTTAAAGTTCTAAGTTCTAGTGGACTGATGACCTCAGATGTTAAGTCCCGTAGTGCTCGGAGCCATTTGAACCATAGTTAGTTCAACTGTATTTAAAATATGGAATTTTCGATTAAGTCTCCGTCTAATTGGGTTTGAATTTCACATGCAGGCTATCTTAATGAGAAATACAATACTGTTTCAGCACGTCACGTGTTACAGTTACCAATGAAAGGAAATGTTCCACGTGTCGTCCTCGTATATTGATTCAATACTGCACTCGTTTGTGCAGTTAGTTGCGAAACAGTAAACCCCCGAAACATTACAGAATCGAACTCCCATATATAAAACATCTTCAAAGTCTGATTACTTTACCAACGAGTACAGCATGTAAGCGAGAAAAAGTATAGGAAAGGTTTGAAAGGATGCTTAAAGTTTCTTGGTTGACGCTAAGTGCTCTCGTTATGAAACACTGGGTGCGTACAATCTGGGTGATTTGGCCTCCATTTTAAACAGAAGCCAGTCTTTAACTCCTCTCATTGTTTATGACGTCATTTGTTCTGAACAGTAATACAATTTTGCAGGTACTTTTTGTGGTATGTCTAGACACTGCTTAAAAACGGTGCTGCAAATTGACCTTGTAATGAAGAAGTAATAAATTAAAACGAACAGCAAAAATGTAGTAATTTTTTTTTTCCATAATTCTGTAAGGAGCGTCAGCGAAGGAGAGTTTCGTAAACGTTTGAAATATGTGTAAATTTTGTTGAAAGTCGCTAGGTGCTTTCATTCTCAAATACTGGATGAATAAAGTCGGGGTATTTCATCTCCGTGACTTACCCTGCCTCAAGACAAACACACAGTTTTTAACCGTAGTACTTGACTTGTTGTGGTAACCTAATATAAGATATACCTCCTAAAGAATAGGTTATGAGAGTGTTGTAAATTTTTAAATCCTGTCAACAACAGCGCAAAATATTGAAAACCAAATTTTTCTTCCCCTGGAAACCATTAGATAGCATCCCACCGTTGGTGATGGGTTCTTGGATAGCGGTTTAGTAATACACTCCTGGAAATTGAAATAAGAACACCGTGAATTCATTGGCCCAGGAAGGGGAAACTTTATTGACACATTCCTGGGGTCAGATACATCACATGATCACACTGACAGAACCACAGGCACATAGACACAGGCAACAGAGCATGCACAATGTCGGCACTAGTACAGTGTATATCCACCTTTCGCAGCAATGCAGGCTGCTATTCTACCATGGAGACGATCGTAGAGATGCTGGATGTAGTCCTGTGGAACGGCTTGCCATGCCATTTCCACCTGGCGCCTCAGTTGGACCAGCGTTCGTGCTGGACGTGCAGACCGCGTGAGACGACGCTTCATCCAGTCCCAAACATGCTCAATGGGGGACAGATCCGGAGATCTTGCTGGCCAGGGTAGTTAACTTACACCTTCTAGAGCACGTTGGGTGGCACGGGATACATGCGGACGTGCATTGTCCTGTTGGAACAGCAAGTTCCCTTGCCGGTCTAGGAATGGTAGAACAATGGGTTCGATGACGGTTTGGATGTACCGTGCACTATTCAGTGTCCCCTCGACGATCACCAGTGGTGTACGGCCAGTGTAGGAGATCGCTCCCCACGCCATGATGCCGGGTGTTGGCCCTGTGTGCCTCGGTCGTATGCAGTCCTGATTGTGGCGCTCACCTGCACGGCGCCAAACACGCATACGACCATCATTGGCACCAAGGCAGAAGCGACTCTCATCGGTGAAGACGACACGTCTCCATTCGTCCCTCCATTCACGCCTGTCGCGACACCACTGGAGGCGGGCTGCACGATGTTGGGGCGTGAGCGGAAGACGGCCTAACGGTGTGCGGGACCGTAGCCCAGCTTCATGGAGACGGTTGCGAATGGTCCTCGCCGATACCCCAGGAGCAACAGTGTCCCTAATTTGCTGGGAAGTGGCGGTGCGGTCCCCTACGGCACTGCGTAGGATCCTACGGTCTTGGCGTGCATCCGTGCGTCGCTGCGGTCCGGTCCCAGGTCGACGGGCACGTGCACCTTCCGCCGACCACTGGCGACAACATCGATGTACTGTGGAGACCTCACGCCCCACGTGTTGAGCAATTCGGCGGTACGTCCACCCAGCCTCCCGCTTGCCTACTATACGCCCTCGCTCAAAGTCCGTCAACTGCACATACGGTTCACGTCCACGCTGTCGCGGCATGCTACCAGTGTTAAAGGGTGCGATGGAGCTCCGTATGCCACGGCAAACTGGCTGACACTGACGGCGGCGGTGCACAAATGCTGCGCAGCTAGCGCCATTCGACGGCCAACACCGTGGTTCCTGGTGTGTCCGCTGTGCCGTGCGTGTGATCATTGCTTGTACAGCCCTCTCGCAGTGTCCGGAGCAAGTATGGTGGGTCTGACACACCGGTGTCAATGTGTTCTTTTTTCCATTTCCAGGAGTGTATACAGGCGGTTAGAAAAAAATCTGAGAAACCTGTAAGTGTATAAATGATTCAAAAGCCAAGATCGCTTAAACACTGTTTTACTGGATGACCGCTTTCAACACACTAAATGTGCCATCATCGGATCTGTGAAGATATAACATGACAGGTTTGAGGGAGGGCTTACGTGAGTTACACTATATAAATTGCTATTAGTGCAGCTGCGGTCATGTGTCAAATAGTTTTATCTTTTGACTTCGATTTTATATATCTGATGGAATAGAATGACCATGAGAGCAGTTGTTTTTTAATTTTTATTTCTGCGACAATGATTTTATATCAGCTGGTCTGACTCATGTATCGTTATATCCAAATGATTTACGCATGTTAAGCTACATTCAGGTATGTTGTACTGTACCTGATGGCACCTTTAGTGTGTTGAATCCGGTCATCTAATGAACAGTGTTCAAGCGATCTTGGCTTTTGAGTTATTTATACAACAGAGTGATCGCCCCACAACACACTATGTGCTCACTGCTTGTAAGTGTGTCGCAGGGCGGGTTGCGCAGGGAAATAGTTGTTAAGAAAAAATTCGAAACATTGCACCATTTCCGAGTTAATTATCATTGAAGTTGGCCAGTCAGGGCGTTGCGCGCGAAAATTCAGCAATCCTGTGCGTAATATGTACGCTATGGGGACAACTGACACTGAAATATAAAATCCGTTGGGTCCCTTGAATTAGCACGTGCAAAGGCCTGATTAGCTAACTTCAATGCTAATGAACTCAGAAACGGCGCAACGTACCGAATTTTTCTTCTTAATTATTACTTCTCGGCAAAACCTACCGTACAACACCTTAACAAGCTCTTCTGGTGTTTCTGACAACCCTGTAGAAGAGGCAATCCAAACATTTCCTTTTAAATGAACGCCAAACCTTTGACTAAATATCGGTGCTTATATACTCACGTCGGAGGCGCGCGGGGAACGCTCTCAAAGGAAAGCTTTTTGTTCGCCCTTATAGATCGTCACTTCGGAATCATCTCGCATGGTCCATTTCTTCAACTGAATCAACGGGAGTGCTGTAAATTTCACTTTTGAGATGAGCCCAGACAGAAAGATCCAGAGGGTTAAGGCCAGGTGATCTTGGAAGATACCGGTCTTGGACCATAGTGGCGCGTTTGATGTCTGACATCTCACATCAGCAGCAAAATGTGCCGGTACCTCATCAAGCATGTACCACATTTCGGAACGTTTCGCGAGAAGTGTCAGTGAAGTTTAAGCCCAGTTAAGAGGGTAGTTGTTCGATGAGGTTCATTTGTACTAACTAGGAGAATAGTTCATACTGAAGCGAGTGGCGGCTCGTAACCACACACTCGCAATTATTTCGCAAGCGGCTCGCCTGCGTTCCTGTGTTTAGTGGAACGTTTTTCTTTTGTTGCCATATAATTTCAACAGTATCAGTTCCCACTGTTACTTATGACAAACTCTGTATGCATCGAAACTTGTGTTAAACGCGTAGTATTCCTAAGTTTTGAATCTACCCACGAAGAGATTATGCCCTTATAGACAGTGAGGTGACGGAAGTCATGGGACAGCGATTTGCGCATATACAGACGGCGGTAGTTTAGCGTACTCAAAGTATAAGAGGGCAGTGCATTGGCGGAGCTGTTGTTTGTATTCAAGTGATTAGTGTGAGAAGGTTTCCGAGATGATTATGGCCGCTCGACGGGAATGGACAGACTTCGAACGCGGAATGGTAATTGGAGCTAGACGCATGGGCCATGCCATTTCGGATGTTGTTGTTGTTGTGGTCTTCAGTCCTGAGACTGGTTTGATGCAGCTCTCCATGCTACTCTATCCTGTGCAAGCTTTTTCATCTCCCAGTACCTACTGCAACCTACATCCTTCTGAATCTGCTTAGTGTATTCATCTCTTGGTCTCCCTCTACGATTTTTACCCTCCACGCTGCCCTCCAATACTAAATTGGTGATCCCTTGATGCCTCAGAACATGTCCTACCAACCGATCCCTTCTTCTGGTCAAGTTGTGCCACAAACTTCTCTTCTCCCCAATCCTATTCAATACTTCCTCATTAGTTATGTGATCTACCCATCTAATCTTCAGCATTCTTCTGTAGCACCACATTTCGAAAGCTTCTATTCTCTTCTTATCCAAACTATTTATCGTCCATGTTTCACTTCCATACATGGCTACACTCCATACGAATACTTTCAGAAATGACTTCCTGACACTTAAATCAATACTGGATGTTAACAAATTTCTCTTCTTCAGAAACGCTTTCCTTGCCATTGCCAGCCTACATTTTATATCCTCTCTACTTCGACCATCATCAGTTATTTTGCTCCCCAAATAGCAAAACTCCTTTACTACTTTAAGTGCCTCATTTCCTAATCTAATTCCCTCAGCATCACCCGACTTAATTAGACTACATTCCATTATCCTTGTTTTGCTTTTGTTGATGTTCATCTTATATCCTCCTTTCAAGACACTGTCCATTCCATTCAACTGCTCTTCCAAGTCCTTGGCTGTCTCTGACAGAATTACAATGTCATCGGCGAAGCTCAAAGTTTTTATTTCTTCTCCATGAATTTTAATACCTACTCCGAATTTGTCTTTTGTTTCCTTTACTGCTTGCTCAATATACAGATTGAACAACATCGGGGAGAGGCTACAGCCCTGTCTTACTCCCTTCCCAACCACTGCTTCCCTTTCATGTCCCTCGACTCTTATAACTGCCATCTGGTTTCTGTACAAATTGTAAATAGCCTTTCGCTCCCTGTATTTTACCCCTGCCACCTTTAGAATTTGAAAGAGAGTATTCCAGTCAACATTGTCAAAAGCTTTCTCTAAGTCTACAAATGCTAGAAACGTAGGTTTGCCTTTCCTTAATCTTTCTTCTAAGATAAGTCGTAAGGTCAGTATTGCCTCACGTGTTCCAGTGTTTCTACGGAATCCAAACTGATCTTCCCCGAGGTTGGCTTCTACTAGTTTTTCCATTCGTCTGTAAAGAATTCGTGTTAGTATTTTGCAGCTGTGACTTATTAAGCTGATAGTTCGGTAATTTTCACATCTGTCAACACCTGCTTTCTTTGGGATTGGAATTTCGGATATCGTTAGGGAATTCAGTTGTCCGAGATCCAGTGACAAGAGTGTGCCAAGAATACCAAATTTCAGACGTTACCTCCCGCCACGGACAACGCAGTGGCCGACGACCTTTACTTAACCAACAGGAACAGGGGCGTTTGCGTATAGTTGACAGTGCTAACAGACAAGCAGTACTTCCTGATGTAACCGCGAAAATGAATGTGAGAAGTAAGATTAACGCATCGGTTAGGGTAGTTCTGCGGAATAAGGCATGAATGGACTATGACAACAGACGACCGATCAAGAAAATTTGCTAACAACATGAGGTCGCCAGCAGCGCCTCTCCTGGGCACGTGACCAGTTTTTTGGACCCTAGAAGACTGAAAAACCATTGCCTTGTCAGATGAGACCCGATTTCAATTGGTAACAGTTGATGGGAGGGTTCGAGTGTGGCGCAGACACCAGGTAGCCATGGACTCAAGTTGTGAACAAGCCACTGTGAAAGCTGGTGCTGTCTCCATAATAATGTAGGCTCTGTTTATATGGAATGGACTGGGTCCTCTGGTCCAAATGAACCGATCATTGTCTGGAAATGATTATATTCGTTTAGTAGAAGACCGTTCGCAGCCATTTTGGACTTCATGTTCACAAACAACGTTGTCATGTAGCCGCGCCACACTTGTTCGCCATTGATTTGAAGAACGTTCCGGACAACACGAGCGAATGATTTGGCCATCCTGGTCGCCCGACACGATTATTATCAAAAATTTATGGGACGTAATCGAGAGGTCAGTTTGTGCACAAAATCCTACACGGCAACACTTTGGCAATTATGAACGGTGTGTGGACAGCATGGCTCACAAGGGAACCTCCCCATCGCACCCCCCTCAGATTTAGTTATAAGTTGGCACAGTGGATAGGCCTCGAAAAACTGAACACAGATCAATTGAGAAAACAGGAAGAAGTTGTGTGGAACTGTGAAAAAATAAGCAAAATATACAAACTGAGTAGTTCATGGGAAGATATGCAATATCAAGGACATTAGGAACGCAGGAGCGCTGTGGTCTCGTGGTAACGGGAGCACCTGCGGAACGAAAGGTCCTTGGTTCAATTCTTCCATCGAGTGAAAAGTTTAATTTTTTATTTTCAGTTTATGTGACAAACTCTTATGTTTTCATCACTTTTTTGGGAGTGATTATCACATCCACAAGAAAACCTAAATCGGGCAAGGTAGAAGAATCTTTTTACCCATTCGCCAAGTGTACAAGTTAGGTGGGTCGATAACATATTCCTGTCATGTGACGCACATGCCGTCACCAGTGTCGTATAGAATATATCAGACATGTTTTCCTGTGGAGGAATCGGTTGACCTATGACCTTGCGATCAAATGTTTTCCGTTCCCATTGGAGAGGCACGTCCTTTCGTCTACTAATCGCACGGTTTCGCAAAACAAAGACACTAAACTTATTACAGTGAACAGAGACGTCAGTGAACGAACGGACAGATAATAACTATGCAAAAATAAAGAAAGTAAAATTTTCACTCGATGGGAAGACTTGAACCAAGGACCTCTCGCTCTGCAGCTGCTCACGCTACCACTGGACCACGCCGCTCCTGAGCTCACATTGTCATGATATTGTGTGTGTGGTCCATGGACTACTCAGTTTGTATATTTTGCTTATTTTTTCACAGTTCCACACAACTTCTTCCTGTTTTCTCAAGTGATCTGTGTTCAGTTTATCAAGGCCTATCCACTGTGCCAACTTATAACTAAATCTGAGGGGGGTGCGATGGGGAGGTTCCCTTGTCAGTATTTCTGCAGGGGATTTCTAAAGACTTATTGAGTCCGTGTCACGTCGAGTTGCTGTACTATTCCGGGCAAAAGAAAGTCCGGCACGGTATTAGTAGGCAACCTATGACTTTTGTTCAAATGGTTGTGATGGATCTGAGCACTGAGGGACTTAACATCTGAGGTCATCAGTCCCCTAGAACTTAGAACTACTTAAACCTAACTAATCTAAGGACATCAGGCAGGCAGGCAAGATTCGAACCTGCGACCGTAGTGGTCACGCGGTTCCAGACTGAAGCGCCTAGAACCGCTCGGTCACAAAGGCCGGCTTGACTTTTGTCATCTTAGTTTAAATTTCAGACAGAAATGTCAATAGTAGCTACATGTATATTTTGGCACTGGAGGGAAATTTAGCTGAAATATCATCTCCTGAGGCGGAAACCAGGACAGTGGGGTGGGAAACTCTAAGACAAGTGAGCTGATGTAATTCGCGTTGTGACACATTTTAAGTTCAGCGAGTGTCTTGAGTATGGCCTACAAAAGCACGTGCATAATGTAAGAGATCAATGAAATAATTTGAGTTAGTGGGGTAAGTTTGGAGTCGGTCCGTCCCAAGAGGTGTGGTTGGCTGGTGGAATTGTTGGCGCACTGACGTAAAGAGGTCGATTCTGATTCAAATCATTGTGTGTGTCACAGGGTTAATTTAAACGTAGAGTTAACGAAGTAAAGTTTATGATCAGATTCTCGGTTTCGTGAATAACGCTTCGTGCGAGGAGAAAATCGGTCGCAAAAGGGCAGCTGAATTTCAAGCTGGTGCATCGTGCCCGTGTCGTGTCGTGTCGTGTCGTGTGTGGCCCTTTCACACGGAGCAGCGCTGCCCAGTCGCTCGCGGGAGGCGGCGCGTATTTCGTGGGCAGCGCTTTCACATTCGTGAGTTACCAAATAGAGACGCGCCGCCGATGGTATCGGCTAATTCCCAGATACAGAGTTGCCCGGAACCTCCTCGGGCGGTAGCGGGTGGCACACTTTCCTCCTCCTCCTCCTCTGATGTACATCGGGTTTCCCTCCAGAGATATTTAAGTCTCGCTAAATGTCGGTGAAACGTAAGACGTATGTTAACTATTTTCTTAAAAGAAACGGCACTGCTGATTATTTCAGTATCGAGCTGCATGTGGATACACCTCGTTTATCGACCGAGATCATCCATCCGTCATTTATGGGGTACTTCAAGCGGAGCTACTCCTCTCGCCTTTCTACCATAATAACTTCGTCTGAAAGGTGTGAGATCGAAATGTCGTACCCATTGAAGATATTTCGCCTTCATTTTCACGATATTTTTAGCTTATACCATTTCATACAGTTGTTCTTCCTTGTACTTCAGCTATTTTTATGTTGGGGAGGATGAAAGATTTTTAAGATTTTTACCTGAAATGTTAATATTGAAAGTCGCGAGCTCTTTCTTCTTATGTCGTGTTTTCTACTGAAAATCTCGTGCTTGTACTCTTGTTAACTTTACTATTACAGATATCGTCTAAACTTTATTATTTTTTTAATTGGTCCTGTGCGCAACAAATAAATTATTTGGTCTTTCTGCTGCCACTGCTTGATCTGCTCCATTCCATTATTTAACAAAAACATAAAAAATCCTATTATTCATACTGAGTGAAATCATGTTCTGTATGGCAGCTCCTGCTGTTGCTAGGGCTGCTGCTGCTTACTACAACTACATATAATTCAAGAGAAAGGGTTTGGTCAAATCTAAACTCGATAAATGCTAACCCAAACAAGTAATTCCTTTTTTTCAAAAACTATATTCTGAAAGCGCGTCTTTCTCATTCAATTAACAAAACGCCAGAAGCTCTTTCAACAATCGCTTCGTATGTAAATCTGCCTCCAGTGGCATTACAGGAATATTAAAAATTAATCAAACTCTTGAGACAGACTGAAATACTTCTCAATTAAATACACAGTGAAGCAATTCCCTGACAATTAGAAAAGAAATCAATGACAAAAATCAGTACTTAATCTATTCGCCTAACAATGGTTTCCCTTAAAATTCAACTCCTGTGATTATCAAAATTACCGTCTGCTGCTACGCACATACACAAACCCTTTTCTTTAAATTAATAAGCGCGCTGCTAATTGTAAAAAAATATCACCTCAACACCAAATCCTGTGTCGCTGCTGGCGGACACAGCAGTACGGCAGCTCGGCGACGACCCCTCGCCCAACACACGTGCGCACCAAAGCAGGCGGGCTCCTACACTGGCTTCCAAACTGCCACTAATTAATCCGTGCGCTGCGAAGCGCGACAACAATATCTTAGATTCCACATGCGCGCTGTAGCCAACCTTGAAATCCTAAGAGTGTACTGCCAACTCTCAATATTTTTTTCGTCATCTGTCACTGTGAGACTCGACAGTAGTTCGATATAATGCATTACATGCCTTGGATGTTCTGTAGTGGTCGATGGAAAATGGACGCCAGTTCTAAATATCTTACTACAGAGCACAAAAAATTGATTTTCTTTTATTGTTATTATTATTATTAGTATTATTATTGTTTCCAGTCAGCTGTAGTGATTGATTTTGAGTATTTGTGATCGATTTCGTAGTAAAAGAGGTCTTACCAAGAGTGGAGTTCGCTGCTTGCTTTGCAAGACATTACGCCGATTGTCCCAAAAGCATGACTTCGTCTTCCCGCCTTTGTTTTTCAGGCCACATCGATTACATTGGGGGCTTCGCCGTTTGCTGTCGCCACCATCTCATTTTCAGACTGCCACTGCTGAGCTGGGATGTCTTCTTCACGGAGTAACTGCTCTAGTAATTCAAAAACTTGGAACTGAAAGATAATCAGCCGAACATGCATACGTCCAAACCTTAAAATCAGTTCGAAAATATTACGGCAGTGTTCTCAACAACGTACTTAGCACGGGACTATTAGGAAGCTCCAAGACGGCACCGGACGGGGGAGATGCGTTTCGAACACTACAGAAACACTGAGCTTTAATAGTTGTCGTGGCTGTGGAATGCAAGATTTTTGACTGTCTGCAGAGTAAGGAAGGACGGAGACAGTAACTAAATAGTCCGAAGGTCGAAAGTGGTATAAAAACTATAATAAGAATAAAGATGAAAGTTAAACAAACAACATAAAATACGTTTTTCATCGAGATGGATCTCACATTTATGAGGGATAGTTGTATTGGGCCTGGAATCTCATTGAATGGAGTAGAATTATGTCAGTGAGAGTCCTTTTTTCGAAATGAGCCACTATTTTATTCATTGATGTGGCTTACATGGTCATTTTACAGTCCTGTATATAAAACGTTAAACATACACAAAAACATGCGCAATATAAACAAGCAAAGTGACACACCAGAGGAAATATTATAACTGAATATCGATACCTCATAACCATTTTACAGCTCGTTGTGTCAACAAATGGAGCTCGCTGAGTCCACCAGGAAAGTTTCGTAGTATGCACTCTTCAGTCGGGTGCTGAATAGTTTGCACAGGACCACCACAGTCACACGCTGGGGCATCATTGAACCCCCATTCATATAAACAGGCACCACATATTCTGTGCCCTGTACGGACTCTATTCAGGTTTGTCCATAGTTTCCTGGGAAGACCAAATCCATTCACACATTTATTAGGGTCAGTTGTTGTTGTTGCTGTGGTCTTCAGTCCTGAGACTGGTTTGATGCAGCTCTCCATGCTACTCTATCCTGTGCAAGCTTTTTCATCTCCCAGTACCTACTGCAACCTACATCCTTCTGTATCTGCTTAGTGTATTCATCTCTTGGTCTCCCTCTACGATTTTTACCCTCCACGCTGCCCTCCAATACTAAATTGGTGATCCCTTGATGCCTCAGAACATGTCCTACCAACCGATCCCTTCTTCTGGTCAAGTTGTACCACAAACTTCTGTTCAGTTATAAGATGAGAATTAATCGGAGGAAACTTCTGCTAAACCTCTTTCCATTCTTGACAAACGTCATAAATAAGAGGCGTTGGTCAAGGTGGTTTTCTAGAGTTGAGTCTGCTGGCAGGTGTATTCTGTAGCTTATTTTATAGAAGTGAGTTCTGGTGAGTGAATCACTTTTGGGACTCTATTATTGCTGCTGCTTCTCGTTGTTGAAGGTGGTGCAATATTACGTAATACAGGCTGCATTGGAAGAGATGCAGATTTAGTAGTGGCCCTGATTATTGTCATTGCTTGACGCAATTTGACGTGAAATATGCGTACAAGTGCACTATTTTTCCATACTGGAGCACAGCATTCTGCTGTGAAGCAAACTAATGCCAGTGTAGCAGTACGAAGATTGTCCGCGTTAGCACTTCATCCTGACCCAGCCAGTTCTCTGACAATATCAATTCTGGTCTTCACCTGATATTGTCAGCAAACTGGCTGGGTCAGGGTGGGGTACAACACAGCAGACACGAGCTCCGATGACCAGTGAAGAAGTGTCTGGAGACGTCCTGGACAGCAGTGGGATACCAACCTGACTGTTGCCCGCCATATAGCCCGACAACCAGGAGTGACGGTGCGGAGTGTCATTTCTTTTCGCAGCAGGATCCCTGTGTTCGTCATCCGCGGCACTCTTACAGCAGAGCGGTACGTAGACGATATTCTACGGCCCGTTTTGTCGTCCTTCATGGAAAGCCATCCTGGGCTTCACATTCCAGCAAGATAATGCCCTCCCGAACACGGCGAGAGTTTCTACTGCTCGCGTTCGTGCTTGCCAAAGCCTACCTCGGCCAGAAAAGTCGCTAGATCTCTCCCCATTTGAGAACGTCTGGAGCATTATGGGCAGGGCCCTCTAACCAGCTCGGGATGAAGACGCTCCAATGCGCCAGCGGTACGTCGACGATATTCTACGACCCGTTATGTTGCTCTTCATGGCAAGCCATCCTGAGCTTACGTATCAGCAAGATAATGGCTACTCGCACTCGGTGAGAGTATCTGCATCTGTAATTGCGTACCTGAGCCAGCAAGGTCGCCGTATCTCTCCCCAATAGAGAACGTTTGGAGGACTATGGGCAGGGCCCTACAACCTGCTCTATCGCGCCGATCGAACAGAATTTGGGATGATATCCATCAGCAGGACATCCAACAACTCAGTCAGTGCCAAGCCGAATAACTGCCAGCATAAGAGCCAGAGGGGTTATTAAATTTGTGAAGCTCTTTCCTTAATAAATCATCCAATTTCTCTAAAACTGTGATCATCTGTAGGCCTACAGGTACATAATATCTATCAATTTCCATTTGGATAATTTCTACGGGAATTGCTGTGCCGTCACACTTCGGCGACTGCCTCCAATTGCGCGCTTCTCTTGCTTTTTACGTTGCGCCCCCATTTCGCTGCGGTGGGGTGACACCGGGGACACCTCAGCTCCGAGCAGGCCGCGTGCGTCACGCCTCACCGCGATGCTATCAGTCAGCCGCTATTTGCATCGTCTAATTCGGTTCGTGACTCGCACCTCTTAGGGTGTCTCTGCTTTCCCGCTCTGTTCCGCACCCCTCACGGTTACCTCCCCACCCTCTCCCCTCGTTTCCTTTGTCCTCGGGCCAGAGCGGTCCACACACGCACTCCCACTTGGAATTCCGCGCGATGTCTGCTGTAATCCCATCAGCGTATCAAACATACGCCAGATTGCGCCCCTCTCCCCGTGCCGCGCGCCTTGCACAGACGCTGTCCTCTCGTAAATTCTTTCACTGGAGAAGATCGCACCACAGTTCGTCCCAAGATCGTTGCCCAGACACGAAGATGACAGACACAGAAGTTTGACCGACAATCGCATGGTAGTAGAGGTAAAACTATGGCTCCGACGAAGCTAAAATTTTGTCAAAGATTTTTTTTTAGACTTATTTCTACAGAAATAATTATTTTGAACCTACAGGTCATTGCCAGGTGATACCAACAATCATCGATACGCCGGCCTGGAATCAAATCCGACCGGCGATTTAATAATGAGGGCCTGTGCCAGCCAGCCTGGGTGTGGTTTTACGGCAGTTTATCACATCCGATTAGGTGAATGAACACCGCACTAGTACCCACGTCCCACCTCAGCTGTACGACTCGCAAAAGCTTCGAAAACGTTCTTCGATTTTCACATGACTAACACTAGACACAGACAGCTGGAGTACACAATTTCCGTCCCTGTGGCAAAGGAATGGCGACAATACCCTTCAAGACAGGGTATACGGCCAGGAAAAAGAAGCAGAAGATCTAAAAAAATTGGCTATAATAATCGTGAGATGTAGACAACAGCAAGCTCTCGGATTTGCTGTCTCCTGACTGTCAAGAATATGACAGCTGAGCTATTTTGCGGCTTTATTATTCTAGTTCTAGAGGATTTAGCACATAAGAATGCAAATCGCTTGTGCTGTACGACTAACTAATGGTGCGCGGGAAGTACGCCAGTAGCCGAGTCTGTTTCTCTTTCATTCTAGACTGATTAGCAAAAAACAGTGAAGCACCCGGAAAACATGACCGGATGTCAACATAACTTCGAATATGTACGCACCATCGCTGGTTGTGTAGGCCTACGAGTAAATGAGTAGACTTGCAAACCTCTATGACTGGTAGAACGGCCACCAGAATGTATTAGTGCACTTCATGTTTGATGTTGTTGCCATGCATGGTAGGGTATGTAAGGGCCACAAACAACGTCAGATGTTAAGTAATAATTGTGAAGGACACGGGAGGCCGCGTACACATGTGAGACAGCGTTTTGCCCACCTACCAGAGTTTGCAAGGGACTTCATTGTGGTTCTCCATTTGGCCGGCTGACCGAATCGTGCAAATCCAGATTTATGGCAGATTCGGGTGTGACAGCGGCCCGGTGTTGGACTGCATAAGAACGTGCGGATAGGCACACTCGACAACGTCCGGTCCTCCTGACCACCACAAGGGGGGATCACCGTATTTTGCACCAAGTACATCGTAACACCTTCACACCTGCGCCTGACATCCAGTGTCAAGCAATGGACTCCCTGAAAACTTCCATGTCATGCTACAGCGGACTAGAAGCGGCTGGACTAGCGAATTATCGTCCCTCGCGTGGGATGCCATTAACATCACAACACAAACTGTTATCTTTGGAGTAGTCCCGCGACCGGGAAGCAGCACAGGCTGCTGATGAATGGCGTCATGTTCTGTACAGCGACGAATCGTAATTCTGTACTACACTGGGTGGCTGTTGTCGCTGAGCAAGCCGGCGATCGGGCCAGAGATCTTTTTTATTTTTTTTTTTTTTATTTATTTTTTTTTTTTTTTTTGAGCATCTATGTTAGTCTTATCGTCGTGGTGTGGTGAGCCACTGGGCGCTATTTCACAGGAGGTGTGTTGGCACAAAGGTACGTCATGTGTTCTTATGTGTTTCCTCTCATGCGACAGTATTGTGGTGATGTTTCCTAATAGGACAATGCTCGTCCACACATGGCATGAACTGTGTGCGTGATGTTGAGTAACACTTGTGGTCATCTAGATCCTCAGATCTTTCCGCAATAGAAAATGTGTGTGATCAGTTTGCACGTCGACTCCGTCCTAGTGCAGTATCTAAGACGTCAGTGACACAGCTGTTGCGGGTCAGCTTGCCTCATGAGAGAGTACAACGGCTTTGCGACTCTTCCGAACCGAATCAGTGTATGCATGCACGCCGGAAGGGGTGCAACGTCATAATGGTGAATGGAATTGTACTTCCAATTTCTTTGTAAATTTGACTCCATTTTATAACCGGGTGAAGTAACATCAAAAACACAGGCAACCCACGAGCTGTCATTTCGTTTTCTCCTCCGCGTCTAGGTGCTTCACTCATTTTTCCGGCAGGTTATATTCATGATCACTTCGTGAAATATATGCAAGTGCAAGCAATAATTCCCCTGATTCATCTCCGTAACGCAGACTCTTGGAACTTCCAGAGTAAACCTCTCTGTGTTCAGCCACACCTCTCTTGTGCCGTATGCCACCAGAGCTGGATGAGCATCTCCGCGACATCCCCTTACGAAATGCACAGTTTGTTGAATCTTGTACGTCTGGCCCAAACTGCGGCGTAATGCCAAAGAATCGGACGAGTAGAGATTTTGTGGTTACCTCATCTTTGAATGATTTGGATTTCTATGGGATTCAAAATGAATGACAGACTGTAATCTTTATTTGCTACGACTGATTTCGTGTGTATGTGCCTCCTTAAAACTCTCCTGATATATACACCACCATATTTTATGGACGTGACTGTGAACATTGATCATCAATCACCAACGAAGCAGTAAAACAACGATGGGCCTTTTCGCGTATTTACGCTCAGTAAAATTAACGAGGATAATGGAATGCAGTCGAATTAAATCAGCTAACGCTGAGGGAATTAGATTAGGAAATGACACCCTTCAATGACACCCTTCAAGTAGTAGATGAGTTTTGCTATTTGGGAAGCAAAATAAGTGATGATACTTGAAGTACGAAAGATATGAAATGCAGGCTGGCCATGGCAACAAAAGCGTTGCTAAAGAGGAGAAATTTGTTAAAATCGAGTGTAGATTCAAGTGTCAGGAAGTCTTTTCTGGAAGTATTTGTATGGAGTGTAGCCCCGTATGGATGCGAAACATGGACGATCACCAGTTTAGACAAGAAGAGAATAGGAGCTTTTGAGATGTGGTGCTACAGAAAAATGATGAAGATCAGATGGGTGAATGACGTAATTAATGAGGCGGTACTGTATATAATTGGGGAAAAGAGGAATTTATGGTACAACCTGACTAGAAGAAGGGATAGGTTGGTAGGACACATTTGAGGCATTAAAGGTTCACCATTTTGGCATTGGAGGGAAGCGTTGGGGGTAAAAATCGTACAGGGAGACCAAGGGATGAAATAGTTAGCAGATTCAGAAGGATGTAGGTTGCAGTAGTTACTCGGAGATGAAGAGGCTTGCACAGAATAGAGCAGCATGTAGGGCTGCATCAAACCAGTCTTGGACTGAAGACCACAACAAAAACAAACTTAATTTGCTTATGACGTGGGTCCAGCAGCAGTTTCGTTTTTGTATCTACATTTTGTAAATTTGTCTGTAGAATACCGCCAGAAAAACGTCACCATTTTAAAAAAAACTCCCATTTATGTTCCGTGAATGTCACTGTTACAATTCTGTAACGCCTACACAGACCTGCTATAATTTTAGTAACAATCAGAACTGAAGTGTTTGGTATTCGGTTTCCCGTACAAGTGCACTGCATTTTACCATTCTCCTCCCAACACATCTGTCTTCCATTCGCATTCTCTGCTAGAAATTAAACGTGTTCCTCCGCTTTCTTATGGTCGTTTAGTGTTCCCTATTAATACCTAATGCCCATAACGGTGGGTTACTAACCTGCCTGCTATATGGCCCGACTACCAGGGTGTTATTTCATTTTTTTAGCATGACCTCTTAGGTTATCATCCGCGGCACTCTTGCATCACAGCAGTACGTCGACGATATTCTACCGCCTGTTTTGTTGCCCCTGATGGCTTGCCATCGTAAGCTTTCATTTCAGCAAGATAACGCCCGCCCGTACACGGCGAGGGTGCTTGCCAAACCCTACCATTGCCAACACGGCCACGGGATATTTTCCCAACTGAGAACGTTTGGAGCATCCTCCAACCAGCTCGGGATTTTGAAGTTCTAACGCGCCAGTTCGATAGAATTTGGCACGATATGTTTCAGTGGGACATCCAACAACTCTTTCAGTCGTAGCCAAATCGAGTAACTGCACTTATAAGGGCCAGACGTGGATCAACGCGTTATTTACTTGCTGAAGTTGTGAACCTCTTTCTCTTTCTCTCGAATAAATCATTTTTCTGAAATTGTGATCATCTGTTTGCCTGTACATGTACATCGCATTTACCGATTTCCGCACCTTTCAGATAATTCCTTCCTGGTGCGTCCCTTGTTTTGTCTTAAGAGAGTGAGTATCTTTTGTGTTAAGAGAGTGAGTATCTTCCCCAAGCCCACAACACTGCTGTTGGAAATCGCGTCTCGGTTTACCTCGGCGAGGCAGCAGAAGGCTGCGACCCGACGGAAGTCAGTGACAGTGTCCAGTAGCGCGTCAGCTGCCGCCCCGAGGGACGCAGACGCTGAGCAGATGGCCGGAGCAGCCATGGCGACGGTCCCCGGTGGCGGGCAGCGGAGGAAGCAATCTGTCAGGGCGGTGGGAGCGCGGCGGTGCTGGCTGCCACTTAATTAGGCGTCCGCTCGCATCCCGCCACGCCGCTGTTTACTGCTGGGCGGCGCGCCGGCTCACGCACTCTCGGTTCCGTCCGCTCCCTGCGGCGTCTGCTGTCGCGAGCAGACATCGCCGTCTCTACAGATAGCGGTTCTGTCGCTGCGGCCAGCGTCCTGTTATGCGACCTGATCCGACTTATTTCTAAATTAGGTGTTTGCAGAAGGACAGGGTTAGTTACAACATAAACAAAATAGTCGCCTGCAACTGTCATCATTTTTTAACCTCTCTGGTCTGCAGCAGGTCAAGATTTTTAACCCAGTTAATGACCCTTGTTGTTGATCGTAACAATCGCTTGTGTTTGCTTCTGGCGTAGGCAGCAAACTGTTTGCGGTCCTCATAGTGCATTCGCTAATTTACAAAACCCCTATTATTAAAGTCTCTTCAAGAGTCAATGTAGTCCCATAGTCTGGGAATGATACAGGAATCCTGGATCACCGTTCTAGGCAAGGTCCTAGTGCATGCAGGTTGTTTGCCATTGGCTTCCTCCGAACTTGTCCCTTACTGTAACTAAATGACCACCACGAATGCAGCTGCACACTATAATACCGGCAATCTTAGATAGCCTCCCCTTCCCTAAGCAGAAATAATGTGACAAATCCATCGCATGGGAAGATTTTGATCCAAATAAGGGTTGCTTTACACTGTTATGTAGCATATCCAAAGTGTGATGGCGATCTATGAATCCAAAAACCTTTTTGAATAGATCTACATGGCAAAAATAAACAGGATTCTCAGTACTTCGCTAAACACAGCGAGTGGTCGAGCAAAACGAATTATTTACAGTTCACAATTTTCAGTAATATGTAACTGACCTTCGTTGCATTTAAATAATTACTGATAAACTTCAAATAATATAGCAGATAAAATTCAGTTCGTCACAGCCCCCTTTGTTAATATTGTTACCAGTTTCGGAGCATTAATCCGCAATTTTTAGAAGTTTCAAAATGGGGAGTTACAATCAAATAGCACAAGAATTGAAAATATACTCGCGGAACTGTCGGATGACAATCGGTTCGCCTTCAGAAAGGTACATGCGCCAGAGAGGCAGTCTTGACGTTGCGCATTATAATGGAACCAAAACTGAGCAGAAATCAAGACATATTCATAGGATCTTCCGACCTGGAAAAAGCATTTGACAGTGTAAAATAGTGGAAGACGTTAGAAATTCTGGGGGACATAGCAGTAAGGTACAGGGTAAGGTTAGTAATATGCAATATGTATAAGGACCAAGAGAGAACAAAAATGTTGGGCGACCGAGAATGAAGTGCTCGGATTAAAAAAAGTGTAAGGGATCGCCCATGCTGTTCAATCTGTACATCGAAGTGACGCAAAGATAAAAAAAATAAATTAACAAAACTTCGCCTGAATAGGCCATGAAGGCCCAACGGCACCGACCGGCAGCCGTGTCATCGTCAGATCGCAGGCGTTAGAGGATGCGGATATGGAGGAGCATGTGATAAGCACACCACTCTCCCGGCCGTATGTCAGTTTATGGGGCCAGAGCCGCTACTTCTCAGTCAAGTAGCTCCTCAGTTTGCCTCACAAGGGGTGATTGTACCCCCTTGTCAACAACGCCCGGCAAGTCTGTTGGGCACCCATCCAAGTGCAAGCTCAGCCCGACAGCGTTTAAGTTCTGTGATCTGACGAGAACCGATGTTACCACTGCTGCAAGGCCGCTGGCAAATAAAAGAAAGCGTCAAGAAAATATAAGAAAACTTCAAGTGGGGGACTGAAATCCAGGATGAAAGGATATCAATGATACCATTGCTATCCTCAGTGAAGGTAAACAAAAATTACAGATCTGTTGAATAGGATGAACAGTCCAGTAATTACAGAACATGGATTAGGAGAAAAGCAAAAAAATGGTGGCTCTGAGCACTATGCGACTTAACTTCTGAGGTCATCAGTCGCCTAGAACTTAGAACTAATTAAACCTAAGGACATCACACACATCCATGCCCGAGGCAGGATTCGAACCTGCGACCGTAGCGGTCGCTCGGTTCCAGACTGTAGCGCCTAGAACCGCACGGCCACTTCGGCCTGCTCACACGCACCGGATATGGATTCTTAAACTCAGTTCGTTCCTCAAGACACCCTATGTAAACCTTCAAACTTTGTTCACGGTATTAGGTTTCACCGTATATTGCCTCCGCCACAAATTGTAAGGTGGCTTGCTGATTGTAGACGTGAATGTGTGCTCGGCAGCGAATATTTTGGGAGAATAAGGGGAAAACGGAAGCTAGTAGGGAGGGGTGGGGGAGTGTAAAGTGACACGTAGAGAGGCGTCGCTCGCCGCTGAGATTTGTCCTTTGGACAGCGCCGGCGGCGCTTCGCCGTGGCGGCCGTATTTCTTTCGTCTCGGCGCGGGTCGAGAAGTAATTTATGCAGCGGGGCCTCGGGGCGCGCCGCTACACCCTCTGGCGCGCACCTCGCGCCCGCGGCATTCACCCGTTGCAAGGGGCGCCGTATTTTATTCTGCGAGCGCGCCTCGGCTTTTCTGCGCGTTATTCCGGCCATGCGGAGGACTCGACTTACTGGTGTCAAGCTCTCAAGGGAGATATTAGAAGGTTACGAAGTGAGTAGTCATTTGTCACCTCCCACCAGCTGCCGTGTACTTGTAGACCAACTGAGTTGAGTTCTTGTACTCGTTAGGTAACGTGGCAACGATATGAGAAGTTACACATCATTAATTTGCAACATCGTGGTAGATAGAATTGGTTTGTCGTTTGGTGGAGGTAATAAAAATGTCGTGTGTCGAGGGCCTCCCGTCGGGTAGATCGCTCGTCTGGTGCAACTCTTTCGATTTGACGCCACTTCAGCGACTTGTGCGTCGATGGGGTTGAAATGACGATGATTAGGACAACACAATACCCAGTCCCTGAGCGGAGAAAATCTCCGACCCAGTCGGGAATCGAACACGGGCCCTTAGGATTGACAGTCTGTCGCGCTGACCACTTTTTTTTTTATCTCATTTTGTTCGCTTTGTGTTCGTTGCATCTGCTCGGGGCGGACGTCGTAAGACATCCATTTATGATCGTTGTTGATCGATTGACTCAGTTTTTTTTATTACAGAGGCCACGTAACCCTCTGACCGAACACGCTGAGCTACCGTGCCGGTACCACTCAGCTACCCGTGGCGCACGTTTGGTAGAGGTGGTTCGTCATGTTCTTCCGTAGACTAGCGGTTGATACGTCATGAGGGTAAGAAGGATTTGCTCAACTGCAGTCTCGTGTTGTCTTCTTACGGATGCTAGAATTTTTTCCCATTCTTGCTTATTAATGGTTTGATGCGTCTCAACACGATTCCCCATCCCGTGTGCATCTCTTCATCTCAGAATATTTCATAATAGCATTAACGGGATTTCCCGGTTTAAGCGTAATCATCAACAGTGGTACACGCCCTCCGTCAAGTATTCGAACCAGCTATTTCCTGTTGAGACGTCACCGCATTTATGCGTTACCGCGTTGAGTTCAGTCATGATAATTTTTTTTGCGATATAAAGAATCGTCCCGTTGTCTTTGGCGTTCGTGTCATTTCCAGCCATCGTTACTCTGTCAGGAATTACTGTTTCATTGCCCACAATGAAAAAGGATTTTTCTTACGAAAAAAAAAGAATGAAATGTGCCATTCGATCAATAGCCACCCACTCCCCATTCTTCCACCAAATCAGAGTAGCACTTGACAGGGAAATCCCGAAAATTACGAGCAGTGATACTACGCAAACTAACGCGAAAGGGAAAAGAAAAACAGGTAGAAATGTAGATTTTTCTTTCAGTATATTCTACACTTGAGTTTCGTTTCTGAAAGTACATAACGATAAGTGATAGAGACTACCTACAGGTAACCTTATCTCTCAATTGAAATTTCAAGGTAACTATCATATCCACTGAAAATATTCACGACGTAGGGGCCCGGTGAAATACTCGCATAATTCACCTACATGAATATTTCTTTTCTGCAAGGTTCGCAGGAGAGCTTCTGTAAAGTTTGGAAGGTAGGAGACGAGATACTGGCAGAAGTAAAGCTGTGAGTACCGGGCGTGAGTCGTCATTCGGTAGCTCAGATGGTAGAGCACTTGCCCGCGAAAGGCAAAGATCCCGAGTTCGAGTCTCGGTCGGGCACACAGTTTTAATCTGCCAGGAAGTTTCAATATTTCTTTTATTTGTTAATGTTCCTAAAATTTTACGAACTTGTCATTTACGTCGGATTAGTAGTGTATTGATTCTCTGCAGAAGGGAACGCAAGACTTACGCATACGAAACTTTTACATTAACAGTAGCTGTAGAAGTCCTTCTCTGAACATTTAGATGCACCCCAGGTGTTTTCTTGTCGGATTAAAGATTGTTTTTAATTGAGAGGGATTCTAATAGATGAGTACAGCGTGGCTGAAGTGACTGAAAGCGAAGTATGTATAACGAGTGTGTTGATGCTGCCGTTTCCCTCAGCAAGTATATAAATATGCGTAGATCTGTAGTTAAGCTGTCTAGGTTGCGTAAACAAATCGTACAGCAGGTGAAGGATGACTTTATTGATCACAAAGTACGCATGCGTTTCAGAACTATTTCCCTCTTCAGAAATCCAAGTGCAAAGATAGCACAAGCGCAAGAGTGTCACCACTCGTGTCTGTAAGATGAGATGACAGATACTAGAAGATGGAAATAATTCCGAAACGCACCATGCGTACTTCGTCATCAGAATAGTTATTCTTCACTTGCTCTATGACTTTTTATGCGGCCTAACCAGCTTAACCACAGATCTGTGCATATTTACTAAGAATGGACGCTAGCTTCCTACGTAACTACCTTCCTACACCACACCTTAAAAAATGGTTCAAATGGCTCTGTGCACTATGGGACTTAACTTCTGAGGTCATCAGTCCCCTAGAACTTAGAACTACTTAAATCTAACAAACCTAAGGACATCACACACATCCATGCCCGAGGCAGGATTGGAACCTGCGACCGTAGCGGTTGCACGTTTCCAGACTGTTGCGCCTACATCACACCTTTATTAAGTATGTAAATATTTGTTTAATTAATCCGGTCGCCATTTTCTTGCCAAAATTAAAGGCAATTATACTGCAGCCTCCACGAAATGCTAATGTTTTGCGCGTCAGACAAGTGGCGACCGGTCATCCACTAGGTTCCTCGCTGAGGCCATTATAGTGAGAGGCATTCGTGAAACCTAGGTGTTTTCGTTAGGTGGGCGTTCCGGCCATCACAGCTGACGAAGTGGAAATGGATGCGAGAGTACCTGTGCACTGCGGCGGGCGACGCGGCCCGCTCAGTGGCGTTAATTAGCATTAATTAGTGAGGCTGTGGCGTTCGTTAGACCTAAGCCCTGCCGCAAACAATGCGGATCGCTGCGACACGCCATCCACTTTGCCGCTGGTGCCGGCTCTGACAGGCGGCCGGCCCTGACCCCCGGAGCACCGCCGCCGCCACCAGTGAAACGCCTACTCATCTTCTCCGACACGGCCCGCGCGCCCAATTTTCAACCTCGCACGAAACGCGAGAATGGCTGCCCAACAGGAGACATGACGGAAAGGGGAGCTCCGTTTCACGGTTCTGACGCCTTTTTTGAAATTCTTTGAGTTATCCAATACTGAAACTTCCTGACAAATTAAACTGTGTGTCGGACGAGGAAGAGAACCGGATCCTTCCCTTTCGCCTGCAGTGCTCTTACCGCAAGTTATCCAGCCACGACTTGTGGGCCACCCTCACAGCTACAGTCTGCACTCACAGCTATAGCCTGCCCTCACAGCTTTGTTTCCGCCACACATTAACGAAGAACCGCACTTGATGAGCTCTAGTAACGGTGGCATGTGGGTTATCCTTACTTCAAACATGCGAATTGTGCATGTTGAAGACTCCATCATGCCCGAACGTTGCTTCATCGGTAAACAACACAGAGGAAATGTAGGATGCATTGCACACTGTTCCAGGTAACACTGCGAAAACTGTGCTCTGGGTGGATAATCAACTGGTTCCAGGTTGTGGACACGCTGTAAGTGAAATGGACGTAACAATTGCTCTCGAAGGACTGTTCATACATTCGTCTGATTCGTCCCCATGTTACGTGCAATTGCACGAGTGCTGATCTAAGGATCCCGCTCCAAATGCTGCAAGACAGCTTCCTCAAATTACCGTGCGACGGCGTCCCTGTCCAGGTAATCTGCTAAATGACCCGGTCTCACGCAGAAGTTGGTACACAGCAGCAAATGTCGTAAGATGCGGGATACGGCGATTAGGATATTGTTGTTGATAAACCCGCTGTGCAGCTCGCCGTTGTGGTGTGCTATGTAGTACGCACCAACCATATCAGTGTACTCACTCCAGGTGTATCGATCCATTAGTAAACAGAGACAATGCACTACTACACTGGTGGAGAACAGTTGCCTACAGCTGAAGATCGTAATACGCCCTCTAACAACTGTAGATCGTAATACGGCCTCTAACAATTGAAGAGCGTAATATGGCCTCCACTGGTTTAAATAATCCTCATAGGAAAAAATGACATTGGGGAATAATATTTGTTTTGATGTCCCCTACAACCTCCCAGAGTTTGTCGGTTTAAATACTTTTCACCCTGTATAAGAGTGTGGTTTACCACGCGGTGGTGCCCCAGTAGGCCATCTGAATGAACTATGCTATCGTATTAAATCTGACACGCAGGTTGATATCAACGTCCGTTGTTGAGTTAGGAGTCGTACAAGTGACCTCAGGATCGTATTGGTGGTCGCTGGCGGTCGGAGAACAGTGGGCGACGGCAGCGCGTGGAATGAGGGGTGCGGAGCCGCAAAGCAGCGTCCGTCACGGTGCCCGAGCTGGCACCTGCCGCCGTTTAACGGCTCCGCCGGTGGTCCTTCGGTCGCTCCTGCACAGCAGAACAGCGCGTACCGCCGCGCTAAAACGTTGCCTCCGTTTCCCCGCGTCCAACTCCCTGCTGCGCTCTAAAGCATTCCTCCCCTCGTAGTTCGTGATGCCGAATCGTTCCGCGAATTATCATGCGCGACCGCGGCCGGAATGGACGAGCTCCTTGCGAAGGACGGCGGCAGGAAAAATTATTCGGCCTATTGCGCCATTGTTTAACAGATGTTTCACTGTACACTTGGATCAGTTGTCGGCACTGCTACACTTGTACGTCAGCCTCTACGAGGATTGCCAGATTCAGGGCGAAAAAGGTAACAATCTCATTACAACACCTCTGATAAGACCCTGCAGAACTTTTAACTGCTCTCAGGAAGAGTTCGAGAAGCTATCACTCGATTGGAAGAGGTAAACCACTGATAGTTAACTCGTTTCTTCCAATTTACGCAGAGATCGTTCCCAAAACAAAACACAGTTCATAGCAACGTAAGTCAAGAGTCACATGAAAATCAACACTCTTTAATTTTCAACTTAAACAAGTACAGTTTATTTATTATAATTATATCTCGCCAAGTCTGTCCTTCCATCATCAGTACCTCGAACTAGCTCCACGATGTATTACGAAACCTACTCTAACGAGTGACGTGCGCACGCACTAAGACTCATCAAGCGAACAAAATGGAAAATAACACTAATCATACTTTCATGTTCACGTACGAGAAAAGGTTTGCGAATTCTTGTAAACTTTTTGTACTGGAAGAATAACGTTGTCATTGCGGATCGCTGGCTTCCGACACCAGAACTTTATGGTTTTGAGTAGTTCTTACGCCCCAGATGGCTCACTGCTCGCCTTGTGTTTTCAGAAGGGGTACCGACTGATCTGTCCATTCCGCGAGCTCTAAGTAGCATTCAAAATAATTAAACTAAGTCGACCGCTGTGCCCGAGTGGTTCTAGGCGCTTCAGTCTGGAACCCTCCGTCCGCTACGGTCGCAGGTTCGAACCCTGCCTCAGACATGGATGTGTGTGATGTCCTTAGGTTAGTTAGGCTTAAGTAGTTCTAAGTTCTAGGGGACTGATGACTTCAGATGTTAAGTCTCATAGTGCTCAGAGCCATGTCAACCATTTTTTTAATTATACTAATTTAAACATGGCTGTGAGGCAGCACCCGTACAGGAATATGGCATGTATAAAGTAATCAACCGTTTGGAACAAAAATTTTAGTTTTACCAGGTTTCGACAAAGACTATGGGCCTCTTCATCAGAAAATTCACAATTACGTAAAAGATTATAAATAAACAGTAACATACACAAAACTAAAGAATAACTAGTTTTTATCTCGAACAGATTTATAAGAGAACTGTTCTCATGTGTTCTGACGAACGAATTTAAGAGCAATAATGGTCTCGTCAAATAAATATTTCATTACGAAGTTAACATTAAAAGAACATAAAATTAAAGACATTGAAACTGACACAAAGCTGGTAACTGTCAGTAAAACTGTAGCTGCAAGGATAGCACGTTACACGCCGCTAAGGACTGCGAGAGACAACAGTCACTGGAGGTGGCATCGGACTAAAGAGACACAGGCCGAAGTTGCCACAACGTGGACACTACAGAAGTTGCGCCATCTAGTAACAACCGAAAGCACCAGCTGCCTAATTTTTGAAAAATATCTTAAACAGCACCTGAAGTATCAATAGCCGGTATTATGCAAAGTATAAAAATAAGACAATACAGAAAAATTGAACGCTGAAGCCTTTCTTCCTGGATAAGCTCATCAACACGAATATTTTTATTAGGCTGGAAGGAAGACATACGAGTTTTTATTGGTTAATTTGCCTGTCAGACGTAAATCAGGGTGTATACGACCCGGGAGATCGGGGAAAAACCCGGGAATTTTTTCATCCGGGAGAAAACCGGGAAAAACCCGGGAATTTTTTAGAATTCCGGGAATTTTTCATTGTTTTAGTTTTCAGTTTAATTTTTGGAATTTTGACTGGTAAGAACCAATACTCTAACAAAGAATATTACTGTATCCCGCTTCTGCAGAATAATACTCCAGGAACAAAACATGAACGAGAGGGGAAAAAAACGAAAATAAAACTTAAGTCGCAAAGGAAATGCACATAGAAGCGTCTGCCAACAGCAAAGTGTGTCAAAGGCTTTAGGAAGACTATGCAATGCTTCTTAACAACAAATTGCCTCCGATGAGAGTTACGTGACAGCTGTTTACATTAGATTCGTTTTAATGCAAGATCTTTTAATGTTTTACACGTACGAACATACGGCCTTCCTGCGTTATCGTAGCTGCGCAAGTGCAGTGACGCCTGTTATCTGGCGCTCTCTGGCAACTGCTGAACCGAACCTATTTCTAACAGGTCACAGGAAAATATTGTGAATGGTGGTTTGAAAAGCGTTACTTTGAAAATTAATTTCCCTTTATGCAAGATGAACTATATGCGAGAATGTACCACGAATTTCTTAAATCACAGAGCGTTTGACTCTCATTTAAAAATCAACTCTTTGGGGACGACCATCTAGAAGAATTTTGGGCCCAGAAGTCAGACATTTACGTCGTTATTAAAAATCTTACTAACACATTTATGTGATGTATCTTAAAGTGTAACACGCGGAAAAGAGATGAGCATTATATGTGGAAGCTTAGCTTCTCTTGCAGGTCATTAATCTTCGAGACTAATATTATATGTGGAAACTTACCTTTTTTGTAGCAACAATGTGTATATTAATTTAAACAATTAACTTTCCTTATTTGTGAGTTCGCGCTACTTAACAGTGATATTGCTATTTGCTGACTACATCACTTGTTCTATGCTGTCTTCAGCTGGCGAGATCACGTGACATGGGCTGTGCCTGGCTTACGAAAGCGCGTTGCAATCTCGATTTCAATGCTTCGGAAAGTAACATGCGGCGTTTGGTGGAATTCGAATTTATACTTTCGTAACACGAAAATATGTAGCGTACATGTTGCTGTACATCAAAGATCTTTCCGAAACGTGTTTGTCCCCTGAGTTCCATTTTCTAAATTGCCAGGTAATTCTACATCTGTGTATAAAACCATAAACAATCAAAGGACTGATGAGTTTTACAGTGCCGAGGAAAAGTATACTGTCACTTAACACGGAAAAAGTGTATTTTCATCCGGGAGAAAATGTTTTTTCAACCGGGAAATCCCGGAAAAATCCGGGATTTTTTTTCCTTGCCCATGTATAGACTCTGTAAATGTTCAGATTGTAAGGCTCCGAGTTTATTTTCGACAGGAGTAAGCGATGCATTCGCTGGTCTACTGTCGCTTAATTCCGGTTTGCTTGTTACAAAGTGCATGGCAAAGACTGCGATGCAATTAATCTACGTCCACCGTAGCTATCTATGGGCTACGGTCACATGTTGGTGGAAGCCAGTAGACAATTATTTAATGTATTGCCACACAAATAGATTGCACCGTGACGGATTAGGGGACCTTTTCTCATCACAGTTACATGTGTATGCGCTTCAGTTCGTTCTGGAATAGACACTGGATTTGGCTCTTGCATTTCGTACAAAACGGTAAAGCATAATTTGATGCTGGTAAAATGTCATATTGGCCTCAGTTGACGAAACAGCCGAACCATGGCACGTAGTCTACTTACTCATATTGGAGATTACGGACACTCCGAAGAAAATCCAGAAATTAAGACTTTTCTGTTCCAAACAGGGGAGATACCTTTCTCCACTCCAAGCAGTTCTCTGAGGGTGTAGCATTCACACACACTTGAAGCGGGTCCATCCTACAGACGCTGTAAGGATGACATCTGCTCTCCGAAATGACGTGGTGCGGCGACCCTAACCTACAATTTCGGCAAACGAACTCCTGCGGCGCACGACGCCTGACACGGTAAGAGCGGAACCGAAGCTCTGCCGGGGCGGCTGATTCGCTTTGGCGCGCGAGCATTCCTCGGGTCGGCGCCTGCGGGTTGCCTGATGGCGCGTTGATATGCGTGCACGGGCGGCCGCGCGCCTTGGCAGCGCCCCGGCTTGTGCGTGTGCGTGTGCGTGTGCGTGAGCTTGTGCTTGTGCGCGTGCGCGCTGGCTACGTGACGCCGTTGCTGGCATCGCGTCGCCTCGCACCTGGCTCCCTGGCTGCGCGCTGCGGTTATCAGCCCCGCGTGACGCGCCGCCGCTCCACACTACTGCCGCGGGAAGGGCATTGTGCTTCTCACGATGAAGCAGCCCTAAAACACCACACCCGCATTTGGGAGAACCGCTCTTCGTCCGGCCATCCAGTTTTAGCTCTCTCGGTGTTTCCAGAGCTACTTAATGAGTACGTTGCAAAGGTTTCCTTGAAACAGACCCTTCCTTCCTCCAGAAATTCCTCCGCTCCAAATACCGGAGTCATTATCGCGAGTTAGGTCTACCTTATACGTTTCAACGGTTACACACGTCATCTCTTCTGAGCTGCTTCTTTGTTTCTAATGATATCGATGTCGACGGAGGAGTAAACACCAAACACATTTCTCTTCTCCTTTTGTTGCAATAAGTGTTACAAATTCCAGATTCTGTGTCTACTGTTCCTTAGTTATGTGGTCCCTCGTTCGATGCCCGGCCGATTCGGAGATTTTCTCCTCTTGGGGGCTGGGTGTTGTGTTGTCCTTACGTTTGTATCATGGTAATAATTGACTTCCCGCTGTTAAGCGGGCTGAATTAGCACCTCCCGAAAGCCAATAAAGAAACCGTTACCCAGAAATTTCGGCCGTGAATTTTATTACAGCACACTTTAGCTTGACTTTACTACAGCCAGTTTTGTCTGCTTTGCTCCATATAATTTAGCATTGTTCCTATTCGAGTTAATTTAACTTCCTCTCCACTACATAGAATTTCGACTCGTTTCAAGCCGGCCGTTGTGGCCTTGCGGTTCTCGGCGCTACAGTCTGGAACCGCGCGACCGCTACGGTCGCAGGTTCGAATCCTGCCTCGGGCATGGATGTGTGTGACGTCCTTAGGTTACTTAGGTTTAAGTAGTTCTAAGTTCTAGGGGACTGATGACCTCAGATGTTGAGTCCCGTAGTGCTCAGAGCAATTTTTTTGATGACTTCAGATATTAAGCTCAGAGCAATTTTAACCATTTGACTCGTTTCAACTATATCCCATGTTCACCTTATCTCAATTAATTATCCTCCAATATCCAGTTACTTACTTATCTCTGTGTTATATTAACAAACGGAATGATATTTCATTTGATTTGCGAGTAGTAGATAATTTCGGTCCTTTGGGAACCGTGAAGCGACTGCAGATCATTAGTTACATCGACTGCTGCTGTCTTGCTATTAATTGCAGGGCCAAATTTTGTGGCATAGCTCAAATACTTTGCTGTTCTCAAGAACTCTTCGCTGTTAAAAGCGCTATTAATTTTTACTTCGTATTGAAAATAAATCAAGTATCCCTCTGTGCTCAACAGCGTTAAAGAAAGTATATCTTTTCTTGACGTACTCTGTTGAGAACGGAAGTCCCATGTGGTCTGGGTAATTAACTATTTTGCTTTCGCGTACTCTACGCTATACGTGTTGGATTCTGAATAGCTGCTAAGGATGATGGCTGTATGCCCAGTCAGCAGGTGAACCACGATTCAGCTGGGAAGACACTGTACCTTTTTAGCCTTTCCCGGGGAAGACGGCTGATTTCGTTGGAACGCATAACATCCGTACCTCTATCAGCGTCTTGAGCCGGTACGACATAGCCAGACAAGCAGCGACAAAAGTTATTGTAAGCATATAAACACAGTGTGTCCCAGTCCCATTAGCACTACTTATGTGAAATTCCAAACTGCAGTGCCATCTCGAAACTAGCTGCGGCGTTATGATCCTTAAAGTTTCAACAACAGCTGTGTGGAAGGTCACAGCATCGCTGCAGGAGGAGTCTTGGCCGCTAACTTTACAGTATGTGTGTGACACCTTTCGGAAAACAGTGGTTCAGCAGCGAGACGACGACAAGCTTTGTGTTCACTTAGGCACGTCGGCCAGCGAATTCGTCTAATTCCACCGGAATACCAAGAGGCAGGTGGCTGGTCGCTCCACCACAACAACGCCCCAGCCCTCAAAGTGAATATTGGTTCAAATGGCTCTGAGCACTATGGGACTTAACTTCTGAGGTCATCAGTCCCCTAGAACTTACAACTACTTAAACCTAACTAACCTAAGGACATCACACACATCCATGCCCGAGGCAGGATTCGAACCTGCGACCGTAGCAGTCGCGCGGTTCCAGACTGCGCACCTAGAACCGCTAGACCACCGCGGCCCGGGACTTGCTCAGCAGAGCTATGTGACTACGGTGGAAAGACTAGGAGGTGCGAGCAAGCCTCGTTCTCTGGTTGGTCGTTGCTACGGTAGCTCTCCTGTCACTTTGTTATTCTGATCTGGCTGTACAATAACTAGCAGCGACACTGGTGTAGGTTTCCAAGCGCCCAGGGAGCCTTACGAGCACATCGCGCTGTAAGATATTCCTGTATCCAGCAGAGGCGCTGCGCGCGCACGCTGGCGGTCGCGGTGGCGGTAAACAGGCGTGACCCGCGGCCGCGGCGGGGCCAGCGACCGGCGCAGAATTGGCGGCAGCTGCCCTCGCTCGGCAACAATAGCGGCGACCACTCGACCGTCTGAATATTTCGGGCCAGTGCCGAGCTGTCGGGCTGGGCGCCAAGTCGACCACTCCTACGCCGCCTCCCAGGTGGACACCTCTTCCCCATTGTCTGCGCCGCCGCCACTCCTCCAGGGTCACGCGCCACTGGCTGTTTGTCTTCGGCGCCAATCTCTTTACAATAGACTCTTCAGCAATTAGCTGTTGAGAGAAATCGGTAATACTTCAGCTGAGCCATCTCTGGAATGCCCGTTTGTGAACGAGGTCACGACTGGGACTCGGATATCTGCCAACTGATGTATACGAACATACGTCAGATTTCGAGACTTGGATTTGGTACTCAGAACTGACTCGGCGCCCGCGCAATGCGCCCGTGCGGGCATATCCCCTGTCCGGCTGCCCCTTTCATTGTGTAGTTACCTCACTTCACTGGGAGAAATTTTCACCACCAATATTCAGGTGGGGGGGAGGGGGGGGGGGTGCAAAGTTCTTCCTGGTCACTAAACTCTAAACTCTGCGCCCTTATCCTGAATTTAATTCGAAACATCTCCGCAGTATCTAACGAAGTGACCGTATGCGGCATTGTTGACAGTTATTCGCCCTACGTTAAGAAGTAGGCTGTGTGACGGCACCGAGTTTCATCTTCTTCGTCCTCACACCATCATACAGCACACTGTATACATACCCATTACAGTCAACTACACTCATTAGTTACACTTGAGACACAACTCTCATACACTGCATGAAAATGCGGAGTGAACAGGTTTTCGTGGGTTTCCAAAAATGGTTCAAATGGCTCTGAGCACTATGGGACTTAACTTCTGAGGTCATCAGTCCCCTAGAACTGAAAACTACTTAAACCTAACTAACCTAAGGACATCACACACAGCCATGCCCGAGACAGGATTCGAACCTGCGACCATGGCGTTCGCACGGTTCCAGACTGTAGCGCCTAGAACCGCTCGGCCACTCCGGCCGGCATGGGTCACCAAACGACACCTTCTTTTCCTCTTCTCAAGGGGGGACGTTGATGAAAACACACACACTATTTCTAAAATGCACCAAATCCACAGTTTTGGAGTTATGGAAATGAAATTTTGTATCACGCTTTACATGAAAGTAACACATTTACATATAAAATCCTTTGATTATATATATTCAACCTTTTTTTAAATGAAATTTGAAGTTTTATTTTACAAAAATATTGTATGTTCCTTTTTCTCAGAAAGTATTCAAGATATTTCTACAAAAATTTCTCTGTTTCATCTCTTTATATGTTGTAAGCTTCTCTCATAAGGTTTTTGGAATAGGTCAAATAGGAGAATTTTCATAATTTTATAATTGTAATTCCACAAGTACAGTTTTAAATTCATGCATAACTCCAAGCACTTTGCCCCATATCTCAGGTTGCAATTAGAATTTCAAAATTTGCTCTTGAGACAACGTTTATTAGATTTACAGAAATATGTGTACAAAATTTCGTAATTCTAGCATTCATAGAATCTGAGGAAAAGGCACATAAACTTTGAAAAACTAACTTTTCAGGAAACAGAAGTTCAACCTAACTTTTTTCCTTATGTCACTTCTTCAGAAGGCACCACATTTGTACTCTGGGTCGTCTTTCCCTTCAAGGCTTCTCTTATGGTTTCTTGTTGTCTGTCTTCTTTCCTTTACGAGGTCTTCAACTGACTTATCAGCTGCAGAGACGCACTGTAAATCTAATTTTCTCAGAATGCCTTGAGTAAAATTTCCTATCTTGAAGCCCATTCCTTCTAATACCTTCACCCTCCCGACGTGCCCATCATTAAATACAACAAATGCATCATAAGTTGCAATTCTGACAACTGTAGCAGATGCAAATGTGTTTTTAGGGCATCGCTTCCATATGAGTGAATTTAGAGACTCATGTGGATTTTGGGTTTTGCCATGAACACACTTTCTGAGAAGTGCAGGATCAGCCAAAGACGATCTATAAAACCAAAGAGTACGTATCACGGCCTTCTAGATGTATCCCGTACACATTTGATTGAAAGTAATACACGGAATCGTTGTTCACTGAGCTGGTATTGAAGTGCTGCTTCAAAACGTGGGCGTGGCATGCAGGCCGCATCACACTTTTACTTAATGCGATTTCAACATTGAACCTTTGGGAACTCATTGTCCATGAGATGTACTAACAAATAAAAAATAAATCGGAAATTGACATTTTTGGTCAATTTCATCAATCTCCCCCCTTAAAAAGGTAAATAGGAACACACCTTCTGCTCTGTTCCTAGTATCGAGCGCGGTGGCGCAATAGTTTTAAGACGTTGCGCTCTCCGCCGCGAGGAGATAGTTTGCACATTTGTTTCATGTATCACTGCTTTGCATTAAAAGCCGTGGGGTACACTGTCGGCTTGTCATAAGAAACACTCTATGGATTTGCTTGTAGATACTACAATCGATTAATTACACTAGGGCCAGCTGTTGTGGCCGAGCGGTTTTAGGCGCTTTAGTCCGGAACCGCGTGACCGCTACGGTCGCAGGTTCGAATCCTGCCTCGGGCACGGATGTGTGTGATGTCCTTAGGTTAGTTAGGTTTAAGTAGTTCTAAGTTCTAGGGGACTGATAACCTCAGATGTTAAGTCCCATAGTGCTCAGAGCCATTTGAACCATTTTTTGATTACATTAGATCTACGCTATTTAGACGATATTGCAGTGTCTGTGTTGTTAAGAAGGACAATTGAGCATTCCTGCGTTCGTACATGCATGTCCGAAGGAACGTTGCACGTTTTTCTTAAGAACGCAGGCACTGCAATATCGTATTTGTCCGCCGATAGCAGGCAGCGACTTTAAATTAAAATGTCCTCGCCTTTACGGGAATTGCATAATTTTTGTACGAGTATAGACTGTGACGTAGGGCACCACGACGTATGGAAGTTTATATCTGGCCGTGAGTGGTGCACGTGTAGCTAAGGCTAAATAAGTCGACCGCTCACGTAAAGCCGGAAATCCGGCTTCGAATCCCGGTCCGACACAAATCTTCATTTTCATCATTGCCTTACACAGTTGATGGTTGTTGTATTAGCAACTGCGAATACGTTTTATGTACTAAGCCGTTTATGTTCTTCTTGTTTCTTTATCTTTATGTGCGCGTATACTTATGGCAGCTGACAATCGTACCAGTTCAAGTACATTCTTAATAACGTCGTTACTAATTTTCCTAGTGTGTTAAAAGGCAATAGTTTCTTTCTGTGGCACCCTTTCGCGCCGTGTAAAAAAGAAAGTATAGCAGTAACAACCGTGTCTGAGAGGAGGAAAATTTGGTGTCAGTGTGTACATTTTTGTGGCTGAAATGCAGATAGTAGTCATTTGTCTATAGTACGGTTTACCATCGTATACTCCATTTCTACAATCACTGGTATTCCGTTGCGCCACTGGGAGAGGAGGGAGTCAGCGTATGTCAGTGAAACCCCACTGTGCTGTCTTGGAACCGGTCCGCAGACGCTTTTGCAGAAGCGGTGTCTCGTCGGCACGTTCTGTGCTGCCGGCGCAGAGCTGAAGCACCTGCTGCCCCCCTTCCACAGCCCTCAGAAGAGACAGATGCTAATTTAATGGCTCGCCGGCCGTGACGCCGCGGCGCTGGACCACCAACTTGTTCCGCTCGCCGGTCGGACAAAAGGCGGACTTCGGCCGGGTTGGCTGATTCCTTGCCCGGCGTCCCTTTATTCCTCTCGCCACTGTCGGGTTAAAAGCGTCGCCTCTGTTCGTATCGTCGGCGTGCTGAGCGTAGCAAGCCCTCCGCTTGTGCCCTAGGAGGCAATTTATCTGCAGAGTACGGGACACTGTTCATTTGTTCAGTACACTGGCGACCAGAAGTGGCACGTACTCCGCGATGTGGAGGAAAAAACAAGTATGCCCTTCGTCAACACACACGTGTATCGGAACGAAATGTTCCCCAAACGGTTGTTCGTAGAAGGACAGAGAATTTTGTTCTATGGTTAAAATACGGTTAACTCTAATAAGAAATGAAAGAGTGAAGCAAGTACTCTGTTAATGCAACGCAGTACCTATTTTTAACGGCAAGAAGACGCCCTGTTGTCGCTAGAGTAGATGGTATTTCCTCACGGCTCTGCCTCATTCAACAAAGATACAGGATCTGTACGTCAACATTTAGATTATCGCGAGAGGATTATGGAAACGATTTCAAATATGGGTATGATGTCATATTTCATATCGGCCGTATATAACAACAGAACCTGCTATGGAAACGATTTCAAATATGGGTATGACATCATGCTTCATATCGGCCGCATATAACAACACAACCTGCCACAAGAGCCCTTTTTGGCGGTGTTTACACCCCGATAGATGATTCCGTCCGTCTTATCTTTCTCTGTTTTACCACATTTCTCAGATACCTTTGCGAAAAATTTTTGTGCCAATATTAAAAAGCGTTACATCACTGCAATTGCTCTTTGAAGGAATTTCGACTGACGTAGAAAAAGTGTACCGATTGCTTCAGTATCTCGATTGATTTATAGTTAATAGAATAACCATGTAACGAAATTACATGTCCCGTCGCATAGTATAATTCTGTGAAATCTTTGTTTCGAATTCTTGAACCGCTAAGGACATAAAATATATATTACTACAAAAAAACATTGCACAGACCATCCATTTCGTATCAATATTAGCGATTTTCAGTCTTATTTCATACGTGAGAATACAATGGTGGCAATATAATTGTCGCCGCCTTCCCCAGATACTGTTTCTCTAAATGTACTCAACGTTTTCACAAGGACTAAGGTGCCTTTCGTCCAATGATGAACATTTAAGTTGGCTGAGCATCTCCGTTACGATTTCGTATTGACTGTAACGACCCAGTAGAGTAACGTGCCACCGAATTTGTTTGACTTTTTCTTGTCAGCTCCGCTTCGCACGGACGCAGAAATAATTACTTGAGTTTTCACTGTAATAAAATTAGTTCTGTAGTAGAGCCATGACGTAGGGGAACTGACAGGAAAAGTCGAACAAATTCGGAGACCTGCTACAAGTACCCTACCGGCTCTATACAGCCCATATGGAAATGTAACGGTAAGGTATTGCCACGCGATTGTACAGATAAAGTGAGTTTTTTCAAAAAACTTTGAATTCTGATGTGGTTATTTTAAATATTTCAGTGTTACTGACTTGTATGCTAGAGGAAGACACGAATATAAAAATCATGTGAAAACTTTCTCCTAAAAATATAAATTAAGAAACTGATAGCGTACGTCACGAACAGTACAAAATGAACTCACCTGTAACGCGTCGCCTCTTACGTGTTCCGTCTGATAGCCTTAGAAGAGAACCCCAAAACTAGCTCCTTATTCACATGAAATGTTGAGTGCTGTTGACAAGGGATTTCAGATCGATTCCGTATTTCTGGATTTCCAGAAGGCTGTTGACACTGTACCACACAAGCGGCTCGGCTCGTATTGAAATTGTGTGCTTATGGAATATCGTCCCAGTTATGTGACTGGATTTGTGATTTCCTGTCAGAGAGGTCACACTTCGTAGTAACTAACGGAAAGTTATCGAGTAAAGCAGAAGTGATTTCTGGCGTTCCCCAAGGTAGTGTTGTAGGCCCTTTGCTGTTCCTTATCTGTATAAACTATCTGGGAGACAATCTGAGCAGCCGTCTTCGGTTGTTTGCAGATGACGCTGTCGTTTATCGACTAATAAAGTCATCAGAAGATCAAAACAAACTGCTAAACGATTTTGAAAAAACATCTGAATGGTGCGAAAAGTGGCAGTTGACCCTGAATAACGAAAAGTGTGACGTCATTCACATGAGTGCTAAAAGGAACTCGTTAAACTTCGGTTACACGATAAATCATTCTAATCTAAAAGCCGTAAATTTAACTAAATGCCTAGGTATTACAACTACGAACAATTTAAATTGGAAGGAACACATAGAAAATGTTGTGGGGAAGGCTAATCAAAGACTGCGTTTTATTGGCAGGACACTTTGAAAATGTAACAGACCTGCTAAGGAGACTGCCTAAACTACGCTTGTGCGTCCTGTTTTAGAATACTGCTGCGCGGTGTGGGATTCTTACCAGCTAGGACTGACGGAGTACGTCGAGAAAGTTCAAAGAAAGGCAGCACGTTTTTTGTATTATCGCGAAATATGGGAGAGAGTGTCACAGAAATGATACAGGATTTGCGACGGAATCTACCCACGGAATTCCTATCACCAACTTTCTCCTCCGAATGTGAAAATATTTTGTTGACACCGACCTACATAGGGAGGAACGATCACCACGATAAAATAAGGGAAATCAGAGCTCGTACGGAAAGATATAAGTGTTCATTCTTTCCGCGCGCTATACGAGATTGGAATAATAGATACTTGTGAAGGTGTTTCGATGAACCCTCTGCCAGGCACTTAAATGTGATTTGCAGAGTATCCATGTACATGTAGATGTAATTTTAACATATCGATACCGCCAATTACATTATAACTTGTCTTTGGAACCATGGCATTTCAAAATTCCCCTCCGGTTATCCAGATTAGATTCACCGCGGTTTCCCTAAAATCACTTAAGGTGAATACTTTCCTTCCTTTCTTTCAGACGACGTCAAAATTTGCGTAGTTTCGTTTTAGAGATCAGTGTCTCAGTAGCTAGAAGACGCACTGCGCTTTGCGTACAATTCCTTGCCGACAGACTTGTGACAAATCATTTATGAAATACCGAAGCTGTCCTCGCTGTACGTCCACAAGTGACATTGCAACACGGCTGACATGCACGGCGTCGTGTAGCCTGCTACGTAGGGGGGCTGAGAATAGCAGTTCGATGCCATGCCATGCCACGGCACGCCACGACACGTCGTGTGCTGGGCGGCGCTGCGGTCGTGATGGACAGCCGCGCCTGCCGCTGACAACTGGCGATCTCGCGTGACGCACGGCCAGTAAGTGAACACCGCCCACACGCCCCGACCAATCACAGCTGGGGCCAGGCGCCGCGTTTCTCCCACTCACGATGGCACCTCCACTTACGTCCCATCCAGAGTGAGAAGTTTACAGGAAAGACAGACCGGACTGGCAAAAGCAAGGCCTGTCACGTGCGACAGGAATCGCCCTGCGAATGTTCTGGATGATGTGGCAGGGTCTGTCTAAGGATAACACACACGGCTCGCAAAGTACGGCCACCCACAATACTGAGTTGGTGCGTAAGTTCGTATCGTTCTCCCGTAATTTCAATAAACACAACAGATACGCGTAACAGAGACTTCAGTCATCAATAATACAGGGTTATTCTAAATGATGGACCGATTTTCAAAAATCCATATGTATTCAAGTACAAATCCAAAATGAACAAGCGTCATACCAATGCAAGGAGGAAGTTTCAAAGTTTTTGGCAGGCGGCGTCGGGCGGGCGGTGATGGTTTCAGAAGCGACCGCTAGAGTTCGCGCGGCAATAGGGCCGTCATTCCGTTTCGCTGCCATTTGTGAGTGAGATGGCGACTGTGGAGCTTTCTTGAGTTCGGTAAAAGTGTCGCAAATCGCAGTGCAGCGGGCATTTCGTACCAAATTCGGCATTCAACCACCAACTCGCAAAAGCATTAGCCGTTGGTTTAAGCAAGGCCGACCGCGTGTGTCAAAGGATGGTGTCCGACAGATTCAAGAAAGGGTTGTGCACAGTCCCAATAAGTATTCCAATAGAGCCAGTCGAGAACTTGGAACACCCCAACCAACTGTATGGAGAGTTCTGAGACGACGTTTGCTGTAGAAGCCCTACCGATTATAACTTGTGCAGACTCTCAACCCCAATGACAAACTAATTAATTACAAATTATTAAAAGTATTATATTGATATCAAACATTATGAAAAAAAAACAACTTTGAAGCTTCCTGTTTTCATTGGTATCAAGCTTGTTCATTTTGGATTTGTACTTGAATAAATACGAAGTTTTGAAAATGAATCCATCATTTAGAATAACCCTGTATATTCTCCTTCGCTATTTACAACAGTCTGCCAACACTGCGGTAACTTTTCGATTCCACGCCTGTAGAAATCAAGTGGTTTTACGCGAAGAACTCATCGATCCACATTCGCAGCGCATTTTCTTCCGTCAAGGAAGCCCCTCCAAGGCTGTTCGAAAGAGAGTGGAAAAAGTGAAAATATGAGAGCGCAAGATAAGGCAAATAAGTAATAATAAATATAGAGTTTTTTGTCAGTTTAGCAGAATGCGGGAGGTCGTTATCGTGGAGTAGCATCAATACACGCACTCTTCCTTGTCGTTGTCCTTGGACTGCGTCTGCAAGACATCTCAGTTGTTTAAAGTAACTCAGCAGTGATGGTTAAACCTCGGGGAAACAATTCTTCGCACAACACACCGTCGCTGTTCCACCAGATGCGTAACATGAACTTTTGTAGAATGAGGCTGTGAGGACCGGGCGTGAGTCGTGCTTCGGTAGCTCAACAGTTGGCCTTTGGCTGTGCTGCGGTGAGGACGCGCTGTTTGTGTTCCTGCCGCGGAACGAGCGCTCGTGTTGTTTACATAGTACTCGGCCGTTTCGCCCGTGCCGTACTCAGCATATAGATCACTATGGCGCACCAATACAGAAAATCGACGCTCAAATTTACGTTCCGCAACGAATTTGCACGGCCCAAAGCACTCGAAGTCGAACGATTTCTACGAGAAGAAGTTAAAATCCCGGCGACCGACATTCTCGGCATTCACTTGTCCATTGTGAGTAGTATCGTATATGTCAAGATCATCAACGACGCAACATGTGAACGGATCCTTCGGGACACGAAACAGGGCCTCCGTTTCTGCCATGCTGATGGCAATGTTGGGACTGTGCACGTTGATTATTCTGGCATGGGACTTCGCACGATCAGAATTTTCGAACTTCCTTTCGAGCTACCGGCGGAGGACGTCGTGACAGCGCTGCGCCCCTACGGCACGGTCCATGATCATATTGCGGAAAAATGGACGCAATTCCAGACATATCCTGTGCTGAATGGAGTCCGCCAGGTCCGAATAGAACTTAAAAGACATGTACCTTCATATCTGAATATCGGTGGCTGCCGTGCCATCGTCATCTACGATGGGCAACCGAAGACCTGCTCTGGTTGTGGGAAGGAGGGACACCTCAAATCAGAATGTATGCAACGTCGAATCACTCAACTGCCGCCGGCTGAAGCGGACCCGCCATCGCAGCCGACGCTGCTTCCTGTGACTTATGCAGCAGCCCTTACGACAGCTACCACTTCACCACGACAGCCGACATCCACTGTTGGGTCGCGGCTCTATGCTCCAATACAGGGCGATGATGACACACCCGTTCCACAAGCTACGGATTCAACTCCGATGCCGCCGCCCCCGTCGACGGATAACAACATACATGACGATAGCATGGCTGTAGACTCGCTTATTGTGCCTACGGCTGCCTTTGTGCCGGAACGTCGTGAATCTTTGCCATCGTCTGACACAGAAGGACACACCAGGAAGCAACGCTCTCCGAAGCGACGGAAGCGGAGGCGTAGAGCAACTTCCGAACGGGATGCGACACAGCCTCCAGCGGATGACGATTCCACCTTCAATGACGACGCTACCACAGAGGCAGCCGCCATTTGCTGCAGTGTGGCACCATCGAACGAAACTGAGGACAAACCACATATATCTACAGTGGCAAAATCGGATGCCAAGATGCAGGACAGATGCTGCCCACCACCTTCTGGAGTGCAAGCACCCATGCCGTGTCTTGAGGAAGCTAGGGAGGCCGATCTTGCTTTCAGTTCCCCAACGTGGGCGGATGACCACGACGACGACGACGGAACCATGCAAGTTACGCCAACAGGGCCCACGGCATTGGCGCCGGCTCTCTAGAAAGGACTGCAGGTGAGGTCTGGGGGGATGCGGAGGTGTCAAAACAGTCACAAGCGTCATAGGTAATTCCAGTCTTAATGGATAACTTAACACCTGCGGTTCGGCAACAACCTTTTCGTATCGCCACGCTTAACCTCAACACGATACGAACGGCAGTGAAGATCCAGTTGCTGCGTGAGATGCTTCGTTCTTCGGATGTTGACATTGCTCTGTTGCAAGAAGTATATATAGCGGCCCTCCCCGTTTTCTACGATTATGTGACATATGTGTCACCGGCGGACCGGAATGGCAGCGGTACGGCAACACTAGTGCGCGACGGAATTGCCATCGAAGAAGTGGCTTACCTTCCGTCAGGAAGGGGGCTGGCGATCACAGCACTGGGAACGCGCATCATTAACATTTACGCTCCATCAGGAACTGACCAACGCCGCGAACGATCGCTGTTCTACTCGGAGGATATCGCCCCCCTCTTTATCAGCCGCTTCGAGCAATATATCTTCGGCGGCGATTTTAACTGTGTGCTTCACCCCAAAGACCAAGTCCCACATGTCTCGACTGGTCAAGAACTTCGGCTCCTGGTTCGAGATCGGCTTCTCACCGACACGTGGGAGACAGTGCACGGTGACCGTCCCGGGCCGACATACCTTACTAATCACTCCGCCAGTCGCCTAGACCGCATTTATGTCTCACGAGCTCTAGCACCGGGAGTATTGGACGTCGAACGTTGGCCGCTTGCCTTCTCCGATCATAGCGCTTTCATATGCACACTCACTCTACAACAGCAGCGGATATGGCGCAGCCGAGGACCCTGGAAGCTGAACGTGGCACATCTTCAAGCCCCGGAATGCCGTCAGATTATCGCCAACACATGGATGGATTGCGAACGTCGTCTTCCCCGATACCCGTCGACTCTAGCATGGTGGGTGGACAGTGCAAAACCAGCTTTTGGGCGTGTGCTAACACAATTTGGAAAAGATATCGCAGCTTGGCATCGTCACACATTGGACTTTTATTACACGATGCTCCGCGAACTCGACAGCCAACCACCATCTCCATACTGACAAATGGAAAGCCGCCGAATTAAAGGTAAAATATTATCTCTTACGAGGAAACGTTTGGAGGGGGTCGTAGTGCGATCGCGACGTCAAGACCGAGTGGAAGGAGAAAACCCGTCTATGCATCACATCGTGCTCGACAGCCGCCGACGCCGACAGCAGCTGATCACGGACCTCGTATTGCCAGATGGCAGGGTCGTAATGACTCAGGCGGTGGTTACAGAAGCCTTCGCAGATCACTATCGCCGGTTTTACGACGAGGTGAATACAGAGGACGAGGAAGCGGACGATCACGACATACTGCAGCACGTGTCGCACACCCTCGACAATGCAGCAGCGGCGACGCTGTTAGGTGGGATTACACGAGACGACATCGAGGACGCGCTTAACAAGGGAGCACTCAACAAATCTCCCGGGCCAGACGGACTGCCGCTCGAGTTTTATCGTACTTTCCGCGATCTCATGATGCCCCGATGGATCATCATGTACCAAGAACTGATGACCCCCGGTTCCCACGTGCCACCTGCATTCGTGGAAGTTCTCCTTATACCGATACACAAGCCTTCCAGAGGTCGGACGGTCGAGGACTACAGGCCAATTACAATGCTTAACTCGGACTATAAAATCTTCACCCGACTACTCGCCAGCCGCATAAGGAAGGTTCTGCCCCTACTCCTCTCAATGGAGCAAACCACACAGGGCGGAGTGACCAACATGCAAACGGCAACCAGTGAATGCAGGGATTTAATAGCCATCGCCACATCCTGTCGCCTTCGCGCCGTTCTGATCTCCATTGATTTCGACCACGCCTTCGATAGAGTTCACCACAAGTTCCTTCTGTCCGTTATGGCCCGCATGGGCTTCCCGCCTGACTTTCTTGACATCTTTCAGCGCCTTTTCCGTGGAGCTGCATCCCGTGTACTGGTGAATGGACGGATTGCGGGTCCCTTTCCGATCCGACGGTCAGTTCGCCAAGGATGGCCACTCTCCATGATCCTTTACGCGATCGCACTCGAACCACTTGGAGGGTTGAAAAACATGCTCTCGGGCACGTCATTGAGGGATCACACATTTCACTGCAGGATATATGCTGATGACCTTCTGTTACTTGTCCGATCTGGTGACGACGTACGCTCGGTGATACAATGGATCAATCGCTATGGTTTGGCAGCGGGCAGCCTCATGAATGTGGCCAAGTCGGCAGCGATGCCCATTGGGAGAGGTCTACAGGAGGACGCTTTAGCCCCATTTCCACTAGTCAACAAGATCCGTTTCTTGGGCATAACATTTACACAGTATGTGCGCCGCACGGCTGCCATGAACTATGCACGATTACTACAGGCAATACGCACAGAAGTTCGCCGGAACTTACTTCGACGGATGGACCTCCTACAGCGTGTGGAATACCTCAGCCTCCACGTGGCAACTAAGATGATCCACATGGCCCAGGTCCTACCGATATCGACAGCGATGGCACACAGACTGCAAGCAGCGTTTGGATATTACCTCACCGCCGGACACTTATTCAAAGTCCGCTACGAAACACTCACCCTCCCTCTGCTTGATGGTGGACTGGGACTTATAAATGTACGAGCGAGGGCTACAGCATTATACTTGTGCATAATGATGAAATTGTGGACCCACAAAGATGCTTCCCTTACGGGTCGTCTGTTAGAGGAATTGCTGCCGGCGTCTCTTCTGCCACCTGTCACGGTTGCGCACATTACACCCTCACTCTCGCACCTCTCGGCATTTATTCTTGAGTATAGTTACGTGCGCCCAGACCTTCCCAACACTCGCACTCCCAAGGCGAGAGACTTTTACAGACTGCTGCTAAGGTCCATCCCTCGCAATGTGATTGAGAGGAAGAGCCCTACGACCCTATGGCCTGCAGTGTGGAGAGCGGTCCAGAAGTCGTTTCTCCCCACGCGGGTACGAGACGCGTGGTACCAGGTGGTGAACGGGAAGGTTGTAACACGACAAAGGCTGCACGCTATTGGGATGGCGGATTCCCCCCTTTGCCCACGTTGCCACCTCGTGGATACTGACGAACACCGTTTAACTGTGGATCGGCGTTAGAGGTATGGCTGCTAGCGCAAAAGATCCTCGCCTGCTACCTACGTATCGCGCCTCGCACAATTGAGCCACGGCTCCTCCTTTGTCCAGAGGATGCTTATTTCCCACCTGCGAAGACTCACGCTCTCACATGCTTTAAAGGCATGTCCATATACTACCTCTTTCGAGAAGATGAGAAGATGGTGCTTGATTACTGGCAATTTCTCCAGGACAGTCATAGCACACTTGAATGTACACCCCGATACCGACAACTATTTGCGAACTATTTGCGCAGTGTCTTCGATAACCCCCCGAACAGTTGGAGAGTACCGGGCAGAGGATGACCGCCTTCATGGGGCTCCACACGCTGCGAAATGTTGTACCAATTTGGAACATGGAATCTGTATACAGATGGGCCATGCACATGGAATGGCGTGCGGGATTTGGTTACATTTTTCTTTCTTTATTATCTATCATCACACTTATTGGTTTAAAATTCTGTTTCATAGTTTAGAAGGAACTCTTGTTCTGTTGTTGCTACGGATGTACATTCTAATTTTGTTTGTCGTAACTGAAAGACGCCTTTTTTCATCTATATAAAATTAAGGTTGGCAGAGAAAAAAATAAAAAAAGTAAAAAAAAATAAAAAAGTGGTAATCGTCAAGAAACAAAAGGTCGGTAGAGCATGAAACTCTTAATCTCAGGGTCGTGGGTTCGAGCCCCACGTTGGGCGAATATTTTTATTCTCCCATTGTATCATAATAAAATGGTAGAGCACTTGCCCGCGAAAGGCAAAGGTCCCGAGTTCGAGTCTCGGTCGGGCACACAGTTTTAATCTTCCAGGAAGTTTCATTATCTTTTCTGTATGCACCTATTCTTTGTACGGAAAGTTTCTGCATTCTTTGGGCTGAATCATTCCTTTCTTTTCCTTATGTTAGAATAAAACACCATTTCTCATTCATCAGCAGTAACATTACAGGATAGGAATGGTCGGTGTTGTTCACGAGCGAATTGAAGACGAGGAAGCAGAGGTGCACATTTGGCCACCCGAAAATATTTTTGATTTGGCCTAGAGCATGTGGGACCCATGGCAATGGCCTTGCCGCAGTGGATACACCGGTTCCCGTGAGATCGCCGAAGTTAAGCGCTATTGGGCGTGGTCGGCATTTGAATGGGTGACCATCCGCGCCGCCATGTGCTGTTGCCATTTTTCTGGGTGCACTCAGCCTCGTGATGCCAATTGAGGAGCTACCCGACCTAATAGTAGAGGCTCCGGTCACAGAAAACCATAATAACGACCGGAAGAGCGGTGTGCTGACCACACGCTCCTCCTATCCGCATACTCAGCTGAGGATGACACGGCGATTGGATGGTCCCAATGGGCCACTTGTGGCTTGAAGACGGAGTAAATGTGGTACCCATACATGCGATTTCTGAACCTTCTTCATTGTATGCAGATCTCGCACGAAGGGGTAATGATCACAATTCATCGCATATTCCATTTCTCCGATACACTGACATGAATCATTGCGGATTAATACGTTTAAACGATATTTATTAAACCCGGAAGGTCTTCCTCACCGTGGATACTCACTGATATCAAAACGATCCTGCTTGAAACGATAAAAGCATTTTCTTGCTGTGCTCTGTCCAGTGGCGTTATTGCTGTACACGGCGCAAGTGTTTCTGGCTGCCTCCGCTGTTGTCACCCCTCTGCTTAACTCAAACAGAAGAATACGTTGGAAATTTTCCAATTTCTCCACTTGGCATTCCATTTTCTAGCGTCCACAGCTCCACTTTCTATCTCCAAATGAGAAAATTACAATATGTAAAATGAAAGTGAGCTACAAATAAAAAATTACAATCGATAAATATACTCATATCAACTGGAATACCAACATGCAGAACAAAAGCGCTACAAACTTATGCACCAACCTAATAGTAAGCGAGTCATACCATATCGAGGACGCTTCGCTCATTGACGTCGTATTTGCCCCTGATAGAAAGGCATTATGTCTAAGTCTGCCCTCGGATTACATTTCATTTTCTTAATGGAAGCTATTATTTTGAAGAGCTCTCAAAGATAATTCGGCTTTTCCCATCTCATTATGCATTAACAATGAAAGTTTCAGATCCAAGGCCGAAACCGGTCGTATACTTTAATAAAGTGCGCATCAGCAGCTAGAGCGGCCTTTGATTTATCTTTCCCGGTTGTCCAACATCTCTCCGACCAGTTTGTGTCTCAGAAAAGCCTTTTTCATAAGCCTTTGTGTTCCATTCATGAGAGATGCTGCTGTGTGTTTTTTCTCCCTTTTCGTTTCTGTGAAGTATGTGTAACTCGTATATGATGTTTTGCCGGCCTGGTTGGCCGAGCGGTTGAAGGCGTTACAATCTGGAACCGCGCGACCGCTACGGTCGCAGGTTCGAATCATGCCTCGGGCAAGGATGTGTGTGAGGTCCTTAGGTTAGTTAGGTTTAAGTAGTTTTAAGTTCTAGGGGACTGATGACGTCAGACGTCAAGTCCCATAGTGCTCAGAGCCATTTGAACTATCTGATGTTTGCGTTTCTTATCAGGTAGGTATGTTAACGAAAATCCTGTCCTCCGTCTTCTTCATTTCCACTGTTGCAGTTGTCTTCATTCTTTTCAAACCCCAGATCTCACAATCAAGCAACAGAATAGGAGCTACCAACACTTTACCGAATATATATGTAGCCACACATAAACATGCGTCAGTTAAGGCAATCATTTGAAGGATAAAAAAGCTGGTAACATTTTTTACTGTTTTAGCATGTTTAGTCGATGTCTAAAAGATAGAAACATGTTGTAACTAATTACAGATGTGTGGTATGGTAGTAGAGCCAACTAGGAACTGAACTTTAGATTTCGGTATTTTCTATTTTCAATAGACAAATAACTTGATACGTTACGCAATTTAAATAGAGGAAAGAACTACGAAGAAAAAATTAATTGCGTTGCTCAGTACGCACTGATGAGAAACACAAAATCACAGTTTACACGGAATAAAATCCATTAATTATAGATTTGTTTATCTTGATAAGATAAAGGCAGTTCGGCTCTTTTACATCTATCTAGATATTGTCCATATTTCACGTTACATTCAGCATGACACGCGTTTTATAAGACGTCTTATAACCAATGCGGAATCGCGCAAATATTGGAAATGGACGTGAAATAAGTAGTAGAAACAGTAACAGCCATAACAAAAAATATTGCGTAATCGCTTGCGAAACATCTAGATTTTAGCTGTAGGTTGTGGCAGCAGTGGATGCGAGCGAAGGGATTGGAGAGAGGGAGAGAATAGGGAAGTGATAGAAATATGAATAATGAAGAAGTGGGGAATGAGTGGCATAACTGAGGGAGAAATTAAAAGACAAAAATGCGTACCTGGGAGAAGGTGTAAGCATTTGCTTCACTGTTCGACGAAGTGGAATGGCTATATTTGTTAATTTTTAAGAGGAAGATATGAACAGCATCTACTTAGATGTAGCAAGGCAGCGCTTTGTTCTGAGTGAAATGATGGACGAGCGTTGCGCCGATTTCATTAGAAAGTGGCAGCGTGCAGGCGAGAGAGCGCGGAGCGTTGACTGATTATTCAGGAAAGCAGCGATTTGCATCGCAAGCGAGCCAGGCATCAGCGAGCCGCGGTGCGTCGCGGCGATGGCGCGTGCATCGTAACGTGTCGCCGCGAGACGGATTCCTGCACAGGGCGCCGAGCATTAACCCGGGGCAGCGCCGGCTCTGTATGTGCACAGGCCCTCGCTGCCGCAACCACTCTACATAAAGCACTTCTGGGTCTGCGGCCGCGTCACTGTGCTTTAATGCCGAATACTATTGACCTGATGCCACTACAGTGCCCAACGTGTTGTCACGTCTCCTTGTCCTTTTTTATCACGTGACAAGAACTTCATGGAAGCCGTGATATGATTAGGTTTTTGAAATGGGAAGAAGAGGTGCGTGAGGTGCCATATATTGATGGCAGTACTAATTGATTTTCATATATTCTTGACGTGGTCGGTTTCGGGGCGGTTTGCAAGGTAGGGTAACCGAATAAGACTTCACGAGCCAAGATCGCTAAAAAACCATTTTTTTGGATGATCAGTTTCGACATAGCTATTCTGTCATCATTGGATGTTGTAATCATTTCAAAGCATACGATCCGGTGGTGACAGCGTAGCTGTGTCGAAACCGATCATCCAGTAAAATGGTTTTTTAGCGATCTTGGCTTGTGAAGCTTTTTTTTCCTTCAGTTATCACTAAATAATTTTTGTTGGTCATTATTAACTGCTGTAACTAGAGAAAGCGCGACGAGAAATGGTTCAGCTTCCGAGAGGACAGATGGCACCACCTCCTCAGCAAAGTCGTAAAGTTCCTTTAGAGCATCTGTGACGTTGACGTTCCGTACCAATCTGTTTGGTCGTCGGTTGGTGTGAATGCTACCCTTTGAATTACACTGTGGACATTTTGATGTGACGTCGCACACGGTATGACTCGAGCTGTAGCGTTTATTTTTATTATTTATTTATTTTTGGTTCTAGGCAGCAAAGACATACAGCCATCGGTAGTTACAAAAGTGCCACGTTAACATAACTGTAATTTCCTCAACAGTACAATAAAAAGAGTGCAAACGTAAGACTAAAAGACGAACACCATATAGTCAGCAGTAGTTAAACAATAGTGCCAAGTTGACATTAATGCAGATTTTGCAGTAGAACAGTGATAAGGGTGTGTAATTCGAAAAATAAATTAAAAATACGAAATTACGAAGCAGGTGTCGAACCGCGCCGGTTCTATAGAAGAATGACTTCCACAGCAACTTATAATTGAAAGGTGGACAATGGTGTCGTTTACAAAGGTAAGTTCTTAATGCAAAGTTATAACACAAAGATACGTCCCAGTTTTGCAACCGGGCTGGTTCCATAGGAGGACAAGTTCCACACGAGTTATGAGTCAGAGGTGGATACTGACTCCTTTTAAATAGTTCGCGAGCATTTAATACCTATATATCGGCAATAAGAGCGGTTCAGATCCGCCATCCTGATCAAATTGCCCAGAGGCGATGATTTTCTATCGGTGTAGGTGAGCGGGGTTAACACCCTTCTCCCAGTCTCATGCAGATGAGAGAGGTCACATGACGTCTATCAAGTTTCACGGAGGTGAACCATGGCCAGGAAGAGACATTTGGATATATGGCTGCCCCTTATAGTGCCGGGATACGTGCCTTTCACTGTTGCAATCATGATAACCAGCTTTGAGCTTTTATCTGTTCGGTCTTCAATTCCGCCCGCACAGTCGCCAGATGTCTATTTACTAAAGACAGACAGAGAGAGAGAGAGAGAGAGAGAGTTGACGAGCTGAGAGCCGGGCTGTAGGTGAGTCGCGTGCGGCCACAATCTGGCGGAGGAGGCTGCGCTGCGCTCTCGAAAGGTTAAACGATGTGGTGGGCGCCCGCCTGAGTGGGGTAATGAATCACGCTGCCCGGGGCCCAGGGGCGGCGCACACAAAGGGGCAGCGGAGCGCAGCTGCGCCCACCTCGCGGCGCGGCGCGTCACGTCACCGACACGCCGCGACTTTAATCTCGCAGCGCAACACAGCAAAGGGGCAGGGGGCAGGGGGCCGGCTCCCACGTCGCCACTGTGCGGCCCGATGCAGCGGACGCTCGATAACTCACCTCCGCGCATCTCACTGTGTGTTGTTACCTAGCAGGCGGCCATCTACCATCTGTCTGTTTTGCTACTGGAGATGCTGGAGACCGACTCCGTTATACAGGGTGTTACAAAAAGGTACGGCCAAACTTTCAGGAAACATTCCTCACACACAAATAAAGAAAAGATGTTAGTCCGGAAACTTTTAATTTCCATGTTAGAGCTCATTTTAGTTTCGTCAGTATGTACTGTACTTCCTCGATTCACCGACAGTTGGCCCAATCGAAGGAAGCTAATGTCGACTTCGGTGCTTGTGTTGACATGCGACTCATTGCTCTACAGCACTAGCATCAAGCACATCAATACGTAGCATCAACAGGTTAGTGTTCATCACGAACGTGGTTTTGCAGTCAGTGCAATGTTTACAAATGCGGAGTTGGCAGATGCCCATTTGATGATGGTACCTTTGTATCGAGACAGATTTCCAGAACGAAGGTGTCCCGACAGGAAGACGTTCGAAGCAATTGATCGGCGTCTTAGGGAGCACGGAACATTCCAGCCTATGACTCGCGACTGGGGAAGACCTAGAACGACGAGGACACCTGCAATGGACAAGGCCATTCTTCGTGCAGTTGACGATAACCCTAATGTCAGCGTCAGAAAAGTTGCTGCTGTACAAGGTAACGTTGACCACGTCACTGTATGGAGAGTGCTACGGGAGAACCAGTTGTTTCGGTACCATGTACAGCGTGTGCAGGCACTATCAGCTGCTGATTGGCCTCCACGGGTACACTTCTGCGAATGGTTCATCCAACAATGTGTCAGTCCTCATTTCAGTGCAAATGTTCTCTTTACGGATGAGGCTACATTCCAACGTGATCAAATTGTAAATTTTCACAATCAACATGTGTGGGCTGACGAGAATCCGCACGCAATTGTGCAAACACGTCATCAACACAGATTTTCTGCGAACTTTTGGGCAGGCATTGTTGGTGATGTCTTGATTGGGCCCCATGTTCTTCCACCTACGCTTAATGGAGCACGTTATCATGATTTCATACGGGATACTCTACCTGTGCTGCTGGAACATGTACCTTTACAAGTACGACACAACATGTGGTTCGTGCACGATGGAGCTCCTGCACATTTCAGTCGAAGTATTCGTACGCTTCTCAACAACAGATTCGGTGACCGATGGATTGGTAGAGGCGGACCAATTCCATGGCCTCCACGCTCTCCTGACCTCAACCCTCTTGACTTTCATTTATGGGGGCATTTGAAAGCTCTTGTCTACGAAACCCCGGTACCAAATGCAGAGACTCTTCGTGCTCGAATTGTGGACGGCTGTGATACAATACGCCATTCTCCAGGGCTGCATCAGCGCATCAGGGATTCCATGCGACGAAGGGTGGATGCATGTATCCTCGCTAACGGAGGACGTTTTGAACATTTCCTGCAACAAAGTGTTTGAAGTCACGCTGGTACGTTCTGTTGCTGTGTGTTTCCATTCCATGATTAATGCGATTTGAAGAGAAGTAATGAAATGAGCTCTAGGATGGAAAGTAAGCGTTTCCGGACACATGTCCACATAACATATTCTCGTTCTTTGTGTGTGAGGAATGTTTCCTGAAAGTTTGGCCGTGCCTTTTTGTAACACCCTGTATAGTTGAGAGCTTTACTGTATGCTGATGCTTTCTCGCAGGTTAGATTCCTGATTAATACCTGAGTTCCTGTAGCAGCAGAATAGATTAATAGAATTCTTACCTACATTTTAATCATAGTCAAAGTAACAAACCTTCAGTCGAGATACGTTTCGGTCATACGTTGACCATCGACCTCAGCTCATGATCTTGTGGTTAAATCTTCGGGTCCCGGGTTCGAGAGATTTTGCTTCGCCTGGGGACCGGTTGTTTGTTGTGTCTCAATCATTTCATCTCGTCTTCATTGATGCAGAAGTTGCCCAAGTGGGATCGAGTGGAACGTCTTGTATCAGGCGGTGGAAGAACTGCAGACGGAGTCTTCGGGCCAATAATCCCATACCATCATTTCATTTCACTAGCCATTTTAAGAAACTGCTAAACTAACCAGCAGGTGCGTTGTGTTGATAATGCAAGATGACTCTGTCCTTGTCTATTTCCGCTTTTTCAAATGCTGCAACACAAGACCCTCGTCTTTAATACAACAGGAATGTCGCTTCGATTCCCAACTCTACCATCACTGTCGCCATCAGCGCTATCATTAATTGAAGCTTAAAGCTAATGCTACAACTGCCGATCGGACCGCTCATCTTTGCATTTTTGCACTTATAAAAATGTTCAGCAAATCTTGTAGCATGCAGGACGTCCTCCTTGTAGCGTTCTATGCTACGTTTCCTATTTCATGCATCATTTATCTCCTGCACTCCTCTCTTCGTACTGGGTAAACGTCCTTTTAAAAAATAGCTGAAACTAAAACGAGGAATGGTAACTGACAACCAAAACAAACTCGACTTTGAAACGTTCCTTTCGTCCGCGCATCGGAGCTTTCGTTACGTCGGACCAAGTCATAATCGCGACTACGGGCAGAATCCACGCAGTGTTGGTGTGGTGCGACATTCGTGAAAAATTACGCGATGTACCGCTCTGCGGATTTAATTGGAACCTTTCAGTGGGGGACCGAATTAAGCGTCTGCTCTGCTAGACTACGAAATCGATATAACTAAGGGTTGCTTTCGTCCACAAACTACTCAGAACTCCAAGGTTTATAATTAAAACTTTTTAACTACCTAAATTATTTTCAGCAAAGATCACTGGTCTGGAATATGTTCACCACCATAAAACACACCCCTTCAAATGGCTGTTAGCAAATGCTGTTGAAAATTGCCACAACAACAAAACAGGAACACAGTTCAAAGTTAACATGGAAAATGTCTCACAAAAAAAAAAAACACATTTAAATTTGCACGGCAACAGATGAAATTCATTGGCATGAGTTACCTCTAGCCTCATCCGTGACTTTTATCCAACACCACCTCCGATTAGCTGCTTTGTTGCAAGGCCTCTTTTTACCGAAAAGGCCGATGTTCACTAATCCAAATGGTTCAAATGGCTCTAAGCACTATGGGACTTAACATACTTAACATCTAAGGCCATCAGTTCCCTAGGCTTAGAACTACTTAAAGTTAACTAACCTAAGGACATCACACACATCCATGCCCCTAGGCAGGATTCGAACCAGCGACCGTAGCAGCTGCGCGGTTCCGGACTGAAGCGCCTAGAACCGCTCCGCTACAGCAGCCGGCCTCACTAATCCCAACACTTATTGAGAAGAACAGGAAGGTACCCAACCAGAATTCGATTCGTTCACGGGAACGTTTTCTGTGCCGTTCAGTAATCTCTTTGATCCAGAGGGTCCAAAACTTGCCGCTTCAACCTCGCCACGGTTTCAGGCCGACTCCTTGATTTCGCGAGCTCCAAATGCCTCACGAAAATATTTACACACAAATCAGAAGCTTTCTGACCTATCAGATTCGGTGGCAGGATCCAGGCAATTCTATTGGTCACTCACTCAGAGTTAATAGCGCTTCTATAAGGTGCCGCTTCTAGAACTTCACCTGCGAGTGTTGGAAAACACATGTCGTCGTGGCAATCACTCGCCTTTGAGGCGAGCCTACTCGTCCCCCACCACTGACCATTCAGGAGGATTAGGAAAATTTACTTTCCGCTGCAGCCAGAAATTGGCTGAGGCAACTACAAAAGCGAACAGGGCTAGCGCAAATGGTCGGCGAGGAAACGATATGTTACAATCTGCACATGACTGATTCAAAATACAGCTTGCTATTGTAACTGCAACCTGCGACATCGACAGTCGCCTTCAATATAAACCCAATTATGTACCAAGCGCTACGTTAGTGGCAGTGCTGCTAGCTGCTGGCTTGCATTTTAAGCTTGTTACGCTTATTACTATGTTAACCGAAAATTTAAGCGCCGATGGATGTCTGTCGGCGCCTTGTTGCCTCTCGGCGCTTTAGGCCGGGCTTACCTGGCCTACGCGTAAATCCACCTTTGACCGTGTCTTACAGAGCAACAGAAGGTTGAATAGGAGGATCGTACGAAAGTGGAACGCCATAGCTATTCATCGCCGGTCTGTAACAGGTCGTGAAACAAAAGGAGATCCGGGAGATAGGTGCGACGAGCTTGGCGGAGATTAGCAGTAGCCGTTCTGCGGATTAGTTTTCAGAAGCCGTCGCGCTGTCCGCGGGCTGTGCACTCTTGTTGGCAGGACCTAAGTGCTTCACTCCGCGGAGCATCGGAATGAAGACGAGCGACCCGGGCTGCGCGTGTCATATCAATTAGCGCGGGGCTAGCAGCTACCCGCTAGCGGGTAACGACTGGGGAGTCCCGCTGCAAAACGATGACCGCACGGCCTCTCGTAGCGAATTTAAAGGGACGCGGTGGAGCGTGAAGGGCGCTGCGCCAGGCGGTCCTGTGCGCAGGTGTAATTGTTATACGCGACGGCGTACCGATGCTTATCATTGGACGGTATTTATTCGGCCGCCGAAGAGATGCGAACTCGGCGCCCGCCCATTGTGCTCGGGCCGTGATAAGGCACGGCGAGGAGCGGAGAGGAACTGAGAAGATGGACAAAGGAGAAAATGGCAGACCGAGTACAGGGGAGTGTCATCACTTTGCGCCTCGTCGTCCTGATGCTGTGTAAGTAACGCCGCCGAAAGGTATCCGACGTCTCCAGAAGCACCTGCACAAAGGCAGACACGTAGCATTTTCCTGAGTCGTTGCCCCCGCTATTGTCGATCTTGTTGTTCCCATGGTGGTTGCGGCTTGTACGCCGCATTTTCCATACGGACTGTAGCCTGACGACAGAGACACTTCTGTTTGAATGTGATCGATCTATTGAATTGACTGGGAGTCTATATAATATCTGATGACATAGTCCATAATGAAGAAAATGGCTCTAAGCTCTATGGGACTTAACATCTGAGATGATGAGTCCCCTAGACTTAGAACTACTTAAAACTATCTAACCTAAGGAAATTACACACATCCGTGCCCGAGGCAGGATTCGAACCTGCGACTCTAGCAGCAGCGTTGTTCCGGACTGAAGCGCCTAGCACCGCTCGGCCACAGCGGCTGGTTAATGAAGAAAAGTGGCAGCTGCTTTATACTGTAGCTAATAATATATCCAAAGTTAAACTAAATGGATATCAAAACACAGGAAAACTCAAGCTAGAAACTGAAGTCACTAGTAGCCGAAGCAGTTCACTAGAAATTACAGATCAGCAAGCTCTAAAGACCTCTGCAGACGAAGAAATATCACTAGCAGATATGATAACAAAGAGAACAAGACGTGGCATTTCTGACAATGCGAGCAGTACAGAGCCTACAGAAGATCAGTGACAAAACGATGTTGCTCCTGATAGCCCGGCGGGGAAGCGCTGTTGGGTGCTGGCACAGCGCCACTCTTGCGGCGTAGAGCCACCGATGTGATATCAGGAAAAATTCGTCATGACACGATGGTCACCTGATGCACGGAGAAAGCAAACTGTTTCGTGTCCGAAGGCCCTCCAGTAGTCTCGACAAAGAAACACTGGACAGAGTAGATCATTGATACTGTGACCGTAGTAATATAGTGTATAGTTATTGTGAACACGGTTACGGCGCTGCAGCCATGGACTGTGCGGCTGGTCCCGGCGGAGGTTCGAGTCCTCCCTCGGGCATGGGTGTGTGTGTTTGTTTTTAGGTTAAGTAGTGTGTAAGCTTAGGGACTGATGACCTTAGCAGTTAAGTCCCATAAGATTTCACACACATTTCAACATATTGTGAACAGCGATACTGTGTTTTCTTGAATGTTGAGTGCTGGATTACCTGATGCTCCAGGGATACCAAATCATAAGTTCTACATAATATGGCACAGATACTCAAAGTGACGTAATCCTGAGATTTATTTTTAAGGGCTTAAGTGGTGGGCTGCGAGGATAAATCATTCTAGGTGTAGAAAATTTATTCAGCATCGAATAACGACTGTACAAATCCAAGCTCTAATATTTATACAATTACAATCTGTGTTATACAACCGGGTTTTGTTAACGAGACTGTAAGTTTAGATTGTTAACAGCAGTTAATAAATAAATGATACACTTGGAAAAACTGACAGACAAAAATATCGGTTCATGGGAAAGTTGAGGGGCTGGTTTCATATTTATCTTACAGTGTCTCTCATTTCGTTTCAGCACAGTAACGACAGTTGATTGTATAGGCATATCAAAGTAAGTTAGAATATAGATTAACATTGTACTGTGGCTTTTGTGAGGCTCCGCGAGCGGCAGTCGTAAGGTTTTAACTGTCACCTCGAAGAACAAAAAAATGCTGATACTACGCTCTGTACACATCCACCCTTTAATGCGACACATTTTCCTCAACCATGCATGACGTGGCAGAGATCATGATTATAGAAGCTTTTGAGGAGTGGATGTGAAGAATCGCGAAACCCAGCGACAGTGACCTCTGTCATTTTCAAAATATCGTGCAAGATGTTGAAAACTGAACCATGGCAGTGCGAACACCAGTCTTCGAGCACTAGGCCATTCAGTCCTCTTGCGATTCTCAATTCTTCGTAGAGAGATGATCTGCCACTTAGTTCTTCGTCATTCAGACGTGTCTGATTAAACCGGAAGCCTCAGTGCCGCTTACACGCTGTGTCGTATGATGATGCATTGCTACGGTACACTACTGTCAACTCAGGGTGGACTGTTGCACTGTAGGACCCCTTCAAATGAAAAAAAATGTTGTTTATCGTATGGTTTTTAAGCACATTATTAAATAAAATACAAATAGTAACACATGTAATTTACAAACAGACATTTAAATCTTTAATATAATCGATTTCGTGTGTCGTTACCACCACCAGTGTTGAAAGTTCCGCGATATGCTGTACTGGAAGATTCTGTAACAATGTGGCGAACTGTTTGCCTAGCTGCTCCACAGTCGCATTTTGGAGATGGAGCCTTATCCCATCTGTGAAGAGACTCCGTGCTTCTCCCATGGTTGGAGCGTAGTCTATTAATCGTCCACGTTCTGTGCCACTGGTCAAAGGACGGGGTTTCCTTCTTATGCAGGGCAAGTTCTGGCAGTGTGAAGGGCAGGCCTCAGTCCAGTCTTGTTTCCATGAGTCGGTTAAGCTGAACTGAGGCGTGTGCAGTTCTATGTCTGTTTTCGTTGATGGTTTTCTTGATTGAGGCCGGCTTCTATCTAGAATAAACGTATCTTGATGGATAGATTGTTGCGGGTTGCAATGTATACGCCTAAATTCACAGAGAAGAGTTGCTTTCCGTCGAAGGCTAGGAGAGGGATGTGTCTCAGTATTGGAGTCATGAAGTGGGGATTGGCCTTAGTGTGCTAATTATAATTCCCATTGTGTTGTTCAGCTGTGCGTCGAGTATTCGTGTGTGTGCCATACAGGAGCACCATCTACCGCAGTTGAGTGGACTATAGATGGGTTAAAATTACTTGATAGTTGATAACTTCACGTGCTGTCGCTGGTTTCTTCCAATCGGAGTGGACAACATGACGTCCGAACCGTTCGCTGTTCCCAAACTGCCACAACAATTAGTGAGTTCAGTTGAAATTCGTTGTCCGGCCTTCATTATTGATATGTTTGGATTTCGAGTCTGGCTCTTACATTTCGAATTTCACCACACATGATAACCAAAAAAAAAACACACACACACACACACACACACACACACACACACGCACGCACGCACACACACACAACGGTGCTGTCGAAATGCACACGTTTCATACACAGCGCTAAGAAAGCATTGCTACTAGATTCGTTCTATTTTCACAGAGATAGGTTTGTATTGTGTTGTATTGTATGGATCTGTGGACCCAGAAACGACGGAGAGGCTTCGTCCCCGCCGTAGCCCTCAGTGGTTCGCAACCCCACAATTGGCTACAGCAGTCCACTCACCCCACCGTGGCCCCACACCGATCCCAGGGTTATTGTGCGGTTCGGCCCCCAGTGGTTCCCCCCGGGAACGTCTCACACCAGATGAGCGTAACCCCAATGTTTGCGTGGTTGGGTAAGCATGGTGTACGCGTACGTGGAGAAAGTGTTTGTGCAGCAAGCGCCGACGTAGTGTAACTGAGGCGGAATAAGGGGAACCATCCCGCATTCGCCATTGCAGATGGAAAACCGCTTTAAATACCCCATCCACAGACTGGCCGGCACACCGGACCTCAACACTAATTCGCCGGGCGGATTCGTGCCGGGAACCGGCATGCCTTCCCGGCCGGAAAGCAGTGCGTCAGACCGCACGGCTAACCTGGCTGGTGAGATTGGTTTACTTTGCGTAAAGCCAAATTTTATAACGTTGCCATTAATCTTTCGACGGGGTCACTGGAGCAATAAACACAATTTCTGTAGTTTGGTGGCAAAGCGTAGTGGTTAGCGAATAAACCTGACGTGTGTAAGTTCGTAGGTTCAAAACTCGCCAAAGGTAGCGAATTTTTTTATTTTTTTTTTAAATCCATTAAAAAGATACTGATTATCGTCTTATCCAATTAACTGATTTAAATATTTTTTTTATTTGTAGTTATTTGCCGCGACATTTTCGTCGTCGTATTGACTTCTTTCCTTGCCTTATTTTTCTTCCTAACATACTTCTTCCGTTTGGAATCAGCTTATGTCGCCTATAATCTGCAACCAAGTGCCAGCCAGTACTGCTCATCAATTGGTAACGCGGCATCTCATGTAGCCAATGTGGGGATTGTTTCACGTAACCATTGACAACGAAAAATTGCAGTTTGCTTTACCGCTGAATCTGAAATTTTGCTGCTGAAGATGGCTATGGAAATAAGCATAGCATGAAATTTTTTACCTTGAGTGTACTCCTAGAGGTTAGCTTAGACCAGGGCTTAACAACTGGCCTGTTTTGAGCGCGAGTACTCGCGTCTGCTCAGGCACGTGCTCGCGAGCAGGTGCAAGGTCGCAGAGTAGGGAGGGAGGGGAGGGAGGGGAAATGCGCGCGCACGTTTAAATGTGATCTCGCGTTCTAAGCAGATTTAACTAGCCATCTGAATGCTTTGAACATTTTACTACAAGGTAAAGATCTGCTAATTACTCATTTCATAGATCGAATATGAGCTTTTAAATGAAATTGACACTCTGGGTGAGTCAGCTGGAAACAGGAAACCTAGCTCATTTTCCTAAATTATCATCCATGCAAGATGTTCACAAAGACTGTGAACGTTATTCACATAGTTTAGTTGATCAGCGCTTTCAAGATCTGACAGCACTAGACAGTGATTTTGATCTGTTCTCTCCATATTCAGCGAATATTTACGAGATTCGTCCTGAGCTGCAGCAAGAAATTATTGACCTGCAGTGTGACAGAGAATACAGAGACAAATTTCAGAACAAGAAAAAAAACATTTTGGAATTCTACAGACACTTCCCTCAGGATAGATTTCCTCGTTTGGACAAACTGGCGGCTACAATAATATCAATGTTCGGTTCCACGTATATTTGTGAACAACTGTTCTCTGCAATGAAATGTAACAAGACGCGCCTGAGAAACGCATTGTCTGATCGAAATTTAAACTGCATGCTGCGCCTAAAATGCACAAGAACAATTACTCCGAACATAGATGCAATTGTAAAGGGCAAAAAGTACAAGTTCACCGAGAATCCCACACTTCAGTGACACCTTTTATTGTGTAACAGTTCACAAATTAATGCGAATGTAGAGGCATACACTAAGCTAATAAAATTATGTGGCATGTGTACATTCTCCTTTATTTGTTTCATTTGTCGCAGTAATAATTCGTGAGTGATATCCGTGCAGGTGGCCGCGGATTTACATTGACTGGCGGCAGCTGTTGTGTGCCCCACGTGACTTTCCCCACTCTCCGCTCTGGTCCGGTAGTGGGGGTAGCGTGCTCGCGCTGCTCCGTGCTCGCGCCTTGCTGCTCACAGCACGTATGTTGTGAATCCCTGGCTTAGACCCACTGAACAAAACTGCGCAGATAGCTGTTTCTCGGATACATTGCACATCACGAGATTACGGTTAGGTTAGGACATGAATGAAAATTCAGGGCTAAAAAACGCGTCCTATGCCGCAGTTCAGCCATTGGTCACTTAAAATCAGCTGTCGACAAAGCCTCTCCCATTTGCGTCACACCTCGATGCGGCCGCTTCCATCACTGCTCCGCGTTACACTTTTACAGCATTTGTCAAGTGACCTACTGCGTTAATGTGTCGTTATAACCGAACGGTAGCCGGCAGCTTATGTGCTAACACTAAAGTGGCAAGTGACTGACGTAAACTATCGAGTTTATCAAATGAGACTATAGCCCCACTGCTTTATCAGAAACCTGCTCCATTTCGTTTTGCCCCTCGAGCGGCGCAAGGATTTCAGTGTGTATCGGGACTGCAGACACGTATCTAGAAACAAACAACAAGTAAATTACATAATTTTATATTTACGATCCGAAAATTAAAAACTGCATGACTACCCGCCATAAGCTCGTCCACCTAGCCGCGCGGTCTCAAGCGCTGCTTCGCGAGCGGGAAGGCGTGCCGGTCCCCAGCACGAATACACCCGTCGGATTAGTGTCTAGGTCCGGTGTGCCGGCCAACGTGTGAATGGTTTTTAAGGTGGTTTTCCATCTACCTCAGCGAATGCGGGCTGGTTCCTCTTATTCCGCCTCAGTTACACTATGTCGGCGATTGCTGCACAAACACTGTCTCCACATACGCGGGCACCATAATTACTCTATCATGCAAACATTTGGGGTTACACTCGTCTGGCATCAGACGTTCCGGGATGGTCCACCGGGGGCCGAACCGCACAATAACCCTGGGTTCGGTGTGGGCACGGCGGTGAGGCGGGTGGACTGCCGTGACTTGTGGGGTTGTGAACCACTAAGGGCTACGGCGGGACGAAGCCTCACTGTGGTTTCAAGGTCCCAGGTTTAACACACACATACGCACGCACACACACACACACACACACCTGTCATAAACTTATCCTGTAGCCGGCTCCGGGCATCCAATACGACTCACTGGAAGGTCCTGGATTAGACAGTCATTGGGCATAACTCTCCACACGTGCTACATCTTTGCATATTACGCTTTTCTAACACTTAACTTCGATTTTCGTAACTACGGTATTTAGCATCTATGTACAGGTACGTAATCACACTGAATATTTATTTATTGTGAAATTAAAGACCTGTTACCTGACGTTTTAAAACACGTCGTACATCTTACAATTTTCGTTTTTCGTTACCTGTTGTACAGGTAAGCAATCGGTTCGTAAGGAGTGTCGTAAGTTCTGCTTCTGTCCTGCACCGTGACGACGGGAGTTGTCTGACAAGTAGTATTGTTTCGCGGGCCGCGGCGAGTAACGGGACGCGCAGAGGAGGCGTCGCCGCCGCCACGCCCGGACAGCAGGTGTCGCCGCGACGTCGACGCCAGCGGCGACGCATCGGGATGCGCGCGCGCCCGCCGGCCGCATAATCAACTGGCAGCGGCCGGAATGTAAAGCATTGCGCGTCCCGCGGAATAACACTTGTCGCGCGTCGTGCGAGCGCCGCGCGCGCTGACGGCTTCCCATTTGACTAACAAAGTGGAGCATGACGGGCGCGCTTAATGCTCGCACTTAGCGCCGCCCGCAGAATTCGCTGCCAGCCCCGCTCCCCGCGTCTTGTCTCATTTTTGTCGCTCTCCATTCCCTCTCCGGCTCCATCAGTGTCTCCCCATTACTCGGCAGTTTCCAGCGGACGCTGCACAACCTAATTACAGCGCCTTTGTTAGCTGAGGCTGCCATGTCGGCGCGGCGCGACTTAATATTCTTCCAAACGGCGTTTAATTTCTCCCCCTGGGGCGTTGACCTCTCTCTACTGTCGTTATCGCAGCCCGTCCCTCCCCTTTGTTCTTTATTCCATTCCTTTTTATCTGCATCTACGTGTACGCTTCGTATGCTGCTGTATACTGTGTGATATGGTGTACTTCGCACAGATATCAGTGAAAAGTTGCGTAAGTCACACCAATTTTCAAGAAAGGAAATAGGAGTAATCCGCTGAATTACATACCCGTATCACTATCGTCTATTTGCAGTTGAGTTGGATTTTGGACCATACACTGAGTTCGAACAGTATGAATTACCTGGAAATGGCCGGCCAGGGTGGCCGAGCGGTTCTAGGGGGACTGATGACCTTAGAAGTTAAGTACCATAGTGCTCAGAGCCATTTGGACCTGGAAATAAACGGTTTATTGACAAACAATTAGAACGGGGATTTCGGATTGTTTGTCAATAGACCGTTTATTTCCAGATCCAAATGGCTCTGAGCTCTATGGTACTTCTAAGGTCATCAGTCCCCTAGAACTTAGAACTACTTGAAGCTAACTAACCTAAGGGTATAACACACATCCATGACCGAGGCACGATTCGAACCTGCGACCGTAGCGGTCGCGCGGCTCCATACTGTAGCGCCTAGAACCGCTCGGCTTGTGAGACACCTCTAGCTTTTTGTTCTTGTGAAATAATGAGTACTATCAACAGGGGATATCAAATTGATTCCGTATTTCTTGATTTCCAGAAGGCTTTCGACACTGTTCCTCACATGCTTCTTCTAATCAAACTGCGTGCCTATGGAGTACCGGCTCAGTTGCGTGATTGGACTCGTCCTTTCCTGTCAAGGTCTCAGTTCGTAATAATTGTCAGGAACTAATCGAGTAAAAGAGAAGCGATGTCTGGCGTTCCTCAACGAAGTGTTATACTCCGCTGTTGTTAATGATCTGCATAAACGACACAGAGAAAATCTGACAAGCCCTCTTAGACTGTTTGCAAATGATGCCGCCATTTACCGTATTGTAAAGTCATCGTACGATCCAAACCAATTACAAAATGATTTAGACAAGATATATTTATGGTGCGAAAAATGTCGGTTGACTCTATATAACGAAAAATGTGAAGCCATGGACATGAGCACTAGACGGAATCCACTAAATTTCGGTTACACGATAAATCAGACAAATCTATAGGTTGTAAATTCAGCTAAAATACTTAGTGATTACAAATACGAATAACTTAAATTGGAACGATCACTTAGAGAATGTCATGGTTAAACAAACCAAAGATTGCGTTTTATTAGCAGAACTCTTAAACAGTGCAACTGGTCTACCAAAGAGACTGCTGTGTAACGCTTGTCCACCGTCTTCTGGACTACTGCCGCGCGCTGTGTGGGATCCGCATCAGATGGGACCGATGGAGGACATCGAAAAAGGTCAGAGAAGGGCAGCTCGTTTTTGTACTATCGCGAAGTAGGGGAGTGGCACCGACATGATACCTGAATTGAGGTGCCAGTCATTTAAACAAAGGATTTTTTCGCGGAATTTCAATCACCAACTTTCTTCTCCATTTGGGAAAATATTCTGTTGGCACACACCCACATAGGCAGAAATGATCATCGTGATAAAATAAGAGAAATCAGAGCTCGCGTGGAAAAGTCTAAGTGCTCGTTTTTCCCGCTGTTGTTCGAGAGTGGAACGGTAGAGAAATAGCTTGGAGGTAGTTCGATGAACCGTCTGTGACGGACTTAATTGTGAGTTGTAATCATGTAGATGTAGATACGATGGACAGACGCACTGCCTTCCTCGAATATCGGTCCTTTAAATTTACCCAAGTATGTTTTGCAAGAAAAACATCACCTTATTCCTAATATTCCCATTTAAATTCTTTGAACATCTCTGTTACACTTCAGAATGCGCTACAGACTTGTGATGAGCTTTGTATCACTTCACGGAATTCGGTCGGTGTCTGTTGTCAGATAAGTGGTTTGAAGTAGTACTCTGCAGTTGCTTCACTGGCGTCTTGCATGCTATTTCCTTTACAGACCCCCTTCACAGTCTCTGAAATCTTCCGACAAATCTTAATTTTTCCATTTGCGTATGCTGTTACTGATTTTACGAGTTGCTCTCAATTCCTTTCGGTTCTTATTATCACCTATAAATTTGTAAACAGTTTGCCGATCTAATTTTGTAATGGAACGACAGTGTTTTTTTTTCCTGTTTTATGGGCATCATCTTGCAGCTACATCCATTAAAAGAAAGTTGCCGTTAATTCTGTTCAAATCGTTCTGTAATTCCTCACGATAATGCAATTTCCTACCAACTACAGGATAGGCAGTTAAGCAGCTGGCATATCGAGATTGTACATCTAGTTTACTGTATGTGTCAAGGCTTTCACGCAGGCGTCAGTAATAATGAAGGTCATACTGTACTGGTATGCTACTCCGACACTCAACGCCATTAATGCAAATTGTCTTGCTCGTGATGTTACGGTTCAGTTAACACCCCCCTGAATCGCCGGAGTTCTTTCGGACTTGTGATTGTATATTTATTAAAATGAGACGTCCAGTTACCAATTACTGCGTAGTTTCATTCATACAACTGGTTTCGAAGTGGTTACGAGTCATTATTAAGTTTATTGTGAATGCCGATAAAAGAACGGTCACATAGTAAATGTTAACGTTGCGAGGGCATGCTTTATTATCATTTTGACAAACATGCATGTTGTCTGAAATTATAAAGTTTATTAGCTGACCATATTGTCCTCAGTATGAGCAATTATTACACTTAATGAGCATTCGTAACTGAGACGAAACCAGTTCTGTGAATAAAACTGCAACGTAATTCACAACTGAAGTTCTCAAGTTACACTGTGTTCTTAAAACTGATTGTCCGTGACTAGCCACTAATGAAATCTGTGTTTCATCGAGTTCAGCGTCGAGCCAAAACACGTCTCTGGATCATATTTTGTTAGTATGTCCTTGGCTGGACTCCGTTCTTTCAGCGCAACGCAAGTTGAGTCTCTCTCTGGGCTCGTACGTCAAAACACTTGTTTCACTAGAGGTATCGCGCTACGATACGAACAGTCAGTTGGCAGAATGGAATCTGGCATGTTGAAAGATCTTGATTCTTTTAGTAATGCAGCCGTTTGGCTCCGGAACAATCGTGTGACATGATGTTTTTGCAGCCGGCATTGCAAAAAAGAATGATACATTCAGTCCCATAAATTGCGTTGGGTGTGCGAAATGAATCAGCCACGTTTCCATGGTGATGTGTCTACGCTAGGGAACAACAAGTCAGGCCCAGACACAGGAGAAACCATCTCGCCATAGAACGACTTCCAGGACAGCCCCCAAGCGCCACTGTGTTTCCGAAATGGTCAACTTGCGGGGTCACCAATGTCTGTAATGGGGATGAAGCGGACCACGACGATACTTTTGTCCAATCTGGACATGGAAGTTGCAGATCCTGAAAGAGACCTGCTAAGCGAAATTTTACTTAGGAATGGTTTTACAACGGAACATTCTGAGTAGGTGTGACTTTTATGGTGTGAACGACGATCGTACAAAACAGCAATGGCGTTGTGAACAAATAATTGGAGTGGGGAGATGAAGTTTGTGAACTAAACAGTCACATGAAAGCACACGCCGAGAGCAAAATTTGAATTTTGCAGTTCGCCAGCGGAAAGTCTTAGTCCTACTGTGCGACTCGTTACTGAGAGGCACTTTCGTGCTTGCGGGAGGTCTCCATAACTTCAACGATGGTAACAAGCGGTGACAGTCAGCCAAGGTCTTACACTTTAAAATGCTGACCTTATGTACGGTCACAAGTCTCACTGTCTCAACATCCACACACCACCTGCTAAAGAACCGCACTGATACGATAATCTGTGTATCAGTATTCCAATGAAAATAAGAATCAAATAAAGGAACAGCTCCTGGCGGTGCACTTATCTATCTCAGTGATGGGAGTCAGCAATCGAGTAGGCAACGTGCTTCGGCGAGTAGTTATCTAACCAGTTTTCCAGAATTTGTTGGGTTTCACCTAGGATGTACTAAAAGCCGTCGCAACGCAGATGTATACGAGATAAAGTGGAGAAACTGGAAGGCCTGTTGGCAGAGCTTAAACACTGTGCGCAATTAGGGCAGCATAAGAGATCGGCAATAGCGGAGTACCCCTGAGACTGTGGGCAGCCTGTGAAGTTCAAAGAAGCCCGTTTACTTGCGAGAGAACCACAGATACGAACGCGCAAAATAAGAGAGGCATTTTAAATCCTGAGCAGTCTAACAACGCCAGTAGAGAGGGCAGCCACGGGCACCTGTCGTCGTGGCTGCCAGCAATCCCGGTATGAGAGGCGAATGGGATTGCAGGGCAGCGGCCTAACCGGACGCTGCTGCTAGAGGATAAATAAAAACAGCAAACACAAGTCTGTAGCGCATTCTGAAGTGTAACAGAGATGCTCAAAGAATTTAAATAGGAATATTAGGAATAAGGTGAGGCAAGCAAGCAGAAATGGCGTGGTTTCGTTCAAGGGAAACTCCCCATCGCACTCTCCTCAGATTTACTAGTAAGATAGCCCGCTGGTTAGCCCATCAAAAACTGAACACAGATCAAGCTTGAAAACAGGATGAAGGTATACTGAACTGTAAAAAAAGTGAACGATCCAAGAACAAGAAGTGCAATAAAGAGCTGCCGGAAACAGTGACGCCGTCGTTGGTAAGTGGTCATTTTGTTGGACTGCCAAGTGGGCGAGCCTTGTTCAAAGCTCCATCGTGCCATTTATTATTATTTTTTTTAATATCATGAACTTTCCTTCCGGTCATTGAAATGTTTGTTCTCTTTGTGTAGTTTTGGCAGCTGTCATACTATACATTGGTTGTAGAATGTGGATCATGTGGTAAGAATACGTTACCGTCGACAAATGTGATGAATAGTGAGAGCAGGCGAGATACTACACAGACATCACAGAGAAATGAAAACAACAAATAAGCGGGTGTGAACTTACAACAAAGAAATTCAAGAGTAAAAAATTCTAAAACGGGACGCAGTTTCGAAAACATTAAAAACATACGTTTTGACTGAGCTTAGAGAAACTGTGTGTATGTGAAACTGTTGCGTTCATTATACCTTGCTGTTGCAAACAGACGTTACACAACGACACAGACACAAATATGAATAAAGCGAACAACGAAAACAAAATTTAGAAGGGAGTTTTGAACATCAAATCATTAGTTCAATATGCAATAAATATCAACAGGATCTGTCTTTCGTCATTCTAAAAATAAAAGTGTGCAAACAGAATTTCCATTAATTCTAAAATTTAGTTAGGCACTGATGTTGATGACGTTAGTCGCCGGGGGTACTTGGTAATATCTGATTGCACTCATGGCTGATGGCCTCAGAAAGGTCGGGAAACACTGGCCTACACCCTGAGGAAGATTATGTGGCAGTACACGGGGAACGATTTTAGTGAGAATATTTCATTTGTGTCAAGGTTTTAACTAACACACGGAACAGCAACCCTGAAACAATTGTCATCAGAATAGAACTATTATTGTTTCTTGTTTAATCTTAGTGTGTGATGAGTAACTTTGTAGATGGTAATTGCAATCAATTTAACTGCGGTCCCAAAGGAAATGAACTGCAATTATAATGTACTTTAATTACATTTTTGTACCTTGTGCACCTAATCTTTTTATTTCATGTTGGCAAGTGGTTCAAATGGCTCTGAGCACTATGGGACTTAACATCTGTGGTCATCAGTCCCCTAGAACTTAGAACTACTTAAACCTAACTAACCTAAGGACATCACACACATCCATGCCCGAGGCAGGATTCGAACCTGCGACCGTAGTAGTCGCGCGGTTCCGGACTGAGCGCCTGAACCGCTAGACCACCGCGGCCGGCATTTCATGTTGACTGTGAGTACCACACTAAATGTAGATTTCTGTAACAATTAAATGCAATTACAGCAAATTAACTTCTCAGACTGGATGCTAAAATAGCTTCAACGCCAAATGCATTGTTGTCCTACAGCGCACGTAACAAAACATCACCACCCACTTGAGTTATCTCGATGGATACTAGTATTTCGTATTTTGTATCGTGGATTTCTGTATGCCACGTCAAAACAACTTCTGGTGAAATCAAACGCAATGACACCAACAATGAGAGTGCAGAATATAGTTTGAGAGCAAACCGAAGAAAGACGAAAGTACTGAAAATAGTGAGAAGCGTTAACATCAAAACTGGTGTTGACGAAGCATACGAAGTTACGGAATTCTGCTGCTTTCGAAGCAGAATAACCGATAACGAACGAAGCAAGGAGGACGTAAAGAGCGGAATAGCGCAGGGAAAGAGGGCATTCCTGACCGAAAGAATTCTGCTAGTATCAAACATAAGCCTTAATTTGATGAGAAATTTTCTGACGATTTACGTTTGGAGCACAGTATTGTTTGGTAGTGAGTCGTAGACTGTGGGAAAACGGAAACAGAACAGAATCGAAGCGTCTGAGATGTCGTGCTGTAGAGGAATGTCGAAAATTAAAGCCGGCCGGGGTGGCCAAGCGGTTCTAGGGGCTACAGTCTGGAACCGCGCGACTGCTACGTCGCAGGTTCGAATCCTGCCTCGGGCACGGATGTATGTGATGTCCTTAGGTTAGTTAGTTTTAAGTAGTTCTAAGTTCTAGGGGACTGATGACCTTAGAAGTTAAGTCCCATAGTGCTCAGAGCCATTTGAACCATTTTTTTCGAAAATTAAATGGATTGATAATGTCAGGAATGAGGAGATTCTACGTGGATATCAGGGAAGATATCAACATGTGGAAATTACTCTGAAGAAGAAGAAGAAGAAGAAGAAAAAGAAAAGGCAGGATAAATGAAATGAAATGTCGTGTGGCTAGGGCGTCCCGTCGGGTAGACCGTTCGCCTGGTACAGGTCTTTCGAGTTGACGCCACTTCGGCGACCTGCGCGTCGATGGGGATGAAATGATGATGATTACGACAATACAACACCCAGTCCATGAGCGGAGAAAATCTCCGACCCAGCCGGGAATCGAACCCGGGCCCTTAGGATTGACAGTCTGTCACGCTGACCACTCAGCTGTCGCGGGCGGACAAAAGGCAGGATGACAGGACATGTGTCTAGAGAACATGAGAAAAACTTCCATGGTGTAAGAGAGGGTTAAAAACTTTAGGGGCAGACAGAGATTGGAAACTATCCAACAAAACTACTCTGAATTCAGAGGTTGGCACAAAAGAGGATAGTGCAGGCCGCTTCGGTCGAGTCAGAAGCCTGCTGAATAAGAAGAAAAAAAAACATTTTCACTAAAACTTTTCTTGACTTCATTTGGTGCGCTTCACCTGTTGATTTAGAACTGCGCGATGTTACTCCCTCTACTGGAGCCACCGCTGAGTGGAGCGCGCAGACGCGGCTACGACCAGTCTTCATTAGCGACCCGCGGCTCGTGCTCGTCCCGCTGAGTGGATGACGGAGGCAGTGGGGAAGCGGCTCTGGACATATGGCCCATTGTTAGTGCGACAGCGAGTGTTCTTTGTGTGCGCCGAGCTGCCCCTGTCCTCTCGGTATTTTTCTGCGACGAATTTCAGCCGCGGCAGTCGTCGTCAGTCATCGGTTTAATAGGCGCGGACACAGGCTTATCCCCGTGGCTCCTGGAATAAATCCTCGCCGACTTCATTAGGGCCAGAGCGGCCGCCACCACACGGCATGGCATCCATCAGCGCCACGGTCGTAACTCGCCCCGCTGGCTCCTTGCTAATGATCATTTCCTACGCGGGCCTCGGCAGCACGCGCAAGTAAGGCCGCGTGCACCGCCACTCGCAAGTGTTTGCACGTACGGACGGCGTCCTTCCCCGCTTCACGACTGGCTGGGTCAGGACGAAGCGATTAGGTTATTGGGGAGTGACACGAGGGGCCGACTCTCTATGGGGATGCGTTTTGAGGATTGGGAAGGGAATGGGCGGGGGGGGGGGGGGGTGGGAGGAGGGACGCTTGTTCACGCTTGGCTGGAAATTCAGTCTAGCGGCGAGAGACACCGAACTAAACGTGTGCGGACAGTATATGTTTAGTACATATAAGTATGTTCCATAGCGGCCTAAGTGGCCAAGCGGTTCTAGGCGCTTTAGTCTGGAACCGCGCCACCGCTACGGTCGCAGGTTCGAATCCTGCCTCGGGCATGGATGTGTGTGATGTCCTTGGGTTAGTTAGGTTTAAGTAGTTCTAAGTTCTAGGGGACTGATGACCTCAGACGTCAAGTCCCATAGCGCTTAGAGCCATTTGAATCATTTTTTTTGGCACTAAATATTCAAAAATACCTGTGCAGTATAGGAGCAGATGACATGCTGTTGATCAAAACATCTATGTAAATGAAAATATTAGCCATCGGGCAATGGCCTAAAGTAAAGCATTAAAAAGTATTTGGGGCCGATTACGTAATTCATCAAATATAATAAGATTTTATTTTACTGTGATTATGTTACCATCCTGTGCAGAGTCCAAATTTTTATTGGAATGTTGCATAACTTGCAAACTAGTTTACTGTTGCCATGAGTGGGTAACAAACGTAAGTTTTATTTCGGATCTCAAACCGTTAACAACGCAGTTTGGTTTCGACAGATTTGTTCCTACCATTCGTAAAATGAGCACGACAGGAAAATAAACGAAACTTTAGCACATATGAAAGCTTACTGACATTCGTTCCTGCTATCCGTTATTCGCGAGTGGGAAAGAAAGAGTTGGGAAATGACGGAGATGCCAGAAGTACCCACCCTCACACAGTCTATGGTGGCTGTAGCGTCTAGAACCGCTCGGCCACACCGGCCAGCATTTAGGTCAATTTTAGAAGTTATTTCACTAATAAAAGCATGCTAAAGTGCTTTTATTTAGGTAGATGAACGTGAAGCAGTTGCATTCAATTACTCAAGTTCCAGTAGAAGCCGATTTCTTTCCTTGTGGTCCATAGAGTTCTCCACGTGGACTTAAATGTTGTTGAATAGCAAGTAGCACACATATTGCATGTGGACGAGCGATTCTAGGCGCTTCAGTCCGGAACCGCGCTGCTGATACGGTCGCAGGTTCGAATCCTGCCTGGAGCATAGACGTGTGTGGTGTCCTTAGGTTAGTTAGGTTTGAGTAGTTCTAAGTTCTAGAGGACTGACGACCTCAGATGTTAATTCCCATAGTGCGTAGAGCCTTTTGAATCATTTGAACACATATTGCAAATAAAGTGTGCCATAATCATTTATTTACAATATGCGCTGCAAAAAGTGGTTATTGAGGCTTTGGAAGTTGGTCAGATTAGTGTGACCGGACAGTGTGTGATTGGGAACGTTTACTGGCGGTCTCGGATTAATTCTGTGCTGCTACACTATTAGTTACTGTAAATAAAGGTTACCAGTCTCGCTTCAAAAAGTGGTTCAAATGGCTCTGAGTACTATGGGACTTAACATGTCAGGTCATCAGTCCCCTGGAACATAGAACTACTTAAACCTAACTAACCTAAGGACATCACACACATCCATGCCCGAGGCAGGATTCGAACCTGCGACCGTAGCGGTGGCGCGGTTCCAGACTGAAGCGCCTAGAACCGCTCGGCCCTTCCGGCCGGCAGCCTCGCTTCGATTCGCGACACAAGGTTAAACTTCTCACAACTCCAGCGATAATGATTACTAGCTCTAAAGTAGTAAAGCTACTGGCCACTAGCAGCTCTCGCCGATAATCATAACAACAATAAAACAGAAGTAGAATTCTAAACCAATAGGGAAAGAGTCACACACAAACATCACTCGCGTATTTACACGGGAATAAGCCTACATCTACATACACATGCCGGCCGGTGTGGCCGAGCGGTTCTAAGCGCTTGAGTCCGGAACCGCGCTGCTGCTACGGTCGCAGGTTCGAATCCTGCCTCGGGCATGGATGTGTGTGATGTCCTTAGGTTAGTTAGGTTTAAGTAGTTCTAAGTTCTAGGGGACTGATGACCTCAGATGTTTAGTCCCGTAGTGCTCCGAGCCATTTAAACCATTTTTAATCTACATACACACTCCACAAGCCACCGTACGGTGTATGGCGGGGGGAGCGGGGGGCTACATTATGCCACTAGTAGTCAACTAGTCATTTCCTTTCCTGTTCTATTCGCAAACAGAACGAGGGAAAACGACTGTCCAAATGCCTCCGTACGAGCCCGAATTTCTTTCATAATATCTTCTTGGTCCTTAATAGAAATGTACGTTCGTGGCGGTAGAATCGTTTAACAGTCAGGCCTCAAATGCCGGTTTTCTAAATTTTCTCAGTAGTGTTCCTCGATAAAGGACGTCGCCTTCCCTCCATGGATTGCCATTTGAGTCCACGAACGTCTGTGGAATACTTGCATGCTGATCGAACCTACTGGTAACGAATCTAGCAGCCCGCTTCTGAACTGCTTCGATGTATTCCTTTAAACCGACCTAGTGGGGATCCCAAACACTCGAATAGTGCTCAAGCATGGGTCACGCTAGTGTTTTATACGCCGTCTCCTTTGTAGATGAGCTACACTTTCCCAAAATTCTCCCAATAAAACGAAGCGGGCCATTCACCTTCGCTACTGCAATCCTTACGTGCTCGTTCCATTTCATATCGCTTTGCAACCTTACGCCTAGACATTTAATCGATGCGACTGTGTCAAGCAGGACACTACTAATGCTGCACTCGAACGTTACAGGATTAATTTTCCTACTCACGCGCGTTAGCTTACGTTTTTGTACATTTCGGGCAAGCTACCATTCATCACACCTACTAGAAATTCTGGTTCAAATGGTTCAAATGGCTCTGAGCACTATGGGACATAACATCTAAGGTCATCTCTCCCCTAGACCTAGAACTACTGAAACCTAACTAACCTAAGGACATCACACACATCCATGCCCGAGGCAGAATTCGAACCTGCGACCGTAGCAGCTTCGCGGTTCCGGTCCGAAGCGCCTAGAAGCGCTCAGTCACGGCCGGCCTATCACACTTTCCTGGGGCAATCGTGACGATACTCTTGTCTTCGATAAACATTCGCCGTCAAGCACGACGTACTGGGTTCTATTACTTAGGAAGTCATCGAGTTACCCAGATAACGGAACGTAATCTGTATGCCCCTACGGTTGTCAGCAGTATGCAGTGTAGCAACGTGTCAACTCTCTCCGGAACTCTAGGAATATATCAGCCTGTTCCCCTCCATCCATAATTTGAAAGATATAGTGTGAGTCAAGGTCAAGCGATGCTTTCTAAATTTGTGCTGATTGTGGACCTATTAGCTTGAATTAACCATAGACAAGTTCGTTACATTAATCCAACACCACTTCCAGCTAGATAACGTTCCACGCTCTGCTCTGAGGTCTGACTCTTTACCGCACAAGTCGACGCTCACTAATCCGCAACATTTGCCGAGAAAAACAGGGAATTACCTAAGCAGAATTCCATGGCTGCGAACGCACTTTGGAGTGTGTCAGTCTTCCATAGTGCACTAACAAGGGAACCTCCCCATCGCACCCACCTCAGATTTAGTTATAAGTTGGCACAGTGGATAGGCCTTGAAAAACTGAACACAGATCAATTGAGAAAACAGGAAGAAGTTATGTGGAACTGTGAAAAAATAACCAAAAACACAAACTGAGTAGTTCATGGGAAGATATGCAACATCAAGGATATCGGAAACGCAGGGGCGCCGTGGTCTCGTGGTAACGTGAGCAGCTGCGGAACGAAAGGTCCTTGGTTCAAATCATCCATCGAGTGAAAAGTTTAATTTTTTATTTTCAGTTTATGTGACAAACTCTAATGTTTTCATCACTTTTTTGGGAGTGATTATCACATTCACAAGAAAACCTAAATCGGGCAAGGTAGAAGAATCTTTTTACCCATTCGCCAAGTGTACAAGTTAGGTGGGTCGACAACATATTCCTGTCATGTGACGCACATGCCGTCACCAGTGTCGTATAGAATATATCAGATGAGTTTTCATGTGGAGGAATCGGTTGACCTATGACCTTGCGATCAAATGTTTTCGGTTCCCATTGGAGAGGCACGTCCTTTCGTCTACTAATCGCACGGTTTTGCGATGCGTCGCAAAACACAGACACTAAACTTATTACAGTGAACAGAGACGTCAATGAACGAACGGACAGATAATAACTATGCAAAAATAAAGAAAGTAAAATTTTCACTCGATGGGAAAACTAGAACCAAGGACCTCTCCTGCAGTTGCTCACGCTACCACGAGACCACGGCGCTCGGGAGCTAACTGTCTCCATGATATTGCCTATGTCGCCCATGGGCTACTCAGTTGGTACATTTTGCTTATTTTTTCACAGTTCCACACAATTTCTTCCTGTTTTCTCAATTGATCCACTGTGCCAACTTATAACTAAATCTGAGGGGGTGCGTTTGGGAGGTTCCCTTGTAAGTAACTTGGTTGATACAAAGGATAACCTACTGCCGATTTCAGAGATGCGCAACGAGAAAACCACGTCTGCCCGCAGAGGGTACACAACTTCTGGCCTGGCAGCCGAAACATCGGTTTCACGAGCTCCAAACTTCTCCAGGAAATTGTCAGACAAATAGATCTTTCAGCCAGTCATAACGAGGAGCAGGATGTACGCATTATTGGCCATTTCTTGCTGCTGCTTAAAGCGCTTTTGTATGCTTAAAGCGCTTCTGTAAGCTGCTGCCTTCTGCAGGGACTGGAACAACTCTTCCTACACCGGATGATGGAAGCACCAGGTGTTACGGCCAGCCAAGTAGACTCCATCCGCAAGCCATTTAAGAGGATTGGAAAAACACCAGCACATCAGCTCCAGTTCGAAGAAAGAATTCCTTCCGACTGCAGCCGGAAACTGGCAGGTTGCACGTTATATCCTAGACTTCCTGGCTTTTTTTTTCTTTTCTAATAGAAAACTCTGACAATTTGTCGCCATCTTCCAAGCCCGAAAGTGTTATTCTTTGTATTCAGCATAGGGTTTACTAAGGAGAATAATGGAAACACCTTACAAATCTCCTCGACAAATACATTCTCATACTCATTCTCTCTTATCATTTTTAATCTCTCTGTCCTCCTCTCTCAGGATGTTCTTTACCGGGAGATAAATTACTCGATTTTCACGCAGTTTCCCTATCATATTGCTGTGTACACTCCACAGCAGTCGTCAGTTCACCCCCTAGTGAATCGCTGACCTGTTTTCTGTCGTTATTTTTCATTTAGTAGAAATATTAACTTTAGACTAATGCAGAACAGCACCAATCAGTAACAGTAATCTTGTTGACTTTTTTACCTTGAATACGCTGACAACTGATTAAAAGTTTATAAGAAGTTTTAGTTTGAGAATTCCCATGAATCTCTTCTATGATTGAAAATTTCTATACTCTGTGCATTAAATACGAATGAGTAAACATTCTCTATTGTAACTGTGACGAAATGTGAATGGCCATTAAATAAAATTTCTATTTTGATAGGTTAAGTTCTGCTTGTGTTTCGTAATTTCTGTTAGACGTACTCGTTGGGCTTCGTGTGGTATTGTGGATGCAGCGGCAGATGCTCCCACATCAGTACAGATGTAGTACAGAGACCACAACGCCTTACGTCGTTTCACGGAATACTGCAAGTAGAGACCTTCCTTGAAAAAATGTTAACATTGATGTACAAGCAAACTTAACGTGTTTTTGAGTAGGAGAGAAAGTCAATCGTTTGAGATGCTTTAAATTAAAAAGGTGTATGTATCTGAGTTCGACACTAAAAATCTGTTATATCCTCATTTACTCATTGAAGTAAACTAGAGTAACGTAAGTACGTCTGCAGTTAGAAGAATAAAGTGTTCCGCTGTTTTACAGGAACGGAAGACATTTAATTTTATCCTATAAAAGAGGTGCACTTCGCGGAAGTATACACCCCTGAATTCTTCGCTGACTAGCTTTTTGCTAGCGGACAAGAATCGCTACAGGGTGTCTAGTGGGCGATTTTAAAGCCATGTGGGTGCACCGGAACATCTCTCAATGGGAAAAAGGGGCGACCAGTACTGTTTTCAGCTCCTGAACTTCTTAACTGCTAACGACGATGGTCAGAGAACCGTTATTTTCTACCTCACAGCAGCCTAGCGGAGTGCTCTCTCTCTCTCACTGTGAGCGCTGGCACTGCGCCGACTCGCTGATTTGTGAAAACAGAACACACACACACTCACACACACCGTGTTGAATGGCTCTGGTACGAGCGGCATCAGCGACCTGCGACGCGAGCGCCGCTCCTCAGCGCCAGATGAAGGCACTACTGGCGCCAACCGATAGCGGCGCCTGATATATCCGCCAGCCGCAAAGCATGACGCCTCCTGTGATCTTTCAGCGCTTGGATGAATCGGAGCCGACTCACCGTCGCAGCAAAGCTCCTTTGCGCGCCTCTCGACTACACGGAGCCTGTTTGGGCTCCGGCCTCGTGACAAATTGCACTTGCGCTCACAAGGCGCTCTCTCTTTGTTAATTGCTACAGGCTTAGGTCTCACTCGACATTCGCTTCAGACAGTTTACATTCAAAAGTTTCGGCTGTATATTCAAAGATTAGTCGCGCTTTGTTACAGTTTCTTTGTTTACAAAATAAAGTAGTACGTGTCGTTTCTTTCCATCGTCGATCGCAGTATGATATAGACTTTGGAAATTTGTGGTTCAGCGAAGTCGCCCTCGATCACAACGTTTGCGATGCTGAGTGAGACGTAGAATTTACTCTGTACGCACTTAAACAAATGAAACACTTCTGTAAAACTAGGCTTTCGTAATTATCTGTGGCTGAATTACACATAAAGGCCAGGAATTAAAACAGGTTTCCAACCCCTGTTTTTGGCAAAGGTAAAGGTTTTACAGAGTATTACCTTGGTCGTAAGGCAAGTGCTAGAACTGGAAGCCTTCTCCCAAATATTTCCTATTGAAGTTCTCTCTGCCGCACTAGCAGCTGGTTGAAAAGCCGCTGACTCTGCAACGGGTCAGAACTCGGAGAGCTCGAGCCGACTGACGCAGAAAACTACGATTGTACTAAAGGAAGGGTTGATTTGATAGGACGGACCCGCAAGCATTATGGAATAGTTAATTTGGGAATGACGGAAGTGAAAAGGTTGAAAAATCAGTCAACTAGCTGCAAAATAAACGTTTATCAGCCCTTGACCTACATTTCGATACTTCTAAAAACATCTTCTTCAGAAGGAGTGGGTTTTGTTACATCACATGATGGTACATTAGATTAGATGAAGTCAAGCGGCTCTTGTCATACATAAAATTGACAAAACAAGGATTATTCCAAGCCATGGGTTTAGATAGCAGCCAGATTACATTTATCGTACTTCAGAATAGATGCTCATTAGTAAATGCCCAAAGGTAGAGGCTCCTGTCAATACAAAATTGTAACCGTAGCCACAGGATAAAATATTTGCATAAGTTACGCGTACGTCTTGCCAGAGGCTAAGGCCAACTGCCCAGTTGGCATTCACTAGTGAGAAACTTGTTGGCTGATTTGCCAACCTCTTCAGATTTACACAGTTGCTGTTTCGTAGCCATGTTTAAGATTTTGAGTGACGTAAATGTGGAGGGAAGAGGCAAAAATTATCGAGGGAGACCAAAATTTCAAGAGAGTAAAACGGTTTTAAATAGATATTGGTTGCAACAATTTTGCGGAGACTGTTTGACACTGTTCTTGTATTCTCTTGATGGAATTTCTTCTAAGGAGGATGGTGACAGTAATGGAATATTCTTTGCTGCTCTTTGCTTTTGTAATCAAGGTCCCCATGTGTTCGATTTCGGATCACTGTCGGAGATCTACGATCATTTAACTCTTCTCAGTCCACGTCTATGTGTCTACCTATCCATCTGTGCTAGGTTGGTAGGAACTGTAAAATTTATCCAAAATGTGTTGCCTTTGTGCGTCTGCTGGTGGTTAGCACTCAAAGACTTACCAGCATGGTGGAGTACTCTTCATTGGTATGTGACTCAACTATGAGAATTTTCACTTATCTATCTCAATTTGCTTAATTATGCATTTACTGCACCTGGAAAGTTATGGTCCTTATGTCCTGTCTTACATCTAACCATATGCAGTATGGAATCCTTACCAAATAGGATTGAGGGAGGACATCGGAAAAGCTCAAAGAAGGGCAACTCGTTTTGTACTATCGCGAAATAGGGGGAAGAGTATTACGGATATGATACGCGAGTTGATGTGGTAGTTATTAAAACACAAATGTTTTTCGATAGGGCGAGATCATTTCACGAAATTTCAGTCTTTAACTTTCTCCTCACAATGCGAAAATATTTGTTGACGCTCTCCTACATCGGGAGAAACTATCATCATCATTAAATAAGAGAAATCAAATCTCGCACAGAGAGATTTAAGTGTTCGTTTTTCCCACGCGCTGTTAGACAGTGGAACGATAGAGAAACGGTGTGAAAGTGGTTCGATGAACCTCTGCCAGGCACCTAAGCGTGATTTTGCAGAGTACTGATGTAGTTGTATATGTAAATATATCGTTACAGAGTTAACACAGCAATATACTCATTTCACGAGTGTATATTTTATTGTTGCTGAAAGTTGTGCTAAGCAATTTTCTCTAGACATAATGTTCGTGTTGGATGGGGGTAACGATGCACTAACAGGAATGCATGGCAGCATACAGATAGAATCAAATCTGAAGAAACATTGGTCCGGCGAAGGGCGAAAAAAAAGTAAGAATAGTTAATAAGTGAGATGGGCGACAAAAGGGTTCGCTATTGCAGAGAAGAAAAACAGCTGGTGTATGGCAAGAGGGAAGCTACATCAATGATGAAAGGTAGAGCTCTGCTCTCTTCCAGAGTAGAGCACAGATTTGCTTCAGATTCAGGTTACCGAGTCGATCGTTCCACAGTCGCATGACTACAGTGAAAACGAAATGGACAGAGAGCTGCTGTTATTGAATCAGGTTGCAAGCCATCTGCTTCTGAGCAGAAACGATACCTGACAGAGAACGTTGTTGTGAAAGGCACTTACCTCGAGTCTAAATTAATGGGGCGCCGGCTATATCACTCGGTTGTTATAAAGATACCTACGTGGAGGTGATTTCACTGACACACGTGTAAGTAAACTCAACAATGAAATTTAATCAGACAGAAGTAAGCCGGCCCTCGAACATGTGTTGTGGGACATAAACGAAAGCTGGTAGATGTGTTTCTACATCCGAAAGATGATGTCTATCCATATTAAGCACCACTCGCATAAGAGTGGCGCCAGTGGACCCACTTTGAGGATGTAAATCAGCCTCAGTTATCTTTGAGATTGGACATGGTGAGTTGATGTTATTCAAGAATGCCTTTAAAGCGACGAAGATGCTGTTATCAACACCTCACTGAGTTTGAACGAGGCCATGTAGTAGGGCTACGAGAAGCTAGATGTTCCTTCTTCGATATAGCAGAAAGACGTGGTAGGAATGTAGCCACTGTACATGATTGCTGGCAGCGGTGGTCACGATAATGTACGGTCGTAGGGGTTCCCGGGCAGCGGACGGCCACGTGGCATTACCGTGAGAGAAGCCCATCGTGTTCGGCGCCTGGCTCTGGCGTACGTACTGCATCGGCAGCAGTAATTTGAACGGCAGTTGGCACCACAGTGATGCTACGAAATGCTACAAATCGGTTACTGCAAGGATAGCTCCAAGCCAGACGCCCTATATCGTGCTTTCCACTGACTTCAAACCACCGACATTTGAGACTTCAGTTGTGTGGTGGGAAGGGTGGACATGTGCTGTGGTTTCTGATGAAAGCTGGTTTTGGCTCGATGCCATTGATGACCGTGAGTTGGTTAGAAGTAAGGCAGTTCAAGGCCAGCTAGACACACTGGACCTACATCTGGAGTTATTGTCTGGAGTGCAATTTCGTATGACAGCAGTAGCATTCTCGTGGTTATCCCACGCACCCTGATTGCAAATTTGTACGTCAATCTGAAGATTCGACCTGCTGTGCTGCCATTCATGAACAGCATTCCAGGGATTGTTTTCCAACAGGATAACGCTCGCCCACATACCGCTGTTGTTACTCAACATGCTGTACAGTGTGTCGTCATGTTGCTTTGGCCTGCTCGGTCACCAGATCTGTCGTCAGTCGAGGAATACGGAACATCATCGAACGACAAGTTCAGCGTCATTCGCAACCAGCCTTAACCGTTCCTGAATTGACCGACCAAGTGCAACAGCCATGGAACCGCATCCCACAAAGTGACATCCGGCACCTGTACAACACGATACGTGCCAGAGGGCAAGCGGTCGGATAGGGGCAACAATTCGTCGTGCGCATCGGAGAGTTGGCTGGATTTCGGCATTTTGGTGAAGGACCAAGCTCGCTTATAGTACCGCGACTCCATAAGCAGTAATGTAGCAAATTACACGGCGTTTATAACTAAACTTTCGGTACTTGAGAGGGCTCCCATGGAAAACGTGTGACCGTTGGACAATGAAACTTCGTGGAAACATTTGTGGGGGCATGGCAGAAGTGAAACACTATTTGAAAGAAACACCTTTGTTAACTGTGAACGATGTTTGCATTCCAGGTTAGAAACGTTGCTCAATGTAACGATCACCCGCGTCCACGACAGCGTAGAAGTTTGTACGGATACCATTTCACAATTGTTCGCAATGTTTTTCGAACGGTGGAGCATGGAATGTTCAGGTGTCGTGACACAGCTAGTGCACTGCCTGAAGATCCACACTGCGTCCAGCATTCTTAGCCCTGGCAACAGCAATTTCTTCAAAACTTTTGTGGCGCAATTGGTCGTCGGCTTCTTCCAGGAGCAGTTCGCAGTTAATTCGAACTTCCGAATCATGTTCTTCAATCCTGCTGTGGAAAGAGGATCTCCCTCTATTCCTCTGGTCGCGAAGAGCAGCAGCAATATTGCTGTTTTGATAAAACAGAAATTAGTAACGCTCTGCTCACCTCGTTCAGACCTATGTTGACGGTCGGCAACTGATGCACATTGCCGCCTGTGTTTGAACTCTACGTTGCCCTACCATAACACTAACGCTACGAACAACGCAGATCTGCAGCGCACACTCTGAATATCATTCCTATAAAGCTTGGTACCCATAGACCCTACGGTAAATATTTTTCCGTCTCAGCTTGCTCAGGTAGCGAAAATTTAATTACAACCACCCTATATATAGTGCCGCTTCTGTTTCTGTTTATGCTTGTACTATGTCCGCGGTAGAATTCTTTGAACTTCACATTCGTTTAACTTGTGTTATTTCCTGGCCAACAGCAGGAGGGAAGCTCGCATTTTACGTCAGTATTCCTAATGGACTGTCATAGCTTTTGTAACAGGGCTACCCCAATTTACCACTCTCTTTGATTGCTACGTATTTCAAATTAACATCTCAAAACTCCCCTCACTGACTCTAGCTTTTCTGTGTCAGCTTTCTCTTAACTGATCAACATCTAGGCAACAACACTTTTTGGCAGTGGAGAAGAATCCTACAGCCTACGTGATCAACGGACAGTACTTCAGCAGGACAGTGACTCACTGTCAGGAAGGGAGAAGGTATGAGGTCATTTATCAATCTATTACCTTCAAGAATTTCCGTTCAACATTATCAAAATTTCGAGAGGGTATTCCAGTCAACAGTTTTCTCTAAATCTGAAACGCTATAATGCTTTCCTCAGTCCATATTCTACATCTGTGTCTACATGACTACCTTGCAATTCACACTTAAGTGACTGGTAGAGGGTTCTTCGATCCACCTTGAAACTATTCCTCTACCGTACCATTCGCTAACAGCGCGTGCGGAAAATATTTCTGTACGAGTTATGGTTCAAATGCTCTGAGCACTATGGGACTTAACATCCATGGTCATCAGTCCCCTAGCACTTAGAACTACTTAAACCTAACTAACCTAAGGACAGCACACAACACCCAGTCATCACGAGGCAGAGAAAATCCCCGACCCCGCCGGGAATCGAACCCGGGAACCCGGGCGTGTGTACGAGTTATGATTCCTCTTATTTTATTAAGGTGATATGTATTTGGCGACAATAAAATAATTTCACATTCAGAGGAGAAATTTTATGATTGAAATTTCGTCAAAAGATCTCGCCACAACGGAAAAGCGTTTTTTTTCTTTTAATGATTGCCATCCCAACTCGCTTATCATATCCGTAACACTTTTACGCCAGTAATGTGATAATACTAAACGAGGTGTCGTTCTTTGAACTTTTTCGATAGGCTCCGTCAATCCTATCTTGTAACAGCACAGAAGTACCCTACTAGAGGGTGAACAAGTGTAGTGTAGTCAGTCGCTTTAGTAGACCTACTCGATCTTCCACGCGTTCTACCAATACCACGTTGTCTTTGGTTTGCCTTCCCCACAATATTACCTACGTGATCCTTTTAATCGAAGTTGTTCATAATTGTAATTCCCAGGTATTCAGTCGAATTGAGAGTCTTTAAATTTTGTGTGATTTGTAGTGTAATAGAAATTCGAGGGATTTCTTTTTCCACTTTTGTGTATAACCTGACACTTTCCCTTACTGAGAGAAATTAGCACTTTTCACACCATACAGGTATCTTGTCTAAATTGTTTTGCAGTTTGTTTCGATCATCGGGTGACTTTATAAGACAGTAAGCAACAGCATCATCTACAAACATTCTAGGAAGGCTACTGAGATTCTTTCCTAAATCGCTTATGTAGATTAGGAACAGAGGGCCTGTAACACTTTCTTGGGGAGCTCCGGACAACAGTTCTTTTGTATATGATGATTTTTCGTCGATTACTTCCTATTGTGACCTTTCTTACATGAAACCACGAATCCAGTCGCACAACCGAAGCGACACAACGCAGGCACGCAGTTTTATTAGAAGTCTCTTGTGAGGAACGGTGTCAAAAGCCTTCTGGAAATCTATAAGTATGGAAACAATTTGAGATCCACTGTCCATTGCACTCATTATTTCGTGCAAATAAAGAGCTAATCGTGTGACTACCAGCCCTTATCGCCAAGGAGGAGCAACGAAACGGCTCGCTGAAACGGTTGTGTCGATGGCACACAGTAGCGTTCGGAGAGGATTTTTAATTTATCGCGTTTGGCCACGGCTGCTGATGCGACAGACAGGGTGGACACGTGGGGAGGCCCTCTGCGCGAATTAGATAAGCTCCCCTCGCGACGAAGTGGCCGTCGAGCGTGAAAGGCTGGGCTGCACTCCGCTCCACTACCGTCAGCGGGGGAGCGAGAGAGAGAACGTCCGGCTTCACAGGGCAGATGCGATCGGCAAGGCAACAGACATCCGCGCAGCACCGCGCCGCGCGGCGCTCAGCGGTAAAAACAACTCATTAACCGGCGCGGGTCTGCGCGTCTGTCACAAAAGTGGGAGGCAATTCATCACGGTTAATAAGGCGGCCGGCCGGCCAGGCAGGCGGGGTAGGTGCCTTTGGTGTGCTGCCACCCTGCGTTGTCTCACTCGGCGGAATTACTAGGGCCGCGGGCGCTTTCCGCGGTCCGGTCGCGCCGTGCTGTCGCCTGCGCTTTTACAGCGAATTAGCGGCACAAGCACCGGCGGTGGCCCGCGGGGAGCCGGCTCTGCCGGATTGAGCGCACGGTAGTCGCCGACGCTGCGAAATAAAAAAAAAGGTAGGGGGTGAGGGGAGAAGAGGACGAGCCGAAAGGTGGGAGGGGACGTGAAAAATTAGGAGCAGATAGATAACTGTCTTTATTAGGCTGACGGACAGTGGAGGTGGCGCGCCGGATGACAAAAGCGACGGTGGTACGGTGAAGAGGGGGAGGGATGGGAGTGGGGGTGGCGAATGGGGTGGGTTGGGGAGGAGCGACGAGACGAGCGCCGAGTGCCGCGGGCGTCCGGCCAGATATTAAAAGCTGTCAGCTGCCACCGCAGCGTGGGGAGGGATGAGAGAGAAGGGGAGAGGCTAGAGGGGGAGGCGGAGGGGAAGGAGCGGCAGCAGGAGCGGCCGGACAGCGCAGCCGCCGCCGCTCCCGATGGCGTATTTAATCAGACCGCCCTTTGTTCCGCACGCGCAAAGTTAAATGAATGTTGTAATGGAATGTTTAGCGATCTGTCACAAGGAACCTCCTCGCCGCGTCCGCGTAAGTACATACGCGACGGTGCAGACCGGCGACCGAACGAGGGGGAGAGCCACAGAGAGAGAAACAGAGGAACTCCCCACCCCACCTTCTCTTTTTTCCTCTGTCCGCCGCTCAATTTGTTGCCGCGCTGCCGTCGGCCCGGTCCTCTCTACTCTTTCGCCCTCCCGCGCGCCTCCCTCTGTCCCGCGTGCCCACCGCCAACCCTTTGCGAGCACACTCGTTGACGCTCGTGTTGTGGGCTGCGCCCGCCCGCCTCTGCCGCTGCGGTCTCCGTCACCCTTATTGTGCCCAAAAATAAACTGGACAAGGGACGCCGGCTCCACAGCGGGGCGAACCGCAAGCCTCTCCGTCCCAGCACGGTGCCACCTCCAAATTGGCTCCATCATCTGTCCGCTCGGCCGCAGTACGGAACGTGCAGGTTCCGCGAAGCGCTGCAGTTTCTCCACCTGCCGGCCACCCACGCGCGGTGTGGAGTTTTGTCAGCTCACGTACGAAACGGAGCAAAGTGGATCAGGCTTGGTGTCTTAAACCGTCCTTAGCATTCCTTATGGTCTCCCCCATAACAACACGCGCTGTGGGGTACGCACTGACCACATCAGTTTAAAACGAGTTCATGTCGGCGTGTTGGGTTTTTTCTTTTGTGTCACCTGTTCTCGCCAGGTCGCAGAATCGGTTGACTTAAAAACAGTAGGGCATTTTTCAAATGGTCAGTGGCGCCAAAGACTTATGCACGTATTTTTTTCAACTTAACCACAGACTGATTTTAGGCGACTACCCGCGAAATAGAGCTAGCGAACATCTCACAGCTGTTTTTCATTGGCAAGACGATGTTTCTAGCCTATTTACACATATCATTACAGACAGACTATGGCTGTAAAAAGGCTGCGTATTAAAAGTCCTCTTTTGATTGCAGACGCTTAAATAAAAGCAACACCAAAAAATAATTATGTAGGGTAATGAAGTTTTGGGAATACGTTTGTCTAGGTAACATATTTAAGTGATTAACGTTTCAAGGTCATAGATTAACGTTAGCGCGAGATAAGCAACTGTAAGTGTGCAATGGTTGTACATTAATAACCGATGTAACCGCCAGAATGTTGAACGTCACGGCTACAAATTTTAAGACAACCCATCATCTTGAGGGATTTTAAATTTAATGGAACGGTGAACAGAAACAATAGTTAGCTCCCTCCACCCAATAATCTACTTAGGAGGCATGATATCGGTGTCGTTTCATGATCGGTTTAATGGTCAAATCAGATGATTTAATTTAGGAACTTTTTAAATTAATCAAATGATAGGTCCGTGTTCGGTATCAATCAACTCGTTATCTCGCCAACAACATGAATCAGTAATCAGGTTATCAGAATTCATTTTATACTATTCTCTCTCCTTGTTTCTCGCACTGGAAAGGGCAGTCTTTGTGGCCACACCACGTGTTGTGTCTTCGCACGAAACGTCTATAGGTTACAAGATGGCTGTTAATTCCTCTCCGATCATCCAGGTCTAGGCTTCCTGTCGTTTCCCGAAATCGTTTAAGACAAACTAAGGAGATGTTGCCTTTGAAAAGGACTTGGTCGATTTCCTTCCCCACCGTTCCCATTTCGCGCCTGTGCACTTTATCAAATGAGCTCGTAATCTGGACAGGAAGTTAAACTCTAATATCCTTCGCTTCCTAATCTTTCGTCATGGTCATATCGCGAGATGTTGGTTGACTGTTCTTGGAAAGTACGATCGCTGAACTGTAATAATACAACTCAACGTTACGGTCTCTCTTGTAGACTCTGCTACTGCAGATTGGCGAGTTTCTGCAAGACGCACTTGAACTAGCTGCACTAACCGGTGTCGGAATGCGCTGCCGTTATTTGGATTTTCTCGAGCTCCTCCAGTAATTTTAATTGATTAGTGTCCCAAACTGACGAAGAATATTCCAGAATACTTCGAACGATGTTTTGCAAGCTACTTCTTTAATAGGCAGTTAAATTTTCTTATAAAATTTCAGAGTGATGTTATGAGCTTCATATCTTTGCACCTAGGTAGTTTAAAAGAACGGCAGTGAAAACAGTTACACACGATCCTCTAGTTTGCACGGACGTACCTCCACTTGAACAAACCTTCAGCCAACACTGCTCTATCTTAACCACCTAATATAAACCCACTGCCAAAAGTAACTGCAGACTATTGGGCTACATTGCGGAATTTGCCATTCCTCAAGTCCCCCACTCATCGACAGACCGAGAATTGAATGGTTATCACTACTTTCCCACCCGCTCTACGGATTCGCTGGCTCTCTGTTCGAAGAATCAGAATAACGGAATGATTATAATCGTCCCTCCATGTCACTCCGAACAGCTCAAAATGCATTCCTCCAAATCGAAGAACCTCTTGCCGTACTCTTCGAATTCAAGATGACAGAAGATGATATTCTTTAAACTCAGGTGTTACAGCCAGTCGGTGCTGTACTTGCAGTGAATGGCATCTACCTCAAACTGAAACGTCATACCTGCCGCTGCACACTCTCAGGTCTCTATAAACCCGTGCGACGTGTCGCCTCTCGGTAGCGGCCAAGAGAACTCCACTGATGTCATGGGAAACCCTCTGACACTTTTCTCGACACAGAAGCTCCCACCTGGGTATTCTCGTCTGGAGAGCCACATTGGAGGACCATCCGTCTAGTTATTTAGATTTATTTATTTATTTAACCTGATCTGATAAGGGCCATCAGGCCCTCTCTTGAATGGCACCAGGGTTTCACTCATACAGCTCATTCTTTACATTATGGTTATCTAAAAATAACAATTTTTATATGACGAATAGTATTAAAACGATTTGAGTGTCTCTAGTGACAATGTAAGTAACACTGACTATGAACTAATAAAGTAAATATTGTCAGTACTTGTACTATTGCTGTTGCTGCTGCCACTAATAGTGATACTCTAATAATAAAAATAATAATGACAATAACAATAATGGTAGAGGTATATATAAAAAGAATTTATAGGTGTACAAAATAGATGTTTTCTGATAAAGCGAGTTCTACGGAAAAAAAGTTTGAGGAAGATCAGGTTGGAAAGAAGGATGAACAAGAGAAACGCGTGCGTACAGGGACACTGATAATAATTATTGTTGTTTTAGAAGATATATCATTAACTGTCTTCTGAAGCTGGAAATGTTATTTATTTGTCCAATATAATGTGGGAGGTTATTCCGAGGTCGGGTTCTTGCTACTGAGAAGGACTTCCACGAAGTGGCTGAACGATGGAATGATCATAAAGGATTGTGATCTAATGCGAATGAGTGTTGCTGCCATGTTTTTCAGACAAGAGTGTTAAGATCTAGGAGATGGTTCAAATGGCTCTGAGCACTATGGGACTTAACTTCTCAGGTCATCAGTCCCCTAGAACTTAGAACTACTTAAATCTAACTAACCTAAGGGCACCACACACATCCATGCCCGAGGCAGGATTCGAACCTGTGACCGTAGCGTCGCGCTGTTCCAGACTGTAGCGCCTAGAACCGCTCGGCCACCCCGGCCGTTGGTCTAGGAGAAATCTAAGAGACAGAGTATGTTCATAACACAGTAGAGAGGACAGAGGGTATGGAAATCTCTGCGCTTGTCTGCACGCAGACAGGATAGCTGTGCATATGATGGTGAGATGTGATCGAAGAGTCGATCATTACAGATACAACAAACCCAGACATTCGTAACTAGGTCCACGCGCCGTTAGCTTTCCTGAGAGCAATTAGAAGTATAAATGTTTGTACAAGTTTCTTTTTCACGTCAAGAGAGAAGAGATATTTATATTTTTGTAAGGAGTGGAGAGATGCTGAAGCTTTTTTTGCACATCGCAGGTGCTCAGTCCAATTTAGGTTTTTCTGTATCGTTACTCGCAGACTCTTTTCTAAAGGACGGAAGTTGATATTTGTCCCGTTTAGGTTCAAATGGTTCAAATGGCTCTGAGCACTATGGGACTTAACATCTTAGGTCATCAGTCCCCTAGAACTTAGAACTACTTAAACCTAACTAACTTAAGGACATCACACACATCCATGCCCGAGGCAGGATTCGAACCTGCGACCTTAGCAGTCCCGCGGTTCCGTACTGTAGCGCCTAGAACCGCATGGCCACCGCGGCCGTCTGTCCCTTTTAGGGTTAAGGTTGGCAGGGGTTCCCGATATTTCGGGCTAATGCGCCTTGTGCGACCAACAAGGACTGTTTGGTTTTGTATGAGTATATCCATCACCCATATTGCACACAGGTCTTCAGGCTTATTGGTTTTGCACCTTGATATTAACAGAGTACGTGTGGTATTTTCAGTACGACAAAAATAATGACACCTCACTGATATACAATGAAAGGAATATAGGTCCCAATACTGAACCCTGGGTGACGACTGGTAGTCTCTGCCTCCATTCTGATCACGGTACCGGACATGACGCATTGCTGGCGAGACGTGAGGTATGGGCGAAACCACTGCACTGCACTTGGCGAGAAATTTAGGCTGCGTCTGCCGAGAAAGAAAGTCTCCACCATTGGAATTGGGCGAAGGTATTTGTCCCGACCATAGCCAGCACTAGTCACAATGACTCTCTTGCCACTCGTAGTGTAAACAAAGTCTCATTGAATTAGTCATATACATCGGCGTAGTCGCTTGCAAGAGTTTATTCGTGAAAGCCCAGTGGCGGTTGCGTTAAATAAAGTAAACCGTGCTGTACTGCAAGCACAGTGTCTGAGGCGGACAGTGGAAGTGGTGGAGCAGGAGCGCGTCGGGCCTGCGGGTTGGCGCCGAATATCGCGGGAATGCGGCGCCGGTGTCGGCCCAATTTGTACGCTGGGGGCTGGCGCGACGCCACGGACAGGTAGCCAGCCAGCCAGCCAGCGGCGGCGTTATTAACGGCTCGCCGAGCCGGCGTGCCAACACCAACTTAATTTCCAGGCGACGCTTCGCGGCCTAAACGCTACGGCCGCGCCGCCTCCGCCAAACGGACTCTCTCTCTCTCTCTCTCTCTCTCTCTCTCTCTCTCTCTCTCTCTCTCTCTCCGAGCGTAAGTTATCTTTAATGCATCCAAGCAAAACATGGACAAGTGAATTTTACTGTGTATTTCCGTAATATGAAGCTGCCGTAAAATACAAAGATAAGTTTGAACACAGCAGTTCTTCAGTAGGTATGGTCCCAATGGCGGTGATTTTATTTCTTTTATGGTGTCACCGCCAGACACCACACTTGCTGTGTGGTAGCCTTTAAATCGGCCGCGATCCGTTAGTATACGTCGGACCCGCGTGTCGCCACTATCAGTGAGTGCAGACCGAGCGCCGCCACTCGGCAGGTCTAGTCAAGAGGGACTTCCTAACACTCGCCCCAGTTGTACAGCCGACTTTGCTAGCGATGGTTCACTGACTACGTACGCTCTCATTTGCAGAGACGATATTTCAGCATAGCCTTCAGCTACGTCATTTGCTACGACCTAGCAAGGCGCCATATTCAGTTACTACGAATGTATTCTGCACAGATAATATTGTGAATCATGTACCGTCAAGAGCGACGTTCATCATTAATGGATTAAAGTTAAGTATCAAACTAATCACGTCCGCTTTCTGAATTCTAATTCCTTGTCATGTTCCAGACCTCACGTCAGTATAGATCTTCCCTCCTCACGCCAGCCTGCGTGAGCTAAAACGCGTGCATTTCGGCCTCCTCTAGTAACACGGTGTTGGCTCTGCTGCCAACACATCTTTATTTATTCATTTAATCTCTTTAATTACACCCTATTATCTGAAAGCTAAAATGGGCCATACAATTCACATTTCCTCAGATAGTATTAAATTTATATAGTAACTACGAGGCGTGTTTTTAAGCAAGTTCAAACGGTTCAAATGGCTCTGAGCACTATGGGACCTAACAGCTGAGGTCATCAGTCCCACACACATCCATGCCCGAGGCAGGATTCGAACCTGCGACCGTAGCATTCGCGCGGTTCCGGACTGACGCGCCTAGAACCGCTCGGCCACCGCGGCCGGCTTTTAAGTAAATACCGTTTTGGAATTAAAAAAAGACGTGCTAAGATATATCAATAATTTTGTTTTTACATGAAAGCCTATACCTTAATCTACGCAGTGACGCCATTACAGTCTGATTCTTCCTTGTTTACGTTGTGTACTGAGTGTTTAAAATGCCTCCAATAATCGTGAGTCCCGCCGACTGTGAAGTACTGGCTGTTATAAGATTTCTTAGTGTTAAAGGCCTAAAAGCGATCGATATTCATCGTGAGATCTGTGCAGTGAGAGCATTTAAAGATGGCCGCACAAATGTGCATGATGAACAACGGAGTGCGCGTCCTTCGGTCGTTAATGAAAGTTTGGTGCAGGAAGTGGACAATATGGTGAGAGAAAACAGACGCTTTACGATTTCCTCCTTGCGGGATGACTTTCAAATGGTTCAAATGGCTCTGAGCACTATTCGACTTAACTTCTGAGGTCATCAGTTGCCTATAACCTAGAACTACTTAAACATAACCAACCGAAGGACTTCACACACATCCATGCCCGAGGCAGGATTCGAACCTGCGACCGTAGCGGTCGCTCGGCTCCAGACTGTAGCGCCTGGAACCGCACTGCCACTCCGGCCGGCAATGACTTTCCTAATGTTTCTCGTAATGTTTTGTATGGGATTGTGACCGAGCACTTGAATCACCGAAAACTGTGCGCACGTTTGTCTGGCCTCTCAACAGATACTCCTCCGTTGTGGTTGCACCTACGGTACGGCCATCTGTATCGCTGAGGCACGCAAGCCTCCCCATCAAGGTCCATGGTTCATGGGGGGTTTTGCTATTAGGGCAACAAAATAATTGATGGTGGCTGGAAGAGGGAGGATATAAAAGGCAGACTTACAGTAACTAGAAAATATTTCGGAAACAGAGGAAGTCGTTAGCATTTAAAATAAATTTATATGTTGGCGCATCTTTTCTGGAGGTATCTGTTTCCTTCCAAAGAAGTCAAACGTGGATGATAGGCAGTTCAGATAATAAGAGAATATAAACTTTGAAATGTGCTGCTAGAGAAGCACGGTGAAGATTTGATAGGTATATCGAGTAATTGACGAGGAAATAGTGAATCATATTGGGTAAAAAAGATATTTATGGCACTACTTGACTTAAAGGAGAGATCGGTTGACAGACGTTTTCAGATATGAAGCATAAGCCACTTCGGTAATGGAGCGAACTGTGGGGGATTAAAAATGAAGAGGGGCACCTAAGCACGAACACAGGAAGCTGATGCAAATGGATGCAGGCGTAGTAGTTATTCAGAGATGAAGAGCCTATGCACAGGATAGAATATCGTGGAGAGTTGGAGCAAAACCAGTCTTCGGAAACAACAACACGAGAAGTCCTGTAGGTGATAAATCTGCCGTAATTGATGGGCGTCTTTAGGGTAACGAATTCTCGCTGCCAGTGGGATTGTTAAACTAACGGCAGCGCTGTTTGTATCAGAGTGACAAAACTGAACGGTAATGTGTTGGATGTATTGATATTGGGAATCACCACGTTGATCTGTTGTGAATGTAGCTGCTTATGCAGAATCTTCCACCCCAATCTACGCCACTCCCACCCTCCTCTCTCCCATTCTCACTCTCTCGTATGAATTCAACCTGGTAAGCACCCAGTACTGATGAACAACGGAAAAGAATCGGTCGAACGAGTGCTTTGTAAGTCACTTGTGAATGAACTGAACTGCATTCCCTTATGAATCTTTCATTGAATCTCAGCCGGTCATGTGCTTTTTCTGCAGTCGTTCACTTTCGAGCGCTCATACCTGTAGTGTACACGATGTAGCATAGAGAGCAGAATAGCGCTCCACCAAAACTACGGTTCGGTGATTTTGGTACATTAGGTAAATGACGTAGTAAATGGTAGAATTACCGGATACGTGGTTAGCATTGGTAGCGAAAGAACCATAAATGAATGTGTAGGAGAGAAACTGGGAGCCGACGATTTCTCTTTGTTTTTTAAATAGCTGATCCCGTAACTTCTCCGCTTTTATGTAATCGTAGCAATTATTTTTGATGCAGCTACAGTGTAGAAGCACAAAAATAAGAAAGTATATAGAAATATTGTTGTTATTTTGTATTCAATAGAACTTTCTTAATCATGATCAAAGGCATGAGTTTCTTGTTAATGTTAATGGACGCGAAAGTTGTTTATGAATAACAGAAACATGTTTTATATAAATTAGACTAAGTATTGAAGCAATGTTTGACGTATTTTTCTGTTTCTCAGTTTTTTTATTTTACCTTTTTGTTGAGGATATTGCGTTTTCTAGTACTATATGATAAAACCCTTTTGTTTTCTTTATTTTTACTGCAAAATTTCTGTGTACCATTTTACAAACGAACAATTTTCCAATAAAACCTGAATTAAACATTGAAAAATTCGATTTTGTTGTAAATACTGTTTATTTTCAAGCAATGGACAGAAAGATAACTATGTAGAACAAAAGTGTCTGACAGGTTATGTGGCCATTTATATATGCTCATTCAATTTAAAGACAGTTTTCTGCCTCCGGTTTTTAGGGGAATCTAATAAGATAATGATCGCATAGGTAAAGAAAGCGATCGCTGCGAGATAACGCCGGGTACGTATGCGACACACCCAACGTTTAAATAATGTGCCTACGACCTTAACTGATCAGAGTTATTAGGAAAACTAACGTAGTTTGCGTTTACTTACGATTGTATGTTAACAGGGGACCTAGAAACGACGGAGAGGCTCCATCCCCGCCACAGCCGCAGTGGTCCACAACCCCACGACGATTACCGCAGTCCACTTCACCCCTCTGCCGCCCCACACCGAACCCAGGGTTACTGTGCGGTTCGGCCCCCGGTGGATCCCCCAGGGAATGTCTCACACCAGCCGAGTGTAACCCCTATGGCTCAAATGACTCTGAGCACTATGGGACTTAACATCTGTGGTCATCAGTCCCCTAGAACTTAGAACTACTTAAGCCTAACTAACCTAAGGACTACACACACATCCATGCCCGAGGGAGGATTCGAACCTGCGGCCGTAGCGGTCACGCGGTTCCAGACGGAAGCGCCTAGAACCGCACGGCCACACCGGCCGGCGTAACCCCTATGTTTGCGTAGTAGAGTGGTGTACGCGTACGTGCAGAACTTGTTTGCACAGCAATCGCCGACATAGTGTAACTGAGGTGGAATAAGGCAGATGGAAAACCGCCTAAAAGCCATCCTCAGACTGGCCGGTTCACCGGACCTCGTTAGTTACTATAGTCTGTGGTAGCCTTCGGTAGTTTTTAGTTTTACAGCTTTAATAGAGAGAGTGTTGACGGTTTGCAGCAGTGCTCAAAGAAATTGCGTGCTTCATAGGCTGGTGCCGGCCGGTGTGGCCGAGCTGATCTAGGCGCTTCAGTCTGGAACTGCGCAACCGCTATGGTCGCAGGTTCGAATCCTGCCTCGGGCGTGGATGTGTGTGATGTCCATAGGTTAGTTAGGTTTAAGTAGTTCTAAGTTCTAGGGGACTGATGACCTCAGATGTTAAGTCCCATAGTGCTCAGTGCCATTTGAGCCATTTTTCATAGGCTGGTGTGAATGTGGCCCAGTCGTATCAGCTCGGGACATAGCACACTGCTGCGTCCGATGCTGGTAAACATGCTACCTGCACGTGCGGACCGCATTAAATTATGTCCGAACCTGGCTCTACGCCGAGGCGTGCAGAAATCGGGAGCGGGCGTCTTGGCCGCACCGGCCGCGACATGTGAGCGCCGTGATTAATGGCCGGCCCTCGGGCCCGGCCCGACGCCGCACGACGACGCCAGACGTCGCGACGCCGCGCCGCGCCACGCCACGCGACGCCTCGCCGCAGCACGCTGCGCAGCGCCGGTTTAATTACTGGCTGTTGTCGGCGGCGCCGCGGCAGCGCGGGGGAGCAATAATTGAATTCCCTGCGCCACCCCCGCCCCCGCCCCCTACCGCTCTCTCTCTCTCTCTCTCTCTCTCTCTCTCTCTCTCTCTCTCTCCCCTCCCTCCCTCTCACTCGCCCCCGCGACCCGCGTACGCAAAACAGTTGACGGCGCACGCAAACAGCCGCGCCGCGCCGCGCCCCACAAACTGATTCCTCTTTTTGCGCTCACAGTTCGCCGCGAGTCTGAAAACACGGGTTTGGAAACGTGAGCTGCTTCAGAGGGCTGTATGGTCAGCGATCGTTGACCAGCGCCGAAGTAGCTCGTTCTTTCTGTTCTCGACTCTCTTTGCTAAGTACTTTCCTGGTCACGAAAAGAGCAGGCTCGCTTCCAGATATCTCTCTTCCGGGTATAAGCGTAAAAGTTTTTTTTTTTTCAGATTACTCGTTAACACTACATAAAGATCGATCATTAATTATACATTTGTACCTGTTGGGGGGTGACCCAGTTCTGTTAGGCCTGCTTGTTTGAAATTCCTAACTGCAATGCTATCTCATGGCGAGTTTTGGCGCTACAAAAAATGGTTCAAATGGTACAAATGGCTCTGAGCACTATGGGACTTAACTTCTAAGGTCGAGAGTCCCCTAGAACTTACAACTAATTAAACCTAACTAACCTAAGGACATCACACACATCCATGCCCGAGGCAGGATTTGAACCTGCGACCGTAGAAGTCGCAAGGTTCCAGACTGTAGCGCCTAGAACCGCTCGTCCACCCCGGCCGGCTTTGGCGCTAGAATCCTTGTAGTTTCAACAACAGCCATGTTGAAGATCAAAGTGCTAGGCTTCGCTGCAGCAGTCGTCCCGACCACGAATGTAACAATACATGCCTGACACTTGTCGTAAAAGCGAGCAGCGAGACAGCATCAAGTTTTTTTAGTTCTCCATCGTTTTTGGGCGTGAATTCACCGAATTCGACCCTAATACCCAGATGCAGGTTTCTGGTCGCTCCTTCGCGACAGTGAACCAGCTCACAAAGTGAAGACTGTGTGCCAGTTTCTGGCCAGCAAATGGATCCCAGTCGTGGATCACCCGCCGTATTCGCCGGCATTGGTCCCAGCCGACTTCTTGTTCTCTGAGTTGAAGTTGGCAATGAAAGGACACAATTATGATGCATTTGAGGAGAGCCAAGAAAACTGTACTGCAGTACTAATCGCATTTCCAAGAAAGGAATATAATGTTGTTTCACAACACTTTTAAACGATTTTTGCTCTGTATTTATTCTTGGGGAGATTATTTTGAATAAATACAGTGATTTAGTAAATATAATCCACGATTTTTATTTTCCATAGCTACAATTCTAACGGACGCACTATGTGTACAGGGTGGTCAGAAAGAGCTCGAAAGGCTTATAAGGGTTTTACTGCAAGGGAGATTGTGCTCAGAAGTAATTCTTAAGAAAAAGAGTCGATACTTCGCACAATTTCTGAGTTAATTAGCGTTGAAGTGAGCCAGTAACACTGTTCCGCGTACTAACTCAAACGGCCCGGTAGATACAATGAATGTCAGTTCTTCTCAGCGTAGATGATACGACGCGAGACTTTTAAGCCTTTCGCTCGGGTTCGATCCTTATTACCGTCCCATGTCCTGTTTTTGTATCGCTCTCTTATTCGGTTGTAGGAAACCAAACGAAGAGCATGTTTGATGGCACAGCCTCTGGCGAGCCGCTTGGCTCTGCGCGCGCGACGACCTGACTGGCTAACTTCAGTGCTAATCAACTCGGAAACGGCGCAATGTATTGATTTTTTTAAAAAGAGTTATTTCTCAGCTCCACCCATCCTGCATTACCCTTGCGAGGTTTGCAGACTGTTACTGTCCGGCCTGGTGTTGCAGTAAATGCAACAGAACAATACTGAACTTCACACATTGGAAATATCACGAATAAAGGGCATAACACACGAAAATCATACTTGAGAATAGGAATCATTTCCTCAGAAGCGTCGTGCAAAAGATAAATAGAAAGAGTTTCCTAGTGGGAGCAGAAAAGTTATGTCATAACCAAACCAAGTACTAAGACTGTGCTCAAAAAGCGGCGGCATGGGTGCACGCTTGCACAGCAAGTAAAATGACTTTACAAGACGCGTCTTCCACGAGTCTGTTCCCTTCGTACAGATGTCAGATAATTAACTGGTAGGAAAAATGACTTCAGAATCGTATGTTCCGAGATCGATAAGACGACTCTCTTTTGTAACCATATGAAGATTCTGTTAATAAGAGGTAATTAAATCATTGGTTACAATAATTGTTGAAGGACCATTTTAAGTTGCGTAGGGAGTTTCATTCATTCACTGAGACCAATTTCTGACTGCTCGTCCATTATCAAATTGTCCATGTACATAGGTCTTGCTGTAAAACTAGACCTGCTTTACAGGCCAAAAAATATGTAAAAGTGGCACTACACACTGTAGCGCCACTGCATGAACATCGCTTTGAGTTTTCGTTTTGACGTACAGCGATGTTAATGTGTTGGCGTTACATTATATAGTTCCACGCTGACATGTTTCGTGGCTTATAATGCACGCCTGGTTGTAACTTATAGACATGGACGAACCGTCCGAAACTTGACCGGCCGGTGTGGCCACGTGGTTCTAGGCGCTTCAGTCTGGAACCGCACGACCGCTATGGTCGCAGGTCCGAATCCTGCCTCGGGCATGGATGTGTGTCATGTCAATAGGTTAGTTAGGTTTAAGTAGTTCTAAGTTCTAGGGGACTGATGACCTCACATGTTAAGTCCCATAGTGCTCAGAGCCTTTTTTTTCGTCCGAAACTTGTCATAAGTGAATAAAACTTCCTACGCGATATAAGACAGTTCCTTGAAGAATTATTCCAATCACGTGTAAGTTGCTGACCAGTTGAACCCCAGCATGCTGGAGATACAGATAAATGAAAGTGTCGAGGCCGTGCTCTTCGATAGATTTTCTTTATCTTCGGTACTGAATACTGCTCACCGGTGTGGGATTCGTACCAGATAGGGTTGATAGAGAAGATCCAACGGAGAGCAGCGCGCTTCGTTACAGGATCATTTAGCAATCGCGAAAGCGTTACGGAGATGATAGATAAACTCTAGTGGAAGACGCTGCAAGAGAGACGCTCAGTAGCTCGGTACGGGCTTTTGACCATGAGGATAAAATCAGAGAGATTAGAGCCCACACAGAAGCATACCGACAATCTTCCTTTCCGCGAACAATACGAGACTGGAATAGAAGGGAGAACCGATAGAGGTAATCAAGGTACCCTCCGCCACGCTGCCAGGTGGCTTGTGGAACATGGATGGAGATGTAGGTGTAGATTTGTTCAGCGCTGTATGTACACTCTTAACGTGAAACTGATGTCAGTGTTACTACGAGTTAGTAAATTCCACGGGAGCAGATGCATTCAACTTTGATGGCATTCCTTTAAATATGCAATGAATTACTCTAATTTACGATTGGTCAGTGGTCAGATACGACTTTTGGGTAAAATCTTAACATTGAACAACAGTGGAAATAACGTTCTTGATGCCACAGTTCGTCACTCAAGTGGGGAATTTTCATGTTATTTGCACGCAAACTGTATCGCATACCAAAAATGGTGATATAGATATGTTACCAAGGTGTGTATATCTTCACATTCCTGCTAGGGAAACACCGGAAAAATTATGGTACCAGATTTAAGTTTCCCGTGGTTCCCCTAAATCGCTTAAGACCTGGCCGATTCCCTTCCCCATCGCCCCCCCCCCCCCCAATCCAAAATTCTACCCCTCTGTAATGACCTCCTCGTTGACGGGACGTTCAGCGCCAATCTTTTACTCTTCCTCGTCCATTCCGAGAGTGCGCCCCGTCTCTAATGGCCTCTTCGTCGACGAAAGCTGTAGGCCTTAATTTTCCCTCCTCATCGGCAATATAATGTTCTTTACGCCTCGGCTCCGACGAGTGCGTCGAGCCTGAACCGGAGCGAGCAAAGAAAATCAAAGTATCCGTTTCATAAATGTATTCACTGGCGGGTAACCTGTTACCGTCCATCAGGGCCGTTAAGGAGCGCTAAGTGTGGACTGGCGCATAAATTCGGTGCCACTTTGGCGCCCTCGGATCGACAATATCGCGGCGGGAGGAGGTTATAAAGCAGTTTGATGGCCGTGCTTCCGAATGACCGCGGGGAGGTAGCGGCGGCAAAAAGCCTTTTAGGTCCGCGGGGAGTGACTGATTACGGCGGGCGGTTTTTGTGCGCCGCTGCGATGGCGATGGCGTCACGCCGTTTTAACACCAGCGGCAGCAGCTCCACCACCACCAACAGCAGGTCGCCTCATTTGCCTCGGGCGCCGAGGACGCGCGCCGAATTAATGGAATCGTTTTTTTAGTGCCGCAACGCTTCGCACCAGAATCCAGCGCCGGCCCTTCGGCTACAGTGCCAATGCTTTGCCTGGGCCTCAAGACTCGTGTCGGACTGCTGCCTGTCTGTAATACTCGATTAGTCACGCGCGATCTCCACCCATGCGATAAGAATTGTTCGCTTACTTTGATAACCTCCATTTCTCCTCACCTTTTACAGCAGGACGAAACCGCTCTTCTGAAGCAGTAACCGGAGGGTAGGTTGATCTGAACCAGCCAGTGATGTACGAGGGTCGTTCAATAAGTAATGGAACACATTTTTTTTCTAAAACAGTTTCATTTTATTCAGGATTCCGATACACCATATTATTCCCTACTCTTTTGGCTGCAAAATCCTATTTTTCAACACAATCTCCGTTCAATGCTACGGCCTTGCGCCATCTAACGGGGAGGGTCTATATGTCCGCATGGTGCCACGCCACTGGTAGACGTCGAAGCCGACGTTTCGCTGCGTCAGTAACCTCCCCATGATCCACGCACTGCTTCCCGCGGAGTGCGTCATTTATTGGGCCAAACAGGTAGAAGGTGCGAGATGCGGGCTGTAGGCTGCGTGGAATCCAGTGGGCGCAAACGTTTGGGTGTCGCAAAATGGTGGACAAGTGTATCGTCACTACCAACGGAGACGTCCAGTTTGCGAGGTGTTTGATTGAGACCGTCGATCACCTCGAATGAGTGCGTCCGCACTTTCCAGCGCCGAGCGGTTCTAGGCGCTACAATCTGGAACCGCGCGACCGCTCCGGTCGCAGGTTCGAATCCTGCCTCGGGCATGGATGTGTGTGATGTCCTTAGGTTAGTCAGGTTTAAGTAGTTCTAAGTTCTAGAGGACTGATGACCTGTGTAATAATCGGAGGGTAGGTTGCTCTGAACCAGTCAGAGCCATTTGAACCATTTGAACCACTTTCCAGCATTGCAATGATGTGTATGGCCGGCCAGCACGCGGGAGATGGAACAGGTTTGCACGACCTTGATGCAATGATAACAGACGCCTCGCCCAGTGCCTCACCGTGCTTTTGTCCACTGCTAGGTCTCTGTAGACATTCTGCAAGCGCCTATGAATATCTGCGATACTCTGGTTTCCCCTTAATAGAAACTCAGTGACAGTTCTTTGCTTGGAATGTACCTCCTTTACAGCGTAGTTTTGAAGGCTACATGCAGCGCCGCCACCTATCTAACTTCATAAAACTACTGGAGCTGAAGTGAGAATATTCCACGATGTCCCGCAACAAATTCCCCATTTTTTCCTACAGAAATGGGCCGAGAATAAAAGTGTTGCATTGTGTATTGAACGCCCTTCGTACCTTTTACCTTTTGATTGCTGCCTTTGATATGGACTCATTCGACCAGTTCAATAATGTTTAAAAAGAAACTCGCCCACACGGAAGCCGATTCCCTCCCCCCTTATCAGTCCAGGTTCTCCCTCCCCCCCATCCCCATATACCTTCGTACTCTATAGTGCAGTGTTTGCCGTGAGTGTTTGGTGTTGTGCGTCCCCTTTTCAAAGTGCTGCGAACAGAAACCAGACTGTAGCCATGATTTTTTAATTGTACCTGTCTATTTCCAAAGTGTTTTTAATCAGCATCACTGACCTCTTTGTTTTTTATGTTTTCTTCACAATTTTTTCGACCTGTACCAGTTTTGAACAGTCACCGTTTTATCACCTCTTTTTATTATGTCTCCTCATTATGTTTTTAAATTTGATCTGTTGGCTGCAGAGCGGCGTATTATGCTGGCGCCAGCCCACCCCCCTCCCTCTGGGAGGGGGGAGGGTTCAAACGATTCAAATGGCTCTGAGCACTATGGGATGATGTCATCAGTCCCCTAGAACTTAGAACTATTTAAACCTAACTAACCTAAGGACATCAAAAACATCCATGCCTGAGGCAGGATTCAAACCTGCGACCGTAGCGGTCGCGCGGTTCCAGACGGAAGTGGCTAGAACCGCTCGGCCACACCGGCCGGCCCCAAGGGGGGGGGGGGGGAGAGAAAGACAATAAAGAAAAAAAAAACGGAATCCGAAAGAAAAGTAAACTGTAAAATATTTGTTCTAGTAAGTCCTAGTATCTAGGAGAGATAATTAAAGAAAATAGATTGAAAACTGCCGCAATTTAAAGGGTAAAAATTACATAGTGCATATAAAACAACAAAAAATATTTACAGTAAAAAGTGCTTATCAATAAATCAGAAATAGTACATTGCAGCACAGCACAGCAGTGAAATGAGAATGACTCAGCCCAAGTGAAACCTAATACTGAATTATAAATTAGGCAAATTCGAAATAGTAGAGAGAAGAAACATGAGTAAAATTTTGGGTGCAGTAAGAATCACAGAAGCCTGCAAGTTAAGAAGGAATGATGAAAATAACAAAATATAGAGAAAAATAGAAACAATAATAAAAGACGTTTTCGGACATTTATACAGGATGGACGACTATAGGCTGACAAAGAAAATCTTCATGTGTCTGGGAAAAAATTAACAAGCTGGAACTGAGAAGATAAAGAAATTAGAAATTCTGAACCTACTAGAAGAAGCACCAGAAGACACATTTTCAGGAGGAATGTAATTAATTTAGAATTATTCCAAGGCAACAGCAGTAGAACAGATGTGGAGTGCTCTAAATAAAGGAATAAGAGTGTTGGTGAAAAGCCGAGAGAATACTGCAGGAAAAGAAGAGGCCAGATCAGTTTGAACTGGAACTGCCACGTCGTTCCTAGTTACGCATAATGGAAGGAACATAGATAACGTACGAGAAACGAGATGCTGCACCCTGTGAAGACAGTAGGGCCTCAGAGTCTCTTTTGTTGTGTGTTCCATATTAATGTGGAAGTAGCGACAGGGGGTGAACAAAAACATTGAAATACTAAAAACACAACACATTACCTTGCCTAATACAGTGTAGAAAACCGTCGGCATTCAAAACAGCTTCCAGTCGTCTCGGGATGGATAAATGTATGTCCTGTACGATTTTTAAGGAGATCTTATACCATTCTTCCTGCAAAATGGTGGCAATTTCGGGTAATGATGACAGAGGTGGGTAGAGATCACGCACCATTCTCTCCAAATAGACCACAAAAGCTCAATAATATTGATATCTGATAACTGTGGTGGTCAGGGGAGATGCGACACTTCATCCTCGTGCTCACAAAACAAGTCACTGTGTGAAGAGGGGGACCTCCCGTCTTCGAACACAGCATCACCATTGGGGAACAAACATGGTGCCATGGAATGGACCTGATCAGCCAGAACGGTCACATAATCCTCATTGGTAATGCAGACTATCCATTGGGCCCATGGAATACTACGATATGTGTGACCAGATCATTACCTAAACCCCGCCATATCTCATTCTTGTTATGTGAAGGGCTTATTTCAGTAGTGGTACAAGTCCATTATCTCCACTTTTCTGTCTAGGATGCTTCTGAAATTAATGGTCGAAACAAACAGAAAGAAAGGTTCGTCTCTAGCAAGAAGCCGTATACTTCTGGTATCTCAACTGCAGATTTTTCAGCGCTCATTTAACTTCAGAACACTGTATCTCAGAACGAACAAAAATGGACTTGTACCACTATTGAAATAAGCCCTTGATGTAAACTCGGCTAGAAGTTGAAAACAGTGTGAAACAAGACTCATCCCACCAAATGGCATTTTTCCATTGCTCGATAGTGCAGGTTTCATGACGTCGGCACGATTTTTTCTAATGACGGGCATTTGCGTCACTGAAGCACTAATTTACAGGTGTGTTGTTCTGTTACTTCTTTGACAGTCAGTGCTTTCCTGACGAACGCAATGGCCGATATTGTCGATATTGTTCGAAAGCTCCGATTTTTACGGAGAATTAATGCTAGAATCACACAAATAACGTTTAATAAAAAATAAAAGAATCATTGTTGTACTTCTTAGATCTAATATCGGAGGGCGTTGAGCATTTCATTTCTCCACGTCTCATCGCCTTCCTTCCCGTGCTTACATAAACACGAAAAGGTACACACGAGTCATATGAAAACAAAAATTTCTTTTGTACTGACTAAATATTGTTTGACGTTGGCATATTATTGGTTAATTGTGTGGCACTACTATTTTTCTCTTATGCTTCAGTTCAAATGCATTTACTTATATCAAACTTAAGTGCTACTGGGAAACGATTTTTTGTTTCTCGTCGTTCCTTAGTTGTTTCTACATTCTTGAAGTTGTTTCTATATTCTTGGAGATTTGGTTGCATTAGAGGAATCATATCTCCAAGAATAGTGGAGAATCATCGACAGTTGAAGTACGGTAACTTCGGGTGTGCGTAGGAAAATATGTTGGAACCCTTGCTGTTGGAGTACTGTTTTAATAACCTAGCCTCATGCATACTGCAAATGTTGCAGTTATCTGTAATGAAGAACTGTCTGAAAAAGGCTGCGCAAATTTTCAGTCGGATCTTGATAAGACTTCGAAGTGGGTGCAAAGATTGGCAAGGTGATTGAAATGTTCAAAAATTTAAAACTGTGCACTTCACAAAATGAAAATTAAATATTCTATGACTACATCTAATCACAATAAGTCAACTTACGCGAATACCGGATTGCAATTTTGTGGGATATGAAGTGGAAGGATCGCATGGGCTCATTCGCAGGGAATGCAGGTGGAGGACTGCGGTTCACAGGTAGAATATTTAGAACGTGTAATCAGCCTACCAAGGAGCATACTTACCAATCATTCATGCGACTCAACAAGAATTATTGCTCAACTGTGTGGGGGACTCGAACCAAATAGGACTAACAAGGGATACTGAACGTACACGGAGAATGGCAGCACGTATGCTCATTGGTTTCTTTGAGCCGTGAGAGAGTGTCATAGAGATGCTGAAAAAACTGAACAGGCACACGCTTGGAGATAGACGTAAACTGTCACGAACAAGCTTCAGGAAGCACCTTTAAATGATGAATGTGCTACAAGCCCGTGCGTATCGCTCCCGTAGGGATCTCGAAGACAAGATTAGATTAATTGCAGAGTGCAAAGAGAAAGTTAAACAGTCATTCATCCCGCAGTCCGTACGTGAATGGAATGGGAAAAAGCTTAAATAAATGTTATACTGAGAACTACCCTCCGCCAGTGGTTTGCAGACTAAGCCTAAGGGTCCAGATGAAGGTATAGAATAATTTTTCCTCAGAGAAAACGTGAGAAATGTGTTTTTCATTTATCAACTAAAGCGAGGGTTCCTCGAATTCGATGGAGTTTAGACAGATGCATGTTTCTTCGTAAGGTGTGTGAACGTGGGACCATTTCCCTCTGAAATCGATAGAGAATATATTTAAAATAAAGAAACGCAGAGTAAATTTAAGACAAAGTAAGACAGCTGAGTGGAGAAGGAAAAAGAAGAGAATAAAAAACGTGTATTTCCCTTGGTTGCATAACCACCATCTTCTATAATCATGGAGGTTACAGTTTTTCTTTTCCTTTCCTTTCCTTTCTTAATATGTAGTCCACAGCTCGTGGTCGTGCGGTAGCGTTCTCGCTGCCCACGCCCGGGTTCCCGGGTTCGGTTCCCGGCGGGTTCAGGGATTTTCTCTGCCTCGTGATGACTGGATGTTGTGTGATGTCCTTAGGTTAGTTAGGTTTAAGTAGTTCTAAGTTCTAGGGGACTGATGACCATAGATGTTAAGTCCCATAGTGCTCAGAGCCAGAGCCTTAATCTGTAATCACTAGAGATGCGCTCAATCAAAACGGCGGTTCAGTAGTTTTGGCCACTCCGTAAGTGACGTAGTAAATGGTCGTATTACCTGTAGTACTGGTAGCATTGATAGGCGAACAAATATAAATGAAACCGGCAGGCGACGACTTCTCTTTGTTTGTTTTTGTTTTATTCTTTGTTTGGTTGTTTGTTTTGCAAGTAATTATAACCGAACATCATTCAGTGATAGCCCATAGTGTATTTTGTGTCCCTGAGCTACATTGCATTTTATAAGTAATAAAAATTGGTTGATCCCATAGCTTCTGCGCTATTGTGTAACTAAGTAACCAAAGCAAACACAGTTTACTTATTTTGTTCTCAAACGAACGTTCTTCATGATCAAAGGCTAGAGCATGTTATTATTGATTAATGTGAAAGTTGTTAATGGTTAACAAAAATATATTTTATATAAGTTGCACGAAAAATTGAAGGGATGTTTGATAAACTTTGTTTTACGTTTTTTTGTTCTTTGTTTTATATTTTTGCAGAGGAAACTTCATTTTCCACCGTTATATGTATTGTTCTCTTTATTTTTACTACAGCAACCCTCTGTTTCATATTTCAAATCAACAATTTTCGATTAAAACCTGAATTAAACATTGACCGTTTCAAGCTCTAAATACTGTTAACTTTTAAGTGACAGACCGGAAGATACCTATGTATAACATAACTACTATGAAAACTACCGTAGTCTGTGCTTACTTACGATAGTGTTCGATAGCCTACCGTAGATTTAAACCTCTACTAAACGCCATTTTCAGGAACACAAATCCTTTCCTCAGCAAGCATGCTTCTTTGCACAAACTTAACCCACGGAAGGTCACCCAACAAAACACATGCAGCTTTATACCGGAGTGAAGTTTTTTAAAGTGTATTTCCTGCATAAATGAAATTGTCACGTATGTACTTGATAATAAGGGGTATTTGATAATAATAACGAAAAGCAAATAAAACCAGCTACTTCGCTATTTCGGATGCACAGAGACACACAAAGTTTTCCCCCTCATTTGTTGACTTTTAGTGTGCCGCAGGACGTGCGCTCAAAGCATGCTCTCAAAGCCAGAACATCCGTCACAGTTTCGCGCCTGTTAGTTGGTGCGCGCTCGCTAAATACTCGGAAAATCTGACAGCAAGTGCCGCGCGCGCACTATTTTCGTGTGCGGCGTCCGCGGCGCCTTTCCCTCAGTCACGTCCGCGGTGCCGCGCAGCGCTCTGAATTATTCGCCCTTTGTTCAGCGACGTGAGATGTAGTACGGCCGCCCGTACTTTGCTCTCTCGGCCGTTGCGGACTAATTGTAAACGTATGTCTGTGATTTATTCCTGGCATCCATTGTCTGGGCCTCAGGCGGCCACTCAGACAGGCGGGGAAAACACGACTGAGGCGCCTCGCGGCGGCTGCTTCTGGAAGCTCTTTGCCTGTCTCGCTGTATAACAGCCCTGTGCCGTTTAAAGACAACGGGGCAGTCCTTTCTGTCTGTCCGTTTGAAGCCGAGTGGGGTAGTGGTGTATATAAATTCATTGCTGTTAACTTGATTCACTGAAACAATAATCGGTAGACGTGAGGTTGAAGTCCTCAGTCAGCCATCGTGATTTAAGCTATTGTCTGGTTTCCCTAAATCATTTCTGGAGAAATGTAGTGGATTATTTGTAAGTGAAATGCCTTATGATGTTTTCTAAGAAACTTATATTTCACCGTGGGCCAGCTTCGAGCGCCGGAAGACTCATAATCATGTGGTTGATATGCACGTTTTGTACTAAGGATATCAGGACGCTGAGACCTTAGCGTTGCTGAAAATAGTTGGAATTGTATCTGTTCTGCCACTTTATGTACATATACAAAACATGACCATATTACTGCAACTACCTTCAGAACAACGATCCCAGCAACCATAAAATCTGTAACACTAAACTTTCCCACACAGCTTTTATCATGTACACATATATTGCACGCATCTCCTCCTGCACCCTCTCTCTGTATATTTTTGCCTCCTGCTCTCACTGTCCCCTCCTCACTCCGCTCTGTGTTCATCTCCTCCTTCCCACTGCCTCTTTCCATTCATCCTCCCCTCTCTCTCTCCATCCATCTCCTCCTTCCTACTCCCCCTGTTCACCTCTGACCTCACCTACCCCCCATCTGTGTCACTGTCTGTCCATCTCCTATTCTTCCCATCTCTATGCACATCACCATCCCCTCTCTCTCACTGTCTCCTTACTCCGTTCTCTCTCCTCAGCTGTGACTATCTGCACGTTAGACCCTGCAGGGCAAACTGATACTACCCACAAATCACATCTGTCATGCAAGGCAGCCTACACAGCAGGGATGGAAATCCTTTATGTTCATATTTCCACTCCTGTAAAGAGTAAGTGGGTTCTAACCCCCACAGTGGTGATTGTTGTTGGCCAAGCAATATGTGCACCATAATCGATTGAAAATGATGCAGTGCTTTAGAAGGAGATGCTGGACACACACACACACACACACACACACACACACACACACACACACACACACACTCACTGATCAGCAAGAACATTGTAACCACCAGCGTGACAACCAGTACGTCCACCTTTGGCACAGATAACAGCAGTGACTTGTCGTGTTATGCAAGCAGTGACGCCTTGGTAGGTTGCTGGAGGGAGTTGGCACCACATCAGCTCAAGTCACCTAATTGCTGTAAATTCCAGGGAGAATGGCCATGAGCTCTGATGCCATGTACAGTCGCATCCCAGATCTATTTGATCGAGTTCAGATCTGGAACTCACCACTGTGTTCCTCGAACCACTCCATCATGCACCTGGCCTTGTGATGTGGTGCATTATCTTGTTGAAAAATGCCATTGCTGTTGGGAAACATGATCGTCCTGAGGGAGGTATGTGGTCTGCAACAAGTGTACAATATTACTTGGCCATCGTGGTACCTTGCATGAGCTCCACTGGATCATGGATGCCCATGTGACTGTTCCCCAGAGAATAATGGAACTGCTGTCAGGAAGGGTGTCCCACAGTACAGGTATATAGGAGCTGTTCCCCTGGATGATGGTTTCACGCCCTCCTAACGTCATGATGGTTGAGTTATTGAGATTCATCAGACTATGCAACGCTGTTCCACTGCACCAACATCCAGTGTCGATGGTCACGTGCTCATTTCAGTCTTAGTTGCCAATGTTGTGGTGTTAACATTGGTACATGCATGAGTCATTGGCTGTGGAGGCCAATCATTAGGAGTGTTCAGTGAACTGGGTGTTCGGAAACACTTGTATGCTATGTAACATTAAAAGTCTTCTGTTTGTTCCCCCACAGTTCACCGCTTGTTTTACCAGTCATCCCAGCCTACGACGTCAGACATCTGTAATGAGGGATGGCCACCCAACCCCACGATGTCTGGACGTGGTTTCACCGAGGTTTGGTTTCGCCACATATCGAAGACGCTCGCCAGAGCGCTCTTTGAACACCCAACAAGTCTTGTAGTTTTCGAAATGCTCTTGCCGAGTCTGTGGGCCCTCGGTCAAACTCAGATGGATTGCGCGCCTTCCCCATTCTATAAATGGACTGCACACTCACCGATACTACATGTATGTGACTAGCAGTCATAGCAGTCATTCCCCCAGGGGTTGCTGCCATCGCCTACGGGTTTATGTCGGTAGTAGGTCGGTGGTCATAATGTTTTGGCTGATCAATTTATATTAGCTGTTGTGAATGGAAGAGTCAGTATCCAGTATTTGGAAGGAGGCGGCTTTGTACAGACTAGCTAATGACAGGTAGGTATTTCTGTAATTCTTGTAACTGAAGATGATGATGGTGATGATGTTTGGTTTTTGGGGCGCTCAACTACTCGGTCATCAGCGCCCATACGAATTCCCAACTTTTATACAGTCCAATTTTTTTTACACAATCCACTTTAGCCACTATGACGAGTGATGGTGATGGTGATGTTGATGGTGATGTTGATGGTGATGGTGATGATGAAATGATGACGACAACACAAACACCCAGTCCATGGGCAGAGGAAATCCCCAACTCAAGCCTGCTGTGCTGGCTGAAGAGCTCGTGACCGCCCCATTAGGAATAGTGATTCCTTTCCGTACCTGTTGGAAATAATCTTTCGACAACTCCTTGCAGGAAGCAACTTGCAGTCACGTACTGTCAGTGGGAGCAAGAATTGGTCGCTGAAAATGCCAGTATTTGTATTACAGAAGCAGATTAACTGAAAAACCTGGATGTTAAAATAATTTCGTGGAGTTTCTTGCAACTGGAGAATGAGAGGTTCGACAGACAGCCGTCCCAGATGTGGGATATTGAGATGGGCAAACTCGTTCATCCTTGGGAACTAGTTCACTGGTGATCGCTCTTCTTTGGGAACCGTTCATTTTTACTCGTTCGCCCTTTATTTGTGCATGGTATATGGTTCTTATGAAAAATTGCAAATTAGTAGCATAGGTGACTGAGCACTTGCTCCCACCCCCCCCCCCCCCCCCCTGGAGTACAGAGTTTTTATTCATTACAGAATTTGCACACAGTTGTGGAAATAATTTCCGTGATTCTGCAAAACCTCTCGCTTGGCCAACTTTAGCGTTATGTGGCTGATCACAGAGAAATAAGATGGCGCACGATAAATCAGCCCCGAATACAGACTGCTGGCCAATTACGCATGATTTATTGACCGCTACGAGCAGAATAGGTAAACATGTAATAATTAGGCAGTGAAGAAATAACAAATAAGCTAATGCAAGCAACAACTTCGGACCAATAGATGACGATTGGGGGCGACAGTGAACAGTTTAGTACTCGGGCCGATTTTTCGTGCACCACCCTGTACGACTGAAATAATATTGTAGAAGTTATCGTATTCTCTTCACAACATATGAGACCAGACACTCGATTACGGAGCGAGAGCTTCATTCGGTTCTAAGTCGGCCCGCCTTCCAGAACAATGAAAATGCTATTTTACCTTGGATCAAAAAAAGGCGGAAAATGTCCATTCGTGTGTGCCGTGCCGACTTCCTTTGCATGTGTAATAACGAAAAAACTTGTCTTTTTGTAAGTTGTCTTCTGCTGTTCATCGAAATAATGAAGTAAGCAAGTACGCCCTTTCGTTACCCGAAAAGATGTATGTATTACATACAATGTAATTATTATATAATTTACGTACTTATAAAATTCATTTTAATTACCGGTAGTGGACGCACTTGGCAAAAGTATTTACTTTCTGCCTGCACTATGCTTCAATCCCATTATCGTGGAACAAGGCTAAGATTATATTGATACACAAGAAAGGAAGTATTCACAATATTAAAAACTACCATCCTATCAGCTTGCTCTCAATTTTGTACAAAATTTTCACAAAGATCTTGTTAAACCGAATTAGTTCCACCCTAGACTCAGTCCAACCTATAGAACAAGCAGGATTCCGAAGCACTTTTAGCACTATTGACCACATTCTGACCGTTAGTCAAGTGATAAGCAGAGCGAATGAATACCAGCTGCCTCTCTGCATTGCCTTTGTTGACTTTGAAAAGGCATTTGACTCCGTTAGCCATGTAGCTGTCCTCCAAGCTTTGAGTGAGCAAGGAGTGGGAGCAGCATACACTGAAGTGCTCAGGAAAATCTACGAGAATTCTTCAGCTTATGTTAACATCGGCGAATCAACTAAAGAATTTCGCATCATGAGGGGTGTCAAGCAAGGCGATCCCATCTCCCGAAAACTGTTCTCTGCTGTATTGGAAATGGCTATGTCAAAGCTGATCTGGGAAGGTAAGGGAATTAGTTAATGGAAGAAGGCTTACCAACTTGAGATTTCCTGATGATATTGCCTTACTGGCCAAAGACTTCGCAGAGCTCCAAAACTTAGTTACAGCTGGTTGGCTTGAACATGAACCTTTCCAAAACAAAAGTAATGTCCAACAAATGGGTCTCAGCTGGAGATGTGAAAGTCAAGGACAGTCTACTAGAAGAGGTCAGTGAATATGTCTACCTTGGCCAGATTATAAATATGAAGGGAGGCATAAGGCCAGAAATCTATCGATGCATCAAGCTTGGCTGGCAAGCATTTGGGAAGAATTCAAAAGTATTCAGATCAAAAATGCCAGTAAATTTGAAGAAAGCAGTATTTGATCAATGCATTCTTCCTGTGATGACGTATGGCTGCGAGACATGGACACTGAACTCATTTACAAAAGGGAAACTTAAGACAGCACAGACAGCCATGGAGAGATCAATGCTGGGCTATACAAGAAAGGACAGGAAAAGGGCAGGTGACATCCGGTCTGTGACGAAGGTTAATGACATCTTAGAGACAGTAGGTTCCTTGAAATGGTAGTGTGCTGGCCACGTCGCAAGAAGAAAAGACAACAGATGGACGAAGCTAATACTGGAGTGGAGTCCGAGAGAGCACCGGAGGCCTAGAGGAAGACCACCAGACAGATGGGACAAAGACATCAAGAAGATCGCTGGTAACACCTGGCAGAGAACTGCCCAAGACCGTCCCACTTGGAGAAGACTGCTGAAAGCCTACCTGAATCCACGACTCGAAGAGGCCACATCATTTAATGATTGAATTGGCTGATGATGATGATAATGATGATGATGATGAGTGGACGCTGAATACAACATACGAAAAGAACCAGAAGTCCAGAGTTCAAGAAAGGTTTGAAACATGAAACTTCCTGGCAGATTAAAACTGTGTGCCGGACCGAGACTCGAACTCGGGACCTTTGCCTTTCGCGGGTAAGTGCTCTACCAAGCACGACTCACGCCCCGTCCTCACAGCTTTACTCTTGCCTGTACCTCGTCTCCTACCTTCACCTCGTCTCCTACGTTCCAAACTTTACAGAAGCTCTCCTGCGATCCTTACAGAACTAGCACTCCTAAAAGAAAGAATATTGCAGAGACATGGCTTAGCCACAGCCTGGCTGTGTAGCTTATGAGGGTCAAAACCGCGCTTGTTTTGAGACTACATTTAACCACGGACCTTAACATTAATTAAACCTGACATCCTTTGTGTAGGGGAAAACTACCTGTAAACAGTGGTTAATTTTAATAGGATATATTAGATGTAATAGTATTCGTTACAGTTTCAGGCAGTGTTACACGCATTCACATTATTGAAGGTGTCGAAGTCTAATGAAAAGCACCCGAGATGACGGGAAGAATGATTGCTTGCGCTCTGTTTTCCACACCCGTCGGAGACATGTCAGTTTTTCTTTGTGAGCGATCGAGGATGTAATGATATTTTGTTCTGTACGTACGAGGGTCACTCCAAAAGAAATGCACACTATTTTTTTAAAATCCATCTTTTACTCTACATGTTTGAAAGTTTTCCAGTGTGTAGTTACATCCTTTAGGAACAATATTTTCATTTCTCCACATAATTTCCATCCCTCTCAACTGCCTTACACCACCTTGGAACCAGCGCCTGTATACCCACACGGTAAAATTCTGGACCAACCTGTTGGAGCCACTGTTTGGCAGCGTACACAAGGGAGTCATCATCTTCAGACCTTGTTCCACGAAGAGAGTCTATCAGTTTCCCAAAGAGATGATAGCCACATGGAGCCAGGTCAGGGTGGTAAGGCGGGTATTTCAGTGTTGTCCATCCGAGTTTTGTGATCGTTTCCATGGTTTTTTGACTGACATGTGGCCGTGCATTGTCGTGCAACAGCAAAACATCCTGCTTTGGCCGATGTGGTCGAACACGACTCAGTCGAGCTTGAAGTTTCTTCAGTGTCGTCACATATGCATCAGAATTTATGGTCGTTCGACTTGGCAGTGTGCAGTACGAGGCCTGCCGCTGCGAGAACAATCCTCAATATTGCCGTGCCCGCTTTCATCACGTAACCTGCTTGCCCACCAACTAACTGTACTGCGATCGACAGCAGCGTCTCCATACACCTTTTTCAAACTCTTGTGGATGTTTCGTAAATTGTGAAAGATAAAGATATAATTTGGTTACATACCTAGTCCTGAATTATTGTTCCATGGCGTATGCCAGAGGCCAAGCTCTTTTGAGGAGAGTAATAAGAAAATCGACAGCAGCCGGAGCTTTGCAGCAGAAATAGCACACTCTGTACTACGGTGAAGCGTCGCAGATGGCTCGAGACGCGCGACAGCTGTGATCTCATTACGGGGCAGCTTGTCTGGAGCGACGGCGGAGGCGAACGTCTGCGCGAGGTGCGGTAGCAGCGGGAGGCGTCCGACTCGTGTGGGGGCGGGCGTCGGCGCCGGCGCCGCGACGCCTCTGGGCGAGGGACAGCCGCGGGCCGGCCGGCTGCTCGTTACCGCGCGCCGCTAATGAGCCCTCCCCCCTCCTCTAGCCCCCCCCCCCCCCATCCCTCGGCGTCGTCGTTTTTGCCCCCGGCTGCGGCCGCGGCGCTATTTTAATAGGCGGCCGCTCTCAAAACACTTGCCAATTGCCGACGCCCTAATTGACGCCGTGTAGCGGCGCCCTTGTCTTCCTCCGCGACGCTGTCCCCGCACTCGGGACGACGTTTCCCTAACGTCCGCTTAATTGGTCCTCGTTCCGCGCCTCTGTGGTATTTCGACGATTTATTATGTCGGTAAATTGGCTTTCGGGGCGAGCACTTAGGAAAAAGGAGGAAGAAGGAGAACGCTCCGCTCGTTTACACAATATAAACAGCGCATTTATAACTTTAAAACGAGTGTGCCGGGTCCGTAGGCTGATTATTCTTATCTGGCACCGCCGGCGGCTCTAGTGTTTCTTTTAATGGGCGCAATAATCACCAGGTGCGAAAGAACACTTCTCAGGCGGAGCTCCTGCCACTCCTTATTCCGATGTTTCTGCGTTCCGAATTCATTCTCAATGCTAGTGGCTAATACTAAACTTACATTTTTCACGTCCGTTAACATGATCAGAAGATGTAGGGAACAGGTACATTCCATCTTCTTAAGAACCACACACACTAGTCCAATGAAGGCAAACGACCGACAGCCAGTGGATCTGATTGCATGTTGGTCGCCAACACACGTTCAGCCTGTCATCGTTACCAAACCGAAAGGTGTGGACTAACGGAGTCGGCCATGTGAAACCGCCATTTGCCCAGCTAACTTGACGAGGCTGCTCCCATTTTGTTATTGTTATAGCGTTTTAATAACAGTTTCACCGGCCTATATTATTAGGAAAGAAGAAGATTTTGCAGTCGTCGCATTGGCAACACTTATTTTACAGCAAGAAGCTGGTTGTCAGAAAACAAAGTAGAGGAAGAAACAATACTGACGGATGACCTCTCTTTTAAAAGGTAGGGACCTGCGTTGTGGAACAAAATTAATGTAGCTCAATTGGATCAGCTATTTCATATTTTTTTGTGAATGTTAGCTACAAATTTCGAATTTTTACTGAATTGTTAAGTCTTAAAATTTCGACAGAGGGCACCTCTGTCAGGAGAGCTGTTCGTGCAGTGAAAAGACATCCATAAAGATGCCATGTTATTTTTCTCATCGTGCAGGTTATTTTCTGTCAGCTCAATTATTTCCCTCCAAGCGCCTAATCTTTTCAGTTTGTTTTCACAGTCTCATTTCGTAGGGTTCCATAACCATACTATTTCACGATAAAAATATCAGCTTTAATGCTGTCTCCTTATTTCACTAAATACTCCGTTCAGCAGAGACAGCAGATCGCTACAGAATCATCAAACATTCGACCCGGCGTCCAGGCTGCAAGGGGGTCCCAAACCCATATCACAGCCAACGCCTTGACGTTAGCACCAGCAGTCTAAACCGCAACCAAGGCCAACCGCTTCGTTGGCTTCGATTGGCATCCCGTACATACTAAGCAAACGGAGCGGTTGGCTGTCGCTGGTCGGCCTTCATTGGTCTAGTGTGTTCCCACCTTGAGGTTTTCGTTTGACAGTGTAGCACTGAGCTCTACTTACGTTCTTTTAGGTGTATTAGTGGACCCCCGTCAGTAGATGATCCTGTGGACATGTTTTATATCAATATTGCTTTAAACACATTGGCTCACGCAGCCGTTGTCAGTCTCATTAAATTCGTTGTATGGGTAATGTCGCATCACCTTATGAAATACTAAAATACGAAAATAAACCGACGTTTCGGCCGAGTTGCAGCGGCCTTCTTCAGGGCAAAGCCTAATTGACTAGGAAGCGTGCGTTTCAACACATCGCTATCTTAACAGTGCCACTATACCATCATAGGCACATTTATTAGCTTTTATTGGGCCTAACGCAACTCTAACGGGTTATAGGAAAGCCACAGAGAGGCAATATGTGGCATACTATTAGTGGGCTACACGTTGTGATGTTAACTGGTAGCCCGCTGGGAATCGGCGACAAGATTGAAGAAGCATGTGTACTTACATGAAAGTCGTGGATGCGCGCACACAAAATAAGAGAGGCAACTGAAATCCTGAAGCAGACTAATAAAGTCAATAGAGATGACAAATGTAGGCTTTCGGCATCACGGTCCCCCTCCCCCCCCCCCCCCCCCCACGTCAGGACTGCCATCAGTCTCGCTACGACGAGCGCAGTGACCGCAGGTCAGCTGGCTCAGCGGCCACTACCATGACTGGCCAAAAAACCAGCTCGTGCACGACTGGCGCCGTTTCTCCTCAGCTAACAGTTGTAAAACATGGTCCCCACATGCCGTTCGCCTATTCGCAAGGACAGGAAGTCAGCTAACTCACGTATACACTCTCTCTCTCTCTCTCTCCCTCCCTCCCCTAACACCCCCATTGCTACGTTCGTGTCATTAAAGTTTAATGAAAGTGCCGTCGGTGGTCTAGTGACAAACACTCTGTGATCAAAAGTATCCGGACACCCCAAAAAACATATCTTTTTCATATTAGGTGCACTGAGGTGCCACCTACTGTCAGGTACACCATATCAGTCATTAGACATCGTGAGAGAGAGCAGAATGGGGCGCTCCACGGAACACATGGACTTCGAACGTGGTCAGGTGATTGGGTGTCACTTGTATCATACGTCTGTGCGCGAGATTTTCACACTCTAAGCGTCCCTATGTCCACTGTTTTCGATGTGATAGTGAAGTGGAAACATGAAGGGACACGTACAGCACAAAAGCGTACAGGTCGGCCTCGTCTGTTGACTGACAGAAACCGCCGGCAGTTGAAGAGGGTCATAACGTGTAATAGGCAGACATCTATCCAGACCATCACACAGGAATTCCAAACTGCATCAGGATACACTGCAAGTACTGTGACAATTGGTCGGGAGGTGAGAAAACTTGGATTTCATTGTCGAGCGGCTGCTAATAAGCCACACATGACGCCGATAAATGCCAAACGACACCTCGCTTGGTGTAAGGAGCGTAAACATTGGACGATTGAACAGTGGGAAAACGTTGTGTGGAGTGACGAATCACGGGACACAATGTGGCGATCCGATGGCAGGGTGTGGGTATGGCGAATGCCCGGTGAGCGTCATCTGCAAGCGTGTGTAGTGCCGACAGTAAAATTCGGTGGCGGTGGTGTTATGGTGTAGTCGTGGTTTTCATGGAGGGGGCTTGCATCCCTTGTTGTTTTGCGTGGCACTGTCACAGCACAGGACTACACTGATGTTTTAAACACCTTCTTGCTTCCCACTGTTGAAGAGCAATTCGGGGATGGCGATTGCATCTTTCAAAACAATTGAGCACCTGTTCATAATGTACGGCCTCTGGCGGAATGATTACACGACAATAACATCCATGTAATGGACTGGCCTGCACAGAGTCCTGACCTGAATCCTATAGAACACCTTTGTGATGTTTCGGAACGCAAACTTCATGCCAGGCCTCACCGACCGATATCGATACCTCTTCTCAGCCCAGCACTCCGTGAAGAATGGGCTGCCATTCCCCAAGAAATTTTCCAGCATCTGACTGAACGTATGCCTGCGAGAGTGGAAGCTGTCATCATTGCGAAGTAGGGTGGGCCAACACCATATTGAATTCCAGTATTACCGATGGATGGCGCCACGAACTCGTAAGTCATTTTCAGCCAGATGTCCCGATACTTTTGATCACATAGTGTATATTGATGCCCCTCCTCCCCACCTAATCAGTCTTTACCGAGAAACAAAAATCACTATACGGGTTGTGTCTCCTAAGAGTCCTCAGGCGCCTTTTCTCTAGTGGTTCAGGAGATACTTGCAATATGTTTTTTTATGCTGTGAGTCTGAACTCAGCCCACACAAACAGTGCCCACCAACTCTTTCATGCGACCCTCAGTATCGATGGAAAGGGACAGTTTGTTTCCATTGTAAACAAAACGGCCTCCCGTTGTGTCCGAGAGGTTCAACAGTGCTGGTTACACCTCGATGAAGCAGTTTGTAGAGCTTCATATGGTCGCTGTTCCACCAAGACACGTAACATCAGATTTTGTGGATGACTGCAGGTCTTTGTACGGAGAGTTGCTACTTTGTTTGGGCTGAACCATTCCTTTCTTTTCCTTATGTTAGCATGAAGACACCATTTCTTGTCACCAGTAACGATACAGGACAGTAATTGTCGGTTTTGTTTAGGAACCAACTGACGATGAGCAGGCAGAAATGCACTTATGACCATCCGCTGATTTTTGTGCTTTTGGCTTGAAGCATGCAGTGCCCATACACTCTATTTTTGAACATTCCTCATTGCGTGCAAACATTGTACGATGGTGAAATGATCACAAATCATCACATTTGCCAGCTCTCAAGTGCACTGACTTGGAACATCCTTGATTAATGGGTTTAAACGATATATATCAAACCCCGATCGTACTTCTGGGCGTGTAAAGTCACTAACGTCAAAACAATCCTCCTTACATTTTATTGTTGTGGTCTGCCCAATGGCAATGTCTCCATACAAGGAGAAGATGTTTCTCGCTGCCTCCGCTGCTGTCACTCATCTATTGAACCCAAATAGAAGAATATGTCAGCCGGCCGCTGTGGCCAAGCGGTTATAGGCTATTCAATCCGGAACCGCGCTGCTGCTACGGTCGCAGGTTCGAATCCTGCCTCTGGCATGGATGTGTGTGATGTCCTTAGGTTAGTTAGGTTTAAGTAGTTCTAAGTCTAGGGGACTGATGACCTCAGATGTCCCATAGTGCTTAGAGCCACTTGAACCATTTGAATAATGTCTCACAAACGTTCCGAATTTTCAACTTGGCACTCCATTTCTTAGCGTCCGCAGCTCCACTCACTATCTCCAAATGACAGAAAAACAATGCGTAACCTGAGGTAGCAACAAAGAACTGGAAAAATAGACGACAATCGATAAATGAACCGATAGCAAGCGGAATACCAACATGATAATCAATAACGCTACGAACTTATGCACCAACCTAATAAAAAGAGAAATCAAATGCAAAAACTTGGGTTACAAAATAATAGCTGATTTGTACGAGTAAAAAGATTTATATGAAAAGATATGGATAAATTTAAGATAATTTAGGCTGTAGCTGAAAGCATCTTGTGTTACGCCAGGACTTTCATCACACGGCTGTTTACATTATGGTGGTTCAAATGGTTCTGAGCACTATGCGCCTTAACCTCTGAGGTCATCAGTCGCCTAGAACTTAGAACTAATTAAACCTAACTAACCTAAGGACATCACACACATCCATGCCCGAGGCAGGATTCGAACCTGCGACCGTAGCGGTCGCTCGGTTCCAGACTGTAGCGCCTAGAACCCCACGGACACACCGGCCGGCTTGTTATTTTGAACAGTGAACCTACTGTCCGAAGCAATCGAGTAGATATACAGGCATAGCAGTTGCTTGTAATCGATCTTCGATTTACAGTACGAGCAGAGCGTTCAAGAGAATTACATCACACTACATCGCCGACCAATAAGCAGTGAAAGAGTTTTCGGAGTGTCTTCGCATCATGGGAGTGGCTCGATGGGTTTGTGACAATTAGCACCCAGAACCGAATACACTTAGTGGAACTTCTTCCTTGTTTCCGTAATAATCAAGATTTCATACCATGAAGAATGCTGTCTTCGCTTGCGCCCACAAGCTTCTGATACTTTTTCTTGCTTCGGCTCTGCTGAGTAATCTTGCTCCGCAGATGATGGAATTCTTTCGCTTCGTCCATTAGTGCATCGTCATTCTTCTTTATACTACTCTTTATCACCCTGGCGTTTACTGTGTTTACTTTTAAGCTATATTATGTGCTAAGTTTGCTGCCCAGTCCCATCATCTGACCAGAAGGGCTGTGTTTCCCAAAGAAAGTCGTGCTGAGGGAATCTCGCGGTGGCACGGACGTCGTTGAGTGCCACAGTTTTTTAGCGTGCTCGACTGGGAGGTGTTTTCGTTGCACCACGCCCACGACCTCCGATCGCGACGCTTCCTGGAGGCGTCCCGGTGCACCATTCTCTGGCGTCTACCTGCAGCGCGCCGGCGCGTTGCCGCCGCAAAACAGATTCGCCCGTTGACTAATTAATTACCGAATTCACTGGGCAGCGTAATTGGCAACGTTTATTGACTGTGAATAATTTATCAGTAAATCGCTAATTTAGGTTAATTTATTATTCCACTAATGACCAGCGAGCGGGTTAAGGTGGCTCGCACCACAGCGAGCGGTTTGCGCTAGCGGTATGTCAGAAAAGCAAACCGAGGCCGAAAAAGGCACGAATGTCCGGCACACTTTACTGGAAGTTAGTATACAAATTTCGCGCGATACGTTAACTGTTAGTAATGCAAGAATAGTTGGTCATCGTTTTTTATTCACATCTATACCGCAGCTTTGCGCAATCCACAGTTAAAGCATAAATGGCAATCATATAATATGTATTTACTTTTATTTCTTCTACGCACGTTTCAAAACATTATTTACTACATTTTGGTTCCTTGTTTCTCAGAAGAAAACAAATTTCGATACTTTTGAGCTTTTCTCCTCTTTGATGAACTACACAGTTGTCTAGCTGATATCAAAAATACGGTGAATTATCTTCCAATAGCAAAACTCCATAACGTTTTCACAGGTTCGGGAGAGTTAAGCTACTTTTACGCTATAAAGTAATGGTTTGAGGAAGTGTAACTCAAGACACGCAAATTACTCATTGTTTGAGAATGAGAGCACTTACAGAGTACCAGCAAACTTGGCTTCTGATCATGTCAGATACTGACACCAGTGCACCCACACATTTGCGACTTAAAGGTTGCCTTGGGCGGGGTAGAGGGGAGGGAGCATTGTCTCTCAATGAACTAAAGCAGAAAAAATTGGCTATTGCTGTAGCTAAGCGTGGACCAATACCTTTCACTGTTCATTCAGTTCATGCTTTCGTGGTGTCAAGTAGTGTGGGCAACATAGGAAAACAGAGACACCAAATTTGATTTACGGAGAAAAGATAAAACGAGATAAGAAAAGGATAATTTGGAAATTGGAATTGAAGCGAACTTACCATCACAGCTTTGTTATTTTCTCAAAGAGAGACATATAAATCGTAAACAAGATCCATTAGAACTATGAAATCACGTCATCGGTATAAACTGTCCAGAGCTGCAAAAGCTACAGAAAATTGCACTCATACGTTTGAGCTGTGTAGCCACATCGTCAGCTTCTGAAAGGCTAGTCTCAAACGCTGATTATGCTCGCTGTTGACAAGTCAGGAGAGAGAAGGTGAAATTTCTCTCAAATATGTTATTTTTACAATCTCCAGACAAGAGATGACGAGATACCTATTCTTGATTGTTCCTCTATTTTTTATGAACGAAAATTACATTAGATGTATTTGTGTGTTGTCTTTTGCGTCATCCCGTAAATTGCTGAAATGTTAAAAATATCAAAGTTTTGTGGTCGTTTACCGTCAATGGTTATACGTCTATGATAAAATCATCATAGTTTATTTGCCACCATCGCACATCCCTAGTTGTAGCTACACTTTAACGAGGCGGTGACAATTGAGCGGCAGAATGGAATGCTTTGACAAGAAAGATGAAGCACAACCGAAGCAGCAGCAGGTATGGATCAGAAGATGAATGTTACAAATTTTCTGCATTAATTCTTTTTTCGGCTGACCGAAAAGCATAAATCGTCTGAAGCAACTGCCGGCGTGTTGTTCAAGAGCAAGTAAATGAAGAGGACAACGAGACTGTCGAAATTCTAATCCTGAAATTTACAGCACTAGGAAGTTAGCCTTCACTTGGGTGTGGTACAGGACACAGCATGCGTTAGTTATCACTTGTGATAACAATTTAATTCTGTATGCCATTGAGTTAATTGGTAATTGTGACAGTGGGTACTATAGATGGCTGAAGTGATGTTAGGCGAAGAGATGAGAATGTTGTGCTAGATCCTTATGTCAAGATGATAGTACCTTTGGCCACCTCTAGTAAATGTCAGTTAATGGCATCCCTTTTATTATACAAGACAATTGCACCACAACACACTAGCCATATCGTCCACCACATTCAGAGGAAGATACTTTCGGTCAGTACGTACTACATCTGCGAGGAGTAGAAGCGAAGGATGAAATGGTACATCTGTCGCCGGTGAATCTAACCGACGCCAGCATAGGGTTGAAAAAAGTCGCCTGACTAATGAGGCACTGTTCATGTTGGTAATCTCTGATGACAGGTACAAGTTCGACTATAATCAGATGAGAAGATGTTTGGTGCACCACAAATGGCCACCATTCAGGCAGGTGGTCGAAGTATTTTCGTGCGAAAGCGTGACACTGATCCCCTTACAGACGTATCTTCCGCAGGTGAAGGATCCAGGAACCTACTTTCCAATCAAAGGCATCGGCTTTTCAATTGCAACTGATCTTCATCTTGAGTAACACGATTCACCTTCGCTCTCAGAGTTCAGCAGAATTTTTTGGGGAAACGTGAGGATGGTTGTTGTGGTCTTCGGGGCACTGAAACTCAATCCTTTAGAGTACTTTTGGAGCATCGAACGAGATGTACGCGACTACTCCATCTGCCCAGCTGTGGAAATCTCCCTCTCCTGTGGACGGCGTTTCGGTGGTCGTGGCGTTAAAATAGCTACCTAACGCTTTCATTACCTCGTGGAGCCCATCCCACGACTTGCCGCTATCGCTTTCAGAGCTGCTTGGTCGTTATTTCCAATTAAGTTACACGCGAGTGCACGTAGCAGCGGCGTTGTCAGTGAAGTAGGTACCATCGAAGAATTCGTAAAAGTAGTTGGCTGATAATACGCGTGGTACGTGCTCTTATTGTTCTTCTGCATAGTACTAAACTTCCTGCCCGTCATGACGTAGAGAAAGTGTGAAACTGACATGGGCTTTCACAGCTTTCGTCCTCAGGTGGTCCCTGCTCGGGCTCGCTCAGTGCCTGTTAGGTGAATGGCCGCCGTACTGTAGTGGCTGGCAGTTGGCGCGCCCACTTGGCGGCGCCAGTGGCTGCGCTACTACTACTGCTGCTGCTGCTGCTGCTGCTACTGAGCTACGGGACAGTAACGGATGGGCGCGACTTAGCGCGATGATAAATGAGCGCGCTGCCGGCCCGACACGCGCCTGGCCGTCTAATTGTGCCTCGCCTCGCAGCCCCCCGGGCCTCCACCCCCGCCGCCTCCGCTCCACTCCGCTCGCGCATCGATCACCGCCGCCCCCGACGCAGCCACCCCCGCGGGCGACTACGGGCGCTGACACGGCCGCTGACGGAAAAGTCGGGGATTTGTCAGCTGCCCGAAATACGGGCCTCCGCGCCAATAAAGCCGAATGCCACCCACCGGTCGCAAATTGTAGTCCCTGTGTGGGCTCATTCCGTGCTTCTGACAGCCTCAAAGCACTCTGGCGGGGCGGAAGCCACCGAATCGACGCTGGGAAATGATGCTGCCAATTGCATGCACTAATAAACAACTTTAAAGGAGCAGACTTTTTCAGCCGCTCGTTCACTACTACTCACGCTGGTTACAAGTTGCACTACTAATGCTGAACAGACATCAGCGTATTCCAAAGCCACCTTACGATGAGTGGCAGAGGGTATTTCTGGTACTAATGTAATTGCGTTACTGCCTAGTTTCCTCCTCCCCCCCCCCCCCCCCCACCACCATTTCCTGTTTCATTCGTCAGTGATAGGGGAAAGATCGACTGTAAGTGCCGCGCGGAGTGTCCGCGCTGTTTGAGGCGCCATGTCACGGATTCTGCGGCCCCTCCCGCCGGAGGTTCGAGTCCTCCCTCGGGCATGCGTCTGTGTGTTGTCCGTGGCGTAAGTTAGTTTAAGTAGTGAGTAAGCCTAGGGACCGATGACCTCAGCAGTTGGGTTCCTTAGGAATTCACACACATTTGAACATTTTCGACTGTAGGTGAGCCTATAGTTTTTTTTTTTTAATTTTCTGGTTGTAGTCATGTCCCAAGATGTATATGAGAGCAAGTTAAATATTGCAGAATGAGATTTTCACTCTGCAGCGGAGTGTGCGCTGATATGAAACTTCCTGGCAGATTAAAACTGTGTGCCCGACCGAGACTCGAACTCGGGACCTTTGCCTTTCGCGGGCAAGTGCTCTACCAACTGAGCTACCCAAGCACGACTCACGAGCCGTCCTCATGTGCTTGGGTAGCTCAGTTGGTAGAGCACTTGCCCGCGAAAGGCAAAGGTCCCGAGTTCGAGTCTCGGTCGGCACAAAGTTTTAATCTCCCATGAAGTTTCAAGTTAAATATTTCCTGACTCTTCATGAAACGCTCTCGTAATCTTATGATCCACCGAGCATCTCTTATAACGTCTGCACTGGAGTTTGGTGGGCATCTACGTGAAGTTCTCGCATTTACTAAACGAATCGTGACGAAACCTGCCGGTCTTCTTTGTGTCTTCACTATCTTCTTTACTAATGCTGTCTGGTAAAGGTTTAGGACTGCTGAACAAAACTCAAGTGTCGGTCGAAAGAGAACTTTCTTGGATGTATTACGTTTCCTTTGGATTATTCGAGTGAATGTCATCTGCCTTTCCTACAACTAGTATCCATGATTTGTCGCCGACAGTGTAATTGAACAGTAATGACTCTTTCTGATTATTTATTAGCAATACTTAACGTTTATTGACGTTGGTGGTCAGCTGCCATTCCAGCCATTACCATACATGGCGGACTGTGCAGCAATGTTCCGCGACAACTTTCCCGAGTAGTGAGTGAGACAGTTCCAAAAATGAATCGGTAAGCTCAGTTGAGCTATACAAAATGTGGAATGGTCCAATCTGAGGCGACAAAGGCGGGCTAGTATTTAGATTTCCTTACATCAAATACTGAAAGGCAAGCCGACGACAGAAAGCTAAAAAAGAATAGAGAGGTGTACAGATATTAATCGAAGTTATAAATCTGGAAAATACATGCTATTCACAAACAGCAAGAAAATAACCTTTTATAGGGAAGCAACGTAATGATGTTTTCCTTGTAAGAGCAAAATGTCAGACTATAAGAAAATATAAAAACTAAAAAGACGCGCAATTGAGAAGTAATTTCTCCAAGCCAGTATTTTCTTCCATTTAATCTACTTTTGTAAAATCACTGATAACAGCTGTAATGGCTTACTATATTGGGGCTACCTCAAGCACTTCTTGGAGGTCATATGTTTTGTGCATTTTTTACGCACTGCATGTACTGCACTTCGTTGTAACTCTCGGGTAGGTAACTAGATAGTAGTACTGAGTTACATACATCTGTTCGAACAAATTATTTGTGTTTCGTGTCAGATCCAGCGATACTGCAAAATAAAAAGATGAGAAATTGGATATTGGAATGGTTCAACGCTTACTATCATATAACAGTCTTGCTGTGAATACGCCACCAGTAAGAGCGAAAATTGTGAACAGTACAAAGCACCATGAATATGTTACTACAGGCTCTACGTATTTTACATTTGTTGAGGATTTCGAAATGTTACTATGTTTCTCAGTAAAGGCGCTTTAGTTTATCATCGTATCGTGTTTGATTTTACGTGTCAGAGCGCCTGCAGTCTGAATCTCTGATGATGACTGTAGGGAAAGAGAAACAACTGTTGACCACAGATATGCAGTTTCGTCGGTTTTTAGCTTTACGATACATTATGAACAACATTTTAAAAGGTGATCTTCATTTAAAATTTGTTTACGTGGGATCATTTTCACTCGTTGTTTGCTTGTGTAGCACCCGATGGCTTACAAATCTCTTCACTAGTGTTACAGGCGCAGCATCACGGTAAAGAGTTTAAATCCGGCTTCCGTGGTGTGCAATCTGTTCTCTGTATTCCTGCCGAAAAGAAAGTTAGAAACAATGTGTCCCGATTTGAGATCACGTTAAATTGTGCATTGTTGCCTCTGACCTTACACGTGATAAACGAATAACACAATACATTAGTGTAGTGTCTGCCTACGGTTAAACGAGGATAGGTCAAGAGAAAGATTTGGAACAAGGCAACTAGGGCTTTGAAGATGTTAGTTTCTTGGAAGTGCAGCTGGATGTGGACGCCGCAAGGCGCGCAGCGGCTAAGAACAAAGGCACGTAATTACTCCCCGCTGCGGCGAGCTTTGGCGATTACTGCACTCCACACCTCCTCCTACGGTTCTGTCCTCAGCACAGACTGGCCCCGCTCAGAACTCATTTACAACTCCCCTCTCGCCCTTTCTTTCTTTCCTTTTCTTCTCTCCCTTTTGACACAGCTCACCTCACTTTTATTGTCTTTTCCTGCAGTTCATAAAACATGAATTACTCTCATAGGAAAGGGAATCGTTTTCCATTTAGATACTTTACGTTTCCATACCTGCCTTTGATATGCAATTTTTCGTGTACTGCTGGTTAGTTATCTAAAAAATGGTTCAAATGGCTCTGAACACTATGGGACTTAACATCTATGGTCATCAGTCCCCTAGAACTTAGAACTACTTAAACCTAACTAACCTAAGGACATCACACAACACCCAGTCATCACGAGGCAGAGAAACTCCCTGACCCCGCCGGGAACGCGGGCGCGGGAAGCGAGAACGCTACCGCACGACCACGAGCTGCGGACAGGTTATCTGTAAATTGCGGAAACAGTGCCATTGTTCTGTTCAGGGTTTGGCAATATACTATGCGTACCTCTGAAAGAGAGGAAACCTTTTTGCTAATGCGCTGTAGGCCCCTCTTCTACATAAATTACAGTCTGTATCAGAAGTGAGATGGACAAATGCGTCATATACAATGGTCAGAGAGTAATAGCTCACTCATTTTGCAAAGATGTCACTAATTCAGAAGGTGCCTTTGGAGGAGGAAATCGGCTGCGCAACTCGCCTTCCAATACACCCCACATACGTTCGGTTAGCAGGTAGATTAAGACCAGAGGACTGTACGCCCGATTTTTTTTATTTATTTTATTTATTTATTTATTGTTCCGTGGGACCACATTTAGGAGAAGTCTCCATGGTCATGGAACGAGTCAATACATGAAATTATAACACGATTGTAGAAACAGATAAAATGAAATATAAGAAACATATTCAGGCGACAAGTCGTTAGTTTAAATAAAGAAATCAAGAATGTAACACTGGAATTTGCTTAATTTTTTAGCTCTTCCAGGAGCTCCTCGACAGAATAGAAGGAGTGAGCCATGAGGAAACTCTTCAGTTTAGACTTAAAAGTGTTTGGGCTACTGCTAAGATTTTTGAGTTCTTGTGGTAGCTTATTGAAAATGGATGCAGCAGAATACTGCACTCCTTTCTGCACAAGAGTCAAGGAAGTGCATTCCACATGCAGATTTGATTTCTGCCTAGTATTAACTGAGTGAAAGCTGCTAACTCTTGGGAATAAGCTAATATTGCTAACAACAAACGACATTAAAGAAAATACATACTGTGAGGGTAATGTCAAAATTCCCAGACTATTGAATAGGGGTCGACAAGAGGTTTTCGAACTTACACCATACATAGCTCGAACAGCCCGTTTTTGAGCCAAAAATACCCTTTTTGAATCAGAAGAATTACCCCAAAAAATAATACCATATGACATAAGCGTATGAAAATATGCGAAGTATACTACTTTTCGTGTTGAAATGTCACTTATTTCAGATACTGTTCTAATGGTAAATAAAGCGACATTTAGTTTCTGAACAAGATCCTGAACATGGGCTTTCCACAACAGCTTACTATCTATCCGTACGCCTAGGAACTTGAACTGTTCCGTCTCGCTTATAACATGCCCATTCTGTCTGATTAAAATGTCAGTTCTTGTTGAATTGTGGGTTAGAAACTGTAAAAACTGAGTCTTACTGTGATTTAGCATCAAATTATTTTCCACAAGCCACGAACTTATATCATGAACTACATTATTTGATAATGTTTCAATATTACACACAAGATCCTTCACTACCAAGGTGGTGTCATCAGCAAACAGAAATATTTTTGAATCACCACTAATACTAGAAGGCATATCATTTACATAAATAAGAAACAGCAGTGGCCCCAGCACCGACCCTTGGGGAACGCCCCATTTAACAGTGCCCCATTGGGACTGAACATCATTACCACTCTCAATATTGTGGAGGATTACCTTCTGCTTTCTGTTCTTAAAGTAGGAGGCGAACCAATTGTAAGCTACTCCCCTTACTCCATAATGTTCCAACTTCTGCAGTAATATTTTGTGGTCAACACAGTCAAAAGCCTTCGTTAAATCAAAGAAAACACCTAACGTTCGCAACCTTTTATTTAATCCGTCCAAAACCTCAGAGAGAAAAGAGACTATAGCATTTTCAGTTGTTAAGCCATTTCTAAAACCAAACTGTACATTTGACAGCAAATTATGTGAATTTAAATGCTGCAGTAACCTTGTATATACAACCCTCTCGATAACTTTAGCAAACACCGATGGCATAGAAATAGGTCTATAATTGTCAACATTATCCCTGTCTCCCTTTTTATAAAGTGGCTTCACTACCGAGTTCTTTAATCGGTCAGGAAATCGACCACTCCTAAAGGAAAAGTTACAGATATGGCTAAATACTGAGCTAACATACGTGGAACAATACTTCAGTATTCTGCTAGATACCCCGTCATATCCATGAGAGTTCTTGGTCTTTAGTGATTTAATTATTAACTCAATCTCCCTCTTGTCAGTATCATGGAGGAGCATTTCAGGTAACAGTCTCGGAACACTTTTTTCTAAGAGCGCTATATGATTCCCTGTTGGGACTAGGTTTCTATTTAGTTCACCTGCTATATTCAGAAAGTGATTATTAAGTACTGTACATATTTGCGACTTATCAGTAACACGGACATCCCCACTACGCACTGATTCTATATTCTCGACCTGTCTCTGCAGACCAGCCACTTCCTTTACGACTGACCATATTTTTGCCTTGTTCTTCATCGTTTTGTACATTATACCAAATAATTCCAAAAGTGAGAATGGGAGCAGGTCTATTACTCGGGAACTCGGCATGCAGCACTTTGTCAGGATGATCGCGACAATACTCAACGTAATACGTACCCATGCCGGACAAGAGGTGGGCCGAGACCGTGTTACGTTATCGCACTCCCGCGGATTCACTCAGTTCCCGCCACGCCTGACCGCAGGGTGGAGGCAGCCAACCCGATTGGCTTCTTCTGGCTTTATCCAAACAGAAATGGGTCCATTTATCGTGAATAATGTAAAGATGACGTTCCTCGTCTTCAGTTGGTAGCTTGCAACACCTGTTTCATCGCCTGAAGGCAACATGTGGTACAGTCAGTTTTTTTTTTTTTGTTATAGTTTCTGCCACATGCAGTTCACGAATAACTTTTGACCTACAATGTCCAGCAGTTCTCACCACCTTATGTTATCTATGGTCCCGTTGTACTTCCTGGTCTCAAAGACCTTCTGTCTTTATCAGACGGCTTCCACTTCTGGTCAGTATTGTTCTTGGCAGATAATTTAGTTCTCTTTTTGAAGCAAAGCATCATTACCTCACTGTCGACACTTTCTCTTCTCGAATAATAATTGCGGTGTTGTGAGGCTTCTTTAACACACAGTCCAGCAATTATACCTCTTTGAAAATCTGAAAGGTTAGCCACAGTGAAATCTTCACATAGCAATACTGTACATTTCGCATCCGACCGCTATCACTGCTATATTGCTGTGTGTAGATTCTGGCTGTGTAATCTCTCAATGCTTGTGTTGTGTCACGATCACGTGTATTGAGAACGTAAATATTCCACTTTGTGAAACTAGCTGTCAGTATATTCCAGACGAATGGAAGAACATAAGTGTCTACATAATGTTCTTGTTAACACATTTTTTTCAATCACAAGTGCATATTACAAACAGATCCTACCATATCCACTACACAATTCGTGCTGCGCAAAATGTATACGTATGTTAAAGATGGTGTAAAAACCATAGAAGTCATAAACAATTACATGTTACTTTTAGAGTAGTTGATTTGCGAAATCATTCTGGATTTTAATATTGTTACTGTAAATATTTCTGTTTCATACTTTTAGTAACAGAAAGTTTGCAACACGACAAAAATGTACATATTTCCGAAATAAGTACTAGAACCTGAAGTACATAAACTCATTTGTTGGAATAAAAAAAAAAAAAAACAAATTGAAAGCATCCGACTCGAAAATCACAAAATGGGCGTATCGATACCTTATCGTAAAAATGAGTTTACCGATATCCCAGAAAAGGTATGACGCTGGAAACACTACACGACGAGGAGGTCATTAGAGATGAAGCACAGTCTGCGAGTGGACAAGGAAAAAAGAGAAATTGTGTCCTTTGCAAAGCCACCCTCGTGACATTGGCTATAATCATTTGAAGAGAAGTACAGGAACTTAAAGTTTACGGCCGTAAGCGGAACTCAATTCCCGGTGCTATTCAATATAAGTCCAGTGTCTTAAGCAGTAGGCATCCCAGCCTCTTTGTCATACGGTTATCAAGCAATTGTGGGAAACGTTTGTAAATCTTAAGCAGATATACACGGACCACTGACATTAATGTGGCCATCGCCTATGTTGGACGTCATCGTGCAATAGCCACTCACACACGGCAGGTGGCAGCACCAGGAGTGGAAGCTGTATGAACCGTGTTGAGGGAGGGGCCACAGAAAACAGTGGTGTCATTGTCGTAATGCGGAAACGGAGCTAAAAGGGCATGATCATTGGCTTTCGCGCCAAGGGCAGAAGCATTTCCGAAACGGCTAAGTTTTTTAAGTGGTTGCGTGCCGCCGTGGTTACAGCATACGGTACCGTATACGACAAAATGGTGCTATGAGAAACAGGCGCCGAGGCAGCTGCGGTGCGACACGGGCCATAGGTGACAGGGGTGAACGACGGCTGCAGAGATGTTTACGTGCGAATAGACGTGCAACTGTTGAGCGACTGACCGTCCAGACGAACCAAGGGGCTACCAAAGTGTCTCCTCAACAACCGTTCAGCGAAAGTTGCAACGTGTGGGCCTCGACAGCAGGCGACTGGTTCATGCACCCTTGCTGACTGCTGTTCATCGGCGGCGACCTCAATCGAAGTTACGTCCTAACGGTGGCCACTGACAAGGCACGCAAGTCGAAGCGCCTTTACCAGGCACTTCGTGACCAGCCCACACCACATAAATTGGAAGACAGATGACCGTCGGTCATCTGGCGCCAAGCTTGGGCCAATATCAACCATCCAGCCCTTCTCACGGAAGTTTCGGCGCTGTGGTATCGCGTGGTAAACAATTTAATACCCACTAATCATCGCCCGGTGGCCATCCGCCTACGGCCCTCGGCTACTTGCGGCCGATGTGGTGACGTAGACACCAGGGAGCATCGTCTCTTATGCCCTCACGTCACAGAAGTGTGGGACCTTGCGCGTGTGCTATTAGCGCTGATCGGTGGGACAACACCGGACAATGTGTCAGTCGACTGGTTCCTCACCCCTGACATTCAGACCAACCCCCGAACACAACGTAGCACAATGGTGTGGCTCATGGGCCACACCGTTTTCACGATTTATGACCTTCGCCTAACTGATGCTGGCTCTTTCATGGACTACCTTTGGAGACAGCATCGTCTGGCGGAATCCGACCGCCAATATAACACTACCTTTGCAAGATTTCTTAAAGTGACAATGGTTCATGGCTATCAAAAGGTGTTCCGGGTCGGCTGAGGCACGTCGTACGAGGATTGCCTGCGTGTGGCCCTGGATCTCTGTAACTCGGACTTTCAAACTACACTTGATTTGACTTTACCCTTGATTTGACATTGCCCTTCTGGCCGTCACTGGAGTAAAACTGTCTTATGATAGTGGTAATATGAAAATTGTGGGAAAAATTCTCGGAAAATTGCCGGCCGGGGTGGCCGAGCGGTTCTAGGCGCTACAGTCTGGAACTGCACGACCGCTACGGTCGCAGGTTCGAATCCTGCTTCGGGCATGGATGTATGTGATGTCCTTAGGTTAGTTAGGTTTAAGTAGTTCTAAGTTCTAGGGGACTGATGACCTTAGAAATTAAGTCCCACAGTACTCAGAGCTATTTGAGCTCTCGGAAAATTGGAAAACCCGTAATCTATCTTAGAGGCTTATAACTTAGTTAATTCGTATAGGCGATGGGATTATCTCGCCAGTTTCGTTTCATTTGAGTGAGCTGCCGTCCCTGTTTTCATTTTGCCTTCATTTCTGTCTTTATTTTTTTCTTTCTTCTTGGTTCCTAAAATCATCACTTGCTTCACACCTGCAGAGGGAGGTCAGTTTCCGAAAAGTGTGTCGTCGCCCCTTAAGGCATAGCAGAGTATGCCTACCCTTTTATTTTCATTTATGGCAATAAGTCTTGCCACTAACAGCACCCAGCTTCGCGTGCTGCGTCGACACTAGAGGATGGCGGCATTTTTTGGAGAGGAAAAGGTAGGGATATAGGGAGGCCCATTTGATAAAAAATAATAAGAAAAACAAAACAAAAAATAATAAAAAATAAAAAAAGGCTGGAATCTGCATGCCAGTACCGTAACTGGACGCCCACTGAGTGGTGACATTTGACCTATTACGATGAATCACATTTAATGTTCCATCGGAGAGATGGCCGTTGGTGCGTACGGCTTTAAACGTCTGAAAGCAGTCACCCTACATGCGTTATATCATTCCCTGGGCTATCTTATCATCCTGGAAGGCGCAATGGCTCAACACAAGTACGCCTCTATCCTTGGAAGCGATGTCCATCCCTACACCGAACGGTTCTAGGCGCTGCAGTCTGGTACCGCGCGACCGTTACGCTCGCAGGTTCGAATCCTCCCTCAGGCATGGGTGTGTGTGATGTCCGTAGGTTAGTTAGGTTTAAGTAGTTCTAAGTTCTAGGGGACTGATGACCTCAGAAGTTAAGTCCCATAGTGCTCAGAGCCATTTGAACCACCCCTACATGCGGTTTGTTTTTCCTCGGTGCGATTGCATCTACCAGCAGGACAATGCAACGTGTCACACAGCTCACAGTGTACGTGCATGGTCTGAACACTTTTTTTTTTCACTAGCTGCTTATATTTTATGACCCACCGTCTAATTTCTTATGGTGGATCGTATGTTGCCACTTAGCCGCAACATTATAAAAATTTATAACTGATACAAAATCAAGCGAGATATTAATAAACAAAACGAAATTAAATATTTAGAAAGAAGGAAGGAAGAGAATTGAATAGAGAAAGGATAGGTATAATATTGCTCGTCACCTGGTTGTGGGCGGCGGCCCGGGTCTTGGAATGACCCTCAAGACGCTGGCCTCAGTCACCATGCCTTTAACATCTACCATCCTAAAAACTTAACTAGAAGAGATTAGGGTTCGTTAAAGCTAGAAACTAAGACTAAGACCTCCATGTCCAGCCTGCTAAACTGTTTACGATATTCAATAGAGAGGTAACTGATTTTGTGCTTGGCTCAAAGTTGCTAATGAAAGGGTACTTGTGGTAAAAGTAATAAGGTAATGACGCGAACGGTTTGTGTTGAGCCTACAGGGCTCCTAGTAAAGTGCATCAGGCGCAAGCACCTCCCGGCCCCGCCGACAACACGACCTGAACGGTGGTTTTCCCCGATCTACCATAGGTATCCGTCGGGTTGGGGTCAGAAGAGAGGAACCACAATTAAGATTGAATTTCAACAGCACCAGGATGAGTTCACTTTAGTCCCTTTGCCAATTTTAAACGCAACTAAGAATCTGTGGGACTAGCTCTGTGAGGCTCTTCGTGCCATGAATTTTTAACGAGAAACCTAGCGCAGCTGGCCATTGCACTAGAGTCGGCACTGGTCGACATCCCTGTCGGCCCCTTCCAGAACCTCACTGACACCCTTCTTGTACGTCCACGCTGCAGAACGGGGGTATTCAGGCTTTTGACAGATGGTCACATTAATGTGACTGGATAGCTGATGTTCGTGGGGAATGACAGAGATGTCGTGAAAGCCCGTATATTTGGAAACAAACTAAACTGGAAATTGCGAACAGTGTTTCCTAAGTGTTTTTCGAGTTTTCTCCACATTCGCATAGTCGAAACCACTAATTTGGCATTGAATGTCCATCACTATCGCCGCCTCAATAATGATCAATTTTTTTTTTCGTCCAGTTCTGTTTCCGGCGTGCGATCATGCAGGCACGGGGTAAGGGGTGCGTCCTCCTTTGTCCGGCGCTCGGCCATTTCTCGCTCCGACAGAGAGACGCAGATTGCGAGTGAAGCGCCGGCATTTCGAATTCCGAGCGCGTAAAGAGACTCTCGGCGCGAGGGACGCTAACGAAGAGAGAGGAAAACACTCGGCGAGACAAAGCGACTAATTACTTCCAGCGGCCGTCGATAATTGATGATTGCCCGCGCCGCGCCGCGCCCGCCTCCCTTTTTTCCACCCTTCCCCGCCCCCCGCCCCCCGCCCCGCGCCACCCCCTGTCTGCGGCAGCGCGCAGTGTCCATCGCGCGAGCCGCGGCCGACGCCGACGCCAGCGCCGGGGGCGGCGTCGCGGCGCTGTCACGGCGCCTGATTGCCAGGCGGCGGGCCGCGAGCCGTGCCGGATAATGCGCGCTGCCGCACACAATGGGCGCCGGCTGATCGCTCACGCCAGTCAATGGCGCGGGCCCGCTCGCTTTTTAATCAGCTGCCTGCGCCTCCGCCGCCTCCGTGCCCCCAGCTCCCGGCCGCCCCTGACGGCCGACGCTGTCGTTTGTTTCACAGTGGCAGACCGCCGGGCTGTTGAAAGCCGCTTCACCCTTTCTCCTTTCGCCTCCGTCATCCCTCCGTTCCCCCTTCTCTTTACCCTCCGGTCGCGCTCATCCTCATTCGGTTTCATGTTACCGCATTTCACAGTTCGTGAATGGCTCCGCGTCTCTTTTCTTTCTCTGCCGAGAGTTCGCAGGATGACGCCTGTCGACTCTTTTAACACGCAGAGGCCGAATTAGGTCTCTGGCGAGCGACAGAGATAGCGAGTGGGCGGCTAAGGCAGTCAGAGTTTATCTTTACTTGCCTCTAACGATCCCTTATCGGTCCTGCCGAGTAAGATAAGGAGAAGATAGAATATGCTCCGTGACGCGTAAATGTAAAATAATTTACTCTTCCCGAGGAGACGATCTGACTTGTTAATCGTGAATTTTGAAGAGCGCTATATTGCAGAGAGGGCAGGACGTGCTCAGTGTACCGGCCTAAGAGCTTTTCGTGCGGCAGCCTCTAGTTACCGAGAAAATCGATGTTGAAGGTTTACGGATACCAGCTGTACCCGTAACGTTTGTCTTGATTCGAGCAAGTGACGTAATGCAGCGGCTAAGTTTAACGGCTATCATGCAGCCGATAAGGTTTCTGAAATATCAAGTATAGGTACCACCCTATGGGCGTCGCGAAGTTCTACATTCTATACTACATTCTACATTTATACTCCGCAAGCCACCAAACGGTGTGTGGCGGAGGGCACTTTACGTGCCACTGTCATTACCTCCCTTTCCGGTTCCAGTCGCGTATGGTTCGCGGGAAGAACGACTGCCGGAAAGCCTCCGTGCGCGCTTGAATCTCTCTGATTTTACATTCATGATCTCCTCGGGAGGTATAAGTAGGAGGAAGCAATATATTCCATACCTCATCCAGAAACGCACCCTCTCGAAACCTGGACAGAAAGCTACACCGCGATGCAGAGCGCCTCTCTTGCAGAGTCTGCCACTTGAGTTTGATAAACATCTCCGTAACGCTATCACGCTTACCAAATAACCCTGTAACGAAACGCGCTGCTCTTCTTTGGATCTTCTCTATCTCCTCTGTCAACCCGACCTGGTACGGATCCCACACTGATGAGCAATACTCAAGTATAGGTCGAACGAGTGTTTTGTAAGCCCCCTCCTTTGTTGATGGACTACATTTTCTGGGGACACTCCTAATGAATCTCAACCTGGCACCCGCCTTACGAACAGTTAATTTTATATGATCATTCCACTTCAAATCGTTCCGTACGCATATTCCCAGATATTTTACAGAAGTAACTGCTACCAGTGTTTGTTCCGCTATCATATAATCATGCAATAAAGGATCCTTCTTTCTATTTATTCGCAATACATTACATTTGTCTATGTTAAGGGCCAGTTGCCACTCCTTGCACCAAGTGCCTATCCGCTGCAGATCTTCCTGCATTTCGCTACAATTTTCTAATGCTGCAACTTCTCTGTATACTACAGCATCATCCGCGAAAAGCCGCATCGAACTTCCGACACTATCTGCTAGGTCATTTACATATATTGTGAAAAGCAATGGTCCCATAACACTCCCCTGTGGCACGCTAGAGGTTACTTTAACGTCTGTAGACGACTCTCCATTGAGAACAACATGCTGTGTTCTGTTTGCTAAAAACTCTTCAATCCAGCCACACAGCTGGTCTGATATTCCGTAGGCTCTTACTTTGTTTATCAGGCGACAGTGCGGAACTGTATCGAACGCCTTCCGCAAGTCAAGGAAAATGGCGTCTACCTGGTAGCCTGTATCTAATATTTTCTGGGTCTCATGAACAAATAAAGCGAGTTGGGTCTCACACGATCGCTGTTCCCGGAATCTATGTTGATTCCTACAGAGTAGATTCTGGGTTTCCAGAAACGACATGATACGCGAGCAAAAAACATGTTCTAAAATTCTGCAAATGGTTCAAATGGCTCTGAGCACTATGGGACTTAACATCTGAGGTCATGAGTCCCCTAGAACTTAGAACTACTTAAACCTAGCTTACCTAAGGACATCACACACATCCATGCCCGAAGCAGGATTCGAACCTGCGACCGTAGCGGTCGCTGGACAATGCCTCCAGCGGCTGCGGACTACAAGCGTCCTCTGCCACCGACATATAGGACGGCTGGCGGGAGAGGCATTCAGACCACTTGCAATTGCAGCCTCTTCGCTACGACACCATCGTTCGTGCTTAGTACCTCGAGCCTCATCCAAGTTGACATTGTGGTAGCTGGACTCTGTTCCTTACTGCGTTATTTGTAACGAGTCTTCATTCGCTTGGAGATAAACAAGTTCAGTCGTACACAACAGCTTCAAATACTGCCTGTGTTTTCTTAATTCTTAATTTCATCGTGTAGAATATTTTTAAATAGTATATCTCATTTAAAATTATTCAAAAAGAGTCATTTTCAGCGTACTAATTTCATTAATAAATCAATCACAGCCGCAAACTATTTTCAAATGTGTATTATGTCTGTTAGGGTATAGGTTGAAGAATCGTCTTACTCGCTATCGCTTGCATCGCCTTTTGTGTTACAGCAGAATTGTGGATGGTATATGTACTAAAAACAACCGAAACACAAATTCTTAGGGCACCACTTAGATTTAACGAAAGTTACTTACTGCCTTGTGGATGCACGAATGTTTCAGAACCGATATCGGAAAGCACAGTTGTTTAGTTACAAAACGATTGCTCTTTCGTCAATGAACTTCCACGAGAACCACGCGTTTTTGAACATTCTTGCGAAAACAGGTGCACCACACTGATGTACAGGACATAAAATTCCATCTGAGGCCTGCGATAACTTTTATGTTAATAATTGGCAACCAATGCTGTACAATCGCAATAAAGTCATGAGATGTTCACTTGACTCTTTTATTAGAACATGTTACGCGTTTCGGGATTACACCCATCTTCAGATATCACATACTTCATCTCCTTCCTAACCAACTAGGCGTACAGCCTTGACAACTCAAAGAAAGTGTCCAATAACATATGACTATAACTGCGACACAAGCAGTTTTGAAGCAGAGCGTATAGACAGTTATAGTCATATGTTATTGGACACTTTCTTTGAGTTGTCAAGGCTGTACGCCTAGTTGGTTAGGAAGGAGTTGGAGTATGTGATGTCTCAAGATGGGTGTAATCCCGAAACGCGTAACATGTTCTAATAAAAGAGCCAGTTGAACATCTCATGACTTTATTGCGATTGTACAGCATTAGTTGCCAATTATTAGCACCAGATTGATGCAGAATTCAAGAAGGTATTTTTGTGAAATCTTCACTCGAAGTGATTTCTCTATTAGTATCCAGTAAGTCAGCAGCATTTTGAACTTTTCTCCTGAAAAATTTAACCTGCCTGTAAAAATAAACACCTTAGGTTTGGAAAAGTGCAGGACATTCTGGTGGGGTAATTTTTACGGTGCAGGTGCATGCTTTCACCTACAAAGATTTGATCGTAATGTGGCTATCAATCTGTCCTCACCACGAAGCAACAATCTAGAGAAAATTACAGGGGCAGGATCTGAACCCGCATCCCCTGTGTGGTTGTCGTTAACCTTAGCCGTTACGCTACGCCCACTTGGTCGAATCATGACAAACGTAACTGATGTAGGAGGTATGCATGAATCTCCAATATCGACTTTCCTAGACACTAGGGGCTCTCGCTTGAAAAGACACTAGCCATATACTTAGGGCAAGTCCTTCTAGAACACATCTAAGACTTATGAAAATCCATTATTAACAGGTCTGATGGCCCCTTTGTTAGTGAAACCGAGATAGTGAAATTTGTGAAAATTTAGTATGAAAGATATGATAACTTGACAATTATGGAAAAGAACAAGCGACATCTTTCTTCTTTCTTTCTCCTAGCGTTTATCTAGTCTAGTACAATTTTAGTTTAACTACAAGACTAGATGCCCTTCTCTATTCCTCAGTCAGGAAACGGACAGGAGTAAAAGATGCATGTATGAATGTAACGAAAATGAAGAGGACGTGGGCCACACATGCAGCTGGCAACTGGGTTCGGGGAGAACCAAGGAAGTTCCTTTCTGTATTCCAAGAGTCGTAGACAACGATCTAGTAGTTAGCCGGCAGATGACATCAGGAAATGAAATACTGTAGCGGCGAGCAGCTGCTACTCGTATGCTACCCTGTCACAAAAACAAAGCACGTCATCCAGGAAAGACAATTTACTAACCATTTTCTGCAAACAGCTCACATGAACTACTTTGGAGAGGTGAAACTGGAGAAATTCAAGTAAATGCAAGACTGTTACCAATGAATCATTAATATCTGAAGTACAAATAATTTTCAGTTACAAGTGTTAGTCTTTCGAGAATGCATACTTACTCTGATTCGTCACACCGGACAACAATGCTTGCAGCCGGGCGTTTGGGTAGCTGGAAAACTGTTTTCTCTAGCCTTCTTTTATCACTACATCCTTCAGAAACTATCAAGACGCAAGTTTGTAACACATATGGCAAGCCACTGTACTCACGCTTGTGACTGTCGTGGTTTAAAATCCCATCTGTTTCCCTAAATCACTAGAGCCAATTATAGGCAAGGTTTTCTCAAAAGTAACATGACCAGTGCTCTCAATCAGTTTGCACTGTACTGACTGTAAGCGTCGCTAATTACGGCGACGGTGACGTTTTGTGAAATACGTTAGCAATTCTGTCCTCCCTCTTCATAGCTATTAGAGACAATGGTTTAAACGCAGTGAAGAAAGGTAATTTATTCTAAATAATAGCTTAGTTTTCAGCTTTCCGTAAAGAGGATACAGAATGGGGACAAGTCTAAATATTTAGTAACAGCACGATCTTTTCTTAATTGAATATTTAAAACTACGTATTTTTCGGATTTTTTTTCGTAATCCCACCTCCGACAACGAGTAGCGGTGATTTGTTCCGACAAAGACAACGACGTGGACTTCTCCATGAAAATTAATGAAGAAACTACAAGGCAGCTTTCTTGGGCCGCAGTTTATCGGATCTGAGCTCCGTCCTTTCGAGGCGAATTAATTTTACTGCACGCAGGAGGGGCCTCTGGAGGCAAGGATAAACTTCTGTCAAGATAATTTAAAAAATAAAAACAGCGAGAAAGGAAAAAGGGGAGAGAGCGAGGGATGTTCTCGCTGCGGCCCTCCCACCATCCCCGCATTTCCCTAGCCACGCTCCCCCTCCCCCTCCCCCTGCCCCTCGCCACTCTTTTCTCCATGGCGGATCGATTGCTCCCGGGCAAGAAGTTAATCGACTGTAAATTCAGGCGCTCGAGTTTTCTAAAGGCGGCTCCAGGGGTTACTACAGATTCGAGAAAGAAATGCGTCCGATGGAAGTTTCCGAGACTGCATTATGGCGGCCAATTTTCGCCGATTTCACTTGTCAGACTTTTATGTTATGACGTCAAGAGGAAAACCGTTTGCGTGAGGCAAATGGACAACTGTTCCAGAAAGAAGTGCTGTAACGTACAGGAAACCGCAAAGCATGTAACTGATTAAGACCTGAGAACTCGCGAAAACTCGTATTGTGGCAGGGATTAGACAGACGTTGCATGGAACAAGTGGTTGTATCTACAGTTTTAGCTGAAAATACTCATTTTCCAGTATAAGGGTTCATTTAGTGAACAGATTATGTTGTTGTTGTTGTTATGCTCTTCAGTCCAAAGACTGATTTCACGCAGCTTTCGATGTAGTATAATTACATCAGATTATCAAATAATGTGTGAAAATACAATTCCTCCGCAAAGTCTGAAGTGCTAGGGAAAAAAAGTGCAGACAAATTACTTTAATGAGAAATGTAAGCAATAAATTATCGTCACGTTGAAATGATGCTCATTGGAGATAGAACAACAGCTTAGTTGGATAACTGATTAATAGGAAATCATCAGCCATCTTCTCGAAGAAAATCAGATTATTTATACGAGGATATGAACCCCGTTCCTCCATAATGCAGCACAAGTATCTTAAGCACTGTATGACTTTCCTCGGACGTTTTATAGGAGCGGAAGAAGAATAGAATATCCATGTGTAGATCAGCACCTTAACTGATTTCAAATGGGAGACCGCAGAGTACATTTGAAGCACAAATACAAATAGTTGATTGAAAAAAATTGTAGTTTTTTTAAGTAGATCAACACTTTAACCGGGTATTTCAGCTGCCCCTGCCTCTGTCGTTTTATGCAACCCATAATGTTATAGGTGGCCTTAGTAAAACACGCAAGATTTTTATATTCTCTCACTCGCTTTGCGCAAACTGTTAGTTCTACAAAGAAATCAACATGACCTTTTTGTAGGAAATTTAATGCAGTTAAATTTTTACTGGAATATGTTTCCGTTAGAGGCCGTACTTTTCGAGTTATTCAAGAAAACGTACAAAAGTGACCTTCAAACGCACCCCCACTGGCCATGATTTCTTGTTCGTTGTTCATGACACTCCCTCCTACCACTGTACAAAAATTTGCGACTACACGGACTATTCCCGATATTCGACCTTTTTTGGTCTCTATTGATTGGGCTATTACGCCACTAGAATGGTCGGCTACTTCGTTTACGTTATTAATTTAAACGTGCCCGTGACGGTAATGAACGAGAAACGGCTTTTGTAAACGTTACGCTAAAACTAATTACGTTGACAAATCGGTCCAGACTTAACCCTTACAAGCACATTAGTTTCATAGTCAGAACGCGTGACGAATGCAACGATGTAATTGTTTACTTTATGACGCTCAAATTCACCAAACTCTAACGTAAAATTTACAAAAACTTTTTATTAAAAAGTTTGTAAGCGCTTTGCTTAGCTGGTGGCGTAATAAGGTCATTCAGCGAAAACAAAAAAAGTCGAATGTGGGGGATAATTAGTAGAGTCGCAAATATTGGTACAGTGATAGGAGGGAGTGCCATGAATAACATACTAGAAATCCAGACCGGTGGGGGCTGAGTGTGGGTACCTCTGTATGTTTTTCTTAAATATCTCGAAAACTATAGACTCTAGAGAAAACTGATCTCAGCACAAGATTTAACTACTTTAAATTTCGTATAAAAAGATCCTATTCATTTTTCTGTGGGACTAATATTTGAAGCGTAACGAGCGAGAGAATATGAAAATCTAGCGCGTGGTGTATGAAGGCCAGTTTTAACGCTGCTGGTTGCATAAAACGACAGCGGAAGGGGAGCTGACTCGCCTGTAATACGAGGGTTGTCCAGAAAGTAAGTTCCAATCGGTCGCGAAATGGAAACCACAGTGAAAACCAGAAACGTTTTATTTGCAACAGTTAGATACAAGTTCCACCTACTTCTATACGTAGTCGCCGCTCCAACATCGAGTTTTGTTGTAGTGCTATATCAACTTTCCAATATCCTCGTCATAGAAAGCAGCCGCCTGTGCTTTCGGCCAGTTATCTGCACTGGTTTGCAGCTCGTTCTCTGTAGAAAAATTTTGTCTTCATAGCCAGCGGTTCTTGGGAGCAGAGATAAGACTCAGGGGGAGCCAATTCATTGCCCCTGCAGGGTGCGGCCGAGAATTGGCATGAAGAAGGAACTGCTCGACAGTTGTGTTCTGTGGGCTGCATGACACAGGCGAAATCTCTAACCGGGCCCTCATACTTTGCGGGAGACGCTATTCCCTACTCATTTTTACTGCTCACCGTTCACTCAAAACTGAAAAGAGCGACGCGACACGATCGATGGACATACTAGAGACACTGCCCAGCACATCTGTGCAAAGTTTTACCGGATTTTCCCAGTGGTTTCCATTTCGCGACCGACCGGAATTTACTTTCTGGACAATCCTCGTAGCTTACGTATGGCTGTCAAAATATCGATCCCGTCTTCGAAATGCTGCCTGAGAAACTGGCATTAAATGGTGTGTCGGTCGTATTTTAGAGCGGGTAGTGTAGATGCCTTTATCCTAAGTTACTTACTGCTATGAGGAAAAATAGTCACGTCCTTCGAGGAAGTGTTGAGGATCCACCCACTACAAGGCTTCAATACCTTTATCCAAACTATGTAATCTACGTCACAATACCTTTATCCAGTCTACGTAATCTGCGTCACTAGCATGTGCAAACTGGGTGCCACGGCAAACGTACTTACATCTTAAAAAATCGTGAGCTCTTCTATCGATCAATTTACAGCGCTCCAAAGGATATGCTGTTGTAGTGAGCTGACATTTGGATCATTTATATCCCCAATGCATATATGGTAACCGAAATCAGCACATGTGTACATCGAGAGGTGACACGAGAGACTTATTCCTATCCTCAACATAAACAGTCGACTCTGAATTTATTACGCAGGTTCAATTACAGGTATTGACAACAAGGTAATTTTTGAGAATGGCTTTTTTAGTACTTAAAAATGAACATGAACAGTCACAACCGCAAGAAACTTCTTTTTATGAGGTTACCGTTTTCGGTTTGATTTAGACCATCTTCAGACCTCATACCATGCTGATAGAGGGCGGCATTGAACGGAGCAGGCGCTACGACTCCACGAACCTCATAAAAAAGAAGTTTCTCGCGCTTTAAAGTGTTTGTATTCATTTTAGTGTGATATTGTCTCTTTATGGCATGTAACTTGGCACATTTAAACTTCTATTTCTTGTTTCCGTTTCTCTTCATCGTTCGTTTTGGTATTCAGCACCGTCTTCTTCCAGTAATCAAGGTGTTACTAAACGTAGCATAGGTCTTTAGACTTTCTCTCCGTGCATTTGTGCAGGTATCATGCGTTCACTGGACTCGCCGCGGGACAGCAGCATTTGGTCTGCCCGTGTTACTATCCCTAAATTGTTTACCATGGGGGGTACAGCAGGTGTGTGGCGTTAATTTACGGCTTGATGACATCGCCAGGAACCAGTGGATGAAGCCCAAATTAATTAGTTAATTACTCATTTAATTATTCGTACTATAATATCCGTTTTGCATTTTCGCTCGTGTGATTACTCTGTTGTAATTTGAAGAGGAGTTCATTACTCACGGTCATAATGTGTATTACGCGTTTAAAAGCCGCTTTGCGGTAATGGTGACCCCCGCGCAGGGCGGAGGAACTCCTATGATCTCCCACCTTTCTTGATCTCGTTTGAGGGGAACGCAGTTAGTAAGAACGATACACTGAAAGCGCTGAATCTGTCGTGCATGATATGAAAATACCAGCAGCACGTTACGGAATTGTCTTTTCCTGTATGAAAAATGAGCTACCAGCCACTAAATGGATGTGCTGTGTAATTGCTTGTTATTTTTTAACGAAGTGATCGGTTTCGAACTGTGACATAGTACCATCGAGGAACTTCGGCACGTGAAGAATTTTTCGTTGACATGAGAAACTGCAAGAAGGATGAATTATCGTGTGGAGCTTTAAGAGTTGTGCCGTAGGGAAGCACACTGGACGGACAGTTAGTAACTCCCAGGAGACGTTGTCTAACGCTGCCTCTAGCCTGTATAATGAGATCAGTTCGCCGAGGAAGAGAGTTTACAGATTACATTATTTATTCCATATCCAGCTACAGTCATTCGTAGGTAATCAGGGTCGCGAACCTACAAAATCGCAGTAAAAATGATTGTTACATCTTACTGCTGTTCCGAATAATAGGTATGCAGGACAGTGAACAAGGCTGTGTCACCTTGAAAGACGACAATTCCCACTGCTTCATGAAAATGTAGTATTAGAGGCAACCCATTGCCACTGAGGCCGACGAAATAAACGTACTGGTTCGCGTTTACTGTAATCTGAGTGAGTAGACCCGAGCAATGGTAGGAAGAACCACAGACTGTCAATTAAACGCCTTATCGTACCGTCGGTACACTCGACGCCTTGCATCATTTGAAAAGACGCAAAGTCTCGAGTCGCCGACCACACTGCAGTGAGCTACTGTCCACTTTCTGCCTCATTCGGCCCACTGAAGATTCGCAGGTTTACCTACTGCTGTGAGCAATAGCTTTTTGCAAGATAACCGACGCCAAAAATCCGCTACATGTAATTCCCTTCGCAGTGTTCTCTCGGAAGTGGTTGAGACAGACTCGCACTCACTGACAGCAGTTCCTGTCAGGTTTGAAACAATCACTGGCAAGGTGTGGCACCTGTCTGCGGTCCCTGTCGCTTAGAATATTTTTCAGACTATTTTTCTTACGTCCAGTTACGTTTGACTAAACGGCACACATTATTTGTAGACCCGTTGGACAATCCTCGTGGATGCACCAACAAATCAGACAACTTTATTCACGGCGTGGTCATACGCACATCCAAACAGGATAGTTCCTGTCTGCCATTCTGTCGCGTCTGCACGTCGACGCACCTTAATACGCGATTCCGTATAACCAACTGCTGATACAAACACACACACACACACACACACATACCACCATCACCACCACCACCACCACGGCGTACGTGGTTGGAGGGACAAATAACCGCCTGGTACCAACTTTGTACAGCGAACAGCATGCTCTTTCTGGGGGGGGGGGGGGGGGGGGTATGATAATTATCCGCTGTCGCGGAGTCAGAACCAACAGCAGTCTTGAAAGGAGTGACTATTTCGTCCGGTGAGCTTGAAACGTCCCCTTTGAAAAATTATGAATGACAGTGCTGGAAAAACTCTTACGTTATTTGATTTTCAAACAGCTGAGCAAACACAATGTAATGAGACAGTTTTCTCTTTACTTATTCTGATGATCACTAAACTGACACACAATATTTTTAGCGCAACGCAATCTGGCTTTCAATAATCCCTACAAAAGAATGGCCCTGACTAACAATAACCTATACCTTTCATGAATCACTTACCTCACAAAAATCTTCGTTACTCGAACTACTGCAATACAGGGAGCGCCAATACTGCCGGCTAAAGAAAAGATTCTAACAACTGAAGGCACTAACTACTGATAGGCTTAGTTAGCAATTGAAAGATTTTGATAGAGAACAAACAATGTATTTACCTCAATAGCGTTCAAAAGTCATATATATAATTTCGTGACATCCAATTAAACAAATTTCCTTTTTCTGACGGACACACATCCAGATCGTCCGCTCCTAACTCTGGCATCTCTCTCCCCACATCCACCACTGCTGGCGGCCCACCAACTGCGCAACGCTACGCGCTGTTCACATCCAACTGCCCAACACTACAATAGCGAATATTCCAACAATGCCAACCAGCCACAGACTGCACACAGCGCAGTCAGCGATTTTCATACAGAGTACTATATGGCATTACCAACAAGAAAACCTAAACAGCCTACTTACAAGCTTATTACGACGGACAGAGTACTGGCTCAAACTGAACATCTATGTGTGTTTCCTTGTTGTAGGTAAAACCCAAGAAATTGAAATAAAATCTGAAATTTCGGATGTCGACTCGGAATTCGCGCGTTCTGATCACTGTATGATAACAACTTCGCCCTGTAGGCGGAATATTCTTCCAATGACAAACTAATTTGTGCCATAAAAGCCGAAGACTATTTCAAGATAATTTAACTGTGTCAGTTACTAATTTGTAAATACAATCTAAGAAAAAAAGCCGATACCGATGCAGGAAGAAGGAATTATCCGAATGGGTGATGCAGGATGATTTCCTCAAGAGAAAGAGCTTCACAAATTGAGCAAGTCAATAACGCGTTGGTCCACCTCCGGCCCATATCCGTATGCAAGCAGGTATTCGGTTTGGCTTGAATGGTGCAGTTGTTGGATGTTCTGGTGATGGATATCATGCCAAATTCTCTCCTGTTGGCACGTTAGATCGTCAAAATCTTGAGCTGGTTGGAAGGCCCTGCGCATAATGCACCAAGCATTCTCAAATGGGAACGGATCCGGCCACCTTGCTGGCCAAGGCAAAGTATGAGAAGCACGAAGGAAAGCGGTACAAATTTTCGCCGCGTGCGGGCGGGCATCATATTGGTGGAGTGTAAGTCCAGTGTGGCTTGCTATGAAGGGAAACAAAACGGGGAGAAGAATGTCGGAGTGGAATCTCATTGGCGAGTAGAATTGACTTCAGTGAGGAGTCCCGCACTGATTTGAGTCCCAGGCACCGCTGGTTTACCAACCTGACGGCCGCCCGCCCGCCTTACGGCACGACAACCAGGAGTGATGATCTGAGGCGCCATTTCTTTTCGTGGCAGGACCCAGTCAGTTGTCATCCGAGGCCCCCTTACAGCACAGCGGTACGTCGACGACATTCTACGCCCTGCATTTTCTTGCTCTTCATGGTGAGTCGCCCTGAGCTTTCATTTCAGCAAGATAAGGCCCGCCAGCCCCACGCCGAGATTTTCTACTGCGTGTCTTCGTGCCTGCCACACCCTACCTTGGCCAGCAAGGTAGCCGGATCTCTCCCCAACTGAGAACGTTTGGAGCATTTTGGGCACCCTCCAACCACCTTGCGATTTGACGATTTAACGCGCCAGCTTGAGAGAATTTGGCATAATATCCGGCTGGACGACATTCAATAACTTTATTAAGCAGTTCCAAGCTTAACAACTGATTCCATGAGGGCCAGAGGTAGATCATTACGTTACTGACTTGCTCAGTTTCTGAGTTCATCATTTAAGTTGTTGAAATTGTAATCATTTGTTTATCTGTGTATGTACATCACATTTACCGATTTTCCTCCCATTCGGATAATTCGTTCCTGGTTGTCTTGAAACCTCCCCTTACAAAAATTTATGAATGATTGTGCTGATAAACCCCTTACGTTATTTGATTTTCAAACAGCTGAGCAGAACTGAACGTACTCCAACATTTCGCTCTTTACTTATTCTGATCAACACTAAACTGACACACAATATTTTTAGCGCAACGCAATCTGACTTTCAATAATCCCTACAAAAGAATGGCTCTGACTAACATTAACCTATACGTTTCATGAATCACTTGCCTCACAAAAACCTTCGTTACTCGAACTACTGCAATACAGCGAGCGCCACTACTGCTAGCTAAATAAAAGATTCTAACTACTGAAGGCACTAACTACTGATAGGCATACTTATCAAATGAAAGATTTTGATAGAGAACAAACAATGTATTTACCTTAATAGTGTTCAAAAGGCATCATATACATATAATCAGTTCATGACAGCCAGTCTTACAAATTTACTGTCTCTGATGGACACACGTCCAGATTATCCGCTCTCAAAACTCCGCCATCTCTCTCCCCACATCCACCACTGCTGGCGGCTCACCAACTGCGCAACGCTACGCGCTGTTCACATCCAACTGCCCAACACTACTATAGCGAATATTCCAACATTGCCAACCAGCCACAGACTGCACACAGCACAGTGAGTGATTTTCATACAGAGCGCTACGTGGCGTTACCAGCATAAAAACCTAAACAGCCTACTTACACCTAAACAGCCTAGTTACAGTCTTAGAGGGTACATCGGAGAGTAATGAGAATATTTTTCCTGGTGTATTAACTTTACGCCGCATTATTCGGTGTAGGAGGACTATTGACCTTTATTTACAATGGCTCTGTTAACGCTGGATTTGAAATGGGAGAGTTCGCTACGGTTAGGATAAACTTTATGGTTGTGTTGCTGCTTTATTGGGTTGCGGACGAGGCGAGATTTCACGGTTTGCAACGAGCCAGGGGTGGAGGCGGACGAGCGGCGGCTGGGGCGGCCTTAATAAGTGTCTGCGAGTGCGTGTCCCCGCGTGCAGATGTGCGCGCACGCCGCCGCAGCCGGCCCCGGGCTCGCTTATCGCGCCCGTGCGGCAGCACCGGCGCTCATCAATCACACCCCCCACCCACCCCCTCCCCAATCCCCCTCCCCGTTGCCAGCACGTGCCACAGCCCCTGCCGACGGCAATTTGCGGGGGATGTGCGGCTGCTGGCCGCCCCTCGGAAGCTGCACCACCCTTAGGAGGGCGCCTCTGCGTCGCCGCCACTTTAGTTGGCGGCGTCCGCTGTCTCACAGCGAAGAAGGAACGCTGAAAAGATGCCGCGCTCCTCTTCTCACTAACCAAGCGGTACGAAACCACCAGCGCTTTGTTTCTACACGCAATGAAAGTAATGGATCAAGGCGATCATGTCGATCCAGCATTTGCCGATTCTTGGAAAGCATGTGATCCAGTACCACAACGGCCTTCTCTAAATAATGCAAGATCGTAAGTGGTATGAAACGGAATTTGCAAATGGATTGATGGTTTCCTGGTAGGGAGGACGCTGCGTGTTCTGCTGCATGGAGAGTCATTCGCAGACTGCAGGAGTGGCCCAGGCAAGAATGATGGAATCCTTGCTGTTCAAGTTCTATCTAAAGGCTCCTGCAGGCAATGTTAGTACTAGCCTCAGATTGTTTTCTGATGGTACACATGTTTGTAAAGAATACTTGTACACATCTGCGCCATCGTTGAGCCCAGGCGTCAAAACCACTTTGGAAAAATTGAGGGTTTTGCTTCTTGAGTCGTTTTTTCTCAGAATGATTTTAAAGCTATTTATTGTGAACTCTAACGTGTCTGTCTCCCCGAAACACCTCATCAGTACGTCCTCGATTAAGATATGTGAAAGATGCTGCCTGCCAGCCGTTGCGCGGTTTATTTGCTACATCCTTTTCTACGTTGCCAAACTTTTTCACCCAACGTCATTAAAACTTTCTCACGGACTTCCTTCCCCGATGAGGTTAAAACGGCTTTAAAATGATGGATCAAGAAGTAGAGCCCTGAATTTTTCCAAACTGGTTTTAATGTCTGTGTTTAGCGATGTCGTGAATGTCTACAAATGAATGGTGACTAACTCGAACAGCATTGTTGTGTAGAGGACAGTTCAGGTTTATGACCTATAGTGCGCGCTATTGGAGCAAGGGTTGAACGTCATTCGTATGAAGATTTATGTTAACACTTGCTAGCAAAATAATTTTATTAATTAGGACAACAGAACCTTGGCATATTAAGAAAAAACTTGTAATTTAAGTAAAGTTTCTTAAAAACAATTACTTATAATCGGTCAACAATTTATCAAATATTTCAGTGTGATCAAATAACAAAAAGCTATATCGTTAATTCAGACACTTGCTCTCAATTATCCAAAACTCATTCACGGAACCGACCGGGTTGGCGCAGTGGTCAGCACACTGAACTCGTATTCGGGAGAACGACGGTTCACACCTGCGCCCGGCAGTCCAAATTTAGTTTTTTCGTGATTTCTCTAAATCGCTCCATGCAAATAACGGGATGGTTCCTTTGAAAGGGCACGGCCGATTTCCTTCACCTTTCCTTGAAATAACCCGAGCTCGTGCTCCGTCTCTAATGACCTCGATGTCGACGGGACGTTAAACCGTAATCTGCCTTCCTCCTTTATTCATGGAAACATGAAGTATGAAAATTTAAATTTACGACAAATGTTGTTCTCTTTCCAAGAATGTACAAATCTTGCGTGCCACTGGTTACCTTTGTTGAAGAATTTACTTTAATAAGAGAAGCAAGATAATATTTTAGCAGTTGAAGTTACGTAACAATCTCTTCGAAGGTTCTGACAGAACAGTCTTCAGATAGGTAGTCCACAAACATTTGTTGAATGTGTTTGACTAAACTACAACAAATAATTGAGATTTACCAGAAAAGAGGTTCATTGAAAGGTAACAAAAACAATTAAGTCTGCTTGATGTGAAGCCACCACACGTCGGTGTACATCTACATCTCCATTTATACTCCGCAAGTCACCCAACGGTGTGCGGTGGGGGGCACTTTACGTGCCACTGTCATTACCTGCCTTTCCTGTTCCAGTCGCGTATGGTTCGCGGGAAGAACGACTGCCGGAAAGCCTCCGTGAGGTCTAGACGAAAACGGACGTGATATGTTGCTCACCATACTCCTTTTCAAAGCAGTCGCTGGGAACACGCTCTGAGGCACAAACATCCAATGACAGCCTGATGAACAGGGAAGTAATTTTTAAGTAAAGAAGTAAAAACTTAAGCCATCAGATTACACGCTGGCATTTCGGACAAAACAGTTGTTGCTAAAAGAAAATAAGGTAACTGACCAAGGCAACCACTCCCCTCTTATACCTGATAGTGAAGAAGTTCAGCGGCCAACCGACATTCAGCTTCAAATTACGCCACGAGACTGAAACGGTAGAAGGTTAGCCGTCGCGCTGGTTTGACAACATAGGTCAAAGGCAGACGTGAACAGTTGGCTGATGAACCCCACCTACGTAAACACAAGCTTGGCTTGAAGGTATAACACATCAAAATACATGCAACAAGACTTTCCCTGGTAAGGCGCACACGCTTGGGGGCTCCAAATAACTAAAGAAAGCGACTTGGCGATATAGTGCACACCAAAAAACTGTGAACGTCCTAAATAATGACGCATTCAACATTAAAGCAATTTACAAAACCCAAATAATTTAAAACAGACCATAAAATAATTCTATGACAATTACCAATCGGAAGCTACACTGAAGCGCCAAAGAAACTTGTATAGGCAAGGCTATTCAAATACAGAGATATGTACCGGCACAATATGGCACTGCGGTTAGCAACGCCTGTATAAGACAAGTGTCTTGCGCAGTTCTTATACGGGTTACTGCTGCGACCATGCCAGGTTATAAAGATTTAAGTCAGTTTCAGCGTGGTGTTATTGTCGGAGCACGAACGATGGGATATAGCATCTCCGAGGTAGCGATGAAGTGAGGATTTTCCGTACGACCATTTCACGAGTGTACCGTGAATATCAGGAATTGCGGCCAGAAAAAGATCGTGCAGCAACAGGGCAAACGACGACTGAAGAGAATCGTTCAGCGTGACAGAAATGCAACCCTTTCGCCAAATCCTACTGATTTCAGTGTTGGGCCATCAATAAGTGTCAGAGTGCGAACCATTCAACGAAACATCATCGATAAAGGCTTTCGGAGCCGAAGGCCCACTCGTGTACCCTTGATGACTGCGCGACACAAAGCTTTACGCCTTGCCTGGGCCCGTCAACATCGACATTGTTCTGTTGATGACAGGAAACATGTTACCTGGTCGGACGAGTCTCGTTTAAAATTGTATCGAGCGGATGGACGTGTAGGGGTATGGAGACAAGATCATGAATCCATGTACCCTGCATGTCAGCAAGGGACTATCCAAGCTGGTGGAGGCTCTGTCATGGTGTGGGGTGCGTGGAGTTGGAGTGATTGGGAGCCCATGAGACGTCCAGATACGACTCTGACAGGTGAACGTACGTAAGCATCCCGTCTGATGATTACCTGCATCTATTCATGTCCATTGTGCATTCCGACGTACTTGGGCAGTTCCATCAGGACAATGCGACGCCCCACATGTCCATAATTTCTACACAGTGGCTCCAGGAACACTCCTCTGAGTTTAAACACTTCCGCTGGCCACTAAACTCCCCAGATATGAACATTATTAAGTATATCTGGGATGCGTTGCAACGTTCTGTTCAGTAGAGATCTCCACCCCGTCGTAATCTTACGGATTTATGAAGAGACCTGCAGGATTTATAGTCTCAGTTCCCTCCAGCACTACTTCAGACATTAGTCGAGTGCATGCCACATCGTGTTGTGGCACTTTTGCGTGCTCGCGGGGTTACTACACGATATTAGGCAGGTCTACAAGTTTCTTTGGCTCTTCAGTGTATTAAATTTTCATACGAGCGACACGCACCTCAGATTGCCTGGTCACACGCAGGAGCAGAGAACAACAACAATAGTAGGCTGAACCGAATCCGAAATAGAAACAGCAGAACACAAACACGCGCAGGAAGCGTACCGGTCACAATTATCACATTCACAGTGAAGAGAAAGGTCGCCCTTACGAATACCACGTCCTCTCGGCACCGAAACAGCGAACTAAAACTAGCTTTTACCGAGCGCACAAAGCCACTGTGCGATGACAATTAGTGGAAAGATTGGAACCGGCAGAAGATGTGTGGATGACGACGACCCACAGCTCACCTCCAGACCTGGGCGACTAAGTTCACTCCTATTTCCGGTACATGTCCCTCGCGTCCGGAAGATGCTCTGCCAGAACCATTTGGAAGTCACACGCGCGGTAGAGCAAAGAGCCGGCCCGTTGCCCCGGAGACGTATGCTGTCTATGCTGCTTCACACATTGTCTCTATCCGGAAAACGATCTCAACGGGACTCGCAGCAAACGTGTCACGCCCCCTTCACGCCAAAGATGGTGTTCCAGGAACGGTCGCGAGCTGCCGATCGCGCACCGGTTCAACCTATGCTAACCCCGCTGTTATATGTTCATTACTATATTATCTATGGTACAGGGGACACTACTTTTTGATTCACCTTCATATGTCAGAGAGTCGAGTCAAATTCTACAATTGCTTGGGTGTGGCTGTTCATAGAGGTGTAAAACAGAATGGTAAGATTCGGTTGCAGGTAAAGCAGGTGGCAGACTTCGGTCAATTGGTAGAATACTAGGGAAAATGTAATCAGTTCTCAGAGGAGATTGCTTACAAATGAGCCCTGGTGCCCCATTCTAGAATACTGCTCAAGTTTGTGGGAACCATATCACAAAATTCTAACGGAGGGGTTTGAACGTATACGAAGAAGGGCTGCACGAGTGGTCACGAGTTTGTTTGACCCGCACGAGAGCGTCGCAGAGATTTTGGGAAGACTGAACCAGACGCCTGAAGATACCCGGTAACCATCCCGCAAAAGATAGCTTCAAACATTTTCAGGTACCAGCTGTAAGTAACCTAAGGATACAGTCCACTATTTTGCACTGTAGCTCGGTTTCTTTGTTCTTTATGGATATAATATAACGAACTGAGCAACGCTGAATGCCTACGTAATTAGTTTCACGTTCATGTAAATATATTTTTCAGCATAACTTCAAATTGCCTAGCTTAAAATACTTTCTTCCTATTTTAGACCAGAATATGTCAAGAGAAAAGACAAAATCCCGGAAATATCAGAGAATTGTTGACCAGCTTGCCTTTTGCAAGTTTTCACCACCGAGCATGGAGTAAAATAAGAGCATGGAGTGAGGTAAAGGAAGATATTTTCATGATACAGTTAATTACGTGTGGTGTTTTTTTTATTTTTTTATTTTTTTTAAAAATAACACCTAACTGCGACAACATCTGAGGCCATCGGCCACTCCGGCGTGTAGCCTCCAGAGACAGCATTGTTTGCAGATACTGCTGACCTGCACTCCACTTATCATCATGAAATTACCTTACACCTATCACGAAATTACCACCCATACCATGAATGTCTGTGGTACTTGATCTTCATTAACAATTCAAAAATGTTCAAATGTGTGTGAAATCTTATGGGACTTAACTGCTAAGGTCATCAGTCCCTAAGCTTACACACTAATTAACATAAATGATCCTAAGGACAAACACACACACGCCCGAGGGAGGACTCGAACCTCCGCCGGGACCAGCCGCACAGTCCATGACTGCTCGGCTAAATCCGCGCGGCCTTTAACAATTCCACTTGTACTTTAACATAAAATCTGTTACATTTCTGTTTACAGTTGATCCAGTTAATACGATACACAGGGTGATATAGCTGCTCCTAAGTATGGTATGCAACCCCTTTTGTCCTCAAATACAACGTGCAAGGTCTTCATACTTCTCACTCGGTATGCGAAAACTGGTAGTCCCACAGAAAAAATGAAGAGCACCTTTTTGTAGGAAATGTAATGTAGTTTTCGAATTATTCAAGAAAAAACATACAGAAGTGACGTTCAAATATGGTGCAAATGGCTCTAAGCACTATGGGACTTAACATCTAAGGTCATCAGTCCCCTAGACTTAGAACTACTTAAACCTAACTAACCTAAGGATATCACACACATCCATGCCCGAAGCAGGGTTCGAACCTGCGACCGTAGCAGCAGCGCGGTTTCTGACTGAAGCGCCTAGAAGTGACCTTCATACGCAGTTTTCTTGAGTAGCTCAAAACCGTACCCTTCAGCGAAAACGTATCCCAGTTCAAAATTTAATTACTTCAAATTTCCTACGAAATGGCCCTGTGCATTTTGTCTGCAGCACTGACAGTTTGCGTGTAGAGTGCGAGAGACTATGGCAGTTTGAAACAAACAAAACACACACCGTCCGAACAGTCCCTGAAGGCCCAACGGTACCGACCGGCTGAAGTGTCATTCTCAGCCCTTAGATGCGGATAAGGAGGAGCACGTGGTCAGCAAACCGCTCCCCCGGCCGTTGTCAGCTTTCGTCACCGGCGTCTCTACCTCTCGGTCAAGTAGCCCCTAATTTGGCCTCACAAGGGCTGAGTGCACCCCACTTGCCAACTGTACTTGGCAGACCCGGAAAGCGACCCATCCAAGTGTTAGTCAAGCCCGACGGCGCTTAAGAATATGACAATCTTGCGCTTGGTTTTTTTAAGGCGTTGCCGGTTGTATGAAACCTATCGGTGGAGGGAGTTGGATCACGCTGTATATAACTGGATGAAATTCCTTCATATTAGAAAGAGAGACACAAAAATGTTGTGAATGGAAACCTATGACGAATGTACCTCCCTTTACTGTGGATCCTAATAAGAAAGTTTACCATTGGTACCACCAGAGGCCAACGATCGGTTTTCCGATTCCCGTCTGCCTACAGTGTCACTTATCTGTGTCAGGGGACTGCCGACGTAAGTGGTTGGCGAGGAGCGGAGCGTCAGTGCAGGTGGCCGCTGGCCAGGTGAGTGGGCGCAGGCGACGGCTTCACGCTCGGCCTGCCCTGGACTGGGCTGGGCCGTCGCCGTCGCCGTGGCCGCTAATTGCCGCCGGCGGACGTGCCCCGCCGCGAGAGTGAGCCGTAATTGAGTTCCCCGGTACCGCCAAAGAGGCCCCACACTTCTTGCGCGCCTCCTACTTAGGTCTTTCCCTTCGGCTCTCAGAAGCGGCTCCGCATTTAACCACCTGTCCATGTCCGCCGATTCTCGCTATTCGACGCCGCCACCGCAAAAATACATTTCCGAGCTCGTGGGGCAGTAACAATGAACGCTGCGTGAGAAAGTTACTCGGAAGGTGCTTTCATAGCAATGCTCTCACCGGAAGTCTCTCGTATCAGCCGCTTTGGCGGCTGCTGTTTGAATGTTGATGCTTACTTGTTCCAGCAGCATCTCATTTGGCCTCACTAAACTGGGCGGACTGAAGTGCCAAACCTTTCCACCACTGGAAAGTCTGATGTGATCACTGGGAATCGAATTGAGGGCCTCCTCGTTAACGGTATACAACCCTGATCAGTAGTGACTATCGAAACCTATACACATAGCCTCTTCACAACTGTAACAATTACGCAAGCATGAGCCGGCCTCAATTCTAACAGCTCTTCACGAAAAGAGGGCACACACGTACCTGATGTACTACAATAATTGTAGTTACACTACTGGCCATTAAAATTGCCACACCACGAAGATGACGTGCTACAGAAGCGAAATTTAACCGATAGGAAGAAGATGCTGTGATTTGAAAATGATTAGCTTTTCAGAGTATTCACACAAGGTTGGCGCCGGTGGCGACACCTACAACGTGCTGACATGAGGAAAGTTTCCAACCGATTTCTCATACACGAACAGCAATTGACCGGCGTTGCCTGGTGAAATGTCGGTTCAAATGGTTCAAATGGCTCTGAGCACTATGGGACTTAACATCTTAGGTCGTCAGTCCCCTAGAACCTAGAACTACTTAAAACTAACTAACCTAAGAACATCACGCACATCCATGCCCGGGGCAGGATTCGAACCTGCGACCGTAGCAGTCACGCGGTTCCGGACTGAAGCGCCTAGAACCTCACGGCCACCGCGGCCAACGGTGAAATGTTGTTGCGATGCCTCGTGTAAGGAGGAGAAATGCGTACCATCACGTTTCAGACTTTGATAAAGGTCGGATTGTAGCCTATCGCGATTGCGGTTTATCGTATCGCGACATTGCTGCTCGCGTTGGTCGAGATCCAATGACTGTTAGCAGAATATGGAATCGCTGGGTTTAGGAGGGTAATACGAAACGCCGTGCTGGATCCCAACGGCTTCGTATCACTAGCAGTAGAGATGACAGGCATCTTATCCGCATGGCTGTAACGGATCGTGCAGCCACGTCTCGATCCCTGAGTCAACAGATGGGGACGTTTGCTAGACAACAACCATCTGCACGAACAGTTCGACAACGTTTGCAGCAGCATGGACTATCAGCTCGGAGACCACGGCTGCGGTTACCCTTGACGCTGCATCACAGACAGGAGCGCCTGCGATGGTGTACTCAACGACGAACATGAGTGCACGAATGGCAAAACGTCATTTTTTTCGGATGAATCCAGGTTCTGTTTACAGCATCATGATGGTCGCATCCGTGTCTGGCGACATCGCGGTGAACGCACATTGGAAGCGTGTATTCGTCATCGCCATATTGGCGTATCACCCGGCGTGATGGGTGCCATTGGTTACACGTCTCTGTCACCTCTTGTTCGCATTGACGGCATTTTGAACAGTGGATGTTACATTTCAGATGTGTTACGACCCGTGGTTCTACCCTTCATTCGATCCCTGCGAAACCCTACATTTCAGCAGGATAATGCACGACCGCATGTTGCAGGTCTTGTACGGGCCTTTCTGGATACAGAAAATGTTCGACTGTTGCCCTGGCCAGCACATTCTCCAGATCTCTCACCAATTGAAAACGTCTGGTTAATGGTGGCCGAGCAACTGGCTCGTCACAATATGCCAGCCACTACTCTTGATGAACGGTGGTATCGTGTTGAAGCTGCATGGGCAGCTGTTCTTGTACACGCCATCCAAGCTCTGTTTGACTCAATGCCCAGACGTATCAGGGCCGTTATTACGGCCAGAGGTGGTTTTTTCTGGGTACTGGTTTCTCAGGATCTATGCACCCAAATTGCGTGAAATTGTAATCACGTGTCAGTTCTAGTATAATATGTTTGTCCAATGAATACCCGTTTATCATCTTCATTTCTTCTTGGTGTAGCAGTTTTAATGGCCAGTAGTGTATTTACTACCAACACTTTCTTTGTTCATTGTTTCTTATTCCGATTTTTCATTAATAACATCTAGTTACGACGGTTCCTGTGACGTACTGTCATTCACTAAGATCTCCTACGGAATAAAAATAACTAAATAAATAAAATAAATTTAGTACAATATCTGTGATTCTGGGCAGCTGTATTCAAAGTAATACTTAAATTATGTGCACCCAAGCTATCATACAAATTATCAAATCTTTCAGTAAAAAGTAGCCTCGTTTTGCATGTCAACGATGTAAGGAGATGATTACGAATTTTGGAGTGCTAATTCATGATCTAGTGCAATGATTTTGGTGAAGCAGAATGTGGATATCTAAAATAATAGTGTTAATCTATATCGTTACATAACTGTTTTCCCAGAAGCAGTCACGTAAGATATGCAAATTAATACTGGAAGACCCAAGTGATCGGAATACAAGGTGCGTCATAGAAAACTTATTTCCCGTTCTACAGTGTTAAATTTCTGGAAATGGAAAGCTTTAAGTCCAATTGGAAAAATAAGTGTACTTTGCAAATGTGATTAACGTTCAAACTGGTGGCCTTCAACATCAATACATTTCTGAGTACGAGTCACCACTGATTCCGTACATCGTACCAAAGTGTCCAATGAGATTTCTGCCCACACCGCCTCAATCTCATTCCAAAGTGTGTCCAGGTTACGTGGTTTACGTTGGTACACCTCATCTTTTACTGTGCCCCATAAGAAGAAATCCAGCGGCGTGAGGTCTGGAGAGCGTGCAGGAAACTCGATTGGTCCCCTGCGTCCTATCCACTGGCCTGGCACGTTGTGATCCAGGTATGCTCGTACATCCCTATGATAGTGCGGCGGGGCGCCATCTTGTTGGAAATAAAACTCATTACCGTATAATGCACGAATGGCAGGGAATATGGAGTCAGCAAGCATTGTTAGGTACGTTTCTCCTGTAACAGTACCTTCAAAGCGGAAAGGCCCAATGAGTCCCCTCGCAGACAAACCACACCACACATTTACACCAGGCAAATTCACAGCCTTTTCAACCGTAATGTGAGGATTATCTTCAGCCCAGTACACGCAATTGTGCCTATTGACAGTTCCATTGGGTTTGAATTGGGCTTCATCCGACCAAATTATGCTACCCATAAATCCCGGTTCACGTCTCACCATCTCCTGAACCCATTCACAAAATTCTAACCTTCGATCTGGATCGTCGTCACTTAGCTGTTGCACCAGCCTTGGAATGTACACACGAAACTTACCTTTCTTCAGAATGCGTAGCACACTACTAGCACTTACATTACTCTCACCTGCCGCTTGCCTTGAAGATTTTTGAGGCGAGCGCTGAAACAGTTCCAAGACCGCAGTTGTGAAATCATCACTTGTAGCTGTACGAGGTCGCCCTGATCGACCTTTATGCACATCACACACTGTTCCATGAATTTCGAATTTGTCTCGTAGACGTGTAATTGTTAACCTTGAAGGTGGTTCTGCTCCATACTCACTTCTCCACTGTCTTCGAACCGCAGCTACTTTCTCAAACTTCCAGTACCACTTAATTATCTGCTTCCGCGCTTCAAAGCTCAAACGCAAGTCCGCTATGTTGCAGTTACTTCCTTGCCACTGCTTCCACCTGTTGAAGAAACATAACATTACTTTCTCACAGATATTTAACCTTGCAGAACGGGAAATAAATTGTCTATGACAGTTCAAAGTGTGTATAATTTTTTTGGCGCACCATGTATTTAATGGACAACAATACGATATACAGCAATACTTGTGATTGTTGGCAACTGTCTAATGCAGCCTTACTCTTCTTTTTCTCTTGATTCAGATTCGCAAGCCTTGTAGAAGTGAGAACTTCGAAAGCATTCTGGGCAGTGAAAAAGGTACACGTGTCTCCAGGGACAGAAGAGTCGGCTCCAACCCCTAGAGCCAATTTGCAGAAGGCGTGCTGAGTGAGAGACGAGGGTCAGTAGCCCACTGACCATCGGTCATGCTTTTGTTCTGCAGCGCCGAGATGTCCAGCTTTGTTCAGAATGAATGCAGATAGGATATCCCATGACACAAACTCCTGGTGAAAACATTTTACAAAGCTGGAAGTGGAGTGAGAAGTTTCGCTTTTTAGCTGAGGGCATTATTGCGGCCAAATGTAGAAAGTTGACCATTTCTCCAGAAATCAACGGACGCCAGAGACAAACATCTCGAAGACGTATTGGGATCCCACATTGTTTGGCCTTTGAAAACTTGAGACAGCCCTGAACATACTGACACTGCAGAACACAAATGTTAATGCAATGTAAGAACCGCCAGCCCCGGCTAACTTAAATAAACGACAGGCTAGAGAGAGAAAAGTGATGGTGACGATGAAGACCATCTCATTGGTCACAGGAAGAGATAGATAGAGAGAGAAATGACTTCTTTCTTTGAAAAACGGTAGGACGAATATTATGGTTAACCATCTCGAGGAAGGGGACTAGGACCATTTATATTGGTTAACTCTCGGAAGATATGGAGCCCAGCCAATCTGAATTTAGCAAGAGACACAAAATTTGGCAATGCGAGTTTTACCTGTGATAAATCCACTGGTCTGCTGTGCCACCTGAGCCATTGTATTGGGGACTTAGGAAAATTTTGGGCTGATGTGCACTTCGCTGCTGGCGAGGGTCATTGGTTCTGCCAGTGATTGAATCTGCACTCACTTCAGCCTCCGCCTGCAGTACTACGGTGAGATCGAGCTGCAACCACAAAAATATGTTTGGGGACATTAAAGTCATTTTATGATAATTCGATTACTTAAAGTTTCAGTCTGAAGACTTCTATTTGAAACCCAATGAATTGTAAGCTTGCAACTGCAAAGAAAAATGTGACACATTCCCTTATGTAGTACTGTATGTTTTCAATTAACGTTACAACAATCACTGGGCACTTCGCAGCTATCATTCATTCAGTCACACGATTACTAGCGCCTTCCCCCCGATCACTATGCCAGATATGCCGAGGCCTTATTATATTAATGTAGCCACTGTTTTTCATTTGTTGTGTGAATAACTGTATCGGAATAAATCAAAATAATTGTAACTCGTGTCTCACTTAGTAGTCATAAGTTTCCCCAGTAATTATTTTGGGGACACTCCGATATTATTGAGATACCTGCTAGGTTTCCCAGGCAGTTTTAAAAACAAGCCACCTTGCACTAATGCTGACGAAATTGAAAAGAAGCTGTTTTCACTTGAAATATGTATTTCAAATATTATAGGAAATGTGATCGTTAATCCTGAGGTTGGTTTAAATACTAAAGTGTTTCACAAGTCACATTTGTGCTGTAATATAGGTGATCTGCCATTGCCTTCATACGAAGTACCAAGCCAACTTTTGAAGCTGAAACAAAGTTCCGGAAACAATAGCTGTACTGGTCGTGGTCGGATATCGAGCTGTAGGATTTTGTTTTGATCTTTCCCATGTACCAACAAAGTCACATAAACATTGTGCTCATATATTTGGTGTCCCGAAAAGTTTGGCGTGTCTGTTCTGATCATTTACAGTGCCATATAATACGCAACCAAGAACTATACTTCATACTTTCATGTAAATTTGCCGTAATGACAACGGCAGTAAAATTACAGAAAATCGGGATGTTTATGTAGGCGTACCCACAGGGATAATACCCTTACACTTTCTGGGAGTGGGATACGAAAGAATGAAGATGATGGTGTTGCATTCTGTATCACTTAGCATTCACCGTACGACGGAGTATTAGTTTGTAAAAATGGTTCAAATGGCTTTGAGCACTATGGGACTTAACTTCTAACGTCATCTGTCCCCTAGAACTTAGAAATACTTAGACCTAACTAAACTAAAGACATCACACACATCCATGCCCGAGGCAGGATTCGAACCTGCGACCGTAGCGGTCGCGCGGTTCCAGACTGTAGCGCCTAGAACCGCGCGGCCACACCGGCCGGCATTAATTTGTAGTGTGTAACCGAAGTGTGGAGGCGTATGGAATGGCAAGCGCCTTTGAGGACTCGCAACCCGCTAAACGGGACTGTGTTACCATTGAGAGGCGATTTTGAGTAGACCACTGAACTGAACGAATTTCTACAGCTATTTCTACATACCGAAGCTACCTTAGTGCCATGGAGTTGATCGATTTTCATGAAATTCGTCACAGCTTAACGACACATTTCACAACCCGAAAACCAGTCTCGCATTAATGTTCTACTACAAGTAAGTCCTGAGTAGTGTGAGCTGTGTGTTTTCTCCTTCGAACCTCATGTTTGCAAGGGATGCTGTGACAATTGAGCTCGAGTCCAACTCAAGACATTGATGTAGAACGTAACTGTCTCTAGCGTGGATCTATTACGTTTCGGTGCGATTAATCTCACGCGACATAAAAGCGGTTTATGGGTAGGTGAAGGCAGTGAGTGACCTAACTAGGATATGGCAGTCATAGCGCTTGTGAGCGTTTTCCGCAGGGACACAATTCCGTAGCCGGCGAAAAAAATGAGGAAGAAAATAAGGATGAGTAAAAGAAAGTGTTAATAGGGAGGGGGAAGGAGGAAGGAGAATAATGAAGTAGGGAACGGCTGATAGGACATGAGAACGGGGAAGGAAAGGCGATGTATGAAAGGAAATAACGAGGATATGCGGACATGTCTTTGTTTACTCAGTCATAAGGCGTGCCCGTTCCCGGTACAAAGACGCTTGCATCTGGTTTACAGCTATTTAATGAAACCACTCTCGTTATGCCAAGCTTGCAAATGACACCTCCCGGGCCGGCAAGAGTGGCCGAGCGGTTCTAGGCGCTACAGTCTAGAACCGCGCGACCTCTACGGTCGCAAGTTCGAATCCTGCCTCGGGCATGGATGTGTGTGATGTCCTTAGGCTACTTAGGTTTAAGTAGTTCTAAGTTCTAGGGGACTGATGAACTCAGAAGTTAAGTCCCATAGTGCTCAGAGCCATTTGAACCATTTGACACCTCCCGGCAGGTTGAAACCGTGCGCTGCATCGGGACTCTGACAGGAAACCTTACCTTTGCCGAGCAATGCACTTACCAGAAGAAGTATCCGGGCACGTCTCGCGACCCTCCATCACAGCTTTTCTTTCGCCAGTACCTCGATCCTACATTCCAAACTTAACAGTAACTCTCCTGCATATCTTCCTGGACGGTTAAAGTGACGAACATGTACAGACAAACAAATGATTACAGTTTCAGAATAATTAGATGATTTATTCAAGAGAAAGAGTTTCACAAATTGAGGAAGTCAATAACGCGTTGGTCCATCTCTGCCCCGTATCCACATGCAAGCAGGTATTCGGCTTGGCTTGAATGGCGGAGTTGGTGGGCGTTCTGGTGAGGGATATCATCCCAAATTCTCTCCTGTTGGCGCGTTAGATCGTCAAAATCCCGAGATGGTCGGAAGGTCCTGCCCTTAATGCTCCAAATATTCTCAGTTGGGGAGGAATCCGGCTACCTTGCTGGGCAAGGTACGGTTTGGCAAGTACGAAGACAAGCAGTAGAAATTCTCGTCTCGTGCGGGCTGGCAATGTCTTGCTGAAATGTAAGCCCAGGATGGCTTGCCATGAAGGGCAACAAAACAGAACGTAGAATACTGTCGACGTAGCTCTGTGAGGTATGACTGCCACGAATAACAACCAAAGGGGTTTCTCTATGAAACGAAATGCCACCCCAGACTATCACTTCCGGCAGTCGGGCCGTATGGAGGATCGATGGTAACGGTGAATCCGGGGCTCTGAGTGCCTTCCTGACGGCTGCTCGGTGTTAAAGTTCTGTAGATTCTCTCTGATTGATGCTTTCTTCTTGATGCTGTGTTCGGCATCGCTTCTATTCATGTGTCGAGCAATTAATCGATTACTTCAACCGACTTCTTCAGCCAACTACACTCACGCTCATAAATTAAGGATAATGCTGATACACGGTGAAACAATGCTCTGGTGGGCGGTTTCCGCGTTTAAATCACCTCGGGGTATGACCATGCGGTGCATCTGACCTGCGGTCGTCGCACTGTGGCGCTGGCAGCAGACCACATACGCAGAGGTATGTTGGTGCATGTCAGAGTGCGGTTCTGCGAGTAAGAGTGCAGACGTTTTCAGATGTGCTAATGGTGACTGTTGAAAATGGCTCAAAGAACAGATATTGATGACGTTATGAGGAGTAGAATACTAGGGCGACTGGAGGCTGGTCAAACACAACAGGTCGTAGCACGGGCCCTCCGTGTGCCACGAAGTGTGACCTCAAGATTATGGCAACGATTCCAGCAGACAGGAAACGTGTCCAGGCGCTACAGTACGGGACGTTCACAGTGTAGAACACCACAAGAAGATCGATATCTCACCATCAGTGCTCGCAGACGGCCACGGAGTACTGCAGGTAGCCTTGTTCGGTATCTCACCGTAGCCACTGGAACAGTTGTCTCCAGACACACAGTCTACAGACTACTGAAAAGACATGATTTATTCGTCCGGAGACCTGCAAGGTGCATTCCACTGACCCCTGGTCACAGGAGAGCCCGTAAAGCCTGGTGTCAAGAACGTAGTACACGGTCATTGGAACAGTGGTCAAAGGTTATGTTCACGGACGAGTCCAGGTATATTCTGAACAGTGATTCTCACCGGGTTTTCATCTGGCGTGAACCAGGAACCAGATACCAACCCTTTAATGTCCTTCAAAGGGACCTGTATGGAGGTCGTGGTTTGATGGTGTGGGGTGGGATTATGATTGGTGCACGTACACCCCTGCATGTGTTTCACAGAGGAACTGTAACAGGTCAGGTGTGTCGGGACGTTATTTTGCACCAGTACGTCCGCCTTTTCAGGGGTGCAGTGGGTCCCACCTTCCTCGTGATGGATGATAGCGCACGGTCCCACCGAACTGCCATCGTGAAGGAGTACCTTGAAGCAGAAGATACCAGGCGAATGGAGTGGCCTGTCTGTTCTCCAGACCTAAACCCCATCGAGCACGTCTGGGATGCTCTCGGTCGACGTATCGCTGCACGTCTTCAAACCCCTAGGACACTTCAGGAGCTCCGACAGGCACTGGTGCAAGAGTGGGAGGCTATACCCCAGCAGCTGCTCGGCCACCTGATCCAGAGTACGCCAACCCGTTGTGCGGCCTGTGTACGTGTGCATGGTGATCATATCCCATATTGATGTCGGGGTACATGCGCAGGAAACTGTCGTTTTGAAGCACATGTGTTTCGGGACGGTTTTCTCAACTTATCAGCAATACCGTGGACTTACAGATCTGTGTAGTGTGTGTTCCCTATGTGCCTATGCTTTTAGCGCCAGTTTTGTGCAGTGCCACGTTGTGTGGCATCACATTCTGCAATTATCCCTAATTTATGAGCATGAGTGTGCATGTCCTCTCTGAAATTCAACATCTGAGTACATTGTTCAGGCGCCTTTCTGTGCCGCAGAGTTATTCTCCAGCTGAGTACGCGGAATGCAATTCGCGAAGACGTTATGCCGTAGTATCGACAAGTCTCCTATGTGTACTATCCTTGCCAGCTGCGCTTTAGAATTGCGCTGCAGCGTCACACATTCATCCATCGGCTGCGAAAGTTCACAATTTCGTATTAAAAAAAAAAGTAAATTGTTCAAATGGCTCTGAGCACTATGGGACTCAACATCTGAGGTCATCAGTCCCCTAGAACATAGAACTACTTAAACATAACTAACCTAAGGACATCACACACATCCATGCCCGAGGCAGGATTCAAACCTGCGAACGTAGCGGTCGAGCGGTTCCAAACTGAAGCGCCTAGAGCCGCTCGGTCACAACGTCCGGCTTTCGTATTGTCCTCCGATACTTGTCGGAATATCAATTTGTGACCAATTTGCGTAACTCCGTCGAAGTGTGTCTTTTTCTTTGTCTTAGAGTGTAGTTGCAAGCAATGCGACGTTGCAGTGTGTGTCGTTCCGTGTTTTGAACTGAATCTTACATAAAAACGGTTATTGGTGTGCCTTTTACTTCACTGTAAAATGGTACTGAACTCAATAAAAGAATGAAGAGGGCGCTGCACAGAAATTGAGGGGATGGCAGCAGCGTGAGGGGTTGGGGTAGACGGGTTTGGCGCAAACACTAAATCTGCCATGGTGGCCATTTACTCGCTGGGCATAGAGTAACTTCATCTCCATACGGTTGGATGGATCTCAGTACACGACACAGCTGAAATCCTATCTCGTTATCGCTCGTAGGCAGTGCGCACACGTTAGACAAAACAGAAAAAAGAAAGAAAGCGAAGGGGATGCTATCATCGGTCGCTCTTCTAGGTCAGGACACTCGACTACTTTTTGTGTCGTCTTGTCCGTGGATGGCCGTCTTCGCTAGGTGCCGCGGCCACACGCCGTAATTTTTGCAGTGGCCACACTGCTATTCATGTCAGCCACTCTCGGCAGTTACCACCCTCTTTCAGTCCCGTCTAGAAAGAAAAATAGCGAGGGGAAGGGGCGAGAGCGAGAGGAAAAAAGAAGTGGGAGGAGGCGAAAAGAGGCGGCGAGCAAAAGGCGCGACACTCGGCCACGTATCCCGACCTGCTCCTTTCTTTTCTTCCGCCTCCCTCGCTTCCGCCTCTCTCTCTTTCTCTCTCTCTTGCTCCGTCCCCTCAGTAGCTCATCGCCGTCGTCTGCCTCGGCGCCGCTCCACCCCGCGCCTCGCTCTTGACAGCGTGGCTGGGGGCGAAGCAGCCTCCGCTATAATCCGGCAGCCGAGTAGGGGAGAGGCGAGGCGATTCTCGGCGGGCGCAAGATTCGCGTCGCGCCAACGCTGAAATTGGAGAAGCCGGCGCAGCGGTTACTTGTTTCTTCGCCCTCCTCTCGTACTCACAGAAGGGGCGGTGGTGGGGGAAGCAGGAGAGGAAGAGGTGACTCCCTCCTCCTCCTCCTCCTCCTCCTCCCCCCCCCCCCCCCGCCTCCCGCACGGGGCAGGGGTGGGCAAGTGGCGGCGACGTGCTCCCCGGAATTGCTTTCCGTCTGCCGCAGCCCGCACACTGTCAGATAAGGAGGGCTACTCCGCTGTCCGGACAAAGAGGCGAAACAAATTGAGGAGCCGATCGTTGGCGAGTCTGGAGGTAATGTCCTACGCCTCGTGAAGCCTGCTGCGCCCGCCGCGCGACCGAAATGTGGAAATTAACCGCCGCCCGCCTTCGGGACACGAAATGCTGCAGCGGCGTTGTCGCAGCTGTTTTGCAGCCACTTTTAACAGCCGCGCCGATATAATTCGTCCCACCTCGCTCCTTCCCCGTTCTCCCTATTCCTTTCCCCACTGCAGGCCTCTCTCGACCCGCGCTGCGAGAGGAAGTCGGGGTATTAAAAAAGAGGAGGATAGGCGAAGGGGCAGAGGAGAGTGGGATGGAAATGGGGCGGCAGCACTGCGGAAGAAAACTGCTGCGTAATGGTATTAAGTGAGACGCGTTGTGTTTCACGAGCGCTTTCAATTGTGAAGGATGAACTGGCTCGTGCTTTCTGTGTGTTTGCCTGGAGTGGGGGGGGGGGGGGGGGGGGGGGAGAGGAGGAAGAGCAGGAGGAGGAGGAGGGGAAGTTACCGCCGCTGGCGCGCGCGCGCTCTCTGCGCGGGTAATACAATATTTATCCTCAAGTTAATACGGCGGGCAGCCGGGGCGGCTGCAAAACGCATCGCGCTGTGTTTCCGCGCCGCCCACCTGCCTGGGCTCAGCTTGTTGGCACAGCGACAAAGGACCTGCCGTGCCGTCCCAGAGGGCGCTGCTACTTTTGTTGAGAGCGGGGCGACACATAAAAAAGATTGCGTGTTCCCGTTTAAAACTGCTGAGCGTATTTCATCCGTACCATTTCTCTCCCATCTCCTTCGTACCACTCCCTTCTCTTTATTACATCTACCAACCGATCTTCACAAGAAGAATCGTTTATTTGCTCTCTACGTTCGCTCTGACAAGCCGAACAGATACGCCGGATGTAAAATATCCTGCTCGATCTATAGTGCTCCGGGGTTTTTATAAAAAATATGAGTGCTGGAGACTTAAGGACAAAACATCCCCGCAAACAAGCGCCTTTATGCAGAGTACTTAGCAACTTTTTAATTTTCTCTTTCTCTTTGTTTAGCTGCCTGCAAAACGAAATCGGACGATTCCACTGTCTTTACTACTTATAAGCGTGATAAATGGATTCTGAGGTCGCATTCAGAACGGAAGAAATTTTGTCACTGCACAAATAACTCTAACGAAATACGATTTCCTAAACTGTACGATAGCGTCATTTACCGTCTTCGGCAATTCATATGCTAAAACCGAGTTTCTACGCACGGATGAATACATAATAAAATGCTTTGCGTCACCCTTTGCTGATTTGAACATACTTTGATAGTTTCAGCATACGACTGGAACTTTCTCGGTTATTCAGTGCTTAACGTAATTGCAAATCGAGCTACCAAACGGTGAATTCTGCTACATATTTACTGATGTTGTTCAAATCAAATGGCTCTGACCACTATGGGGCTTAACATCTGACGTCATCAGTCCCCTAGAACTTAGAACTACTTAAACCTAACTATCCTAAGGACATCACAAACATCCATGCCCGAGGCAGGATTCGAACCTGCGACCGTAGCAGTCGCGCGGTTCCGGGCTGAAGCGCCTAGAACCGCTCGACCACCGCGACCGGCTCTGATGTTGTTGACTAAGCTCTGAAAACAAATGATTTTGTTGTTTTTATTTCGTAATGTGGTTGTTTCTGCGCAGTTTCACCGTGATTTCTGGCAATCTATAAACTCATTGCACTAGGAAGTTTATTGGACAGGAAACTACGAAACATCTGTAAAATACTTTCGCAAAACTGTATTCGTTACATCTCTTTCCGCCTTCTCGCCAGGGCGCAGAAGACGTGTGTCAGGGACTCAACATTTTTTCGCCAGCCGTTGTGGCCGAGCGGTTCTAGGCGCTTCAGTCTGGAACCGCGTGACCGCTACGGTCGCAGTTTCGAATCCTGCCTTGGGCATGGATGTGTGTGATGTCCTTAGGTTAGTTAGGTTTAAGTAGTTCTAAGTTCTAGGGGACTGATGACCACAGATGTTAAGTCCCATAGTGCTCAGAGCCATTTGAACCATTTTTCTGTTTGATGCAGCGTATAATCGCAACCTGCCACTGCGTACTCTCTGGCTAGTACGCCTTAATTAGCAACATAGCCACTTAGTCTACAATTTTGAAGATGGTACAGTGTATTAGCGAAACCGTTAAACAAAACTTAATTTTGAAGGAATTTAGTTTTACGGAGAACAAAATACAGCACTATCGAATTAAACATTAATAACGTTTCTTGTATTTGCAGTAACAATCTCGAAATCGAAATAGGTCTATATGCTTATACTTGTCGAAGTTAGGAGTAAATTAATAAAATATGAAGGTGCAAATTCTTTAATCTCAGTATGTTACGTTACACAAAACAGTGAGAATTTGGAATGAAAAATGGGATAGAAAAAAACTGAAAAACTCTTATAAAAATTTCTGCAGTATAAGGAAAGCAAAATCACAACGGCAGTAAAAGAATATACCACAAATAATACATAAAAATAGATTTAATAGAGAAAATAAATAAACTCTAATTTCAGAATCTTTTATAATAAAAAAGGTGACTGATTTCCTTATTTGCAGATACCCCGGGATATTTCATTCAAACTGTTCGCACATTCTGTTCTGAACATGCTTTTTAATTTTAAACATCAAAAAAATACATGGGATTTTTCGACAGTTCGAATAATATGCCAACAGGTTACAATTATTTTTAAAAACTTACCTGCGTCGGCCAGAGCCTTCTTTTGGCGAGAGTTGTGGCCGGAGAAGAAATGACTACGCACAAGTACTAGCAACATGTGCATTTGTAGTAATTGTTTGCGCACACCTGATTGTAGTGCAACGAGAGGAAGGCAGTTCGGATCTAATTTTCAGCGGTGGAGCCTGTTTTACATCTATAAACCAAGTATGTTTAGCACCTAACTACATTTTCAAAATGATGTAAGATAATTGATGTTCAGGTAATGTTTAAACAAATCTAACTCAGATGTTGCTGTAGTGTTTTATTATATAAAAAAATTACGAGTAACTCGTACGATTTGCATTGATAACTTCTGACAATGTTTTTACCTTGAGCAATGCAAATAGTAAGTTATACTCCAAGTTATTGTGTTCTCCACTTTTGTTTAAATTGGCATCTTAGTAGGAAATCCACTCTCGTGTGTAAGTTATGAATCATATGTGAGTATGCAGTCGGTATTCTCCAGTCTTTTTCGATAATAATTGATTCCACCAAAATGTTACCAATTCTGATTTATCAAAACCTTTTTGCAGTGAGTCTTCGTGGTGTCCAAGAAATCGTACTTTTGTTCGAATAAGGCTACTTGAAAATATGCATATTTACTTTGTGGGTATATATACAGAGCCTTTTGAGAGGATGAATCAGTGTCGAAATCTCAACTGTAGGTGAAATGAATGGACTAATTGAAAAAAAAATATATATATATATAAAAGCCCGCCGTACTGAAGGACGATATACAGGGTTATACGGCTGCCCCTGCCGATGTCCTTCAACGCAACCCCCGTTATGTCTGCATAAGGAACTCAGGAACAGTATCTTGAAAGGCGATAGCCATGTAATCGATGTAAGTTCCCCCTCACAGCTTTGGGCGACTGTTAGAAACGGATTCATACTGTGAAAAATACAATTGAGAGTTGTTCGTGAGTTACACGTTATTTTCTAACAAGTTATATCTCACTGCTGCCATACTTATCCAAGTGTCTCCAAACTTCCTTTGTGTAATTAGCGGTCTTGGCTGTCTCCGTTTGTTTAATCCGTTTATAGCATTTCGTAAGTGGTTCAGAAATGTTGCCTTATAAAATGCGTTTCATGATGGGAAACAATGAAGTTAACAGGAGATATCACAGTAGGAAGCATGGAAGTAACGACTGACCAATATATAAACCAATGAAAGGATTAATATACGTGCGGTATCTTTGTACACTTGATGAGTTATTCTGCAATACTGCAGAATCTCCAGAGGGAACAGGCGGACAACATTGTTTGGTCACGCATGTTTGCATAAAACAACATCGGTAGGAGCAGCTGAATCACCCTGCATAAAAGAGTCATTACTGGCTATAGAGTGAGCCTGTAGTATAGCAAAGGCAGTCTGTAGTCTTATCAAACAAATATCTCAGCATGTAGCGTGGAGTGATGGCTAGCGTATTCTACCGCATCGCCTCTCCTGCTTAACCGTCTCTTCCATTGTGTTGTCGTCCCCCCCCCCCCCCCCCCCCAAATCACTCTCTCACACTCGTACTCCGTCTGTTGCTCAGAAAGACACGTAGAGACGAGGATAAACAATGCAAGAGGCGTGCAGAGAGGAGAGGAGAGAAGGCTCTGCTCGCATAAAGACATTAGACGAGAACCGGCTACAAGGCAGAGCCGCTATGCTGCAGGAAGCAGCAGGGGTTGTAAATGGAGTGTTTAGGCGCAATAAAACGGGCGCCTGGGCCGCCGGCAAACAGGTTGCTAGTATTTTAGACGACCCGGCGCGGCGTGGCGGGGCGAGGGGAGTGCGTTGCCATGGCGACCCGGCGCGCCCGCCCGCCCGCCGCCGCGGCAGCAAGTGTTTGTTTCTCGGATTTGCGCGCTCTCTCCGCCCCGCTCCTCCAGCCGAGCCGAGGATCGTTAAATTTGCTTTAGCGCATGGCGCGGCCAGCCCACCCCACCCCACGGCACACCGCCCTGCTCGACATGTTCGCAGCAAACCTCCCCCCCCCCCCCCCCCTCTGCCCCTGGCCTTTCCACCACCACCTCCTCCTCTTCTTCTACCCTTCTCGTTGGCGATATCGTCGGCCAGGGGCAATCAATTGCTGCTCTGCAGGGGAGTGATAACTGGCGAGTTTGGGATCCCGTAGCCACGCGCGCCCTCACTAGAGGCTACAAACACCTCATGTAAAACCGCATCGTTTTTCAACCTGGAGAGATTCGCATTTTAAAAATTTATATATACTGCTGAAGTCACTTTTATTTTAAAACTGCACTGCGCATTTCAGTGCCCATGTCGTCATCGTGGAATGTTTTTTTAGCGTTCGTGTGTGTCGTCTGTTTCCCAGACACGGGTGTGCCAAGAGGTTCTGTGTGTCTTACATACGTGTATGAATGTACAGTTGGTGTATCCTGCAATAGCGTGGCATGCGTGTTTGTCATCACACATTACAAAATCAAAATGATTTTTCTGAAGAGAATCAGTTATGCTGCCGGAATGGTAGATAGGTCTCGAAAACATCGTGTTTATTATACATACCTTAATGTTCCTCTCCACCTCTCTCTCTCTCACTCACTCACTCACTGTCTCATTTACTGATAACTTACAAAAACTAGATTTTTGTTTCCTGTCAGCTAAGTGCAAATTGGTCAAGTGTTCGACTGGAATACAGGCATAGTTGTACATTCATCACTCATGCTCTCTCTCTCTCCCTCTCTCTCTCTCTCTCTCTCTCTCTCTCTCTCTCTCTCTCTCTCTCTCACACACACACACACACACACACACACACACACACACCTCATATGTGGTGTCTTTTTTTTTCAAAAAAAAAAAAAAGAAGTCCCACATGCTTTCAGGAAATAGTACTGGCCAACCTAAAGAAAGGCCTGAAACATGTCCCAAACCGGCAAGAAAAGTGACACGAGTCGAGAAAAGGCAATTTTTGTTTATGTCACTGAAAAATGCGTCTGAAGTGCTCCAACGTGCACGAAAAATACACAGTCAACAGTAGTTATTTGAAATTTAAAGGAAGCTTACAATATTTCAGTATAATTATACAATTAATTCTTTAAGCCGAGTTTTCTCAAGTACTGCATTTTAAGTTGTGTCACTGTTCTCGCCGTGGTGCGAGATGTGCTTAAACAAATATTTGTTTACTTTGACAGCCATCTGTCTGTTCACATTACATGAGGTATGCAGTGTGTTTAGCATTCATCCTTATGATATTTCCTTCAGCCCTCCTTCTCAAACAGTCACCAACTCGTGCGAACACATCTAGTTGCTGCTTGAGAAACACGCTCCCGTTATTTTGTCGATGCTTGTAGAATACGCCAACCTCTTGAAACGTCTCGATAGCTAGAAATCTAAGTGATTATGATTGGGTGAACGGGGAGGTCGTGCTACTGGATCTCTGCATTTTAGTCATCGCTCATTAAGCGTTTGGGTTTCGTATTGTCTTACGATATTTAGATAATGGGCTGATGATGTGTCATACATGAACCACGCCCGTCGTCTTTCTGCATGAGTAACTTTCTTCATCAGCACGGGTAGGGCATGCTGTGACGCCACAGCCAGAGTTTAACGAATTTTGCACCATATCAAGAGAAATAATTACTCAGCGTCTAGTAGCCTTTAAGTGAAACCGTATTTAATTTTACTGATTTTGTCTGTCAAATGCAGCGATACTTGAACCGTGTAACAAGTGCCGATGTAAAAATTACACAAAAATAACACTGTGAGAATATTATAAAAGGACTTGTACGAGTGTGAAAAGTCCTGTGTACTTTAGCTCTTCTCTTGCGCCCTTGATATCTTACGATTAGGTCTTATTGGAATTATAGGTCTTTCTTGATCGCTGTCGTTGAGCTGTATTAGTAAATGTGGGTTGCATTTACGTGTGTAGACGGACTTCATTTAAGCATAAAAAATAAACTGCATGTTAGGACTATGTTATTTGAAGATTTTCTTTGTGTATAAAAAGAAAAAAATAAATTTCATTCATGAAAAGGGAGTAAATTAAATACTGACGCTTTTCGTTTCGTTCGCGATTATCGCAATAGCCATTTTATGTGTAATTAATATTTGCATATTACATTTTCTTTTAGAAACTGCAGTCATTTATTTTTCTCGAAGTCCGGTAATTTTTCTGAGGGCGATTATTACGGAAGTAAACTTAATTTCTTTTCACGGTCAGTCAAGTACCAAACGATGTTTCCAAGCTAACAGTGGGCCGTAGCTGTTTTGCAGTTTTAATGTAAATGAAAGTTAAAAATGTTGTTATCATTCTCGATTTTTACGATAGAGGTGACATTACACCAAAGATAAAAACATGAGCAGGTTTTCTTATACCGTTACTATCAAAGAAAGAGTTCCAATAAATAATTCCACAAAACATTTAATGCTCTTGTGTATCAGATTCAGAATATAAAGCAAATTTCAGGTAATGTTATAATCTGTGTATTTTAATAGTGCTGTGAGACTAATGTACTTGTACATTCAGGCTAATTATCACATATAACTGCTAGAAGGTCTTTATATAAACGGTCTTTCGTAATACATTGTGGTATTTCGCACTGAAGCCTGACAAATGGCGTGTTCGTATCTTTTTTGTCACGTAATTGTATCTGCTCAAATGGGCTTCGCCTCAAACTGACAAGAATGAAATAAATGTGAAAAAAGTAGTTGTTACAGTAGCCTACGAGCGTCGCTTTTCATGTGTGTCAGGGCAACCAAATATAAATTCCTTTCCGATTTGCTCTCGTATAGAGAAAGATGAAGTTTGAAATGGTTCGGTAGGCTGAAATATTGTGTATCTGTGAGAAGGAAGAGATCGAGAAACAGGAGGGAAGAGAGAGAGAAATGGAGAGAGGAGTGAGACTCGCGTGGCGACGGCAGATGGCAGCGAGCGGAGCTTGCGGTCAGCGCGAGCGGCGGCGCGGCCTGAGCTGGGCTATTTGCGCGCTTCCGCGTGACCTGGCGACGCCGCCCACTCCGCTGATTAATGGCCGCCACAAGTGGGGGCGGCGGGGGCGGCAGCGGCGGCGCCAGCACCGGAGGCGGCGGGGGCGGCGGCGGCCATTTCGGCGGGGCGGGGCGACGGATGAGCGTCGCTGCGACGGACTTAGCTCGAACGCCGCGCCGCGCTCTGTCTCACTGTGGTCTGCATCTCGGGTCCATCCACCCCTCATCTTCTCTCTCTTTCTCTTTTCTCTCTCTCTCTCTTTCTCTCTCTCTCTCGCTCTCTCTCTCTCTCTCTTCCTCTCCTCCCCTCCTCTTCCCTCCTCTCTCTCTCTCTCTCTCTCTCTCTCTCTCTCTCTCTTTCTCTTTCTCTTCTCTCTCTCTCTCTCTCTCTCTCTCTCCTTTCCTCCTGAGCGACCACGTGAAAAAAATAAAAATTCGTAGACTCACGAAGTAGAGGCGGTGGGTAATTGTAAGTGACACTCATCATCTTGTTTATGCCCTGGAACAGCACAAAAATTCTTGAAATGTATTCGCAGTTGCCAATACGAACAACCATCAGCTGTATAAAGGGATGACGACAGTGAGAAATAGCGCCCGGCCGGGACTCGAGCCCGGAGTTCCCACTTTACGCAAGGAGTCACCTTAATCGATTTGGCTATCCATGCACGACTCTTTCGTTCTTCTCTACAACACAGCTATTGCAATATCATATTTATCTGCCGATACTAGGCGTCGACTTTCAGATCAAATGTCCTCTGTGCAGGAAGCATATAATGTGTGTACGAGTACAAGTTGTGATGCAGGAACGACGACATATGGAAGTTTGAGTCCGGCCATGAATCGTGCTCGGATAGCCTAAGCTGTTAAGGGGAATTAGAATGGAAAATTTTTTTTTACGTTTTCGGATTTTTATCTCATTATAAAATTTGCAATTTTCCGAATAAAATGGTATACATAACACTTAAAAACTCAAATGGTAAGTATTTTATTTTTTTAAATATAATCGACAGTGGTTGAAAATGTTAAAATTTTTTTGTACATTACTTCAAGATCTAATAAAATCAGTAATTTTTTGTATAGAAGGTTGTGGGTTGCTCTGTTATAAAGGTCATGTCCAGAAGAGGATGGGCACCAGGTTGCGGAAGTTGAAACAAAGTTTGAGAAACAAGAAACTTCCTGATGGTGAAACCATAAGACAAAATGATTGATGAACTACAGCAACATTATGGGACGCCCGTTGGAAATAGTACTGAGGATTTGTTGAAAATGAAGCAGGTGGTACGGGATACCTTCTTCCACAGATTATCAACTGATGAAAAACCAGTTCCCCACCTTTGCCCTCCTGAACCTGATTCATGGTGCAATTACCGCAATGCCCAGTACTCAGACAGTTCATACAACCATAAACATTCCATCCCCAGTCGTGGATATCATAAAACCTATTTACAGAGACCTGGAAAATCCTGAATTACTGAAGAAGTGTCTGCATGGTTAGATTCAAAATCCCAATGAGTCGTTCAGTAATCTTATATGGGCTCGATTACCAAAAAATGTTTTTGTTGGAATGAAGACACTAAAGTGAAGAGGGGGGGGGGGGGGAGGATCAGTGATGCTGTTATTGCTTTTAATGATGGTAACATTGGTAGGGTGAAAGTGCTACACCATATGGGAATTAATACTGAAGCAAACTGCATCAGAGAATTTGAACGGATGGACAAGGTTCGCATTGATAAAGCTGAGTATGCTGCACAGTTGGCCGATAAGGAGTCCAGAAAGAAGAAAAAACTTGGTAAAAGATCAGGAAGATGATATACAGTATGATGCAGGGTGCTTCTGAGTGACTAAAAATAAAAAATTAAGCGTATATTAAGTGAGTTACAGTCTTTTGAAACTTTAGAAGCCATTCCTGAAAATTTTCATTTTCTGTTGCATTTTTCCCTAAATCTTAGAAACCACTTCGAGCAGAGTACTCAAATTTTCAGGGAGTAATAACATACATATTCTGAGCATACTGAACTAAAAGAAGAACTTAACGTTATGTAAAATTAAAATTTTTTAGGATAACATACAAAAAAGCACACAAAATCAGTGGCTGAAATGCAATTATTGTAGTTCAGTAGACTCAGAACATACGTCGTTCCCTTACACAGCTCACGGTTGTTCGTATTCACAACTGCGAATGCATTTCATATGTTTCATAACAGCCGTAGTCGCCGCAGCGCATTGAGTCGTTCTCCTTACCAGCACAGGCACTGCAATGTCTTACAGCAAAAAAATTGTTGGATCGTATCCCACTGCAGATTTCTCGACAGAACTTCACTGTCTTATTTCATTGGCATGCACAACAAAAATATCGTACCCACGACATGTTTAGTCATACGAAATAGTGTATAATTAATATATGTGGCCTGATGATGGCAGGATGCTGCCGGAACGCGTCCTGGTTAACAAATATTGCTGTTAAAGAGTACGTAGTTTATAACCATTTTCTGGCAAAAATGTGGGAAAGTCGTTGGAATGAATGTATTAATACTCTCAGCGCATGTCTGAGCTTCGATCATATAATGTGATACGCTCAGGAATTTTCTCTGATTTGGGAACAAAGGGTAAACAGTGTGAACCAAGCCCGGCGAGTACTACAGAAGTGCAACACTATGCATTGTTGCATCGACATCCAGTATGTCTTTGAAAGCTCGTTGCCGTGATAGAAGAAAATTTCCATTCTTGTAACATAAGGAAATTGAGTCTCTACAGCAGCATTAATCTGGTCCATTGTTATAGCGTAATGCTTCTGTCCTCATCCGAGGAGAGTCGCAGAAAATGGTAACCACCGGTGGCTTGTATTTATGTTCCTGGTGGTGCGAGACGCTGATGACATTCCGTGAAATTGCACTGACTTCTCATTTAGATCTCATGATACTAATTGGTAAAGTTCTCATAGCTGTTCTCCTGTACCAACAAATTCCCGGTGTTGCGTGGCAATAAAAATCAAATGTGGACGAATTATTCGGGCCTTTTTTTCTGTCACTGCCACAGCTAACTAGTTTATAGCAGGCTCAAAGTATGTGTACTGTCTGTGTAGTTTCTTTCATTTGACGGCTGCGGATTATTCGTATCACAGCGCCTGGTAACATGCCAAGTGGTGTTTCGGATGCTTGCTGTACAAAGGAGACGATTAAGGGAAAAATTACGTCTTCAGTTTTGATGAAAGCCAATTACATCTTAATTGCTTTCGAAATGAATTTAACTCTTCACCAGACTGAGCGCTGTTCCAAAACTTAGATAAAAATTTGCGCTGGGCTTTTTTACCAGTGATAAATTTTACTCACTGTCAATAAACAATATACATAATACGGTTATAAAGGCAACAATCAATAATTGTTACTTTCATATCTTACAAATCATTTAGCTGCTATGCAGACTATTAAAGTTTGTGGAAGATGACAATGCGCAGAAATGGCTTAATCAGGACGTAGGATATTGTTTCTAGAATAAATTCTTCACTCTGAAGCAGAGTGAGGACTATTTTGAAAGTAGCTGGAAATTTAATACTTCCATTGGTGATAGCCCAGCATAGTGTATAGCAGAGAGTCTGTAAAGTTTGGAAAGTAGGAGAGAGACACTGGCAGAAATAAAGCTGAGAGACTGGTTAAAAGGGGAGGGCGGGGAGAGGGGGGTAGTGAGTCGGGCCTGGATAGCTCGGCCAGGAAAAGCTTTGTCAGTGGCAGGCAAGGTTGCAGGTTCGAGCCCCAGTCCGACACAAATTTGGATTATGTATGCTGATGCAGCCGCGTAACTCATCGAGATCTACAGAAAGATCGCGGATGCGTATCTACTTGAAAGGAGCCATCTCGGAATTCGCTTGGGGAGAGTAGGAGAATTTTCGGTGAATATATTCAAGATGTTTCAACTAGGATTTCAGCCTTTGTTCTCAGACGTTCCTTCGGAAAACGGCTAAAACGGGCTCATTCTAGCCGTTAAACGAAAACCGCCAGGTGCTATAACATTTTCCTGCCTATGATGGTGGAGATTAACACTGCTTTAAATTGTTTGTAATAAAAACGTCTTATAACATATCCTCTGCCTTGTACTGATAATGTTAGTCGTATTGTTTATTGCCCAGAGGGCATTAAGGGGCTCCGGAAAGTCTCAAAATCATGAAAAGTTCAATTTTTACTTTTTTTCGTTTTCTGAATCTGCAGACTATTACCTTTTAATAGATATATAATTTATTCAATTCCGAAGACTACAACTATTTTTAAATTTTTTTTTTGAAATGTGTTCTACATGGGCGTGACCCACTGTGGCGCTGTTAAACTGCTGTCAAATGGTGTTATTATTAACGTCCGTGTTCATCAGGTACATTTTAGTCTGCCTCACGCAATAATGGAGGTGATAAAACCTATTTTCAGAGACTTAGCAGCACCTGAACTGTTGAAAAAGTGTATTCACGGAAAAACTCAAAACCCCAATGAAAGTGTACATAGTGTTATATGGTCGAGAATCCCCAAGACTGTATTTGTTGGAATAGAAACACTTCACTTTGGTGTGTATGATGCTGATGGCAACATTGTAAGGTGCAAGGTATTTAGAAATATGGGAATGAAGATAGTTTCTAACATGGTACGAGCGATGCTTGCTTTAGGCAAGGAACGCCTTCGGGCTGCAGACAGGGCTGTAAAGAGTCTAGAAATACAAGCAAGAGTAAACAGGAGGAGGAACAAGAGGAAGCTGGAGGAGGAGTTTGCAGAGGATGAAGATAATCCATCCTATGGACCTGGAATGCACTAAAAAGTTAATCCAATCTTTGTCGCTCGATTCCCAAAACTTTTATTTTCTCATACTAATTACATGTTTTCTAAGGATCTTCCAAACATATTTGTTTCAAACTTTCAGTAAATGTTACACAGTACCTTCTGCATAATTTAACACAGCCTTTTTCCAAAAAACTGTATATTTTTGAATATATAAATAAATAATTGCAAAAAAATGTTGTGAATTTTCATTACAATTGAAAAAAAATCATCTTTAATAACTGAACTAAAATTTTGTAAATCCTGTGTTAAGTTGTAGCCCATATTCCAATAAATAATCTGTAAAAAGTTCAACTTCCTACCTCACATACTTTGTGAGGAAAGATGTAATTTATAAGCGTTATTTTAACATTGCAAGTATAGGGCGTTCCGGAGCCCCTTAAATATTATACATCATTAATGAGATATTTGAATTAGAAAGGTCCATTATAACTGAGTAAAGGTCAATACATATTTGAATGGTATAAATTTGTGCTTAATAACTAATTAATGAAAAAACCATTGGTAACACTTCGTTTGTTTCTTTATGTTACAGGTACCGTTTTCCAGTCTCCACTGTGCTGCGATGTCGTAAGTTTGAATAAACACATTAAGCAGCTTGCCTGTCTAATATGCGCATTCCCTCCTTTACATTTTCTTTTTTCTTTCTTTGAAATAAGAAAAAAAAATCAGCTGGTAAGCGCGTGACGGTGCAGCTGAGGAACTGCCGCCTCTGTGTGGTCACTGAGGACGATTGTCATTTGTTCCACGGCGGCACCCTCGCAACCGCCGGATTCATTATGGCGGGCGGTCTACTTAAGTAATTGAAATGTACGCTTTTTTCTTTAATAAGCCAGCCCTTGTTAAGTAATTGAAATATACCGCAGGGATATCATTTTCTCCCGCGGCTCCAGAGAGAAAAAGAAGGTAAGCTCCTTCATCCGCCCGCACCGCTCCCCTGTACTTTTCTGCGCCGTTCTCTTCCAGAGAAGTAAGAAAGTGGAAGGCAGGAAAACTTAAGAGACTTGTGTGAGCAAAGCACCTCCGCCGAGCTCGGGAAGGAACGGTGTTTCCGGCTGTACAAGGGGGCTGGCTGGACGAGGGAATCTTAGAGGACCGAGCTGAGTCTGTGCGACAGTGACGGCCGAACGAATTACAGATTCTCATTTATCATGCGCAGAAATGGTTGCACTCAAGTTTTAAAGCTCTTTTTCTTTCTCATGCCAACTGCTTGTCAATATTAGAACAATAGGCTTACGGTTCCAAGAAACAGTGCAATATCAAGTTGTAAAAAGCGAAAATTAGCTCACCAGCCCAAATACGGGTCAGCCCCGTAACAGTTGAAACGTCCCCTTAGAAAACTTAATGAATTACTATGCAGATAAACCTCTTACATTATTTGATTTTCAAACAGCTGAGCAGAACTGAACGTACTCAGACATTTCGCTCTTTACCTATTCTGATCAACACTAAACTGACACACAATATTTTTAGCGCAACGCAATCTGACTTTCAATAATCCCTACAAAAGAATGGCCCTGAGTAACATTAACCTATACCTTTCACAAATCTTTTTCCTCACAAAAATCTTCCTTACTGGAACTACTGCAATACAGCGAGCGCCACTACTGCCAACTAAATAAAAGATTCAAACTACTGAAGGCACTAACTACTGATAGGCATAGTTAGCAAACGAAAGATTTTGATAGAGAACAAACAATGTATTTACCTTAATAGTGTTCAAAAGTCATAATATCTATAGCAGTTCATGACATCCAGTCTTACAAATTTACTGTGTCTGTCCAGATCATCCGCTCTCAAAACTCCGCCATCTCACTCCCCACATCTACCACTGCTGGCGGCTCACCTCCAACTGCACAACGCTACGCGCTGTTAACAGCCAACTGCCCAACACTACATTAGCAAACAACAATGAAAACCAGTCACAGACTGCACACAGTACAGCCAGTGATTTTCATACAGAGCGCTACGTGGCGTTACCAATAAAAAAACCTATACAGCCTACTTGCACAGTGCACACTGGAACTTTAGAGCGCTGTAATTGGTGTAGAATTACAGCAATCAAACTAAATGTTGCATATTGCTTTATTGTCAGTACTGGACATAACATGAAACAAAGCTGATTTTGTTCTATCAGAGTCAGTGGAAAGAAAACGAAAACACATTTTCAAACACATTTTCACTTCATAAAGAAAATATAACCTTACAAAAGATTCCACTGCAGACACTATAGTTTCTCCTCACTGTCATCTTGCGTAACGAATTGCTTATGAACCAGCTGGCCTTCTCGTAATTGGAGACACTTCTGAATGCGGTTAGGAATGCTCCTTGCCAATTGTCCAGATAAGCCTGTGGGATATTGCTCGATTCCTCCAGAGCGGTCTGTATCTGGTCTGTGGTGGGACAAGACGATTGGAAACCGCTAGTTTTAGCGTGACCCATGCATTTTCAATGCATTTGAGATCTGGAGAATACGGGGGCCATTCCATCCAGCTGATGGTGTCCTCCACTGGGAAGATGTTCACAAAATTGTGACAATAGGCGCATGCGTTGTTGTCCATCAGCTTGAATACCGCTCCAATATGTTCACCAAACGGAGCCACAACGCGTGCAAGGATGTCGTCCCGATACTTCACACCAGTCACTTTCCCCAGTATTGGCACAAGGGGTGTCGTGCGGCCATACATGATTTCACCCCAAAACATGACCAAACTGCCTTGATAAGGAGGCAGTCTACGATACAGTTGGGGTGTTAATGTTGTCCTCGTTGCGTCCACACACAAATACTAGTATTGCCAGGTGGATGTTGATACGGGACTCTTCAGAAAAGGCCGTTGTGTCTCACTGCTGCCTATCCCACAAAGAGTGGTTTCGTGTCCATGTGATACGAGCCTCTCTCTGAATCCGATTTAGAAGAGGAGCCTTGGGAATGAGGAGAATAGGAAATAACCGCCGTTTGACTGTTTATCCGTATATATTCTGTGAACAATCTAGATTTTGGCCATCACGCCATTATAGAGTACAGTGATCGTAGACCATTAACTGTGTACTGTGCAGAATGGCACTATTTCACGTCGCTGTTGGGCACAGTATTCTCAGACCATTAACATCACTTTGCTGTGTTGTGTTCAGGATGACATGTCAACAGTTCAACACATTCATTTATCATAATTTCCTTTGTGGTATCCTCAATTGGACGGCTGGAGCGCGATTCGTCTTCGGTGCTTGTCCGACCACGTTGAAATTCGGTAATCCAGAAGTTAATGGCCTTCAATGATGGTACAGAGTCTGCATGAAGTTAATCTAATTGTGACTTGATTTGTGCAGCAGTCCAACCCGTCAAATGAAATATTTAATAACAGCACGAAACTCTGTTTCCTCTATTTTAAGTTGCAATAGATACACTGACCAGTTCGGACGCCTACCAATAATGAACTGTGCGCTGTACATTTTAGAAATTCTTTATACGATCCTTGGAATAATCAAGCCTTTCTTGAGTCATCGGCCTTGTGACTGATTTGATTCGGCCCGCCACGAATTCCTCTCTTGTGCAAACCTTTTATTTCAGAGTAGCAACTTCAGCCTACGACGTTATTTATTTGCTTGATGTATTCCAGTCTCTCTCTCTCCCTCTATAGTTTTTGACCTCTACAGCTCCCTACTGCCACAGAAGTTATTTCTTAGTGTCTTAACAGATGTGCTATCGTCCTGTCCCTTCTCGTAGTCAGTGTTTCCCATATATTCCTTTCCTCTCCGATTCTGTGCAGAACCTCCTTATTCCTTACCTTATCAGTCCACCTAATTTTCAACATTCGTCTGTAGCACCACATATCAAAGGTTTCGATTGTCTTCTGCTCCGGTTTTCGTACAGTCCATGTTTCACTACCACACAATGGTGTGCTCCAAACGTACATTCTTAGAAATTTCTTCCTCAAATTAAGTTTTACCAGCGCTAGTCTGCTTTTTATGCCCTCCTTGCTCCGTCCATGATGGGTTATTTCGTTGCCTAGGTAGCAGAATTCCTTAACTTGGTCTTCTTCGTGATCCCCAATTCTGATGTTAAGTTTCTCGCTGTTGTCATTTCTGCTAGTTTTCATTACTTTCGTCTTTCTTAGATTTACTGTGAAGCCATATTCTGTACTCATTAGACTGTTCATTCCATTGAACACATACTGTAATTCGTCCTCACTTTCACTGACGATAGCAATGTAATCAGCGAGTCTTATCATTGACATCCTTTCAGCCTGAATTTTAATCCCGCGCCTGAATCTTTCTTTTATTTCCGTCATTGTTTCTTCAGTGTACGGATTGAACAGCAGGAGGGAAAGACTACTTTCCTGTCTTACGCACTTTCTAATCCGAGCACTTAATTCTTGGTCATCCACTCTCATTGTTCCCATTTGGCTCTTGTACATATTGTATATTACGCGACTTTCCCGATAGCTTACCCCTATTTTCCTCAGAATTTCGAACATCCGACACCACTTTACATTGTGGAACACTTTTTCCAGGTCGACAAATCCTATGAACTGTCTCTCTGGTGCCTTTACATTTCCTAAAGCCAAACTGATCGTCATCTAACAGATCCTTAGTTTTGTTTTCCATTCTTCTTTGCATTATTCTTGTCAGCAACTTGGATGTATGAGCTGCTAAGCTGACTGTGCGACAGTTCTCGCATTTGTCGGTCTTGCGGACTTCGGAAGTGTGTGGATTATGTTTTTCCGAAAGTCAGATGGTATATCGCCACTATCATACATTCTAAACACCAACGTGAATAGTCGTTTTGTTGCCACTGTACCCAATGATTTTAGAAGTTCTGATGGAATTTTACCTATTTCTTCGTCCTTGTTTGATCTTAAAGTCGTCGAAAACTCTATTGAATTCCAATTCTGGATCTCCTGTCTCTTCCCTGTCGACTACTGTTTCTTCTTCTGTAACATCATCAGACAGGTCTTCCCCATCGTAAAGGTCTTCAGTGTACTCTTTCCACCTATCTGCTTTTACTCTCTCCGAACACTGGAATTCCCATTGCAGTCTTAATGTTACCGGACTTGCTTTTAATTTCCCTGAAGGTTGTTTTGACATTTCTATATGTTGAGTCCGTGCTTCGGACAACCATTTATTCTCGGATTTCTTCATTTTTCACGCAGCCATGCGTTTCTAAAAAGGGCAATCACAGAAGTTGGAAAGACGGAAGGCAATCAACCTTACCTACTTTTATGAAGGCCCAATAAAACTGTTCCATTCTTTCATGGAAATGTACCAGACTTGTCAAACCACCCTGTTTGTTGTGTTCGCGACGAAGCCTTGCCGTTACTTGTTGAGTAGAAGCGCGTCGAGTTGTAGTCGGTTCTCCAGTGCATAACGTAGTTATTAGGCCTATTTGACAGACAGAGCTCGCCAGAATTGCCGTCGGCTCCAGCACGCCACGCCATCCAGCCAGCCCCGTTGGCGACTGTAGCGAAGTGCGGGCGGCAGACCCTCGTCGAGCCCAACGCGGGCGGCCGGTGTAGGATGGCCATCACGCGCGCCGCGCCCGCCCCTCGCCTACTCATCGGCGCTCCCCTTCATCATTATTATTATTGGCCGGCGCGTCCCTTGACAAAGGCTCTCCCCCGCGCCCGCTGCCACCGCTGCTGCTGCTGCGTCACGCGACGACGCCTGCAATATTTGAAATTCGAATCACGCTGCTTCTTCCCTATCCGGCGGGCTCTGTTCTCCACCCTCTAAATACGGGACAGGCTAGCACGGTGGGGTGCCGGAACCTTCTCTACCTCGATCCTCGCTCTTTCACGTATTCCGTGTCTTGTTAAGGGCACATCGTTCCCTCTTTGGGCTCTGTGGGTGTGCGTGGTGGAGGGGGGAAAGAGGGGGGGGGGGTTGTGGCGGCAACAGACAAGGGGAATGTTGTTCTCGTCTGTCACGATGTACACTGGTTACTCTGCATCGGGACTAGGTCGCTCTCATCTGTTTCGTTTGTTTACTTGCAGGGCGTCCATTTTCATCTATAGCAGGAGTGGCAAGATGCGCTGTGCAGGCTCGGGCGCCCGTGAGTGCCCTTACTGCTTACCCGAGGGCGCTGTCAGCCAGCATCCCGCCCCCCCCCCCCCCTCCCCACTTTTCTGTTAACATCGTTCGTTTGTTACCGATGAGCGTCAAGACAGGCCTCTTTATTTCGAGGTATTAGCGTTGCCTCTGTCTAAGTCTTTTTGACATTCGTGATGGCACGAAATTAGTAAGAGAACAATGGCTAAGGAGGAATTATGATTCTCAAAACGAAATTCGGCCGAATCGCTACGCTACGCTTTAACCCGGGGGGGGGGGGGGGGGGGGAAGAAGATTAGTTTTTTATTTAAACGCAAACCGGCACCTGGTGTCTGTTTTATAATGCTATTTTTTTTTTATTGGCGTGGAAGTACCACAGTGTGAAACGACATTTTGAACTCCTTCATGAGTAATTCGTGATCACTTTGGATACTGAAGAAAACTAAACAAGGAAACAGAGAGAGAAGGAAGCTCATGTAGATATGTGTCATTTCTTGAAAATGTTAATATTATTTACAAATCATTATGACCGTTTCCCTCGATTTTACCCTTACTTAGGACGTATTCACAGAAAGAGAACCATGTCATCCTTATTGGTGGTCTACTGAGACTGAGCAACCACATAGCACTTGAAATAGCCATACCAACGCTCCGCTTCAGCCGCGGAGAATTTGTTAAAGAATGTTTGGTTGCTGCTCCAACAACCTTGTGTCCACTGACTTGTCTGGTTTTCGAAACACTTCGAAATGTTTCAAATGGCTCTGAGCACTATGGGACTTAACTTATGAGGTCATCAGTCCCCTAGAACTTAGAACTACTTAAGCCTAACTAACCTAAGGACATCACACACATCCATGCCCGAGGCAGGATTCGAACCTGCGACGGTAGCGGTCGCGCGGTTCCAGACTGTAGCGCCTAGAACCGCTCGGTCCCTCCGGTCGGCCTCGAAACACTTCCTCTTTCACGGAAAACATTTTGCAGACGTACCGAAGAAATGTCAAACAACGTGGACACGCAACTAGAAGATACGGCTAAAGCCTTTTTTTTATTTTCTCTTTGGCTTCGAATGAAACACGGATGTAAGCGATGTTCCTCAGAGTGTCGTATTTCCGAGAGGTATTGATGTTGAGTTCAACTTGATTTAGTGCCAATGCACGATACAACTACGGTCGACTACATGAAACTGCTCCTGTTCTGCCACAAATTTTCGTTTCTCTCGATACATTCAATTGTTACTGTTGACAAATTGTTGCCACCTGTTACTGTTTCTACCACCACCACTACCAATATCAACATCATCAGAATAATAATAATAGTTATAATAATAACCACAGTCATCATCATCATCATCATCATCTCCCATATCATCAGAAACATCAACAACTACTTCTGGTAATATTTTTTAATTACGCTACTACTACTACTACTACTACTACTACTACCACTGTTGCTGCTGCTGTTATTACTGCAGCTACAAATCGTTACTGTGCACTCACCAAAGCTGCTCTCATCAGAGTTAAGCCAATAATCCCTGTAAGAAGCTGTAAGTTTCTAAGATTTTTAAGAAATTGCTATTTCAGCGGCATCGTTCTACAGCGCCTAGGTAACATAATTATTGTTCATGAGACAACCCTCACCACCTCGACGCATTTTGTCAGCAAATAAGTTGTAGACGAAGCGCTGTTCAGATGAGAGAACCGGAAAAACCGACTCATTTACCGTCATGCTTAAAGAACATTTGAAATAACATCGGGTATCGAACTCACACCGTCTGTTGCTATATGCCGCTACAATGCTGTCTGCTCCATTACCAGCTTCAGTTGATGTAATCATAAGTCGCCTAAACTGCAGCACAGGAGTTTTCATCTGCGCTAATACTGGTGCTGGGCTTTGTGTGTGTGTGTGTGTGTGTGTGTGTGTGTGTGTGTGTGTGAAGTTGCGTACGTATCTGTCAACAGCTGCGCAGTGGATGCAGAGCGGTTCAGCAGCAGACTGCCTTAAACGTTATAAAAGGGACAGAGCGAGATATTGTGGAATTAATTTTTCGCTCGTTGCCTTAAGATCTCACGTTAACTGCACATCGGCAAGATGTAATTTCCACTGCACGGTCTTTGCATTATGAAAATAAACCGGCTTCGCATTTAGCAGTAAGCGGAAGCGAGTTGCAACATCCACTACGGCGTTACGGTGGGAGTTGATGACAGGCGTGAAGCTGTGGCTAGGAGCCCGCGAGTGCAGTTGCGATCCTTAGGAGGGACTTCCAGTCCAGTAAGACAGCTGCCACCCACCTGTTACGAATTACTTACGCTATTGGGAGTTGAACTCGACTTCGCCGGGGGTGATCTCTGCCTGTGGCGACCGTGTTTTCAAGAAACCTTTGGGACTATCTAGTATTTTGCCACAGCTGACTTGATAAAGTACGAGTATATCGTACAACGTGAAGGTTTCATTCTACAAATCTCGTTGCTGGATTGTCCCTTACGCCCATCGTAGCCTACTTTCCTAGAGGAGTCAGTCAATATACGGGGTGCTCCTACGTATATCTCGCGAAAAGACCGTGAAAGTAAAATTAGAAACATCCAAGCTGTCGTTCTCCCCGCGAATCTCTCAGTCCGTGAAACACAATTTCTCTGTTCGCTGGGAACGCTTCAATCCAACTACTGCCCGCGGCGAATACTTCAGGCTTTCCCACGCTGTCCCGTAACTCCCCCGAACTGTAGTTCCTGGTAACGGCGCTTACCTTCGGACAAAAGTGTCGTCCGGCGTGTCGGTAGCTTGTTCACAGACGCACAGCAGCAGCCCCCAGACACCTGCGTTGGCGGTTCCTCCCCGCAGTGCGCACGCCGGCGATTTGTCTGATAGACCGCGTGCTGACTCACCGGGCCCGGCTACATAATTTATCTCGATTACTGCCCGGGCCAGAGAAGCCACGGAGAGGCGGGTCTCCCCACTGTGGCCCGCTCTTCGCGCAGGTGTCGGCGGAGAGAGGGCTCTGGTAAAGGGGCGCTGGCGGCTCGTTACCGCTCGGGAATCCTGTTTGCGGCGCGAAGGCTGCGCCGACCTTTCTGGCGCGGCCTGCTCGGTATTCAGCGGCTGTCAATTAGACGGCTCGTATTTACAGGTGCGCTCCCGCCGCCGTATGTGGCCGACCGAGCCTTGACGAGGATATAACTGCGCCGGCGCTCGCTCGCACACGCGCGTGATTGAACGGTTGGGAGGCAATGTTCAGCAGTGCGAGTCGCAGTTGTCTGACCGCGCGCACACCCCGCATCGGAGCGACGAACAGTGGCACACCTACCATTATACGGGGCGAACATTAATGAAACCGACCAACTGTAGAAGCGGATTCCTGACTGGAAATCGAGAAAAAAAAGTCCTAGGAACATGTTTCCGGAAATGCAACGTTGCCTTGGTAGATGACGCTGACAAATGACAGTTCCTCTGACCACGTGCCGCGTCTTCCTTGTGTGTTGCAGACTGTGTGATTAAAGCAGCGTACTGTAAGCAACAGAATGGCCTGGTATTCATGTCGAGAACAAGTCGAGATGGTGTTTGTGTACGATCAAACAGATGGGAACTGTCGAGATGCAATATGGCTATACCAAAACAAGTACCCTCACAAAAAAATGTTCAAATGTGTGAAATCTTATGGGACTTAACTGCTAAGGTCTTAAGTCCCTAAGCTTACACACTACTTAACCTAAATTATCGCTCGACTAATCTCGCGCGGCGACCCTCACAGACACCAACTACATCACACAACATATCAAACCCTTTTTAGGCGTTGGTATGATCATGGGTCCTTTCAGACAGACGAATGTGCAGAGAGGCGGTGGACTGTGCGCGCAGCAGATTCGGAGCACCGGATTCTGCCGGATATTTAGACGAACTCTAGTACAATCCCCAGGCAACTGGCCCGCTAAGCCAAAGTACGATTATGTTCGGCAGTCCGCCTCCAATAATTGCCGAGTTACCAACACCAGAAGCTGCCGTGCACCCCAGATCATTACACTTCCTCCTCCACATTTTACTGTAAGTAGGACATGTTGCGATTGGAGCTCTGTATTTGGTTTGGTCCACACTTCTCCCTTTTCGTCAGATCCAAACAACTTAAAATTGGATTCGGTAGAAAGCAGCCGGCCGCGGTGGCCTAGCGGTTCTAGGCGCTTCAGTCCGGAACCGCGCGACTGCTACGGTCGCAGGTTCAAATCCTGCCTCGGGAATGGATGTGTGTGATGTCCTTAGGTTAGTTAGATTTAAGTAGTTCTAAGTTCTAGGGTACTGATGACCTCAGATGTTAAGTCCCATAGTGCTCAAAGCCATTTGAACCATTTGGTAGAAAGCAGCACAATATTCCGAAATGCAATCGATTGAGTGACGTAATCTTTGGCGAACTGCAAGTGTTTTCTTCGGTTAACTTCCGAAATTAATTGGTTCTTTCTGAGTGATGTGCCATGAACATCAGGTGCATTCGAAACATTCCTAATAGTTTGAGCACTGTTTGCTGGACGTCAACTAGATGTCCGCTACAAACGATCGTGCGGTTTTAAAGGGCTCTTTTTGTGCAAGACGAACTATCCTCCTACGCTCTTACAGGAAAAATTCTTGGACGTCCGGGTCTGTGTTTATTGTTTGTTGTACTAGTCTCTTGAAATGTCTTGATGATTGCCCGCACAATTGTATAATTACCAGAAAGTCCTTTATCGATCTCACGGTAACTTTTACCCTACGAATGCAATAAAATAGCCTTGTTGCGGAATGAAACGGAACGCTGCTTACCCTTCGGACTCCTCGTGACAAGTGAACGCTCCTTGCAGTGGCCGTCGGGAAGGCGACTCGACCACGCCCGGGTTCCCGGGTTCGATTCCCGGCGGGGTCAGGGATTTTCTCTGCCTCGTGATGGCTGGGTGTTGTGTGATGTCCTTAGGTTAGTTAGGTTTAAGTAGTTCTAAGTTCTAGGGGACTGATGACCTAAGATGTTAAGTCCCATAGTGCTCAGAGCCAGCCAAGGCGACTCAACTGTTTGTCAACAGAGCTGGTACGTGCGGCGCTGTCTGTTAAGCACAATAACAAAAGTCACACAGTGTGTCAATACTTTTTTGAGCAAGAGAAAATCTTCATCTAATTGACTGCCATTGTTTCTGTTGTGATGGGTAAATATTTTAATATACAAATTATTTCCTTTGTTGACTCAGAGTTAATGGTATACATATAATTTTTCTAGAGTTTATACATTTTGTATTAGATGCAAAAAGGTGTCTGTGCCAATATTTTTTGGTGCCACTGTAGCTACCCCGAAAAGGTGCTAAGTCTGCTGTACCTGAGTTTCGTGATGTGAGCGCGCGGCTATTGCGTCATTAGAGCGGAAGTGGTGAAAGAATTCTCAAACCTGCATCTACACTATACTCCGCAAGCAACCTCACGGCTTATAGCGGAAGATAGTACGTCTACAGTTCACTTCCACCCTTTCCACCTCCAGTTGCGAATGCCGCGCGGGAAGAGCGGTAGCTGGTAATCCTCCGTCTGAGCTCGAATCACTGTAATTTTACCTTTGTGCTTTTTTCTTGAATTATATCCACAGGAGTAACCACTATGTTGATAGACTCTCCTAGTGACCAACGCTCCCAGAATGTTGTGTACGTCACAACGCTTCACTTGTAACATCACGACATTTTCGCGATATCTAAAGGAGCTTGTGAAGAAATGCGATGCAATCTTTCGGGTCCTCTCTCTTTGCTATAGCAGTCCTACCAGATAAGGGACGCTGATTTAGGTTCGTTGTAAGGGTTGTGGTGAAGTGCATCGCACCTATGAAGAAAATCTGACACAAGGTGTTAGTGTGACCAATCATAGAGTATTGTTGCAGTGTGTGGAGTCCATTTCGAGTAGACAGACCACAGACATGTAACGAATAAGACGCGCTGCTAGGATCGTCACACGTTGGCGTAGTCCATTCAAAAGTGTAACAGGAACGTTCGGAGAACTTGAATTGTAATCCTTGTAAGAAAGACACTCCTGTTGGGTACATTTAGAGTCTGCGATCGTTACACTGCCATGTATCGCGCAGGGATTGTGAAAATAATAGAGGTTAGGGCAAGCACGTAGGGATATAGACAGGCACTTTTCCGTCACCGAAAACGGGGATGAAATCGGGAAGAAAATAGTTTTGATACGATGCGCCTTCCGCCATCCACTATTCGGTGGCCTCCGCAGTGTCTGCAGCCCGAAGGCGTTCCTTGTCTAAAGCAAGCATCGCTCGTACCATGTTAGAACCTATCTTCATTCCCATATTTCTAAATACCTTGCACCTTACAATGTTGCCATCATTGAAAGTCGCAACAGCATCATACACATCAAAGTGAAGTGTTTCTATTCCAACAAATACAGTCTTGCGGATTCTCGACCATATAACACTATTTATACTTTCATTGGGGTTTTGAGTTTTTCCGTGAATACACTTTTTCAACAGTTCAGGAGCTGCTAAGACTCTGAAAATAGGTTTTATCACCTCCATTATTGCATGAGGCAGACTATGCTTATGAGTGTACACTTCACCAGTTAGCAATCCTTTGTTATATTTACACCAACTGTCTTCTTCTTTGGGACACAAGCTATGTTGGGGATTTTCATCGGTTGAAGAAGTATGAAAAAAAAGAGCCCAAACAGCCTTCTTCATTTCGTCGACACTTTGTGTATTTTGCCTAATAGCCATTCCATAATAGTTCTGTATTTTGTCAATTACACTGTCAGTTAACTTTCCCTTCCCATCCAACCCTTTACCATCACTGAGCTTTTGTTTTTTGTACGAAGCTTTCAGTCGCCGAAGTCTTGTTCCCATTCGCTTCTGTACGTGTCCAATACACTCAAATTTCTGCACTACAACATCATCACCATAGGGCTTCAGTCCTTGAACATGTTTGAAACTTTTAGAATCACAGTCACCAAGGTAATTAACATATCGCACTTTATCACACGCCTCAGAACGCTGGAATATACTGGCAACACCAGCCACTTCCATTCCTCCACTACTGCCACTATAGTTAGCTTTGCAATTATTTTCATGTGTACCTTTATATTTTTGTGGACATCTACAATACTTTGATATTACTGCTACATCTAAAACTTTCCCTGTATACATACTGGTGGCAGATACTACACCATGAAGAGATGTGTGTCCCCGTTTATGCCAGGTACCATCGAACGCTGCAGTCAAATCTCTGTTACCATTATTTTCCATTACTGCCTCTTCCACAGCGTTCTTCATAGATTCTATTCAGACATCTTCTACTTTAGACCCTATTAATTTATTATAGGTCGTAAACTTGGTTGGGGGATTTGGAAGATTCATGATGCCACAGAAAATTGCACCTGCAGTAGCACCTTGGTTATCGTCTTTATTGTTTACAGTAATAACACATACCTTTGGCTTTCCAACATTTCTCCTTTTCTTAAAAGCCTTCAGAGGATTTCTAATAACTTTACTTTTACTCATTATTATACTTCAACAAAACAGAGACTCAAGAAACAAAATTAATTACGAATATTTTCGAGATAACGACAGAGTAAATAAACATGAAACAATCGACAATCACACCAGCGATATATATTGAACCATCACAGGTTAGCCAAAACACATACTTTATCTCACATCACTAAAATGTACCTGATGAACACGGACGTTAATAATAACACCATTTGACAGCAGTTTAACAGCGCCACAGTGGGTCACGCCCATGTAGAACACATTTCAAAAAAAATTTAGAAATAGTTGTAGTCTTCGGAATTGAATAAATTATATATCTATTAAAAGGTAATAGTCTGCAGATTCAGAAAACGCAAAAAAGTAAAAATTGAACTTCTCATGATTTTGAGCCTTTCCGGAGCCCCTTAACTCCTGTATCAACCGAATTGTTGATGCGATTCTATGTACGAAGCGCGCTCAGTAATTAATGCAACACATTTTTTTCTCGGCCAGTTTCCTTTGAGAAAAATACAGGAGTTGTTGTGGGACATTGCGGAATATTCCTGCTTCAGCTCCTACAATTTCATGAAGTTCCGTTTGGTGGTGGCGTTTTACGAAAAATTCAAAGTGGCGTCCGTAACGATAAAGCGTTCCAAGCAGACGGCTGTCATTGAGCTTCTTTTGGCGGAAAAGCAGGGCATCGCAGATATTCATAAGCGCTCGCAGAATGTTTCTGGAGACCTGGGAGTGAATAAAAGCACGCTGAGTCGTTGGTCGAAACGTTTGTCACCATCCCAATAGTCTCACGCAAACCTGTCCTATCTCTATCCTATAGACAGGATATCGCACCTTCCAACTATCATCAGTTTGGCCCAATGATGGATGCACTCCGCGGGAAGCAATACGTGGATGGTTGGGAGGTAATTGATGCAGTAAGACATTGACTCTGACGTCGACGAGTGGTACTATGTGAGTAAACAACCCCTCCCCCCAAAGTAAGTGGCGTAAAATCGTCGTACTGAACGGAAATTACGTTGAAAAATAGGGTTTTGTAGCCAAAGAGTGGGGAATGATATGGTGTATTGGAATCCTGACTAAAACCAACCTGCTTTCAGAAAAAAAAAGAAAATGTTGCTTTACTTATTTCTTTCCAACGCTCCTCGTATGTTGATGTAAACTGATGAGCAGTAGAGAACCTGTACAAACGTGTTTTCAGCGAGCTATCGCATTCATGGAAGGACTACATTTCCTGAGTATTCTTGCACGTATCTCAAGTCTGGCGTCTGTCTTACCTGCAATTAGTTTGATGTGGTCCTTCAACTTTAAATTGCTCTGTACGCATACTGTGAGGTATTTAACGACGTGGTTATTTAAAATACTTGTCCGACGAACTTGTAATAAAACAATTACAGACCTTTCCGCCCATTTAGGCACAATATGCAGTGTTTGTTTACCACGACGGTCAAAGTGAGAAGCAACCTTAGACAAGAATCCGGAGGCTTCTTACGTCGTTATATGAGACGGCGAATGCGGGATCTTGAGTGGCGGCCACTGCTGACTGCGGTAATTTGACAAAAAGGGAGACTCTGAGAGTGCGACCGGTCTGGACAGCGAGCGGCTAATAGGCGGAACGGCAAATAGCCCCGAGAGGCAGCTTAGCGCCAATCGCAGGTGATAAAAAGGCGCTGCCGGCGGCTCACGTCTGCGTCGTGATCATTAACGCCGGCTGGAGCGGACTAGGGCTTCCGCTGAAACGTCGGCCGCAAAAAGGCCGCGAAATCGCCGGCGGCTTCCGCGCGGCACCCGTGCTGAATCCGCAATGAACGCCCGGTGTCTGCGCGGCTCAAGCGCTTCTTGTCTACGCTGGCGCATAGGAGCGCGCGTTACGCCGCCACAGAAGGCGCCCGCTCGGGGGACGGAGAGTGTGAGCACAAAAGCGACGAGCAAATGGTTCAAATGGCTCTGAGCACTATGGGGCTTAACATCTGAGGTCTTCAGTCCCCTAGACTTAGAACTACGTAAACCTAACTAACCTAAGGACATCACACACATCCATGCTCGAGGCAGGATTCGAGCCTGCGACCGTAGCGGTCGCGCTGTTCCAGACTGAAGCGCCTAGAACCGCTCGGCCACAGCGGCCGGCAAAGCGACGAGCAGCCAGCGCTGACTTGTTGGCCTTGTGTTTGGGAGCGATCGCTGAAATAATGCGCCTCGCTCTGTCGTAGCAGTCACAGGCAGATTGGAAATGAAGCGCCAGGAGAATCACGAAACTGGACCTGCCGTGTCATCGTCTCGCAATCACTTCACTTCGATGTGATATGGAGGAGCTTGATGTGGTCAACATACCGCTCTCATAGCCGTTCCTATACTTGTAAGGAGCTACTTCTCATTCAATAAGCTCCTCATATAGCGTCCTATGACTTAGTGCATCCGTACCACTCCCCCCACCAAAAAGGGAACGTTCGTGGCATTAGCGGGAATTGAACCCAGGTTCTCTACATGGGAATTACGTAATCTGATGGTTCAGCGAAGGCAGCAGAGAATAATTTCTACTACTGCTGCTACTACTATTACCACTACTACTACTAATAATAATGACGTGCTCAAACCTAAGAAGAAGTTTAAAGTTACGGCAGGAAGATATAGAACAACTTAGTGCTTTCAAATGCGTGTGGAGTATAATTACGAACGACGTGTGATTAATAAGAAAATGAAAACACATGGAGCAATTGCAAAGGAGGCATTTAATAATAAGAAGAGGCTTGTAGGCGGGTGGATGGTCAGGGACCTGAGGAAGAGGCTGGTGAAGTGCTTCATATGGAGCGTGTCATTATGCAGACACAGAAATGGACACGGAGGAGGCTTGTAGGCGGGTGGATGGTCAGGGACCTGAGGAAGAGGCTGGTGAAGTGCTTCATATGGAGCGTGTCATTATACAGAGACAGAAATGGACACTGAGGAAAGGAGAAGATAGAAGAATAGTAAGATTTGAGATGTGGATTTGGAGGAGAGCTGAAGGGATAAAATGGTTATACAAAGTGAAAAATGAGGAAGCGTTGGGAAGAATGGAGGAAGAGAGAGAAATTTTAATGGGAGTCAGGAAGAGGAAACACAACACTGACTTGGACGATGGATAATAAGGGATTGTTTACTGTTGGATGTTACGGAAGGAACGGTGATTGGAAGAATAAGAAGAAGAAGAGGACGCTGAATACAAGATGATTTATAATATAAGGATGGGAAATAATTGTGGGGAAATGAAGAGGGTGACAAATGACATGACTGCATGGAGAACTAGAAGTGAGGACCCGCCCTGTGACAAAACGCTGATGATCATGAAACCTTCATTTGCAAATATGGAAATCTACAGGAGCAGGAAATATCGCCGGTAAATGGGACGACCACATGCCTAATATGGTCAGAGCGGCTGAATGCAGCAGTGTCCTGTACCTCCAACAAACACATACCGACGGAACGGTTGCAACTAACAAGCCAGACATTCTTGTACGACAGCCAGAAAAATGATCGTGTCCCTTGATCGATGTCTTAGTCCCGTATGATGGGAGCAGTAAAGATAAGGAAGTTCAGAAGAAATTGAATTATAAGGATCTCAAAATCGAGGGTAATCGGATGTGGAATGTTAAAAACTGATGTTATTGTCGTCGTCATTGACACTCTTTGATCAGTGCCACATAACATGATTTGCGCTCTGTGTCGAATCCCAGTATGTAGTATTCTACTTTTCGGATTTATCCATATACTGCATTTTAAAATCACGTAAGTCACCAGATCTACTGCTCACGTGGCTGAAAGTAGCTTAGAGTTGACATGATTGTGTTCAACAACGAAATCTCTGCTTCGAGAAACAGAGATAATAATAACACTAGCAATAACGATGTTGTTCACCTTATTTTGGTCGTCGTCGTCATCCAGACAGAAGGAAAGAAGCTTGTAGTTTAATGGTTCACTGACGCTGAGGTCATTACAGACGCAGAAACACTTCATCTGAGGAAGGAGGGGCACGATAAATCGCTCATGACCTCTTCAAAGAACCTCTCGCAGTATTCTCTTCACTTTGTCTCTAACTAGCGCGGGCACTCACACACACACTCACACACACACACACACACACACACACACACACACGCACAGAGAGAGAGAGAGAGAGAGACAGAGACAGAGAGAGAGAATGTTCATAGCTCATGCATCCATAACATCAGGGGCATTGAAACAGCTTCACCGGGTACAATATCTAAGTTACCCGACTGAATCGTAACATTATCTGCAACAAGTTGTTTGGTAGGCTTAAGTATAAGATTTGTGTCGTTCGTTTTATTGAACTGACCACCCTCTGACCATTGTCTTCAACAGTATCCCACCGAGGAAGTGCAGTGGCTGTGATAATGAGTTCGAATTCGGTGATTAAAATCCTTGGACAGCGATTTATGGTGAAACGATTAGATGTTCGAACCATCGAAATGTGGTGTACGCCACCTAACATTTGTACTAGAAAGAAAGAAGCAGACAGCGTGCATGAATTACACGATGTGGAAGACGAAGAATAGCCAGAAAGTGCTTGTAAGTCCGAGAAGTGGAGAGCTTTATCAATTTCCTGAACGTGTCAGCAGCGATGCAAATGATTGGGCCTTCTGCGCCCCCCCCCCCCCCCCCATAGCACCTGTCCAGGAGGCATAGCCGGTCCCGCCTACGCTGTCACAACTCAAGTGAGTTGCGTGATGAGGCGGCGCCTAACATGGCGGTCAGAGACAGCCGGCGGCACCACAACACATCAGCGGCTCAGCGTCCTCCCTCGTGGCGTTTTAAAAGTGCCTACTGCTTGCTGCAGCACTCTAGTTCAGGCGACTGCTTCTCTTTGTTGTTTCTGATGAAACTTGTAGCTTCCTAGTACACTTTTAAGGAAAACCATTCACGCACTGATACTCCACAATAGTTCTTGTGCAATGTGATGCGTCGAAGTAACATACCGTAATTATGAATGAAAAGAGCAAAATTTTAAATAATTACAATATCAGTTTATTTATTTACCAGGTATTCTGTTGACAAAGCCGTCGTCGTTAAAGACGATGCAATAGTGATGAACAACGCTGGAACAAGATACTACACACGGAGAGAGACAGAGACTGCAACAACAGAGAGAATGTCATCTTCAACTGTGACATACTAACGTTACTGAAACCGTTGAAGTTAGACAATAAGTAAATGCACTAAACAGTAAGTAAATGCAGAGAGAACAAAACACAGAACATTAAGAGGAAACATCTAATGTATCTTCGCTGTGCTGTTTGTTCGAAGGGATAACATTACTGGTATTACCATAAACTGTTGGGCTATACTTAAAACGGTGTTCATCGCTCGACACAGACTTTCTTGTGCTTGGACGTACTGTTTTCATCAGATGCAACGGGCGTTCAATAAGTAACGCAACACATTGTTTTCTGAAAGGAAAGTGATTTTATTCAGAATTCCAGTACACCATATTATTCTCTACTCTTTCGGTTGCAAAACCATATTTTTCAGTGCGACGGCCTTACGCCACCTTACAGGAAAGACCTGTAGGCCCACATGGTACCACTCTAGTGGCCGACGATGGAACCAACGTCTTTCTGCATCAGTAAACTACCAATGAGCCACTTACTGCTTCCCGCGGAATTCACCCTTCATAGCGCCAAACAGAATTCGGAAGGTGCGAGATCAGAGATGTAGTGTGTATGAGGAAGTATAGTTCAGTGAAGATTTACGAGCTCCTCTCAGGTGCGCAGGATTATGTGAGGCCTTCCGTTGTCACACTTGTCTTTTCTTCAGATTCCTGAGGGCAGCGCAGTACACTTCATAGTTGATCGTTGCACCATGAGGGAGGACATCGAAAAAAGCCCCGGAAGACAGTCGCCATGACTTTACTTGCTGAGGGTGCGGCTTTGAGCTTTTTCTTTGGAGGAGAGGTGGTGTGACGCCACTCCATGGACTACCGTTTTGTTTCGGATTCGAAGTTATGAACCCATGTTTCATCGTTTGTGACGACTTTCGACAAAAAACAGTCACGATTAGCCTAGTAACGCGCAAGCAATTTCGCACAGGTAGCCCTGCGTTGTTGTTTATGGTCTTATGTTAGCGGGCGACAAACCCAGGGGCCACGCACCGTTGAGTACCCCAACCGGTGGACGAATGTGTCAGCACTACGGACAAAGCGGTCCAGTCCGCAGCGAAGTGATCCCTTGATCATCTTGCATGAGTGTGGCAGCACGTTCCTACATTGCAGGAGCCACAGCTGTGTGGAGATCGGACAGGTTTGCGCGACCTTGTTGCGATGATGACAGACACCGTTCCCAGCGACTCACTACTGCTTTTGTTCAATTCCAAGTTTCCGTAGACATTTTACAAGCGCGTTTGGATATCTGCGATGCTCTGGTTTCCGCCAAAAGAAGCTCTGTGACAGCTCTCTGCTTGGAACGCGCCTCCATTACGGACGTCATGGAACTATACTAGTCGAAGAGGAAATGTTCCACGATGTCCCGCGATAAATTACTCTTTTTTTTTTAACCGAAAATAGCCGAGAAAAAATCTGTTGCATTACTTGATAAACGCCCCGCTATTTCTTTGACAGGCTCCGAACGCTCTCTCGAAACGGCTACACAATGAATCTGAAATAGTAAATATGGATGCCCTCTACTGCGGTAGAGACGAAGTAGAATCACATGTAAAGCGACGTAAGTGGACACGTTAGACCATTAGTGTTTGTAATTCGATACTGGGGCCACTTTCTAGCGCCGACAAATAAACAGTACATCAAGTGGGTGGCCTATTCAGCCACAAATACTTGTCATGGTGTCACTAGTTCGGCGTCTTGCTATGTTATTGGGCAAATAAACAGAGTGATCAATGTAATCCCTGCAACTGCGGAATGTGCGTGCGTCCGGTTTTTACACTCATTCTTTACTTTCATTTCGGGTATGTTAAATGGTGTGCCCTCAGTTCCGTAGACGGTAGTCAATATGCTCTGCCTGACGGATTATGTTACGACCTGCTGTACCGTATCAGCTATGGGGGAATAATGTGAGTCACTGATGGCTCCAAATGACACATCCACGGCAATTACACGAGCCACTTAAACAGTTTCACTTGACTGTTCAACAAAATCCTTTTATCTTCGCTTGACTGTGTATGGTAGTATAGAAAAGATAACGAAAAAAGAGTACTACAGTAAACATGTGTAGTGACCACTACATATCGCCAGCACTTCGTCGTGGAACGACGTGGCACGGGGAAGTGCGACGCGGGTAGCCTACCTGCCGGGCGATTCTTTCACAAACACTTGTTTTGCCGCTGGCATGTCGAGTAGAGCAGCGCTGTATTTGTAAATTTTACGTCTAAGTCTATACTCCGCAATCCATCTCATGGTGTGTGACGGAGGGTACTTTGGCGGAGAGTGAAACTCGACTCGTATTCGAGTTGCTAATGGCAGTAGACAGCTAATCCTCTTTCAGGTGGGTGTACCGAAAAATGTTGCTCGAAAGCAAACACACCAGCCATTTATTTATCGATATTATCCACAGTATCTGCTTGTTTTGAAATAATGGTGCTTTCTTACTCGTTTTTCTGGGACTGTCGTTATAATTTCTCTATTTTCAGCCTGGGAACAGAAGAAAAACCTTTACGTATTAGCAGCTCTTATTTCAACACCATACGCGCAGTCAGTTATTCTGATTTGGTAAGTTACATTCTGGCACTTCCTTTTCCGTTAGTTGGTTCTCTGGAAGGTTCTGTGAACAGTGCACCACGTATTATCTTCGATAAGGAGTGTCCACAAGGCACCAGTTTAGTGCACTCGAGGCAATTACTTGGAAAGAAGATGGTCGAGCAGCATCTTCCACACCAATCCACGCACACTTACTGGATAATCGCCTTCGTTTCTCACTGTCTTATCAGCTGCCTCTGATTCTTGTGAAAAGGCAGCACGCTTCGTTGGAGTGACGATGGCCATATGTGTCAGACATTGCGATCAGTATGAATGTTTGGGGAATCTGAAATGTCCCGCGTACAAAAGTTAACGCAGATAAGAAAGTCACCATCAATGACTTGACAAAATCGGCGTATGGAGAGAAGAAAATCAAACAGAAACTACAATCATCTAAAAGAACAGTGCCCCCAGTTTTTCCCCAAGTAAGATATGTAAGATATGCTACATTTTAGCCGTACGTTATCTGATGGATTTTTTTCATTATTTTTGGTTTTGCACCTTTGATTCCGTACCCAGGTGTGTTAGGTTGGCAGTGTAGAACTTTCGAGCTGGTTCTCAGCTGATAAATGGTTTCCAATGGCGGCATTTGCTAGACAAGCAAAGAGCATTTGGAATGGAAACGTAGGATTGATTCTATCTTAATTTCTATCTGTGAGGACCCTGACCCTGAAAATATGTATGTCTAATGTGTATTGAAAGAACTGTACAAAGTCGGAGACTTGCTCGAATGATTCTTCTTTCTTTTTTGCTATCCATCTTTTGGGTATTTGTAGAATTCTTGGGTGCCAAACTTTTTTTCAGGCGAATCGCCTGTATATTCGGAAATTACTGTTACAAACTTCTTGGATTTGTAGAGGGCAGTGAGTACATAATATTTGGTATAGGAACCCATTTCTGGAAACCTACCGTTTCTTTTCTACGGCGGTTTCATTTCAGATATTTAAGTCAACCACTTCTGCTTGAGGAACTGAATTAGGCGTGACGTGGTACAGTTATTAGGTAACAAATCGAAAGGAAACATAACGAAACATTCATTTATCACTTAAGCACATTTGTTTTGTATTAAAACTTAAACATCACGTGGTTATATTATTAAAAAAAAAAAAAAGAATCCAGCACACTATCACACTATACGTACAGAACAGTAGTGATGCTTTACAACAGCGGATCGATGTGGCGACCACCAACGTTGTTGCACACGTTGTACCTGCGAAGCATCTTCTACTCACACTCCCTCCCATGTGGCGTCCTTTCAACTTCTAATGCGGCGGCCAGGACTCATGCCAGCAGATCTTCCTCTGTCTCTACAGGAGTCTCAAAAATTAAGCGTTGCATACGAGCCTACAAGATGTTGTCCATAGGTGTTAAATCCGGCGATCGCGGCGGCCTCGCAGTTGGACCATCTCGGACAATCCATGTTTCACCACATCGTCTGTTGAGATGCCACCGAATCGCACGTGAGAAGTGAGGTGGTGCTCCATCATGCTGAAATCACATTTCCTGATGGACATTCAGTGACACAGCTTCGAAGAACGGGTCCAATACATTTTACAGGAAGATCAAGTATGCAGGACCAGTTAGCTTGAGTGGAAGGATGTATAGCCCAATCACATGACCGTCCAGAATATCTGCCCACACGTTAGTACCAAACCGGTGCTAAATTCCTTGAAGATGGGTGGCACGAGGGCTTTTATCTGCTCAGGTATGACTGTTTCGCGAATTCAGAACACAGTCTCTAGTGAACTTACATTCATCTGTGAACAGAACTCGACTTGAAAAACAGGGGTGTGTCGATGCAGTGGTCCAGGAACCACTTGCAGTAGGCAACGCGATGTGGAAAATCGGTTGAAGCCACAACATGTACCTTTTGTAAGTGGTACAGTTGTAACTGTTGTTCACGCAGAACATCTCAGACGATACCGTGGCTGACACCAATTGCACGCGGAACTGTTCGAGTACTCGTTGACGGGTTCTCTTCAACGCGATGCAGTACACCTTCTTCAAATCGCGGCGTGAGGCCTTGCCGTGGAGCACCACAGTCTAGCCTCCTCACGTTGAAGGTACCTGTTTCTCGGAGCCGCTGCGTCACTTGGTCAAAAAGTTTGTGCGATGGCGTGCTACGTTGCGGAAAACGTTCGTTATACAGCCGCCTAGCAGCCCTTCCGTTACCTAGAGCTTCGCCGTGCGCAAGGACCACGTCTGTATATTCTGAAAACTTGTGCCGAATCATGTTTACGGTATCAGAGACGCACAGGCATGGAATAGGTCTCGCAGCAAGGAAGACGTTACGTGACATCGGGAGACAGTCTGACGTAGTACATGTCATCCTGTCTGCCTTATTGCACTACAGGACAAGCAAATCTGAGACTTTTCTCTTTCCCTTATCAGACGTGGACACGTTACACATTTGAAGTCGATACATCGTAGAACGGAAACGGTACGTTTCTGCACATGTGTTCCTCTTCAAAATATTATGTACTTACTCCCCTGTCCAAGATCTAGAGGTTTGAAACGGGAATTTCCGAACACCCTGTACACTTGTAAAATGCATCACGCGATGCAACAGTGTGTCGTGCATTTTTCCAAGTAGTCTTAGTGTGTCACAAAGCGGTCCCAATTTTTTACGTGTGGAATGTTGTGACTGGTGGAAAAGCGTGTGCCTGGAAACCTAGAAGATCGCGGGATCAAATACCGGCCAGACCATCGTATATTACAATCTCCCTTTAAGTTGATCTTCACCTGTGAATGATTTGAAGATTTGCCAGGAACAAGACATAGTTCCGGATTCCACGTCAAACTGTAAAGACGCTTTCTCCGGAAACGTTGCTGGGGTTGGCTATGGACACACAAGTGGCCGAAGAGGCGTCCACCTAAAAGATTTCACACAAGGCAGTTGAACGACAAAGAATTATTGTGCACGTTTGTGTATGTGTGTGTGTGTGGGGGGGGGATTTCCATTTCCGGCATTTGACGGTTAATCAACATAGACCTGCTGAAAACCACAGTCTGAATCATGGAATTATGTAAAAACGCTTTCTCCGGAAACGTTGCTGGGGTTGGCTATGGACACACAAGTGGCCGTAGTGGTGTCCACCTAAAAGATTTGGCACAAGGCAGTTGAACGACAAATAATTATTGTGCCCTTTTTGTATGTGTGTGTGTGGGGGGGGGGGGGGTGGATATCCATTACCGGCATTTGACGGTTAATCAACATAGACCTGCTGAAAGCCACAGTCTGAATCATGGAATTATAGCTATAAGACTACATTTGCTGTATCGGAGACATTGTATCAACTAAAGAACGTACCACATTTGCTGTATCGGAGACATCATATCAACTAAAGAACGTACCACATTTGCTGTATCGGAGACATCATATCAACTAAAGAACGTACCACTCTATAGAGAATACTCAACCATGTATACTTTGTAATTGTTGGATTCAATAAATACTTCACACATACCTTCCCCGCGCTGAAGCATCATAAATAATTCATATCAGATTTCGACTGCGAGTTCTCTCTAAGAATCATATTCGGTCTCCATCCGAATTTTACAGAATAAGTCTTACAGAATAAGCCTAGACGGAAGATTTTTGCTTGAGTCGCCCTCGCTTTCCGGACCTTCCTGCACTGGAAAATTCGCAGTGATAGACCCCTGGCCACAAAACAAATCATTTCTGTACACAATACGCTGATTGCTATTTTTTCGGCTAGCATATATATATATATATATATATATATATATATATATATATATATATATATATATATACGGTAATTCAAAAGGAAAGAGCGGCTTTCAATTGCTTGTTAAAGACAAACTGTAAAAGATAGAAACAAGTTGCGCACATCACTGGATACAGGCAGGTTACAGCTGCGTGTTGTTTGTTTGTAGCAACATGGCAACTTCACAAGATAAATAACTTGGTTGTGTTGGATTTTGCGTGAAGTCAATCCATTGTTCAAGTGCAACGTGAATTCCGCGGTCTATTCAGCGAGAACCCCCATCTACACAAGCAGGTTTATGACTGGCAGAAAAAGTCTTGGAAATTGGTTGCATATGCAATGGAAAGAGCATTGGTCAGCCACGCACGGCTGATGAAGATGTTGAGCATGTCGTAGATGCGTTCACATGGGAGTCCTCGGAAGTCCACAACACGGGCAAGACAGGAACTTCAGATTCCTTAAACAACGGTGTGTCCTGTAACGACGCCTGCAAATGAAGCCTTACAAGCTGCAGTTACTTCAGAAATTGCGTCCCGGCGGCCAGAACAGAAGGCATGAATTTTGTATTTCAGTTCTCCTGGATATTTCAGAGGATACTTTTTCCGAACGACTCATCTTTTCGGATGAATCAGCGTTTCATCTATCGGGTAAAGTAAACCGCCATAATGTGGGAATTTGGGGAGGTCATAAAATCGTGGCGTCGTCGTCGAAAATGAAAGAGCCTCACAGGAACTGTTTCGTGCCGTTTCTGTTCACAGAGTTTATATATTTTCTTCTTTGCGGATGAAACTGTGACAGGAATGTTATGCCAGGACATGCTGCAAAATTGGTTGTTTGCTCAAGTTCAAAAGATTCCAATGATTTTATTTTTAAGTGTGAAAGCATCTTGAGGTGCCACGTTATCTTGACAACACTATGCCACGACGGTGGAGTGGGACAGGTGGCCAAAATTGCTTTTGGGATTTTTTTTCTGTGTGGTTGCATAAAAGACTGAACCGTTGTCCCATACATACTAGCTACTCTTCAGGACCTCAGAAACCGAATTGTTGAAACTGTCTATTCAGTAAACATGGACCTGTTGATTCGTGCATGGTATGAAATGGGCTACCGTTTCAATGTTTCTCGAGCAACGCATAATGCTGGTGTTGAGCGTATGGTATCGTGTCTGCGCGAACATAAAACTTCGAACCTTCTTCTATCCAGTGACATGCGCAGTCTTTTTCACTTTTTTACGGTTTGTAATAAACAACTGTTTGTCTGTAATAAACAACTGAAATATGTTCTTTCTTTTTGAATCACCCTGTTGAAACGTCCCCTTTGAACAATTATACAGGAGACTGTGCTTAACCTGACACACAATATTTTTAGCGCAACGCAATCTGACTTTCAAAATTCCCTACTAAAGAATGGCCCTGACAAACATTAAACTATACCTTTCACAAATCACTTACCTCACAAAAATCTTCGCTGCTCAAGCTACTGCAGTACAGCGAGCGCCACTACTGCCAGCTAAATAGAAGATTCAATCTACTGAAGGCACTAACTACTGATAGGGATAGTTAGCAAAAGAAAGATATTAATAGAGAGCAAACAATGTATTTACCTTAATATCATCACAAGTCATAATATATATATCAGTTCATGACAAATTAGAAACCTCCGCCATCTCTCTCCCCACATCCACCACTGCTGGCGGCTCACCTCCAACTGCGCAACGCTACGCGCTGTTCACATCCAGCTGCCGCTGCCCAACACTACAATGGCAGACAACAATGCAAACTAGCCACAGACTGCACACAGCACAGCCAGTGATTTTCATATTGAGCGCTACGTAACGTTGCCAATAAGAAAACATAAACAGCCTACTTACATAGCCCCCATGCTCCCCACAAAAATTTTTTACAAATGGTGTTGGGCACTGGCCAATACAGATTTGACAAAAATTTTTCACAATTACAGTAACAAAGATATAAAATGCACACACTTATTGATACAACGTTGGTCAAAAGCTCAAATTTTCTCACAGTCCCTAAAGACAGTCCTAATCGTACATAACAGGAAAATAGCAGTGTTTGTCTCAAAGTCTGAGCAGTAAAAGAAAATGCACACGGAAGTAGTGGATTTCCACGCAGTCTTGAAGAAGTAGTGTTGTCCTTCCAATGGAAAGACAGTGCTGACTCTCGACATGCTGACAGGTAATGGGTCACAACAGAGCAAACCCACTGCAGAGTCAGTCGAAGTTTTGATGAATATTGGTAGGTAGGTCATCACAGAGCAGACCCACTGTAGTCCTGGTAGAGATTGTGGTATTGGTGGGCCACCAGAGGTGCAGACCCACTGTAGTCCTTGTAGAGATAATGGTAATGGTGGGCCATCAAAGATGCAGACCCACTGTAGTCCTTGTAGAGATAATGGTAATGGTGGGCCATCAAAGATGCAGACCCACTGTAGTCCTTGTAGAGATGGCCAGCAGCCATCTGTTGCGATTGTGTAGGTGCACATTCACCATCGAAGAGTCTTGCAGAGAATACAGCAAGTCCATAAACCACCACTTGTGCACTCACAAAGTTTTTGGAATTGTCCTTAGAACCAGCAATGCTGTTATCCAGTCCCTTGCTGAATTAGTAACACACGTGCAAACACTAACAGTCCCTACTTCTCACATATTGTCCATATACTATGACCAACAGAAACGTGTGCAGTGAAATGTAACTTAATTTGAAGAACTGGTGTCTGTACAATTATAAATTTACAACATGAAAATACAATTACAAAGGTACAAAATACATCATTAAAGAACATAACAACACAGATAACAGTTGTAGTAACACAGGCTTTACAAAAGAATAGAAATAAACATATACATCAGTGGAATTATGACATGAGTACATACATAAAGGATCACAATAACTTTTGAAACATCAACTTCACACATGAGCATTGAACAGAATAAATAATGTGTAAGCATATTTATAAGGTAAATAGTATTAGAAGAAGAAAAAATCCTATGAAACTACACAGAGACAGGAAGAAAACAAATACACAAGGGTACACAAACATGTACTGGGATAACACAAAAGGAAAGGACAGGGTTCGTTTTCAGTGTAACATTTGGTACTGCAGTCCAACCCAAAACTTCATATATCTTTCCTCTTATTTCATCCTTTGTTTCCACCAAAAAAATTCTATCTAAGCATGCTTTCTGTATTTATATGTTCACACATTTCTTACCTCAACATTTATTTCCAAGAAAATCCTACCTAAACCTGTTTTCTCAATGCATTTCTTCCAATTCATCGCAACTCATTCTCTTAGAGGCTACCCCCTCTTAAGCTAACTTAAATCTACTGAGCTCAGATGCTAAACTAAGGGACGAGGCAATGCAGCATCACATAACAAATCAACACAAACAGCAATGCAAAAAAATGCAAATTGGCAAAGCTAGCAGCATAAATGAGCAAAAGTCAAATTCAATAACACTATGCCTGGCAAACAGCAGCAACTTATACCTAAACATGACATAGCGCAAGCAGAAAAAATATTACACTAAAATGGCCATGTCTAATACCTATGTCACATCTTAACATTAGAGTGATGCATCACAATTTATTCTACAAAAGAAATTACCAAGTACTTGAAAAGAAAATTATGTGTTACTGTTATTAGTTCCTTCTTATTGTTCTTTCCTTTCCAAGTGCTCCTTTTTTTTAAAGAATGTGGATCATAAAATAATTATTTAATAGATCTGTTGACAGAAAGTGTTCACATTAGCAAATGCATTTCATTTTATAAAAGCAATGCTGCAACACAGCTGAAAACCAGATATCAAATGAAATAAGCAATTACGCAAACCAAAGCATAAAAACATCATTCAATAGTCATGTGGCATTTCGTAAGTCAGTAGCTCTCATAGTATCACAATGATTCCGAAAAATATGAGCGTTTCTCAAAGTACAGACAACTGTGTATTGCGTAAACATGTGTCACTGATGTAGTAAAAAGAATGTTTATCTCTCAGTTAAATGATCAGATAGCTGTGTAATTTGTGTGTTAGAGAAATATGGTACCGATGTGTAAAGTTGTATAAGCAAATACCATATTAGCTAGGGCTCCTTGTGCTTGCCAAACACATGGTACACAAAGTAAGCGTGTACCCCCCTGAGGATTAATGTAATTATACCCTCAGGTGTTACAGATTACAGCAATGGAATGAGATGTATCACGGAAAACTTTCTTTGTAATTCAAAAATCTTTAAAAATAAATGTTTTAAGTATAAAATTGATCACTCAAATACGTGTACTGTAGCGCTAAACTGTGCGTCTTGTAACATAATCTCTGTGGAAGTGTCGTAGTTATCGTCCTCCGAAAGCTAAGTTCTGCAGAAGCCAATGTACTTACCTCATGATAAACAAAAGTGAAATGCTTTGCGTATAGATATCGTAGTTATTACGCTTATTGTTGTGATGAAGAAAGTACTGTGCTGTAACGTATTGTTGTGCTACGGAAAAGCTGTCTCCTTGTAGCTATACCACAAAAGTTTCTACTAAAATATATTTTACTTTCCAGAAGAATTCAGAAAACTGTGCAGATATAAAACAGATACACCGCAAAAGCAACATTGTAACTTGTCACTCATTAGTAGCGTCGTGATAAAAATCGTGTAGCTGTCACATAAACTAACCTCTGTGTCATCTGGTATCTCTCAGAAAGCACTTTAAATTCAGAATGTATTTTCAAATAAACCAAAATGTTGCATTAAAATCTCATTAGCAGTACTGGTAAATGTTCTAATCGTGCAACTAACAAGCAAGAATGTACACACACAATTACACTGTGTCGTCTGTTCGCAATAACAATGCATTCGTAATTTCTGTTTAAATAATTTCTCTTGGTTCTTGGCTGGATATCTAACTTCAAACATTGTTGCATGTTAACAGTTTCTTAAGTCTGACAAAGCATACTAGAAATCTGAAGTGAAAAGTTTTATACCAAAGACTAAGTTAAAAAGCAGATTATCTCTCAGTAAGCGGTTTTACATGTGAAGTGTGGTGCAATCCTTTACTCTTCCTAGTACGCAGACTTTCAACTTGAATGCAATTATCATGCGGTATTCGTCCGTAAAGAATACTGGAATCTTGCTCAAGGTTAGCGTCAATGTTATTTTTCTCTGAGCCAGCCGGCGCACGCGGCTGCCTGCGGTGTGAGTCATTGTCTGCTTCTTTGTTGGCGCGCGTCGTTATTGGGATTAGGAGACCTAACTTCTACAAATTCACCGTGACGAGAGGGCCCTGCTCTGTTTGAATCCCACCAGTTCTGATGCAATTCAGGTCTGTCGTTACGATCATATCGTCTGTCGTCATGTCGGTAGATTCTGTAGTTTCTTCCTTGTCGGTCATGTAGTGGAGAATTTCTCCCTGAATCGTAACTCCGCGCTGAACTGTTGCGTCTGAAGTTATTCTGTCTCCCCCGGTAATAATTGTTTTGGTTCCCATATTGCCTGTTTCTGTGGTTATCTCTGTCATATTCATTACTACGGAAATGCGATCTTTCTCTGTAACTATTACTACTCTGCCAAAGGTTGTAATACGGGTGGTGTCTGTTTTGGTCACGATTTGTGTGGTGAGAATAGCCTTGTCGCGTCCAGTTATCGTTTCTGTCGTCACGGAATTGTGACGGATGTGACCTGTAGTGATTGTTTTCCTGTTTTCGCATCCCGCGACTGTCTGTGTCAATTTCTAATTCTTGTAACAGTCCCTGAAAAGCTTCAATGTCGTCTTTGCAACGTCCTGCTAAAATAATATGTCGTAAATGTTCAGGTAATTTGATTAAGCAAATGCGGATGAGTTCTGAGGGGCTGTATGGGTTTGTCAGGTACTGATTCTTGTGCAACATGTCTTCAAAATATTTCACAAGACTGGAAAATTCAGATTGTTCGAAATGTTTCCTCATTATGATACCATGTTTTACCCGGTCTTGTGTGGCTTGAGACCAATATGCTGAGAGGAAGGCATGGTAAAATTCTCCTTCACTGTGGCAATCGTGAATGACCGATCGCATTCTTACAGCTGGTTCATTCTCTAAGTAGCCACACATAAATTCTAACCTGTGCGCCAATGACCAGTTGGGAGGGAAACAATGAGAGAATTGATGGAGCCACGCTTGTGGATGAATGTCGTTGGCAGAATTCTTAAACGTTTTGAATTTACGTGTAGTAATGAACAGCTTATAGTCAAAATCATCATGTCGGCGAGTCGCATATCGGTCATTGTTAGGTCGTGTCGGCCGTTCCATCTCAAAATTCGGTGCACATTGCCAATTTCTTTCATAACTTCCGAAATGCCCTGTGTTATTATTTTGCGGCTTTTCCGTGTTTCTAAGTCCCTCTTCCCAAGTTGGGGCACGAGTATCCTCTGAAATACGTAATTCTTGTATTAACTGTGTCAGCTGATCTTGTACTTCCCGGATTTCTCTTTGGTGTTGCGTATTAATCTGATTCTGATTTTGTTTGAATTTCCTAATTTGTTCGCACTCTTCAGTGTCAGTGAAGGCTACAGGTCTTGTGTCATTCAGATCATCATCTACCTTTGTAGATAAGTTAGTGACCTGATCCGAAAGTTCGGCTACTTTCTCCGATAGTGAAGACATTTCCTCAGTGTGTTTTTCTGAACCAAGTTTCAGAGTATCTACTGTGTCCTTTAAGTTTTCCTGAGTTTTTGCAAGTTGCGTAACCGAATCGGTAGATGCAACTGAGTCAATTTTAGCCCACAAGGTCTCATGATTTTCATGAACAATGGCTTGCAGTTCTTTTATGGCTGCTTCGTGATTCTGTAATGCATTTTCATGCCGCGAAAAAATAGGTTGAAAATGCTCACAAATTTGTGTTTTTACGTCATTACAGACTTTTTGACATTTCGATTCAATGTTATGTAACTCAGTGGTTAAATCTTCACGTGTTTGTTCAAGTGTAGTGTCTAACTTTTGAAGATTTTGTTCCATTGTGTCTAACTTTTTGAGATTTTGTTCCACTGTGTCTAACTGTTGCTGTGTTTGTCTCTGGTGTTGTTCCATTGTGTCTAACTTTTTAAGATTTTGTTCCACTGTGTCTAACTTTTGAAGCTTTTGCTGTGTCTGTCCCATTTGTTGTATTAATTGTAATAACAATGCATTGGTGTCTGAAACATGTTCCTCAGTGCTTTTCGGCAGTGAATTTACACCGGAAACATTCACATTTTGACAAGCAGAAAATGTGTCTTGACCTATTTGAGAAAACGGTGAGGATCCAAAACCTGAATCTACAGTATTTGCGAGATCGTGTCGTGTCATTTCGGCTTCCTGAGGCGAGCTATTGCCGACCGGTCGATCGATAATACTTCTCTCTTCACTAATTGTTTCACTGTCCACGCCATTGTTTGCCGCCTGCTCCATTTCCCTATGAACAGTTACCAAATTACTACTTTGAACATTAGTAAATTCATTACTCGGCGGCGCTGATAAGCTACGCTCGTCATCACTATTATTTCTCAGTTTAGTTTGGAGCCTAGTGTTACGTTTTTCACACGCCATTATTGTCACAGTATTTCACACGACAACACAGAAAAACACAATTTGAAGATCAAAAATAAAAGAACACATTAACATAGCACTGAAAATAATATCTAGTTAATTGCAAGCGCAGCTGCGAAATACTTGGTGCAAATCTACATGCATGCCACAACTGTTTTACTATACAACAATGAAAGACTGCAACTACAAAGGAAATTCCCTCTATAATTACGCGCTAGCAATAAACAAAATCTACACTAATTACACAAACTACAACAAAAAAATCAGAAGATTCCAGTGAGGTATCCTCGGCTAAGGGTCGACATATGAAACGTCCCCTTTGAACAATTATACAGGAGACTGTGCTTAACCTGACACACAATATTTTTAGCGCAACGCAATCTGACTTTCAAAATTCCCTACTAAAGAATGGCCCTGACAAACATTAAACTATACCTTTCACAAATCACTTACCTCACAAAAATCTTCGCTGCTCAAGCTACTGCAGTACAGCGAGCGCCACTACTGCCAGCTAAATAGAAGATTCAATCTACTGAAGGCACTAACTACTGATAGGGATAGTTAGCAAAAGAAAGATATTAATAGAGAGCAAACAATGTATTTACCTTAATATCATCACAAGTCATAATATATATATCAGTTCATGACAAATTAGAAACCTCCGCCATCTCTCTCCCCACATCCACCACTGCTGGCGGCTCACCTCCAACTGCGCAACGCTACGCGCTGTTCACATCCAGCTGCCGCTGCCCAACACTACAATGGCAGACAACAATGCAAACTAGCCACAGACTGCACACAGCACAGCCAGTGATTTTCATATTGAGCGCTACGTAACGTTGCCAATAAGAAAACATAAACAGCCTACTTACACTGTATTTTCATCGCTTGCCACTGTACTAAATTACTCGTCCAGTGTTTATAAACCCAAAGTATTGACATGCTATGTCAGACTGAAACTGTGAATCAGTTCGGAAATAGAACGTGGAACCTTACCTCTCGCGGCCAGTGCTCTTCCATCCAGTCACCTGTTGATCAGTCTGGTGTGGCATTTGAAGACAGCGAAACGAAAGCCTAAGTTTTAAATTTCGCCTTTAACCAATCGTTCACGCAGGAGAATCGCACAGACTTACTTGAGACCGAAAATCTTATGTCCACGAATCAGCATAGTTTTAGAAAAGATCGTTCGTGCGAAACACAGCCTGCCCTTTCTCACATGACATGTAGCGAACTATGAAAGAAGAGCAACAGGCAGATTTCATATTTCTAGTTTTCCGGAAAGCATATGAAAGGTGGCCTATTGCAGGCTGTTAACGAAGGTACGAGCATGTGGAACAGGCTCACAGATACGTGAGTGGCTCGAATACTTAAGTTACAGTATCCAGTATGTTGTTTTCGACGGCCAGTCGTCATCAGAGATTTGATTGCTGATGATGCTGTTGTGTACGATACAATGTCGAAGCTGAGCGACAGTAGTATGGCTTAAGACAGTATTTCTAGTTGGTGTGATGAATGGCAACTAGCCCTAAATGTGGAAAAATGTTCAATTAAATCGAATGAGTGGGAAAAGCACACCCGTATGCTCGGATACAGCATTAGTACTCTCCTGCTTGACAGTCACGTAGTTTAAATATCTGGGGATATTGTTGCAAAGCGGTATGAAATGGAACGAACATGTGAGGATTTTGATAGATAAGGCGAATGGCCGACTTCGGTTTTTTGGGAGGAATGTGGGCAAGTGTAGTTCATCTGTAAGGAGACCGTATATGGGACGCTAGTTCGGCCGATTCTTGAGTACTGTTCGAGTGTTTGGGCTCCGTACGGGGTCGGATTGAAGGAAGATATTGAAGCAATCCAGAGGCGGGCTGCTAAATTCGTTATCCGTAGGTTCGAACAGCACGCAAGTATTAGGTGACGCTTAGGGACGTTAAATGGGAATCCCTGGAATAAGGCGACGTTCTTTTCGAGAACTCTATTGAGAAAATTTACATAACGGGTATTTGAAGCTGGAAGTTGACAGCAGAACGATTCTACTGCCACCGACATACATTGCACGTAACGACCACGAAGATAAAAAATGTTTCAAATGGCTCTGAGCACTATGGGAATTAACATCTGAGGTCAGCAGTCCCCTAGAACTTAGAACTACTTAAACCTAACTAACCTAAGGACATCACACACATACATGCCCGAGGCAGGGTTCGAAACTGCGACCGTAGCAGCAGCGCGGTTGCAGACTGACGCGCCTAGAACCGCTCAGCCACAACGGCTGGCACCACGAAGATAACACAAGAGAAATTAGGGCTCTTACGGGGCCATTTAGCCAGTCGTTTTCCCTCGTTGTGTTTGCGAGTGGAACAGGTAAGGAAATGACTGTTAACGGTACAGGGTACCCTCCGCCACGCGATTTAGCGATATGTGTCCTGCAAGGGACGTAAGTCCGAGAAGATATAAATGAAAGCAAGTGTGAAGTTACGAGTTTAGGAAACAGGTTGGTTGGTTGGTTGATTTCGGGGAGGAGATCAAACTGCGAGGTCATCAGTCTCATCGGATTGGGGAATGATGGGGAAGGAAGTTGGCCGTGCCCTTTCAAAGAAACCATCCCGGCATTTGCCTGAAGCGATTTAGGGAAATCACGGAAAACCTGATGACCAGACATGGGATTGAACCGTCGTTCTCCCGAATGCGAGTCCAGTTTGCTAACCACTGCGCCACCTCGCTCGGTAGGAAACAGGTGCTGGCAAATGTGAAGCTGTGAAGACAGTCGTTTGTGGATTGCTGCGAAACCCAATGTTGCAGGTTGGAGACATAGTCCGATTCAGAATTTCAGTCTGCTAGAAAATTTCAAAAAGTGTGGGTACTCTGCGCCAGAGTAAAAGATTTCGGTCTGGAGCCAGCCAGCGTCCAGCGGCGGCGGCGGCAGCGGCAGCGGAAAGGGAGCCGCCGGCCTCATATGCACTTCAAGAGCGGCCGCGCCAATTAGCGCGCCTGTCGGCTGCTGCAGACACACGGGGTCCGGACCGGACCGGCGTTCCCAAATTTGGCCGGCGGCCGGGCTCATGCGTCACTGCGGGGCTCATTTACTGGCCGAGGAGTCGCCGCACCCGGGCCGCTCACCTCGGCGATTGTAGCGCTGCTGCAGGCAGCACGGTGCCTGTTGTCATGGCAACATCCGCCCTGCCCTCTGGACATCAAAATAAGGGAACAAGCGGCTTGGTACTGGACAAAAAAAGGAACTTATGAGAAGATTATAGACATCATGGGTGTAAGGTGGGGGACAAAAAGGAAATAAGGAAAAGAGGGGAGGAACTTTGGCAGGAGTCTTGGATGGTAGAAGAAACTGGACGTAGATGTGAGGGAGCGCTTGGACATGAAATATTTTGAGCCTACACGAGGACTGATCCATTTTCTCGCTGGCCATTGACCCTACCCGACATACTTACGTCGATTTGGGAAGAGGGCTACACCAGCATGTGACTGTGGCGTGTCAGAGGGTACTCCCGACCATGCAGTTTACGAGTGCCCCCTGTAATGGTACTTGAATTACGCAACCATTACGGCACCTCACCTGAACCTCTCGATACCAGTAATATTCTACTGTGTTTCTGCAAAGTAGTTGACGTATTTCTGAGACAACATTCAGATTTGATTTCATTTGTGATACATCGATATGTTTATATTGCAATGATATTATTCTTATGTGTATTCTTTCTTTTGTCACTATGATCTTTGACGTACTTGTAGCTCTGATTTTTGAGCGCGTAAGTGATAGTTTGTTAGTTGTTAACTTGTTAGAGAGTCGGACCTTGAGAAAGTCAAGTGTTGGACGTCATGTTGGAAAGACGCATAACATAGTCCCGTTATAAAATGTGAACTTTAACAGTGACTGTGAGAGAGATGTTTTCAAGCATGTTTTGTATTGTGAAGTGATGTTTTGTGTTTCCGTGATATTGCAATAAAAGCAATTAAAAGGAAGTGTAACTTAAATTCGGAGTGCTGATTGCTTTTTTAACGTCACCATTGTCCCGCAAAAGTGTAATCTTCAAGAATGATTTGTGAAGCGCATCTACAAAAATTTTGAATATAGCAGAATAAAACCTAGGCCGCCTTGCATCCGAGCTTGCAATCATAACCACCTAGATTTTCAACGATTGAGCCATGATTTTACGACAAGACCAGCGTGGGAAACACAAAAAGATGAGTGCCTAGTTTTTTCATTATTACATGATATGACTACTAACTGTGCTCTAATGTCACCTGCCACATAGTATGACTGTTGTTGCCCGATAATGCAGTATTTAGCAGCGTGAGCAACACCACAATCGTTATTAAAATTTTGACCTTTGTTGTGGTAGGGTTGTTAGACCCCTCTTCAGTGATGTTGCGACTACACTTCGAGACAGACTTCCAAACCACGACACATATCAACTGCTTAGACGTGAGGACACTTTCCAAATGTTAAAGACATTAGCCAACGAGGTATCACGGAAAGTTTTAACAGAATACTTGAGGGACACGAACTAAAAAACAAAGGCAACCAACACTGATTGCGTCCAGAGGCCCATTCCCATACCGCCTGTGCGTGGACTGGCCGACTTTCCATCATAGTTGGAATCCGCCACGTGCAGGATTAGGGCGAGTGGGGGTCAATGCTACCGATAAGGACATGCACCGGAAATGACGTAGGATAGGTTAGTTTGTAGGACTTAGTTTTTAGGAAAATTATGCTAGGGAACTGCAGCGAATCAACATAGTGTCCTGCCCAGTGCCAGGGGCACGCTCTTCGGGTTTGGCTCGATGAGCAAGGCTATCAAAGTAGGTTTATATATCTCACTGGCACACATGTGACGCTGCAGGCGATAGGAATTAGTTGTAAGAAATAGATATAAGCCGTAGATATTAGAAATTAAATGCCCATTGTATGAAAAACTAACTGTAGCTCACTCGAAAATTTAACTAGCTGCAGTATAAGTACTAGTTGTATAATTATTATGACCCACTAATGAGATAAGGAAGTGGGTTAATTTTGTATAATTATTATGGTTTTGCAAATAAAGATTTAAAAAAAAAACACGTGAGTCGTGTACCTGGTGTCAAACAGTCGTTGGAGGTGGAACGTCTTTTGAACGAAGAGCTCCCCAACTTGTAGACATTTGCGTAATGACCTGGAAACACCCGAAACTATTTTCCTGTTCGTTGTGTTGAGAAACAGTGCAAGCACCAGTACCTGTTGTGTTACTCTTAAATAAACAGGTACAACGGACTTGTGCTGAAGCACAAGTCCGTGGCACTGAATGTCTTAAGGGTGCCAGCAGTCGTCTCCGGTGGGGAGCGAGTAGCCATTTCAGACGAGTTTAATAATTCTTAACTGCGTTTAAATGCGTGCAAGCTCTCGATAGCAACGACATAGTCAAGGTCTTTAGTTTTCTTTCTTTCTATAAAAAATTGTCTGTATGTGAGGAAACTGAGTTCATCGATTTCAAAAAGTTACGCCTTGTGGACCGCGTGCTTCAGATATCACGCTCAACTGCTGAGTAATACTGACTGTTGCTTGGCCCTGTGTTGCGCTTGCGAACAGTGTCGTGAAACAAAACTTCAAACTAAATGAAATGCAAAAATTGAAATAATGAAAATGATTCTAATCAGCCACCAAAAGAAATTAACTAACCGTGTGCTCAATGAAAACTGTATTACTGAAACTCAGTACCGAAGTACATTATGGAAGTTTTGTGGGATGAAGTGCAAAGTTTAACTTGGGAAACTCACAAAAATAAATTACTGCTCTGCTTAAAAAGACTACATGAAATTACCAACTCTGTTGGTTGAAAATTAATCTGCTTGCTTAGCACACCTAATAATTCTGGCTATGTACTGTAAGATGAGACGTGCCGTGAAATAAAAGTGACTTGCCTGTTACTCAACAAGCTATTTTGTGTCTGATTTTTTTATTATTATACTAACATTGATGGAGGCGGCAGGTTTCATTTTAGAGGAAATCGTTCCTGAGAAATCAGATTCTGACTATTGACAAAAACACTGCACAACATAAGAAGACTAACAATTGCATTATTTGTGACATCTTAAAAACAAAACAAAAAAAAATCAAATTAACACTAAGCCTGAATGTTATTAGCTATCGAAGGGACAAAGATTTCCTTCAGTTAATAGTCCTGACAAATATTTCATTATTGTACATGGCCCCATTCCTTTAAAATTCCTCCAAAATTCTTTCCAGAAAAAGAAACAATAATTTGTGTTTACAAACAACCTTTCATCAAAAATGATTCAAATGGCTCTGAGCGCTATGGGACTCAACTGCTGTGGTCATCGGTCCCCTAGAACTTAGAACTACTTAAACGTACTTAACCTAAGGACATCACACACATCCATGCCCGAGGCAGGATTCGAACCTGCGACTGTAGCAGCAGCGCGGCTCCGGACTGGAGCGCCTAGAACTGCACGGAACCTTTCATCTCTATAATAAAGTATTACAGAGAATTTCTTTCAGAATCACCTACATCAAAACTCCTTCTTTAGAAACAGGTCAACAACCTTTCATTTCCATAAAGCTAGAGATAAAACTGAACACAGAGTCAAGGATCTTATTCACTACTCTTGCTGTTGACTTATTCACCTTTGCCCCAGTGCACTAAAGGTAGCAGAAAACTTATGAGAACCTTACCTTGATATATTCATTTCCTGTGGGAGCTGTACGCAGCCGAGCGTTCGCGAAGTATGGCGGACAAGGCAACTAGTGTGACGTCACAAGTTCGTTGTGGCGCCCGTATATCTCACGAGATCCGGTGGCTCAGGCATCATGTCACAGATCTTAAACTATGCCGTTAAACTGCAGGCGTGTAGTCCTCTTAAAAAAGTATAATTTCGTTAATATATGAGACACTCTCAGAATTTTTCGCATTGCACCCGTACATTGGTGAGGGCGTAATTAACACACGTTCTGTGAAATCGCGCATGAGTGTACGGAACGGGACCGCACAGAGATGTTTGGCATGGCGCGTCCTTGTCGGTGGCGTGCACGTGGGCAGAGGCGGAGAGAGAGAGAGAGAGAGAGAGAGAGAGAGAGAGAGCGCCCGGCGTGTTTTGCCGGCGGTGAGCCCTCATTAGCAGAGGCGACTGTAGCGGGCGCCGCACCGCTAATTGCGCGATGTCGGCCCCGCATGAGGGAATGGCGGCGGCAATGCGACGCGCATGCGCACGCCGCGCCTGCTTTGAGCGATTGTTCCCACGAGACGCGAGCCGTGTGCGATACTACTGATTCCCAGCCGAGTCCCGGCTTGCCCGTCTCTTTGTTGTGAGCGCGGGCAAAAAACAGCAAGTTACGTTCCGCGCAGGGCAGACCCTTTGCCGACGTTTCCCGTCGAGGGGCTCGTCATTAGCAAGTGTAATACACTGCCGGCCGTAAAAATTTCAGCATCGTGAAATCAGCATGCAAAAAATGTCACATTGCTATCAAGTGTATCACATGCTTCGCGCTGCAAACCACAAAGGATATAAGGAAACATGACGCAGACAGTTTCTTAATTATAAATACTAAAATCAGCGGTGACGAGAGAAAATGTGTGCCAGACCGGAATTCGAACCCCAGATCTGCTCCTCACTAAGCAGTTGCGTTAACCGCTACGACCGGAGTGGCCGAGCGGTTCTAGGCGCTTCAGTCCGGAACCGCGGGACTGCTACGGTCGCAGGTTCGAATCCTGCCTCGGGCATGGATGTGTGTGATGTCCTTAGTTTAGTTAGGTTTAAGTAGTTCTAAGTTCTAGGGGACTGATGACCTCAGAAGTTAAGTCCCATAGTGCTCAGAGCCATTTGAACCATTTTTGTTCTTTCGGACGCGTTATTTGTTTGTGAGAAGACCGTGTTATGCCCCCACTAAGAAGTGGAGGTACCTGGAGGTTATGATACCCTTTCCTCTCCGCTCCCCCAAAGACATGTAATTAAAATCTTTTATATTTTTATATACGACGGGCGTCCAATAAGTAACGTTACAGATTTACTTCTCAAAACAGGCTGGTTTTATTCAGGATTTCAATATACAATATTATTCCCTGCTGTTAGTAACCTAATCTCCGTTCAATGCGACGGCCTTCCACCACCTTACTTGAAGAGCCTGCATGGCACTCTACTGGTCGGCGTCTGAGACAACGTTTTGCTGCGTCAATAACATCATCCACGTATGGTTTCCTGCAGAGTGCATCCTTCACTGGGCCAAACGGATGAAATTCGGAAGGTGCTGGATCCGTGCTGTAGGGTGGATGCAGAAGAACAGTGTGTCGGTACCACCAACAGAGACGTCCAGTTGAGCAGCGAGATTTTTGATTGTGATCCGTTGATCACTTCGAATGAGAGTGCTCACGCATTCCAATAGTGCCGGAGACACAGCTGTGTGTGGCCAGCCGGCAAGTGAGAGCTCGAACAGGTTCGCGTGACTTTGTTGCTGTGATGACAGACGTCTCGTCTACACTCTGCAAGCGCATATGAATACCGGAGATGCTATGGTTTTCTGGAAGAAGAAACTCAGTGACAACACTCTGTTTTGAACGCATCTCCGTTACAGACACCATTTTGAAGCCTCAATTCGGAACGTCATGAAACTAAAGGCGCTGAAGCGTGAATATTCCCCAATGTCCCACAAAAAATTCCTCATTTTCTCAACCGAAACTGGGCGACAAAAAGCAACGGATGCATTAGTTATTGAACGCCCCTCGCACAACTACAATGTCCCACGGTACCTCTACGGTTCCGTCTCAGCATGTTAGTCAGGTTGTCGGTCTTTACCACTGTACTGTAACACAACTGCGGTTTGGATTTCGAAATAGTAACCTTTTGCATATTACCTTTTTTATATCGGTTTACAGAATAATGGCTTTATTCAAAAAGAAATATAGGCACTGTTCTTTAAATACAGCTTGTTGCAGAGCCTTCGAAAATGTGCCACTGTCTTCCTGGTGTACAAGGGTCTGTCTCTGTGTCTAAATGATTATCCGCTTGTTGGATTGCCATATGCGTTTCACTTCTTAACGTTTTTTGAGCGTCTTCAATAGTTAACTTGTACAGTCCATGATATGCTGGGCGGTGACATGCACTACACCCAGTGTCGAGACACGTGTGTCAAACAGTCTTATTTTATAGCGAACTAAGAGCATAGTAACTACAATGTTAGTGACTAATGAACAACAAGAGATGCATAAAATACGAATTCGAATAATTTGTGTTCGAACATTATGAATTACCCCGAAGGAAACGGTCTATTGATACACAGTCAACATGGGTTTAGAAAACATCGTTCCTCTGCAAACACGACTAGCTCTTTATTCACATGAAAGGCTGAGTGCTATTGGCAAGGGATTTCAGATCGATTCCGTATTCCTGGATTTCCGGAAGGCTTTTGACACTGTACCACACAAGCGGCTCGTAGTAAAATTGCGTGCTTACGGAATATCGTCTTAGTTATGTGACTGGATTTGCGATTTCCTGTCAGAGAGGTCACAGTTCGTAGCAATTGTCGAAAAGTCATCGAGTAAAACAGAAGCGATTTCTGGCGTTCCCCAAGGTAGTGTTATAGGCCCTTTACTGTTCCTTATCTATATAAACGATTTGGGACACAATGTGAGCAGCCGTCTTCGCTTGTTTGCACATGACGCTGTCGTTTATCGATAATAAAGACATCAGAAGATCAAAACAAACTGCAAAACGATTTAGAAAAGATATCTGAATGGTGCGAAAAGTATCAGTTGACCCTAAATAAATTGTAAGGTCATCCACATGAGTGCTAAAAGGAACTCGTTAAACTTCGGTTACACAATAAATCAGTTTAATCTAAAAGCCGTAAATGCAACTAAATACCTAGGTATTACAATTACGAACAACTTAAATTGGAAAGAACACATAGAAAGTGTTGTGGGGAAGGCTAACTAAAGGCTGCGTTTTATTGGCAGGACACTCAGAAAATGTAACAGATCTACTAAGGAGACTGCCTACACTACGCTTGTCCGTCCTCTTTTAAAATGCTGCTGCCCGGTGTGGGATCCTTACCAGATAGGACTGACAGAGTATATCGAAAAAGTTCAAAGAGAGGCAGTACGTTTTGTATTATGGCGAAATGTGGGAGAGAGTGTCACAGAAATGATACAGGATTTGGGCTGGAAACCGTTAAAAGAAAGGCGTTTTTCGTTGCGACGGAATCTTCTCACGAAATTCCAATCACCAACTTTCTCCTCCGAATGCGAAAATATTTTGTTGACACCGACCTACATAGGGCGGACCGATCACCGCGATAAAATAAGGGAAATCGGAACTTGTACGGAAAGATACAGGTGTTCATTCTTTCCGCGCGCTAAACGAGATTGGAATAACAGAGAATTGTGAAGGCGGTTCGATGAACCCTCTGCCAAGCACTTAAATGTGATTTGGAGAGTATCCATGTAGATGTAGATGTGGCGGACACGTAGACTGATAATTTTGCTACTGAAGGCTTCCTCACCTTCAGATCCTTCAGACTGATCCAGATACGTTTTGACAACAGTTAGTCCAGTGCCTCCGCTGGTACCTCACTAAATTGGGATGCGATGGCGATACGGATGGTTTTTAGCGCTGTGCGAAGCACCTGCCGGCAAGACGAGCAGATAAATAGCGCAGCTATGCGCGCACATGGGGCCGTAATTACACAGACGGATGCCGGCGCCCCCTATCTCATTGTGTGACCCGACGCCTGTCCGTGAGTGTGTGTGCGCCCCCGTGTCCCTGGGGTAATCCGCTCGTTAGCCGGTCAGTGCTAATTGCAGCGCATCACGTGTGCCTCCTCCCACTGCCCCCCTCGTGGTGATCCTGCCGCGCAGGGGCGATGTCCGTCGTTGCCGATGGCAGTGCGGCCTCAAACCTGTTCAGCCGTGTGCGGTTAGTTCGCTCCGGCGATAAATTTTCGTGTCTCTCTGCCGCACTCCAGCTTTTTATTAGGAAAGAAATTAAGCATCCCACCTCAAAGGCTCTGACATGAATTAGTTTCATCCAGGGCGGAAGGCACACGAAATAGACTTGGCCACTGTTTCTATGTTTCGATACAGTGTATCGATACGTGGAACTGTTTCAGTGTTTCGGTACGGCTGTGGTTCACTGTTTCGTAACAGTAGTGTTTCATTCCGTCCCTGTCTCGGATAACTGGACCAGATTCGATCTCGAGCCAGACACAGAAACTGTATCGTTGTTTCAAAATAAGGCTGTTTCAGTGCATCTGTGCTTGGAACGGACGAATTGTATCGAAACAGTGATGTTTCATTCCGCTCTGTATTGGACGAGATTCGGGCTCGGCACAGGTACTGAAACACAACATACCACTTCATGAAACACTTTCAAGAGTGTCGAAATCTTTTTGACAAGCAATAGCATGAAGCTTAAGATATCCGAAAATAAAGCTTCGTTTCTAGCTGACTGTCCTATTTCGAAATGGCGTAACATCTGCTTTATAAACACTAACCAAACAATAAAACAACGCATACTATTCACATTCAAAATAATAAATATGTGAAAATCATTCAGTTAAATTACACTTTTTTATAACATACGCTTCTCTGTTCATGTACAATAATCATATTAAGAAACGCAAGTAAGCCTACAACCTTTTGAATAAAAAAAGGCGTAGAGTGACAGCTATTAGACATATACATAAATCTGATGTAGGTATAATTGCAAGCAATCTGTTTGACATATCACTGATAGTGTAATGGTGAACGGGAAGGGCTGGGAAGCATGGTGAATTTACAGTAATGATTCGAAACACCTTGAAAGACAAAATTTTTTCTGTTATATTTTGTTATTTATTCGAATTATTTGGCGTTATTTGTGAGTCTATAGTCACTGTGCCTATTATCCACAATGATTCCCTTTGTGTGCATGGAAATTAGCAGGACGGGTATATTACCCATACTAGCGGAATGTGGGACTCCCAGTAGCATATCCGTTGTTTCTGCAGTTTGCTCCCACCTCCAGTTCCGTTCGTGGTGGTTCTTCTGTCTTCAGCTATGGCTGTCCTCAGCCAACTGAAAAGTATGAAAGTCACACGACACGAAAGCAGCGCATTTGCTCCCAAGACGCCTAAGTGAAAGTTTCATACTTTCTGCGATATGATTATCGCTCTCGCACCTCATTTGTGTTTATATCGACATACTTACACAGTAGACCTTCAAGATGATAAAATGTGTAGGTTTATTAGATTACAAAACGCAAACTGTTTCACTGTTTCGAAACAGTGTATCGAAACGTTACATTGTACTGTTTCATTTGTTTCGAAACAATTACGTGTTTCAGTTTGCCCATCTCTATCACGAAATATTGAGAAGAAATGACTGTGAATGGAGAACCAACTATCGCCAGACAAACGCTTTCCCTAATGCAATTTCTGTGCCAGTTCACCACAATATTGACTTTGTCTTTCATTTTCTAAGTTATATTCAAATTTGGCAACGTTGCTTTCCCAAATGACTCTTCCCCACCTCCTTTTCAGTCCCCCTCTCACATACTCTCTCTTTCTGTGGAGCTTTCCACTTTTCTCTCTTTATGTGATCATTAACAGGAATGTTATTTACCTATCAAGCTCGTTTTTCCAACTGGTTGCCTGATATCTTACCATGATTATTAAACATTTTTATGGAGTACGAAGGGCAGTCAAAAGTTTTAGTTACCACCTCGAAAAAATAAAGTTATGTAATGATTTTTTTTGTTTTCTGGGACGTAAATGTCTGTAGTCCTGATTCACATGGAAATCCCAACGCCACACTACCGTAACACACCGCTATGGTCAAAGCAAAGCAGCGCAAAGCATCGCCTCTGTGTTAATGGGCCGCACCATTTTGCTGTGGCTCTTCTAGCGGTCTGCTACGGTATTGTGGCGTGGGGCTGCTTCTCTCAACGCGTGTATCACAACGGCGTATACAGATTGGCCTTTGTATAAAGTTTGGTATTTTCTGTTGTACAGTGAGACTGGTTACTAGGCCCCTGCCAGCCAGTTTCCCTCCAGTTTCAACTAAGGTTTCACGTACCAACGATCTTACGGTTTTCAAGGTAGCTCCACCAACCTTCATGCAGAAACATTGGTTTACAAACACCTACCTCACAGCCACTAATCATCCAAGACCTAGTACCACCTGATATATTCATGTCTGCTATCATTTCTTTATTTCAAAATACACTGCGGAATAGAATTAAATAATCACGTTTTCGAAACCATGTAATTGCCTCGCATTTCTATGCGTAAGTTGGAAATTTGACTTGGAGGTGCCTACCTCTGTAACGACGCAAAAGCGTGGTGTCTTGCTACGTCGCCCTTGGGCTTGGCGAGACTTGAAACAGCAATGTGTCGCCACAAGCGAAAAAAGGCCACAGCTCATAAGTTCGTGTGACCTGTAAGGTGCGTTAATGATGCCACATTGGCATCATATTTCATCACAACTCTGCCAAACGCCACCTGGATGTGTCGCTCGATGAGAAGGCCGTCAGGGCCACATTTCAGTCGTTCTTTTGACGTTTCGGTGATGGAGGTCGGAACCGCGACGCCCAGCGTTGAAATACGCAGATTTCTTATGGGAGGCGTAGGAAAACGTTTCAGAAACACACCCGCTCGGAATCGACACGAAAAGGCCGGACATAAACGGGCCAATGAAACCACCCGTTTCCTGGGGGCGATTCCCAAACATTTCGCTGCCGAAAACGATACATGGCAGTACGATGAGCAACAGAGTTCTTGACGACCTTTGACAGTGCTGACACCCTCGGACATTTCAACCCTTCCCTAAACATAATGTACGGCTGCATCCCCACTGAACGTGATCGCACTACTTTGGAGTCCAACTCGACGGCAATCTTCGCTCTCGTGTGCAGGTTGGAACCACTAGGGATAGTTCGAAACCATGCGATGAAATCTGAACGTGATCCGAAGTAGCAAAGGGTAATCACGCTTTTTCAGTCTTCATGTTTTCTTCCCGCCTGTGGCGTTAACACGCCGGAGTGCAACATTAACATGTGCGTGAATAAAACGGCAAAAAGAGTCCCTCTAAAATCCCCCAGTTTGTCAACATATTCGGTGCTACCCACGCATCTTTGTTGAGGACGTTATAAATGTACACCGAACTACCCTGGCTTGGGGGGCTCTAGCTCCTGAGAATAAGGCAACTCCTTCAACACCCTTTGGGTGCGGTTTGTCTACCTTCAGGGGCTAGAGCTTCCCACGTGATCACTCCAGACGAAGGCGGAAAGCAGGTGTGTCGAAACAGCATAAGTACTCTTTGCTGCCTCATTTCACATTCAGATTTCATTTCGTCGAATGGTTTTGAAGGATCCTTGGTGGTTCCATGCTGTACAAGAGAGCGAAAATAGCTACAGCGCTGCACTCCAATGGAATGCGATCACATACAATGGGGATGCAGCCCCTCTGTGTTTTCAGAGGAGAGTTGGAACGTCCGAGGCTGTTAGCAGTGTCAATCGTTATCAAGAACATCTTCCTGTTGTTCATTGCACTGCGGCTGTAATTTACAACCGCGAAGTGTATAGGAATCAACGGGCTAGGGAAAGAGATGGTTTCATTGACGCCCTGTACGCCATCCCCTGAGGCCTTTTCGTGCCGATTTTGAGCGGCGGTTGGTCTGAAATGCTTTCCTCGGCCACTCATAAGAAAAAAGCGTGATGGCAACGCTGGGTGACACATTGGACAAAACTGTGGTGAAATTTGGTTCCAACGTGACATCAGTAACCCACCTCACAGGTCACGTGTACTTCTGACCTGTGGCCTTCTCTTCGCATTTTTCGACACTTTGCTGTCTGTAGCGCCGCCGAGCCTGTGGGTGGTGTCTCCAGGACGCCACGCTTTGCCGTCATAACAGAGGAAGCCTGTATACACCTTTGAGTAAAATTTCAAACTCCTAACGGGAGACAATTACGGGGTTTTGAAAAAGTAATCCTTTAATTGTGTTGCGAAGTGTAGTTACGGGTTTTGTCACTCTCTTGCCCCTTATGTTTATCCTGGCATGAGGCTACTATTGCTGTTTTCATGGTTTGATAGATTTATTTTTACTATTTTAACTTTGTGTCCGGGTGCCCTTCCTGGTGCCACAGTCGTCAGTTAACTTATGGAAGGTAAGCCGTGTGTGCCCTTTATCCGTGATTTGTGTAAATCTCTATTCTGTGTCTTGTCGTGTTTTAGCCGTTTGCGTAACTGGGTTCAACCCAGCATTTGCCTAAACCAGCGTGGAAAACCGCCTATAAACCACACAGGCTAACTAGTAAACCACCGTGAACCTGTCGCATGGATTCGATTCGAGTGTGGCGCTGCGGGTTAATCTGCACAAATAGTCAAATCGTTTCTGTCCTTTTGAGTTAGTCTCTCAAAATATCGTCTCCCGTTTCAGTAATGTTGACCGTAAGCGTTTGGGACACGTGAAACCGTAGCAACCATTTGTGACGACTGGGAATGCCGTTTTTGTTAACACTTCTATCTTTCAGATACCCGAAGTGCTTGTTCATGGTCCTGCAGTCTCTAATTGAAATATTGGACACAATGAGCTGTCAGCTGGTGAGAGGCCCTTTAAAAGACTGCCGCACTGGAGATTGTAATTAGTCATTATCGCCATCTGATAGCACGCACCACGCAGTACAGCGCCGTCTCAATAGGGGGTCGGAGAAGAAAAGCAAACTGTGTTAGCAAAAGCGACAGGGCTCGAGTCCTTTCATCGCGGCCGCTGGTCGTAAAGAACACGGCAGGTAGAACAGTGAGAGCAGACTGACTGTGCGCATGCGCGGATAGGAGTGGGTCGCGCGTTGCGGAATGCTGACAAGACAATGGGCTCTCTGGCCGCGGTACGCCTGTCACCTGCTGCAGCCGGGCCGTGCGCCTGACGTAACCGAGTGACGACTCTGACACGCTGGGCTTAGCACCGGGCGGATCAGTGAAATCGCTGCCTGTAAGAAGGCGAGGAGGAAATTTGTCGGTCTGGCTGTGAGATACTGTGTCACAGGTCCGCAATCACTTCCATTTCGATGTAGTCCCTTTGTAGCTACCTAGAAAATTGCTATAGAGAGGCAATTTGTCTTTAAAACTTGGAAATCAAGTATTCTGAGACAAGCTCAATTTGCTGGGAAAGTCGAGCAATAGGGGATTCTGAGAGACTCAGCGAATGAGTTCAACTGTTGGTTGACGGATGGAAATGTACTGTCATTTTGTTACAAATCACTGTGAGATTCTTCTCCGGAAACAATCTGTGTCGAGTCGCGTAAAGAAGTATAAAAGTGAGTTGAATAGTGGTGATGTTTCCAGAAGGAGACGAGGTACTGGCAGAAGTGAAGCTGTGAGGACGGGGCGTGAGTCGCGCTTGGGTAGCTCAGATGCTAGAGCACTTGCCCGCGAAAGGCGAAGTTCCCGAGTTCGAGTCCAGGCCCGGCACACAGTTTTAATCTGCCAGGAAGTTTCAGTGGTGATGTTTGTTGTTCAACCGGGGCAAACTTCTGCGCGCTCGCCGACCTTTAGAAGTTTCGTTATTATGGCTTCAGTCCCTGCGCCGTGGTTCCGTTTCCCATGGTGTCATTGTGTCACGGAATGTAGCTTGTCATGTAGCTGTGAATTCGTCATTCGCACAAAATCTGTAAACATGCGCGTTCGAATGCGATATATCGGATGGCTATAATTAAACTTTCCCTATTTAACACGTTATAACACGGAAACTAATTAACGAACGAAGACAAAAACTTGGTAGCGTTAATGTGAAGGACATTGGGAAAAGAAACAATGCAAAATCAGTCAAATTGAAACACTTACCTCTCATGATATGCTGCGCTTAAGATCAGCACATGTGTTAATATTCCCCTGGCAAAACCTGTCCTTCAGGTAGCCCTACAACCAGAAGACACAGGTAATAATAATGTCGTGTGACTAGGGCCTCCAGTCGGGTAGACCGTTCGCCTGGTGCAAGTCTTTCGATTTGACGCCACTGCGGCGACTTGCGCGTCGATGGGGATGAAATGATGATGATTAGGACAACACAACACCCAGTCACTGAGCGGAGAAAATCTTCGACCCAGCCGGGAATCGAACCCGGGCCCTTAGGATTCACATTCAGTCGCGCTGACCACTTTTTTTTTTTCTTTCGGTGTAACAGTAACAAACATAAACTGCTTCTAGCATTTTTCTGAAATATATAAGACAATGACTTTATAAAATAAAATTCTTCTGGGAAACGTAAATAAGTGGACTTTTTTTTTACATAATAGTGAAAAAAAGAAAATAAAACATCCTGCTTCTGTCAGTACAAAACAATAACGTTCTACGTTCCTCTTTTAGGCGCGTACCTCCCTAATCCCGCCATACCTCGCGTTGGTGTCGGGTACGTCTTCACGTGTGTTTGTGGATCCTCTCCACTGTCCTGGTCCGTTCTTGTTCTGATACTTATAGACAATAATTACATTCTCCTACCCGGGACACCCCAACTGGGTGGGGGATCAAGCAAGGCACTCCCTAAAAAATTTGCGTAATATGTTCGATATCTCGGATGTCTCATAAGCTGTGAGTGATGTTCCTGTAGTAAGGCCCAAAAGTCAAGCACATTCTTACTGCCGTCTCGGAAAAGATAACGCACAGTCAAACCTCGAATCCAAGTCACTGCGTTTGTCTTCGTTCGGGGATAATATGTCCTATCTGGGAGAAGTAGTGTGCGTGGTTTGCGGCCCCACCCGAAGGAGGAAGGCGATCATTTTTTTGACCAAACACCATACGTCCGCCGAAGGACCGCATATCAGGCGATGCTCCTCAGTGTCTATAACATTGCACTGCGGACACAGTGGCTCGTCCGCCATATGAATTGTATGCAACCTGGAACGAGTCACGTATTTCCCATTTACCACCTGATACCACAGTGCGCGTGTTCCCGTATCAAGGTGTGGGTGGTGCACTGTACGCCATACCACTGACCACGTAACTGTTGGCTGGCGGCGCTCTACGGCATTATTCGGCCGTCGTCGAGTCAAGATGTGATATATATCACGTGCCGTCGCCGTCCTGGTAGTCGGTAGTTCCATATGTACATAACTGTGTTCCACAAAGAAGGTTCGCATATGGGCAGCACTCAGCTACTGGGGGCGGACAACACAGGGAGTGAGATCAGGCGATCGTGCCTGCCAAACATTTGGAAACGATCGGCTGAAAATTTGCTCGTTTCCGATTGTGTTTCAGGGAAGCAGGCGAACTTCACGAGCGATGTGCGGTGGTGCCCCTTCTTGCATGGCAACTGTTGAGTTCAATGCGTCCCTCTTCTGTAGGGCGGGTGTGACATGCTTGGGAAGGGTATCGCAGTGTCGCTGGCCAGTCAACACTGCACGACTTTTTTCGGTCCTCGAGCGCCAACTTGTTCAAAAAAGAATGGGCCAATGGTGAACGTACCCGTAAAGCCACACCATATGGTGACACGTTCATCATACAGAGGAACTTCATGCACAGTGACTGGAGGTGAAGATCGCCACACACTCGGCAATTCTGAGTGTTCGCCTCACCCGTCAGAAAAAAATGAGCTTCGTCTGTCCATAGGATGGTCCAGGGCCAGCACTCGTCAACTTCGATCCTTGCGAGAAAGTAGAGAGGGAAGTCAACACGTCGTCGTGCGTCTTGTGCTGCAAGCTACTGTACGATATGCATCTTGTACGGATACCATTTGATAACGGTTCGAAGCACCTTCCGTACAGTGGACCACCGGCTGCTCAACTGTCGTGAGACAGCACGTGCACTGCCTGACGATCGGGAATTGCCCGCAGCGTTGCCTGCCATCTAAACAGGGATTTCATCAACCACCTGTGGTGCAACCGGTCGTCGGCCTCTTTCTGGAGCGACGCCCAGTTCTCCATTTGATTCGACCCTCATCATGCAAGGCACAGCAGGTGGAGAAAGGGGACTCTTCTGTAATCCTTTCAGCCGGCGATATTCTCGAATTGCAGCTGCAGTATTACTGTTGTTTTGATCATAGAGCTTCGCCAATAATCCCCTGCTCCTTTTGTCCAGACTCAAGTTGACACGTCAACAAGTGCACTGCGACTGGTCAGGTATGTAACACTATAAATCACGATGACTGATCACAGTGCCTGGTGGCCATAGTTGAAACTGGACTGTAGCGCTGTGATGCATGGAAATCATGCACCCCTTACTCTGGAAATTAATGCTACCAAGTTTGGTGCTCGTACTGTAATTAGTTTCCGCGTTGTGTGTGGATTCCTAAGGGATCCAGCTGCTGAGGTCATCGGTCCGTAGACTTACAAACTACTTAAACTAACTTAAACTAACTTATGCTAAGAACATCACACACACCCATGCCCGAAAGAGGACTCGAAGATTCCGTGTTAAATAGTGAAAGTTTAATTGTAATATATACACGGGTACACATTTGAACGTGCGTGTTTCGTACAAAGGACAGTCACGTGCAAAACAAGACAGACGGAAAAAGTAAGTGAACTGTTTATTATTTCAAAAGTAATCACCGCAACAGTTAATAAATCTACCCCACTGTGAAACAAGGCGTTCAGTGGTCAGTGCCTAAGAAGAACAGCGCTAAAAATGGAACAAAAACACAAGATGTAGAACCACATTCACGAAACCTGCTAGTAGAACTTTAAATTATTACTACGTCGTAGAAGAACAAACCTATCTACATCTACATCTGCATTTATACTCCGCAAGCCACCCAACGGTGTGTGGCGGAGGGCACTTTACGTGCCACTGTCATTACCTCCCTTTCCTGTTCCAGTCGCGGATGGTTCGCGGGAAGAACGACTGCCGGAAAGCCTCCGTGCGCACTCGAATCTCTCTAATTTTACATTCGTGATCTCCTCGGGAGGTATAAGTAGCGGGAAGCAATATATTCGATACCTCTCGAAACCTGGACAGCAAGCTACACCGCAATGTAGAGCGCCTCTCTTGCAGAGTCTGCCAGTTGAGTTTGCTAAACATCTCCGTAACGCTATTACGCTTACCAAATAACCCTGTGACGAAACGCGCCGCTTTTCTTTGGATCTTCTCTATCTCCTCTGTCAACCCGACCTGGTACGGATCCCACACTGATGAGCGATACTCAAGTTTAGGTCGAAGGAGTGTTTTGTAAGCTACCTCCTTTGTTGATGGACTGCATTTTCTAAGCACTCTCCCAATGAATCTCAACCTGACACCCGCCCTACCAACAATTAATTTTATATGATTATTCCACTTCAAATCGTTCTGTACGCATACTCCCAGATATTTTACAGAAGTAACTGCTACCAGTGTTTGTTCCTCTATACAGGGTGATAGTAAATTCCCGTTATAATCTTGTAAGACTGGTAGAGGGGAGTGAGCAGATAATATTTAGAATATGAATCCATATCCGCAAGTTTACCGTTTTCGTGCTATAATCATTTGGAAACCTGTTGGTAACGCGACCACTTTTACAAGTAACTAATCAGGCGTGACCCAGTACATCGCTGGTTTTACAGTTCCCCTCATTAACAGCGTGATGCAGTACGGCCTCTTCGAATTCGGGAGTACGGCGTTTCCTTGTATCACCGCAGCCACGCCTGCTGACGGTGAAGGTACCCTCTCTCGAAGCCTTTGCATAACTGTAACGAAAAGATTGGGTTGGGTTGTTTTTGGGGAGGAGACCAGACAGCGAATTCATCGGTCTTATCGCATTAGGAAAGGAAGTCGGCCGTGCCCTTTCGAAGGAACCATCGCGGCATTTGCCAGGAGCGATTTATGGAAGTCACGGAAAACCTAAATCAGGATGGCCGGACACGGGATTGAACCGTCGTCCTCCCGAATGTGACGAGAATGCTATGACACTGTACGATGGAGTCGGACCTTGTGGAGAACGATCCTGATAAAGGCGACGAGCAGCTCGTCCATTACCGTGAGCTTTGTCAGTCAGAAGGATCATGTCGGTGTGTTCGGCAAACGAATTCAAAAAAATTGTTCAAAAGGCTCTGAGCACTATGGGACTTAACTTCTGAGGTCATCAGTCCCCTAGAACTTAGAACTACTTAAACCTAACTAACCTAAGGACATCACACACATCCATGCCCGAGGCAGGATTCGAACCTGCGACTGTAGCGGTCGCGCGGTTCCAGACTGTAGCGCCTAGAACCGCTCGACCACTATGCCGCCCTGCAAACAAGTGCTCATAGATGTAACTCTAAAACTTAAAATCACGTAAATGAGGTTGAAACAAGGTAGGGTGGACTTCAAGCGACGTCAGCTCATACGATGCAACCACCCTGTTGGATACGTATCTGCCAACCGTTTTTCAAACGGCTGTCACAAGGAAACGGTGCGTTTCTGGACACGGGTTCAAAAATGGTTCAAATGGCTGTGAGCACTATGGAACTTAACTTCTGAGGTCATCAGTCCCCTAGAACATAGAACTACTTAAACCTAACTAACGTAAAGGCATCACACACATCCATGACGGAGGCAGGATTCGAACCTGCGACCGTAGCAGCAGCGCGGTTCCGGACTGAAGCGCCTAGAACCTCTCGGCCACAGCGGCCGTCTGGAAGTTTGTTACGGGAATTTCCGAACACCCTGCATACATAACGTCCCATATGTAAACTAAATAGTGTAAAAAAAAGTACATATTGCAGGCCACTGAAGATGCCTTGTAAGAAATAAAGGCAAAACGCGTACTGGCACAAGAATTGTGGACAACAGGACTACAATAGTTGAAGATGCTCGAAGGGAAATGATTCCAGGGGAGACCACCGAGGCGATGGATGGTCCAGATAAAGGAATAGACACACCAGAAAAAATAGAGACAGACCATTAAGAGGATTGTGTGATGGGTCTCCAACTTTCATGAAAGACCGAGTATTGATGTTGATTAGGTGTTACTCGAGTAGGCCATATTAAACTATAGACAAAACTAGCACGTGCATGTGGAGAAGAGCTGGTGCAGGTGCAGGGAGACGGCGCGGCCCCCTTTGGCGTCGGCCCGCCTGCGTTCGCTGCTCCACGCCACTTGGCGGGCCGGAGCGGCGCCCGAGGGCGGCCGTTAGGAGCTGCGAGCCGGCGCCGGCCGCCCCCCCCCCCCCCCCGCCCCCACCGGCCACCGCCTTAATGGCTTCATTAGGCCACGCCTGGCACCGGCTTAAAAACGCCCCGGCCTCATACCTCCCCTCGTTACGGCGCCCCTGGCCTGCTTTCTTATTTTGAATCTCGCCGCCGCTGACAGCACAACAGGCCATTGTTCCGCACCGGCTGAAGGATTGGAGTACATGCGGTGAATGTACTCACATCGCACTCCCCGAGGTGTCTTCGCAGGGCAACAACTGCTCCCGCCTTCCCAGGCGGACGCTCACCTCAGTCAGTACCATAACGATGTCTCCGATCCGCTCATCACACTCGTAAAGTCCCACTGTGGACATTAGTTGTTACGTTTGTGACCGTTCTAGACACACTATACCTAGGTCCACGAACGATGGCTGTTCTCGCATGTCGAGGCTCGGACAGCGATTGCATAGTTGGCGATTCCAAACGACAGTTGCGGTACGCGCATGCGCGTGCTTTCCGCTTGAAGAAAGCGTAGCGGGCCGCTGTGGCCGAGCGGTTCTAGGAGCTTCAGTCCGGAACCGCGCTGCTGCTACGGTCGCAGGTTCGAATCCTGCCTCGGGCATGGATGTGTGTGATGTCCTTAGATTAGTTAGGTTTAAGTAGTTCTAAGTCTAGGGGACTGATGACCTTAGATGTCAAGTACCATAGTCCTCAGAGCCATTTGAAATGGCTCAAATGGCTCGGAGCACTATGGGACTTAACATCTATGGTCATCAGTCCCCTAGAACTTAGAACTACTTAAACCTAACTAACCTAAGAACAGCACACAACACCCAGCCATCACGAGGCAGAGAAAATCCCTGACCCCGCCGGGAATCGAACCCGGGAACCCGGGCGTGGGAAGCGAGAACGCTACCGCACGACCACGAGATGCGGGCGGCCATTTGAACCATTTACCAAATCTCAACAGCTGTTGCTGAGTCGGCCGTAGTGACGCTTTGATCATCACTGCAGAGGCAGTTTTTGTACATAGGCTATCCAGTGCATTGTCACACTTGCGATGCGGATTGTTTGAAAATGGACACATGCGTCCGAAACTAGTCACTAACAAGAAATATGAAAATATTCTTCTAGATGTAACTTATGATGGAGCTACAGCCATTTATTCCACTTTTTCCTTTATTTTTTAATCCGCATTTTGCCCGAGTGCTATGTGTAGAAGTCTAATGGATTCTCAAATATAATTTGTTCCACTTTCTAACCTAACAGTTGCAACAAAAAATTCCAGAAATATTTCCGTAAAAGAGTTGGCGGCTGCGTCAAGAACTTCGAAACAGTATACGCTCGAAAGTGTCCTCGACTTACAGTGGCTATTGTCCTACGGCCATCATCCACGACAGCCGGCGTCCGCCCAGAAGACCACGACGCAGCCGGTTCCTCCTCTCCCCCATTGCTAGCCTTAAGACGGTATGTTATTGTATTTAACTTCCTGCACGAGTTAATTCGTTAAATCGAGTGTACAAAGTGCAGTGCACAACACGCGTAGGTTGATCCGAGTGAATTACTAAAAATTCATTTTCTTGTTTGAAGTTCTAGTATTTATCATGCAGTTATGTATTCAATCTTCCATCCTTCAATCTTACGTATATTATTAAAGCATTGTAAAATACAGTCGCAAGTGGGAAAAAGTCAAACACCTGCGAAATATAGTTCGCTTTTGGTTCAAAAAGTTATGTATCTCGCTTGCTTAGGCAGAATTTATCACTTACTACCACGTTCAGCGATGACAGCTCGCAAGAGGTGGAACAGAAATTTACTAAACAACTCGCTATGATCATGTTTAATGCTCGCATTAGCTACGGCATTCATAGCAGAGTGCTCAGAACACTTCTGAACGCTCATTGACCGTCGGGGAATGCGCGACGCAGACGATGCGCAGAACGAGGCTAAACTCGTCCGCCATCGTTCGCGACTCCAACTATAGCATAACGTGCTGATATAATGCGTATTCTCTAGAGATATGATGGCACGAGTTACTTTCAGTGCCAGGCAACCGGGATGACCTATAGTCTATGGCATGTAGACATCCAAATCGACTTATTTTCACTATTTCGCATCATTGCTCTCTTTCATTCTTTCCATTTTGATATTCATAGAAAAGATGGACTGCAGTTTTTTTCTGCAGTGCTAAGGAAAGCTAATGGTCCTTAAGAGGTACGGCTTAGGTCACAAGCTCAAAATCGTCTGCTTGCAAAGGTAGATGATTTTTTTAATACTTATATGGATATGGTGTCTGTTCTTTCGGACATGTGCGAAGGAACAGACACCATATCTATACAAGTATATAGTTCTGGCAATACCGTCCATGACCTCCTCCTTCTGTGCGGATGGACACGTATTCCCCGAACTCTTACGGGACTTGGTAAGAGTGTCTTCCACGAGTAATGAGTGTGTTGGGTGGGGACACTAGGAATGTAGTGTGTGGACATACAAGGTGAGAATGTGGGTCTCGCTGGAGGCGTGCGCGAGATAGTCCCTGCAGTCGCGCTATCCTCTGTGCCGTCGGTGGCTCAAATGGACGCCGGCACGGTAGCTCAGCGTGTTCGGTCCGAGAGGTGGTTGGCCTCTGTAATAAAAAAAACTGAGTGGAACGATCAACAAACGAACTTTAACGGATGTCATGTGACGTCTGCAACGACCGAACACAACGCCAAACAATGGAAAAAAATGCCAGGTTAAAACAAAAGATAGACAGAGCGTCTGCCATGCAAGCTGGACATCCCGGGTTCGAGTCCCGGCGGGGCACACACATTTCCACCTGTCCCCGTTGATATATATCAACGCCCGCTAGCAGCTGAAGTATTAATATAATTCTAATATTGTTTTTTATGTTGTTTCTAAACAACATTTTTATACCACTATTGTGATTAGATTCTTTGTTTCATGGTCCGTCTCCCAAAATCACCAGTAATAACTGGTGGCTACTATATTCTCCAATATATAAAAGATACTAAAACAGATTTTTTTAAATACTTAGAGCCCGCGTGTACATATTTAACACGTATATTGTTTGCCTGAAAAACTTTAAATTTTCATTAGCGCAAAAATTTTACTGTTACTACTCCATAGGTGCAGGGTTCAATCTCTAACTGTCCTGACATTCTTTTTCCTGTAACGAATCAGTTCTTTTACTTGTAGCAATGATTTGCTTATTTGAGGGACATCCGTCGTATTTCGGCGCTCAGGCGAAACTCTAGATTCCCCTGTAACTGACTACCTTCAATAGGAATTTGTCTAGTGTAGCAGTGTGTTCCTCGAACCAACCTCCGTGTTGAGAGTGCTTTACGTTACTTTACCTTGTCCAGTTCAACGTCTCTAATGATCCAACTGTTGACTTTAAATATCAAGTTTCTACTAATTGTAACGATGCAGTTCCGGATCTGTTGCGAATTTAACATACGGCCGGCCGCAGTGGCCGTGCGGTTAAAGGCGCTGCAGTCTGGAACCACAAGACCGCTACGGTCGCAGGTTCGAATCCTGCCTCGGGCATGGATGTTTGTGATGTCCTTAGGTTAGTTAGGTTTAACTAGTTCTAAGTTATAGGGGACTAATGACCTCAGCAGTGAGTCCCATAGTGCTCAGAGCCATCTGAACCATCTGAATTTAACATACCTTTCGAGAACCTTTTATTTTATTTTATTTCAATCACTTCACCATATCTTCACATACGCATCGTTTCTCGCGGGTCGCACAGAATAAAATTTATTTTATCCACTGCGATACGAGTCGATTAAAATGGAAGAGGAAGAGGCGAGCACACGTCCCCCGGCGCAGCTGTGTGCCCGCGGTAGCGTATTTACGAGTAGCCGGCCATCTGCGGCCCCGTCGCTGGGAGCGATCCCGGGCCGTCAGTTCCCACTGGCCAGCGGCCGCCTCCTCCCTTTTTGTTTTTTTGCTCTCTTACTGTCCCGGCCGCGATTAAGTTCGGTTCGCGGCGGGCTTGTCCCATTGTTCCGCGCCGTGCTAAAGTGTAAACTCGGCCGGGCGCCATGTTTAATTCATCCCCGGCCGCTGATCAAGCCGTCGTTTCCGATTTATTCTTATTGCGTGGCTGCCCCGCGGGCGGCGGGCAACGCGGTGCCCGCCGGGTAGCCGGCCGGCCCTTTGTCTCTACCCGTGTCCAGCTGTCCGTCTGCGCGCCGCCACCGCGGCCGCTCCCTCGAGGGTTCCTCTCTCCTGCCAGGCCGACTCGAGGATGGAATGCTGAGACAGGCGGGAGGCTTCCATTCACACGCCTCACTTTGCTCTGCAGTGTCGGATTGCAGACATCGACCTACGTACGTCAGGCTGGTAGTAAAAGGAAAGATGTACGATAGGAACACAGTGTAACATTCCATTGACGTTCTGGCCAAACGTAAAGCCGTCGGCACACGGACCGTGCATCCGAACGTTGAACGTGCCCAGTTTCTGACGTCATAACGTGGAATAGCTCGTTCGGGAGTCTTTTCCGAACGTGCAGAGCAATATCTGGCATGTCAGATAATCTGAGCGTGCGTCTGAGCGTTGACCAATCAGATGGCACAACGCCACCTAAGTCACACGCACGCCGTATCCCTTCAGTACAGAGTTGTGAGGCGCCATATTGATATTCATTTCAAGCCTATACGTATATATGCCGTTTCTGGGCAGCAGCAAATTGAGAATCACTGGAAAACCCGTGGTTAACTGTGTGATTCGTTCCAATAAAATAAGAGAAACATCGTATTCGTGGCAAAATAATTATTGTAACTTGAGTGTTATGAGAGTAGGCTATTTGAAGGCAGCGACACACTGAAGATCCACCCAAAACGCATTGTTCTTGGTACAGTTTGCTATAGTTAAATTTCAATTAGTAACATATCTACGATTAACGTTTTCAGCACGGGGTACGATAATACGATTAGATGCAACGCGCGTGTTGTTGGTATTGCCAGCACGGTAGCTCAGCGTGTTCGGTCAGAGGGTTACCAGCCCTCTGTAATAAAAAAAAACTGAGTTAACCGATCAAAGACGAACTTAAACGGATGTCTTACGACGTCTGCCCCGAGCAGATGCAACGAACGAAAGCGAACAAAACTAGATTTATAAAAAAAAGCGTAATGACTAGCGTCACTGTCCTTTATAGAGTTGTTTGTTGGGGCGGTCGTTCGCGCACTGACACTTCAGATTTTTTTTCTAACATTCGCATTTTTATTATGTTCTGATACTTTATTATTATACTTGAAAAAAGAGACAGCATTGGTCGTATATTTTTTACTATTGCAAAATCGATTTTCTGTCACTGAGTGACCATCTTCAGTGCTATATTGTATAACTTAAATTGGGATGCACTGTACACAGCCGGGTAATATTAGGTGTAATAATTTTTGAAAGTTAGTTCCTCCGTTTGATCTAGCTTATACTTTTTTCAGTAGAATGTCACATGTAGTATATGAAGCAGATGCGGTTAGAAAGTAACAAATTATTACCTTAAGTGAGTAGGGGAGTGTGTTGTACCTCGCGGATAGTGTCTAGCTAAGAACGAATACGTGATGTTTCGTGGTGGGAGTTTCAGTCTAGTTACCAGTCTTCGAATCAGACAAGATTTTCTACTTTTTGATGTTTTGGGACAGGATGATGTGTCTTGTGGAGCGACTGTAAATATTACGAGCTCTACTTCTTTAATAAATGTACAATAATTAAATCAAAGCTAGTTTGAGGATATTGTTAATACTTCTGTTAGAGAGTTTTACAGTGTGTGAAATTCTGTATGTTTTTAAAGCTAGTAATGTAACGTATGGACAGTTAAGCCTTACTTATTCACTCATACACCGTCTTGTACCTTTAAACGGAATGTCCCTCTATTTTGAAACACGTCATATTTACAGAAAATGAACTGAGTAAAATGTCTTAACATTTTTCCCTTTGTTGAAAATGGAAATTGTTGTTAGCTGCGAATAAATTGTATTTAAAAATATTTTCGACTTGTAACTGGCTTTTGACAGTACTTCTTCTTCATTTGTTTTCGCTTACCGATTATTGGTATGTAGGAAAGTGATAATGTAGTACATAGATTATTGAATAAAGTATTGACAAGATATTTACTCGACTGCAACACTTTTAAATTTGAATAGCAAATTTGTTCCTGGGTACTTGATGATAACAAACGGCCTTTCCGAAATGGTAACCCCTGTTCCCACCAGATCGACGAAGTTAGCACTGTTAGTCTGGCTAGCAGTTGGATGGGTGACCGACCGGGTCTCCCGAGCGCTGTCGGAAAGGGGGCGAACTCAGCCTTTGTGAGGTAAACTGAGGACCTACTTGACTGAGAAGTAGAGACTGCGGTCTCTTAAACAGTGGTGTGCTGACCACATGTCCCTCCATATCCGCCTCCGATGACGGCTGTCGGATGAAGATGACACGGCGGTCATTACCGTTTGATCTTAAAGGCCTGTTCAGAAGCGGTTTTGTTAGTTTTAGGTACTTGATCTTGTTGTACCATAAAACAGTGTTTCACATTTCGAAAACCGTGTTTCTTCTGAGTAATTTTTGTAATTTCAGAAAAAAGACTGTAGCACACACAAAGTGAATGCTGCCATTTAAAAATTGACTAAGAGAATATATCAAACTTCTATTACAGGGCTGTCTAGAGGAGAAAGTCTTATAAGTACATCACTATCCTGAACGTCTACCACTCGCTCTTCCACACTAGTTGGGGCGAATCTTCATGTGATAAACTACGTACACTACTGGCCATTAAAATTGCTACACCACGAAGATGACGTGCTACAGAAATTTAACCGACAGGAAGAAGATGCTGTGATATGCAAATGATTAGCTTTTCAGAGCATTCACACAAGGTTGGCGCCGGTGGCGACACCTACAACGTGCTGACATGACGAAAGTTTCCAACCGATTTCTCATACACAAACAGCAGTTGACTGGCGTTGCCTGGTGAAACGTTGTTGTGATGCCTCGTGTAAGGAGGAGAAATGCGTAATATTACGTTTCCGACTTTGATAAAGGTCGGATTGTAGCCTATCGCGACTGCGGTTTATCGTATCGCGACTCTGTTACTCACGTTGGTCGAGATCCAATGACTGTTAGCAGAATATGGAATCGGTGGGTTCAGGAGGGTAATGCGGAACGCCGTGCTGGATCCCAACGGCCTCGTATCACTAGCAGTCGAGATGACAGGCATCTTATCCGCATGGCTGTAACGGATCATGCAGCCACCTCTCGATCCCTGAGTCAACAGGTGGGGACGTTTGCAAGACAACAATCTGTACCAACAGTTCGACGACGTTTACAGCAGCATGGACTTTCAGCCCGGAGACCATGGCTGCAGTTACCCTTGACGCTGAATCCTAGACAGGAGCGCCTGCGATGGTGTACGGAACGACGAACCTGGTTGCACGAATGGCAAAACGTCATTTTTTCGGATGAATCCAGGTTCTGTTTACAGCATCATGATGGTCGCATCCGTCTCTGGCGACGTAGCGGTGAATGCACATTGGAAGCGAGTATTCGTCATCGCCATACTGGCGTGTCACCCGGCGTGATGCTATGGGGTGCCATTGGTAACGCGTCTCGGTCACCTCTTGTTCACATTGACGGCACTTTGAACAATTGACTTTACATTTCAGATGTGTTACGACCCGTGGCTCTACCCTTCATTGCCGGCCTGTGTGGCCGAGCGGTTCTAGGCGCTTCAGTCTGGAACCGCGCGACCGCAACGGTCGCGGGTTCGAATCCTGCCTCGGGCATGGATGTGTGTGATGTCCTTAGGTTAGTTAGGTTTAAGTAGTTCAAGTTCTAGGGGACTGATGACCTCAGATGTTAAGTCCCATAGTGCTCAGAGCCATTTGAACCATTTTTTTCTACCCTTCATTCGATCCCTGTGACACCCTACATTTCAGCAGGATAATGCACGACCGCTTGTTGCAGGCCCTGTACGGGCCTATCTGGATACAGAAAATGTTCGACTGCTGCCCTGGCCAGCACATTCTCCAGATCTCTCACCAATTGAAAACGTCTGGTCAATGGTGGCCGAGCAACTGGCTCGTCACAATACGCCAGTCATTACTCTTGATGGCCTGTGGTATTGTGTTGAAGCTGCATGGGCAGCTGTACCTGTACACGCCATTCAAGCTCTGTTTGTCTCAATGCTCAGGCGTATCATTGCTGTTATTACGGCCAGAGATGGTTGTTCTGGGTACTGATTTCTCAGGATCTATGCACCCAAATTGCGTGAAAATGTAATCACATGTCAGTTGTAGTATAATATATTTGTCCAATGAATACCCGTTTATCATGTGCGTAGCAATTTTATTGGCCAGAAGTGTATATCTGATTCTTTAATACGTGAAAGAAACTGGAAAGATAGTTGCGACATCATAACTGTAAAGATGCTATGCGCCTTTGTTAGTGCTGACGTTTTCATTCAGAGGGTGCATTCCATACCTCCACTTGTTTCTTCTTGCCAGTATCACATTTTTCAAGTGAACGAGCCATTGTTACTGACCTCAGAAGATCCAGAGAATATCATTTTCGGGTCAGTACTTCCGCACACAGTTAGCGACGTTAAAAGTTGAAGCGTAAATGCTAGCAGTGAGCAGCTATGTGCCAGCAGCAAGACGGCAGCGTAAACGACCCTTATTTCAATGACGGAGAGAGGGAGCGTGTGAGAGACGACCGCATGAGGGGCTTGGGGGTTTCAGCCCAGCGATTAATCCTGTCTTCGGTTCCACGTGGTTCCTAAAATAGGCTTACCTTTTTGGGAATGCCAAGATGGCTCGTCAGATAAGACAAGGGCGGATTCCTCCGCATCGTTCCTCCCGCAATCTACATCTACATTTATACTCTGCAAGCCACCCAACGGTGTGTGGCGGAGGGCACTTTACGTGCCACTGTCATTACCTCCCTTTCCTGTTCCAGGGGAGTGTGGTTCGCGGGAAGAACGACTGCCGGAAAGCCTCCGTGCGCTCTCGAATCTCTCTTGTTTTACATTCGTGATATCCTCGAGAGGTATAAGTAGGGGGAAGCAATATGTTCGATACCTCATCCAGAAACGCACCCTCTCGAAACCTGGACAGAAAGCTACACCGCGATGCAGAGCGCCTCTCTTGCAGATTCTGCCACTTGAGTTTGCTAAACATTTCCGTAACGCTATCACGCTTACCAAATAACCCTGTGACGAAACGCGCCGCTCTTCTTTGGATCTTCTCTATCTCCTCTGTTTCAACCCGACCTGGTACGGATCCCACACTAATGAGCAATACTCAAGTATAGGTCGAACGAGTGTTTTGTAAGCCACCTCCTTTGTTGATGGACTACATTTTCTAAGGACTCTCCCAATGAATCTCAACCTAGCACCCGCCTTACCAACAATTAATTTTATATGATCATTTCACTTCAAATCGTTCCGTACCCATACTCCCAGACATTTTACAGAAGTAACTGCTACCAGTATTTGTTCAGCTATCATATAATCATACAATAAAGGACCCTTTTTTCTATGTATTCGCAATACATTACATTTGTCTATGTTAAGGGTCAGTTGCCACTCCCTGCACCAAGTGCCTATCCGCTACAGATCTTCCTGCATTTCGCTACAATTTTCTAATGCTGCAACTTCTCTGTATACTACAGCATCATCCGCGAAAAGCCGCATGGAACTTCCGACACTATCTACTAGGTCATTTATATATATATATATATATATATATATATATATATATATATATATATTATGATAAGCAATGGTTCCATAACACTCCCCTGTGGCACGCCAGAGATTACTTTAATGTCTGTAGACGTCTCTCCATTGAGAGCAACATGCTGTGTTCTGTTTGCTAAAACCTCTTCAATCCAGCCACACAGCTGGTCTGATATTCCGTAGGCTCTTACTTTGTTTATCAGGCGACAGTGCAGAACTGTATCGAACGCCTTCCGGAAGTCAAGGAAAATGGCATCTACCTCGGAGCCTGTATCTAATATTTTCTGGGTCTCATGAACAAATAAAGCGAGTTGCGTCTCACACGATAGCTGTTTCCGGATTCCATGTTGATTCCTACAGAGTAGATTCTGGGTTTCCAGAAATGACATGATAAGCGAGCAAAAAACTTGGTCTAAAATTCTACAGCAGATCGATGTCAGAGACGTAGGTCTATAGTTTTGTGCATCTGCTCGACGACCCTTCTTGGAAACTGGAACTACCTGTGCTCTTTTCCGATGCTGCTGGGGCCCCTTCATCTCGGTGTCGGACAGGGATTTGGATGCGGAGCTGCGCCAGGGAGGTGGCGCCTGCCTTCCGCAGTCCATTGAGGAGGCGCGAAGGCCGCGGCGGTGCTGGTTCGCTCCGCCATTGAGCGCGGCGTGCCAAGGCCGCGCCGAGGACGGACCCCTTCCGGTGACAGCCGCGGGCCGTCTCGTCGCTGATGACGGCTGCTCGCGCTTCTGGCCGGCCTTTGGGGCCGGACCGTTTCCGTCAGGAGGCCGCTGTATAGTCGCTGGAGACGACTCTTTGCTGAAGGAAACTGTCCCTGAAGACGACAGTGGACTGACTTCTTTGCTGAAGGAGACTAATACCCGCATCTCTCGCTCTGTAACATATCATTTCCGATTTGTGCCTCAGCTCTCTTCCTGTGTCTATTGTGTACGATGGGGTTGGTTTCTTGGGCAAGGAGCCTTGCTACAGAATGGAGTTCTGGGGCCGTCTTTTCCTAATCACCCTAAATGGGTTGTGGATGAGACCTTAAAGGCTGTCTCAAGGGCGAGTGATTTTCTCAGGATGGTAGGTACTTTCAGGTGGCTACTGGGAAACGTTTGAAAAGCCGTGGCAGCACGCAATATGTTGGACCCCAAGTGGGGAATGGTCATACAAAACCTTCACAGAGTTGTTGAGTTCGATCGGCCAAAATGTCTGAAACTATGCATATTATGAGAATGGATGTTACGAAAGTGCATAGATAGTGTCCCACTCGAAAGAGGCCCCACAAGTATGTGTAGTAATGCCACTGAAAATGCACCGTGTAATTTGTTAAGTTTGATGTAGCAACACTGCACTCTGCAACATCGTTTGACGCAACAGTGTGTTCCTGCGCGTCGCTGTGGCTGGAGCTCAGTGTTCAGTGTTTATTGACAATGTATCGCAATTCTTCCCCATGAACCATGGACCTTACCGTTGGTGGGAAGGCTTGCATGCCTCAGCGATACAGATGGCCATACCTAGGTGCAACCACAACGGAAGGGTACCTGTTGAGAGGCCAGACAAACGTATGGTTCCTGAAGAGGGGCAGCAGCCTTTTCAGTAGTTGCAGGGGCAACAGTCTGGATGATTGACTGACCTGGCCTTGCAGCATTAACCAAAACGGCCTTGCTGTGCTGGTACTGCGAACGGCTGAAAGCAAGGGGAAACTACGGCCGTAATTTTTCCCGAGGGCATGCAGCTTTACTGTATGGGTAAATGATGATGGAGTCCTCTTGGGTAAAATATTCCGGAGGTAAAATAGTCCCCCATTCGGATCTCCAGGCGGGGACTACTCAGGAGGACGTCGTTATCAGGAGAAAGAAAACTGGCATTCTACGGATCGGAGAGTGGAATGTCAGATCCCTTAATCGGGCAGGTAGGTTAGAAAATTTAAAAAGGGAAATGTATAGGTTAAAGTTAGATATAGTGGGAATTAGTGAAGTTCGGTGGCAGGAGGAACAAGACTTCTGGTCAGGTGAATACAGGATTATAAATACAAAATCAAATAGGGGTAATGCAGGAGTAGGTTTAATAATGAATAAAAAAATAGGAGTGCGGGTAAGCTACTACAAACAGCATAGTGAACGTATTATAGTGGCCAAGATAGACACGAAGCCCATGCCTACTACAGTAGTACAAGTTTATATGCCAACTAGCTCTACAGATGATGAAGAAATTGAAGAAATGTATGATGTGATAAAAGAAATTATTCCGGTAGTGAAGGGAGACGCAAATTTAATAGTCATGGGTGACTGGAATTCGAGAGTAGGAAAAGGGAGAGAAGGAAACGTAGTAGGTGAATATGGATTGGGGCTACGAAATGAAAGAGGAAGCCGCCTAGTAGGGTTTTGCACAGAGCATAACTTAATCATAGCTAAAACTTGGTTCAAGAGTCATGAAAGAAGGTTGTATACATGAAAGAATCCTGGAGATACTAGAAGGTATCAGATAGATTATATAATGGTAAGACAGAGATTTAGGAACCAGGTTTTAAATTGTAAGAGATTTCCAGGGGCAGATGGGGACTCTGACCACAATCTATTGGTTATGAACTGTAGATTAAAACTGAAGAAACTGCAAAAAGGTGAGAATTTAAGGAGATGGGACCTGGATAAACTGAAAGAACCAGAGGTTGTACAGAGTTTCAGGCTGAGCATAAGGGAACAATTGACAGGAATGGGGGAAAGAAATACAATAGAAGAAGAATGGTTAGCTCTGAGGGATGAAGTAGTGAAGGCAGCAGAGGATCAAGTAGGTAAAAAGACGAGGGCTAGTAGAACTCCTTGGGTAACAGAAGAAATATTGAACTTAATTGACGAAAGGAGATAATATGAAAATGCATTAAATGAAGAAGGCAAAAAGGAATACAAACGTCTCTAAAATAAGATCGACAAGAAGTGCAAAATGGCTAAGCAGGGATGGCTAGAGGACAAATGTAAGGATGTAGAGGCTTATCTCACTGGGGGTAAGATAGATACTCCAGAATGAGATTTTCACTCTGCAGCGGAGTGTGCGCTGATATGAAACTTCCTGGAAGATTAAAACTGCGTGCCCGACCGAGACTCGAACTCGGGACCTTTGCCTTTCTCCTGCGAACCAGGAGAGCTTCTGTAAAGTTTGGAAGGTAGGAGACGAGGTACTGGCGGAAGTAAAGCTGTGAGGACCGGGCGTGAGTCGTGCTTTGGTAGCTCAGATGGTAGAGCACTTGCCCGCGAAAGGCAAAGGTCCCGAGTTCGAGTCTCGGTCGGGCACGCAGTTTTAATCTGCCAGGAAGTTTCAAGATAGATACCGCCTACAGGAAAATTAAAGAGACCTTTGGAGAAAAAGAGAACCACTTGTATGAATATCAAGAGCTCAGATGGAAACCCAGTTCTAAACAAAGAAGGGAAGGCACAAAGGTGGAAGGAGTATATAGAGGGTCTATACAAGGGCGACGTACTTGAGGACAATATTATGGAAATGGAAGAGGATGTAGATGAAGATGAAATGGGAGATACGATACTGCGTGAAGAGTTTGACAGAGAAAGACCTAAGTCGAAACAAGGCCCCTGGAGTAGACAATATTCCATTAGAACTACTGATGGCCTTAGGATAGCCAGCCCTGACAAAACTCTACCATCTGGTGAGCAAGATGTATCAGACAGGCGAAATACCCTCAGACTTCAAGAAGAATATAATCATTCCAATCCCAAAGAAAGCAGGTGTTGACAGATGTGAAAATTACCGAACTATCAGTTTGATAAGTCACAGCTGCAAAATACTAACGCGAATTCGGTACAGACGAATGGAAAAACTGGTAGAAGTCGACCACGGGGAAGATCAGTTTGGTTTCCGTTGAAATATGGGAACACGTGAGGCAATACTGACCTTACGACTTATCTTAGAAGAAAGATTAAGGAAAGGCAAATCTATGTTTCTAGCATTTGTAGACTTAGAGAAAGCTTTTGACAATGTTGACTGGAATAGTCTCTTTCAAATTCTAAAGGTGGCAGGGGTAAAATACAGGGAGCGAAAGGCTATTCACAATTTGTACAGAAAGCAGATGCCAGTTATAAGAGTCGAGAGGCATGAAAGGGAAGCAGTGGTTGGGAAGGGAGTGAGACAGGGTTGTAGCCTCTCCCCGATGTTATTCAATCTGTATATTGAGCAAGCAGTAAAGGAAACAAAAGAAAAATTCGGAGTAGGTATTAAAATCCATGGAGAAGAAATAAAAACTTTGAGGTTCGCCGATGACATTGTAATTCTGTCAGAGACAGCAAAGGACTTGGAAGAGCAGTTGAACGGAATGGACAGTGTCTTGAAAGGAGGGTATAAGATGAACATCAACAAAAGCAAAACGAGGATAATGGAATGTAGTCGAATTAAGTCGGGTGATGCTGAGGGAATTAGATTACGAAATGAGATACTTAAAGTAGTAAAGGAGTTTCCTATATGGGGAGAACAATAACTGATGATGGTCGAAGTAGAGAAGATATAAAATGTAGACTGGCAATGGCAAGGAATGCATTTCTGAAGAAGAGAAATTTGTTAACATCGAGTATAGATTTAAGTGTCAGGAAGTCGTTTGTGAAAGTATTTGTGTGGAGTGTAGCCATGTATGGAAGTGGAACATGGACGATAAATAGTTTGGACACGAAGAGAATAGAAGCTTTCGAAATGTGGTGCTACAGAAGAATGCTGAAGATTAGATGGGTAGATCTCGTAACTAATGATAAAGTATTGAACGGAATTGGGGAGAAGAGGAGTATCTGGCACAACTTGACAAAAAGAAGGGACCGATTAGTAGGACATGTTCTGAGGCGTCAAGGGATCACAAATTTAGCATTGGAGGGCAGCGTGGAGGGTAAAAATTGTAGAGGGAGACCAAGAGATGAATACACTAAGCAGATTCAGAAGGAAGTGGGATGCAGTAAGTACTGGGAGATGAAGAAGCTTGCACAGGATAGGGTAGCATGGAGAGCTGCATCAAACCAGTGTCAGGACTGAAGACCACAACAACAACAACATTGCAATTTTGTCGAAGATCGCGTATTTCTTACGAAACAATATGGGTTTACTGGTTCCATTAAGACATGTCAGCTGATTTTTGTCGAACGGTTTGGTGACCTGCATGTACCATGTAAATGCTGCGTATAAAAGTTAGTGAACAATACGGAGATCAGTGGAACAGTGTTGGATCTTCACGGTGGGGACGGTCAAATTGTAAGACTAGTCTGAAACACAAACATCTGCTGAGTGATTGAGCATCATGAAATTTAGGAAATTTATTACAGCTGTGACAGATGCCAATGATAAAGCACGCAAAGGCTCACTGCCTCACTGGTGTCCCTGTGACACAGCAAGCCACTATTGTTCCACCATATCCCTTTAGAAATGAAGCTCAGATTAAAACCTGATTTCAAGAAATACCTCTCCAGCCGCATCATTAGAAAGATTCTCTGCCATTTGGCCTATCTGAACATAGCTCGCATAGCCGCTGGCCTAGCAAGGAAGGTGGCAGTGTACTGTCGGGCTCGGTAAAGTGGGACAGTGGTACTGGCCGACATCAGCCATAAAAAGGTTCATCGTTACCGACGCGACAAAAACGTCTGGAGTTCAAGTCCTAACACAGTGCACTGTCACTGGACCCTGATGTGGCCAGCTGTTGTGTTTGTGGCAGCGTTGTCATGTATGTGTGTGTGTGGGGGGGGGGGGGGGGAGGGTGGATATGAAAGGATCACTACCGTGTTTTACTACGCAGCCCTACTCCTTTCTAGCAGCACCCATAAGGGAACTTCAAATGTAACTCGACACTCAAGTGGACAGTATGGTACTGCTCAGTGGAACCTCTCCCCACCTTGCTAACCAATTTTTTTCTGATGAGAAAAAGTTCTCAATAGCGGCTGAGATATTGCACGTCAGACATATTACTTGGTGGACTTAACTGCTTCGCTGATTTAAATTGCAACCCACTGCAGCTACAGGGCTCCGAACTGTAGCGTATAACATGGCGGTGTGTAGCGCAACTACGTCGGTGCGTGGGAAACAGCGTGCTGCAATCGAGTTTCTAACCGCTGAAAACTGAAAGCACAAATTCGGACAGTTTCTTCACACGTGGAGCACACTCTCCTTCAGCACGACAACTCCAGGCCACGCACGAGTGCTGCGATAATCCTACACCTTAGATTTACTGTCGTCGATAATCCACCATACAGTGCCGACTTGGCGCCATCAGATTTTCATGTGTTCCAGCACTTAAAGAACGCTTTCGAGAACTTCATCAATTGACGAAACGGTGCAAGAGGAGGTGAGGTTGTCGTTCCGTCAATAAAGTGGAACATTCTACTCTGACGTTATTAACAAACTCTCTCGTTAGGAGAAATCTGTTCGTATCCAGGGTGACTATCTTCAGAAATAATTTTGTAGACGTAAGGAAGAAAGATATAGAATGCTAATAACGTTTGTTTTATTTAAAAGCCGGCCGCTATGGCCGAGCGGATCTAGACGCTTCAGTCCGGAACCGTGCTGCTGCTACGGTCGCAGGTTCGAAACCCACCTCGGGCATGGATGTTTGTGATGTCCTTATGTTAGTTAGGTTTAAGTAGTTCTAAAGTCTATGGAACTGATGACCTCAGACGTTAAGTCCCATAGTGCTTAGAGCCATTTGAACCATTTTATTTAAAATGCCTTAAGAGTTTTCATATAAATAATGCGGAGGCATTACTTTTCAGCACGGCCTCGTAGCTATCGTCACCCGTTTCGGACCGATTATACGCGCGTCGGTCGTTCAGTGCCGGCCGGAATGGCCGAGCGGTTCTAGACGTTACAGTCTGGAACCGCGCGACCGTTACGGTCGCAGTTAGAATCCTGCCTCGGGCATGGATGTGTGTGGTGTCCTTAGGTTAGTTAAGTTTAAGTAGTTCTGAGTTCTAGGGGACTGGTGACCTCAGCAGTTAAGTCCCATAGTGCTCAGAGCTATTTGAACCATTAGGTCGTTTAGTAACGCCTCCCAAAATGATGAGTTACAGCAAGCTTTAGGGAGAAAGACACGGTGTGTTTCTCGTATTGACCAGACAGAGGAGGAACGTAGACCGAGGGAAGCACCGTGGGAAAAAAGAGAGGCACCACAGATAGGAGTTAGCGCGGAGGAAGTTTACTCAGCGGTGATTCGGCTGACCGGCGCCCGCGTCCCGTAATTGATGGTAACGGTGCGGCAGCTCCAACTGAAGCGGCAGGAAGCGGCGGTGCTATTAGCGGCTGCTCCCGATGCCAGTTAATTACGACGGCCGCGTGTGAAAGCAGAGTGCGCAGCCGTGGGAACTTCCTCCGGCCGGGAGAAAGGAGAGGCGAGGCCGAGCAGCCCGCCACATCTGGGATACAAATCAGCGAACGCCGCTTCGCTCGCGATCCCGTCCCCTCACCGGCCGCAGGCTGCTGTATAAAGATGAGCCCGTCTCCGCTGGCTGGCCTCGTCTGTACGCGTGGTCCGTGTTGTCGAGGTCGCGATTACGGAGCATCGCCGTGAGTTTTAAATGCGCCGTTACTGCTCGTCTCTCTCTCCTCACTAGCTGCTCAAACGCAAACGGCGATACATTGGATACTTCATATAAACTAAACTTAACTCCGTCCGAACAGGTCTTGAAGACTCCAATGGTACCGACCGACCGCCGTGTCACCCTCAGACTACAGGCGCCACGATGCGGACATGGAGGGGCATGTGGCCAGTATACCGCTCTCCCGACCATTGTCAGGTTTCGTGACCGGAGACGCAACTTCTCTGTCAAGGAGCTCCTCAAGTGACCTCACAGTGGCTGAGTGTACGATCCTTGCCAACAGCGCTCGGTGGACTGGACGGTCACCCATCGAAATGTTAGCCAAGCCCGATGGCGCTTAATTTCGGTGATCTGACGGGAACCGGTGTTACTACTGTGGCAAGCCGGCCATTGTGGCCGAATGGTTCTAGGCGCTACAGTCCGGAAACACGCGACTGGTACGGTCGCAGGATCGAATCCTGTCTCGGGCATGGATGTGTGTGATATCCTCAAATTAGTTAGATTTATGTAGTTCTAAGTTCTAGGGGACTGATGACCCCAGATGTTAAATCCCATAATGCTCAGAGCCATTTGAACTACGGCAAAGCTATTGGCTTTCGTATACACTGCATGATAAAAATAAAAAAGGTCCAAGGAGGCCAAGGTTGCATGTCGGATGTAAATAACTAATGCAACCCATTTTTGTCTTTGCCAGTTTCGGTTGAAAAACCGCGGGATTTGTTACGGGACGTCGTGGACTATTCCGGCGTCAGCTCCTGTGGTGTCATGAATTTCCAATAGGTAGCAGCGCTATGTGTAGCCTACAAAAGGGCAAGCAGAGGGCTGTCATTGAGTATCTTTTGTCGGAAAAACCAGACCATTGCAGATATTCATAGGCCCCTTCAGAATGTCTACGTGGACCTGGCAGTGAACAAAAGAGCGGTGAATCGTTTGGCGCCTGTCATCAGCAAACAGGTCGCGCAAACCTGTCATATCACCAGCGTGCCGGCTGGCCCCATACATCCGTGACTCCTGCAATATTGAAAAGTGCAGAGACCCACTCGAGGTGATCGACGGATCACAAGCAAACACCTCGCTGGTCAACTGGACGTGCTGACACACTCGTCCAGTAGTTGGGGTACTCAAAGGTGTCTGCCCGCTGCGATCCTCGCCGCGTAACAGATGATCGTAAAGAGCAACGAAGGACCATCTGTATGGAACCGCTTGCGCGTTACGAGGCTGACTGTCACATTCTTTTTTCTTTCGTCCAAAATCGTCACAGTCTGTCAAATATGGGTTCGTCACTTCAAACGGGAAACAAAACGGCAATCCATAGAGTTTGGGCCCGGGTTCGATTCCCGGCTGGGTCGGGGAATTTTCTCCGCCTAGGGACTGGTTGTTGTGCTGTCATCATCATCATCCTCATCGACTGCAGGTCGCCGAAGTGGCGTCATATTGAAAGGCCGGCATCTGGCGAACGGCCTGTCCGAGGGGGGGGGGGGGGGCGGGGCCCTAGCCATACGATTAAATAAATAAATAAATCCATAGAGTGGCGTCCCACTACCTCTCCTCTGAAGAAAAAAGTTCAAATCCGCACCTTCAGCTGGTAAAGTCATGACGACGGTCTTCTGGGTCTCGGCAGGGAATATTCAGTTTGATGTCCTCCCTCATGGTGCACCGATCAACTCTTAAGTGTATCGTGCAACCCGCACTAAATTAAAGAAGCGACTTCAGCTTGTTCGTTGTGAGAAAAATGCAAACGAACTTCTTCTCCATGACAATGTAAAGCCACCCGAGGGGAGCTCACAAAACTTCACTGAACTGTTATTCTGCATGCACCCTACAGCCCGGTTCTCGCACCTTCAGACTTCTATCTGTTTGACCCAATGAAGGATGCACTCAGTGGACAGCAGTACTTGGATGATGGGGAGGTTATTGATGTAGCAAGACATTGGCTCCAATGCCGACCAATAGATGTGGTACCATGCGGTCGCATAGGCCCTGAAAATAAGGTGGCGTAAGCCGTGTTATTGAACGGAGATTATGCTGAAAAAGAAAGTACTGTAGCCAGAAGAGTGGAGACTAATATGGTGTATTGGAATTCTGAATAAATCCATCCTGCTTTCAGAGAAAAATATGTTGAATTACTTACTGAAGGCGCTTCGTACATTGTTACACGTACACACACCAAGAGCGAGTATGTAAATGATTAGAGCTGCAATTATCTATGACAGGTAGAAGGCCGGCCGATGTGGCCGAGCGGTTCTAGGCGCTTCAGTCTGGAACCGCGCGACCGCTACTGTCGTAGGTTCGAATACTGCCTCGGGCATGGGTGTGTGATGTGCTTAGGTTAGTTAGGTTTAAGTAGCTCTGTAAGTTCTAGGGGACTGATGACCTCAGATGTTAAGTCCCATAGTGCTCAGAGCCATTTGAACCATTTGACAGGTAGAAGAGTCACCAGCGTCCATTGGTGTTGCTCGTGCCTGGTGTTGTCTCCATGTCTAGTACATCTACATCTACATTTATACTCCGCAAGCCACCCAACGGTGTGTGGCGGAGGGCACTTTACGTGCCACTGTCATTACCTCCCTTTCCTGTTCCAGTCGCGTATGGTTCGCGGGAAGAACGACTGTCTGAAAGCCTCCGTGCGCGTTCTAATCTCTCTAATTTTACATTCGTGATCTCCTCGGGAGGTATAAGTAGGGGGAAGCAATATGTTCGATACCTCATCCAGAAACGCACCCTCTCGAAACCTGGCGAGCAAGCTACACCGTGATGCAGAGCGCCTCTCTTGCAGAGTCTGTCACGAAACGCACCGCTCTTTTTTGGATCTTCTCTATCTCCTCCGTCAAACCGATATGGTACGGATCCCACACTGATGAGCAATACTCAAGTATAGGTCGAACGAGTGTTTTGTAAGCCACCTTCTTTGTTGATGGACTACATTTTCTAAGCACTCTCCCAATGAATCTCAACCTGGTATCCGCCTTACCAACAATTAATTTTATATGATCATTCCACTTCAAATCGTTCCGTACGCATACTCCCAGATATTTTACAGAAGTAACTGCTACCAGTGTTTGTTCCGCTATCATATAATCATACAATAAAGGATCCTTCTTTCTATGTATTCGCAATACATTACATTTGTCTATGTTAAGGGACAGTTGCCACTCCCTGCACCAAGTACCTATCCGCTGCAGATCTTCCTGCATTTCACTACAATTTTCTAATGCTGCAACTTCTCTGTATACTACAGCATCATCCGCGAAAAGCCGCATGGAACTTCCGACACTATCTACTAGGTCATTTATATATATTGTGAAAAGCAATGGTCCCAAACACTCCCCTGTGGCACGCCAGAGGTTACTTTAACGTCTGTAGACGTGTCTCCGTTGATAACAACATGCTGTATTTATCAGGCGACAGTGCGGAACTGTATCGAACGCCTTCCGGAAGTCAAGAAAAATAGCATCTACCTGGGAGCCTGTATCTAATATTTTCTGGGTCTCATGAACAAATAAACCGAGTTGGGTCTCACACGATCGCTGTTTCCGGAATCCATGTTGATTCCTACATAGTAGATTCTGGGTTTCCAAAAACGACATGATACTCGAGCAAAAAGATCTTCTAAAATTCTACAACAGATCGATGTCAGAGATATAGGTCTATAGTTTTGCGCATCTGCTCGACGACCCTTCTTGAAGACTGGGACTACCTGTGCTCTTTTCCAATCATTTGGAACCCTCCGTTCCTCTAGTCTAGAGACTTGCGGTACACGGCTGTTAGAAGGGGGGCAAGTTCTTTCGCTTACTCTGTGTAGAATCGAATTGGTATCCCGTCAGGTCCAGTGGACTTTCCTCTATTGAGTGATTCCAGTTGCTTTTCTAGTATCGTACATAACGCGCGTAAAGACCATCAGATGCGAGTGATCAGTGTGAAGGACATGGAGGTGGCATGTACTCGTGTGAGATAGCGTTATACCTGACAACGAGTTTGAAATGGACCTCCATCTGGCCGGCTGGTAGAATCCTACAATATCAAGATTTCAAGGGCATTGAGACGTGACGGCCGGAAAGCAGACTAATGGGAACGTGAGAGCAAGCCTACTCGGCCTCAAGGTTCGTGTCGACCACGTCTGACCACTAAAAGGGAGGATCGCCGTATTGTGCACCGAGCTCGTCGTAAACCTTTCCCTTCTGGGACTCCCATCCGAGAACAAGTAATAGTCTCCATGTGATATTCTGTGTCATTTGGTACCATTGATCGGCGACTAGCAGCAGCCGGATTAGGGAATTCCCGTCACATTTACAAACCTTAGGGCTGTTTCTTTACGCCAAAACAAGGAATAATTTAGTAAGCACGGGCTCTAAACGCCTACCTTAACAGCTGTGAGCACTTGTTCAACAGGAAAGAGATGTGAGATGTGTTATCACAGTAGCGAAGATGAACAAGTGTTTATAGATCGTAAGGTACGCGTTTTAGAGCCCATTTTTTTTTAAGGAACTTTTCCCCAAAGTTCGTGAACGAATTTGTGAAACAGCCGGTATACCTTCCAAACAGCGTACGTTCCCGCAACGTCGCCAGGCGCAATTCACTCACTTGATGGTCAGCTGTTAGATGTATTGACTCATAAATCTTTACTCTATACACATTACGTTTAACTGTGTGTTGCGTAGCTGGACTGGATCTACGTGGCAGTAAATTCCTGGTGACAAATGAGGGAAGGAAAGAGTGGCCGCACAGTAGCGGCGGTGGGTGGGGAGGGAGCCAGTGAACTGAAGGCTCGGTTCATTCACAGCAACCCGAGCCGCACCTGTCCGCAGCGCAGCGCCGCACCTGTCCCGAGACTACGACCGTGTTTTTGCTCGCAGCACACTAGCTGCCTGCAGCCATGGCGGCGGTAATGTGCTTTTAATGAGCTGCCATCCTCTCGAGCCCAAGTGTTTCTTGTACGCACTCTCAAGGGACGTGTGCCCGTTGACTCTGCCGTTAAATAACTTTGTCGCAGGTCGGGAAGCCTCTCAGAAGATCACAAAGTGTGAGAGATGACCGCGAAGAAATGATAGAGCTGGAACGGCTGTCACAAGTTCTTTGCAGAAGAATGCAAAAACAGATAAAAGCCAACGTCGTAGAAGATCAGTTACGGTTTCGGAAACTGTGGGAACTCGCGAGAAAATACTCATCCTACCACCTGTCTTACACGATAGCTTGAAGAAAGGCAAATTTTCCTTTATAGCGGTATTTTGTGGACTTAGAGGAAGCTGTGAAGTACACTCTTTGAAATTTTGAAGGTAGCAGGTATAAAGTATATGGAGCGGAAGGTTACATACAAATTGTAAAGAAATCAGACTACAGTGATAAGAGTCGAAGGACATGAAAAAGAAGCAGTAGTTGGGAAGTGAGTGAAGCAAAGTTGGGTTGTATCGCCTCCTGTACACTGAGCAGTTAATAAAGGAAACTAAGAAGAAATTTGGCATCCTAATTACAGTTCAGGGAGAATAAATAAAAACTTCGAGGTTTGTCAGTAACATTGTACTTATGTGACAGGTGGAAAATGACTTGGGAGATCAGCTGAACCGAATTGATAGTGTCTTGAGAAGAGGTGCAAGATGAATATCAGTAAAAATAAAACAAGGATACTGGAATGTCGTCGGATGATGCTGCCGGAATTAGATTAGGAAATGAGTCACTAAAAGTAGTAGAAGAGTTTTTCTGTTTGGGAAAGAAGTGGATATAAAGTGCAGACTGATAATAACAACGAAAGCGTTTCAGAAAAAAAATTATTAACATAGAATCTAAATTTAAGTTGTAGAAAGTCTTTTCTTTGCACCGAAAACCACAACAGCAGCACCTAGATCACAACAGTTGTTTATACCGGGTGTCCCTCCCCAGGAGCGTCAGACGCATTTTCTTATAGTTGCTATTACTGTTTTGCAATGTTTAACTGGAGTAAGCCTGAACAAATTCTGCTCATTACCTCTTTCTTGCGACGCCCAATGTCGACGGAAGACGTCGGTTTGTTGCCTGTTACTACAAAATGATTTTCAAAGTGGAATTTTTCGAGTCCATTCGGTAGAGTGGTCCCAAATTAGTCTAGGGTGATATATTTTATCGATATGCATTAACAGGGACAGTAAAACACGAAGAGTAACAAGTACGCCAGCAGCGGCTGATCAGCGCTGCTGCAGGGCGGTAGCAGTCATCATCACACGCTAGGTGGTACTGCCCCTGCTAGAGAAATTGTTACTCTTCGTGTTTTACAGTCCTTGTTCATGCATATCGATAAAACGAATATTGCGTTAGACTGATCTGGGATCGCTCTATCTAACGGACACGGAAAAATATTTGTTGTTTATAACAGGAAACAAACAAACGTTTTCCGTCGACACCGGGAGTTGCGTGGAATATGTGGTGAGCAGTACTCGTTTGGGCCGAGTCCAGCTACACACTGCAAAATTGAAATTGAAACTATCTCCGAAACTCCAGAGAAAATGCGCCTGACGACTCTTTGAAGAGACACCCCGTGGATTTTTATTAAGATGAAAGCAAATAGTGAAAATTGTCAATGTATCACTCCAGTCCCCGTAACGGAAGTATGTGTTACGTGGCCTACTGCTGGGAAGTGGGTCGTGTAATTTGATGACTTCTGTAAATGAAATTAAATTACAATCACAAGAAGAAAATTGTTGACAAATAGCTATTTATAGGGCAGCTACCATCAGTGGGGGAGGGGTGACTATGGTAACTGGCCACCAGAAAAACTTCGAAATCAGCCTCCCCTCCCACCCGCCCCCTCATATCTCTGACACACTCCACTTTCATTTCATCCCCGTCTCTTTTTTTAAAATCGTTTATAGAGATCACTATCAGTTTAAAGTGAAATAAAAGGTACACATCTCAATAGGCCGGGGTGGCCGAGCGGTTCTAGGCGCTACAGTCGCAGGTTCGAATCCTGCCTCGGGCATGGATGTGTGTGATGTCCCTAGGTTAGTTAAGTTTAAGTAGTTTTAAGTTCTAGGGGACTGATGACCTCAGCAGTTAAGTCCCATAGTGCTCAGAGCCATTTGAACCAGGCCATCTCAATAATTATTTTTTCCTGGTAAAACGGAAAACTTGGCACAAAACATAGCTCAGAATCCCACTATTTTCAACAAAAACACAATTTTTTTAAATTTTTAATCGCCGATCAATGTAAAATCGTTACAAACAAACGAAACTGAACATAATATACTCTTTACACTTCCGTTGCGGTGTCTCACTTGGGAGAACTCTATGTAGTAGACGTAAACAGTGTCTCTATACCAAGAAGAAGTATGCCTCGTAGAACTTTCTCCCACGCAGTCCATTCCGTGTCTCTTCATGATTTCAGTTCATACATGTCCGCCTGCTTCCCATGTCAGCGCCCTTCAGTCATTTCTCTGCTTCCCTTTCTTCTCGTTCGTCTTCTTCCGCTTCTCTTTCTTCTACTTCTTCCGCTTCTACATCTACTTCTTCCCTCTCCTACAACTTTTATCCTTTTCCGTTGCCATTCTCCATTCCTTCCGCTTGTTACAAAAAATTCGTCTGCATGGAAACAGCATCCTATTGTCAAGGTATGCGACAGTCTACGACACCCTAGCTATACCAAAGACAAGGGTTTCTCAAACATTTCCTCTGGCGGAACACGTTGAGAATTTTGGTACTTTGACGAAACACCTTGTTTATTTTGAATTAATTTTTTTGTTTATGTCGACCGCCGCTGTCGGTAAAGTGAATACGCGAAAACAATTATCTTGAAACGATCCAAGTTACTTTTTGTTTATACCTTATGACCAGACTAGGTCATAAGGCGTCTGGTCATAAGGCTCACTGTTGAAAACAGTGAATGGGGTCTCGAATGTAAATAAGATTACAAGGCAATGAAAATTGAAAATGCGTAGATAAGCCTTACAATGCTCGTGGTGAAGTGGTAACGTTGGGTTATTTCGTTATTTTTGTTCGGATCCATAAAAACTGAAACTTTTCTCATACTTGGCCATATACAAAACCAATAATTTTTAGACGTAATGTTCCTGGAACTTTAACCACTGATTTTGAAAACCGCTCCATTGCAATTTTAGATGTTTTAAGGCTTATTTACACATTTTCGTACTTCATTCAATTGTAAGTTTGTATTCAAGATCTACATTCGCGCACATTTGACCCAGTTTTTTGTTGTGCTGCCTACGATTCGTTAGAGAATGCCACTTCTTTAGGACTCTCTAATTTGTCTCACTTTTAACACAGCTTTAGGCTATTCTTCACTTCTCAAACACTTAAAATTTTTTGAGTTGATAGTGATAAAATTTGTCACGAGTGTGGAGTGTTTTTCTTGTTTTTTTTTAAACATAAAAACCTTACGGTTGAGTAATTCTCTTTAGACAAACATGGGTTATTTCATGCAGTAAAACTACGCCGCTCGGCGATTCTGACAGGGAATATTTGTCGACGCTTTAGCACACAAAGCCATCCATCGCTGTGACTACAGATGTCCCCACACGATGCGAAGCCGCCGCAAAGAATACAAATACCGCGATTCCGCTTCCACGACGCAAGATCCGGTATGTGCGCCGCGCGGTCGGGGGAATTTATATGCCATCGACAACACTTCTATCAAACCATTATTTCCCACTGCAATTCATGAAATTCAGTTATTCGGAACAGCAGAATCAGTGCACACATTTGTGACTTCCTGCCGCGACTCGGAGAAATTCAGTTCAGCGTGCCTTTATTAAATAATTTGCCACTGCTTACTTTTAAAGTTGCAAAAGCCACAGTTACGTGAGCAATATAGGAATATACTACGGCCCTAAGTTCTTGTGGCGACCGTGAACACAAGACAAGATTAATTGTTCAAATGTTCAAATGTGTGTGAAATCTTATGGGACTTAACTGCTAAGGTCATCAGTCTCAAAGCTTACACACTACGTAACCTAAATTATCCTAAGGACAAACACACACGCCAATGCCCAAGGGAGGGCTCGAACCACCGCCGGGACCAGCCGCACGGTCCATGACTGCAGCGCCTGAGACCGCTCGGCTAATCCCGCGCGGCCAAGATTAATTACATCTCTCACAGTATCTTTAAAACAGAAATTTTTTCCTAAATTGTAAAGCATGGTACTATGGGATTTTCCTCTGCCATGTACTTCACAGTGGTATGCACAGTATGGATGTAGATGAGCATGTAGAGAGACAGTGGAGAGAGTTCGACAGAGACAAAAACAAATCGTAAAGGGTCTCAACAAAACAAAGGCAGAAAAGTGACTTCTAAATAAAATAAGAATGAGCGACTTATATACTGAGGCGGCACACATGTAAGGAAAAAATATTTTTTTAAAAAGTAAGATGCGTTTTTTATTCATCTAACGTGATCAGGAGACATTTGCTATACAAGTTTTTCAGAGACCATTACCGTTTTTAATTCCTTGTTATCTTCCTGAAAGTACTTTAATATTACAATATGTTTTGAGGTATGACACCAGCAAAAATGCCAAAAGAAAAACATTCAAATAATGTACACAGATGGTTCAGCTTATAGACACGCGTTGTGAACCGCATGCGAAGAAGTAGTATACTACATTTCAGATAGCGTTTACTTGGTTTGCTATTATGTTATTGTCATGAAAACGCAAGTAATCACTGACCATGTTCGTCAGAAAGTAGCTGTTCGCTTGTGGGTCCTCCTCTTTCCATCGCTGTACAGCTCTGTATTTTTTGCTGTCGGCTGTTTCTAGATTAGTGAGGTACACTGACAACAAGCTGCTTATTATAATCAACACCTCTGTGCATGGAATCAAGATAGCGAACAAAGCGAGGTAGATCATTAATAATGTGCTCGGGGGAGTTCAGTCTAGTTCTTGATTGGGTGGATTCCAGACAGCGAATATACGTAACACAAATCGTATGACAAGTAGGAGGTGACTCAGTCGGTCGCTGAAATATGGAGCAGGAAAGTGATATCAGTAACTGAACTGAACAACCGACAGCACATCATTAATCAGTCATGCTGAAATACCCGGGAGATCGCAGTATCGATGCGTCGATCGTGGTGCTCTGTGTCAAGTGTTTCACACACACGGACGAAGTACCATGTTAGTAGATGAACTGTGTGACGGTGTGAGAGAATATAAATTACTATATTTATTTAGGGCAAACTTAAAACTACTGTAAAATTAAATGGACATTGTTGTGGAACATACAATGCCGCACCCACCAATGAACATAACATACTGTCTTACTTAACGGCACGAGATCGGAGTTGTTAAAGAGTTGCTAGTTTTTTCTAAATCCATCTGTTCATTTTCCAAATTTTCCATGGGTGAATATTCCCATTACCTCTAAGAAGCTCGTTTTCTAGCTTTTCTTCGAGTGTGTGATAGTTGAAGATCGTTGTCTATCGTAACACTGTGATCTGTTTTGCAGAGACTGTAAATTATATTTAAAAAAAATGGTTCTAATGGCTCTGAGCACTATGGGACTTAATATCTGAGGTCATCAGTCCCCTAGACTTAGAACTACTTACTCCTAACTAACCTAAGGACATCACACACACCCATGCCCGAGGCAGGATTCGAACCAGCGACCGTAGCGGTAGCGCGATTCCGGAGTAAATTATCAGACTAAGTTGTATGTGTATCAGTGTTAAATATTTTTTATTGCGATTTTTGTCTGACTTAGTCGTACCTCGAAACAGCGTTGTAATATTTATTTTAGGAGTATAACTAAACAGTGACAGGTAGAAGTCTCCAAGGAAGCTATTTATAAATTTTAACGAACAGTCACGTCGAACAACAGCGATCGTGGCTGTAGAAAGAAAACAGTTCTTCGGAGACCAGAAGATGATACTAGGATACCGAAACTACCGAACAGTGGAAATAAAAATAGGCCGAACATAGGGACAAGGTTTACGTAGGCTTTAGAGTATGATGTAGTAATGCGCAATAAAAAGTATTTCACAGAGAATTCTTATGTGCGAAAATTTGTGTACTTTTACACCGTCACACAGAGCCGCTTTTTGATAGCAGAAAGTCAGATTTCCTTGCGCTATAGGGTGGTGGGGTTTCGGGTTCCGCTGGATAGGTCAGGAGTCCACTACACGCAACAAGCGGCTACACGGGTAGCAGGGGTTGTGTGGCGTGGGCTGGGCGGTTTTTTAGGTTAGATGGCCTTGGGCAAGTACAGAAAGGGCAACAGCCTCAACGGGTGCGGGGCAAAGTCAGGACATGCGGGGACCAAGCAGCAATCGGTATTGTAATTGTCAACTGTCGAAGCTGCGTTGGTAAAGTACCGGAACTTCAAGCGCTGATAGAAAGCACCGAAGCTGAAATCGTTATAGGTACAGAAAGCTGGCTTAAGCCAGAGATAAATTCTGCCGAAATTTTTACAAAGGTACAGACGGTGTTTAGGAAGGATAGATTGCATGCAACCGGTGGTGGAGTGTTCATCGCTGTTAGTAGTAGTTTATCCTGTAGTGAAGTAGAAGTGGATAGTTCCTGTGAATTATTATGGGTGGAGGTTACACTAAACAACCGAACTAGGTTAATAATTGGCTCCTTTTACCGACCTCCCGACTCAGCAGCATTAGTGGCAGAACAACTGAGAGAAAATTTGGAATACATTTCACATAAATTTTCTCAGCATGTTATAGTCTTAGGTGGAGATTTCAATTTACCAGATATATACTGGGACACTCAGATGTTTAGGACGGGTGGTAGGGACAGAGCATCGAGTGATATTATACTGAGTGCACTATCCGAAAATTACCTCGAGCAATTAAACAGAGAACCGACTCGTGGAGATAACATATTGGACCTACTGATAACAAACAGACCCGAACTTTTCGAATCTGTATGTACAGAACAGGGAATCAGTGATCATAAGGCCGTTGCAGCATCCCTGAATATGGAAGTTAATAGGAATATAAAAAAAGGGAGGAAGGTTTATCTGTTTAGCAAGAGTAATAGAAGGCAGATTTCAGACTACCTAACAGATCAAAACGAAAATTTCTGTTCCGACACTGACAATGTTGAGAGTTTATGGAAAAAGTTCAAGGCAATCGTAAAATGCGTTTTAGACAGGTACGTGCCGAGTAAAACTGTGAGGGACGGGAAAAACCCACCGTGGTACAACAACAAAGTTAGAAAACTACTGCGAAAGCAAAGAGAGCTCCACTCCAAGTTTAAACGCAGCCAAAACCTCTCAGACAAACAGAAGCTAAACGATGTCAAAGTTAGCGTAAGGAGGGCTATGCGTGAAGCGTTCATTGAATTCGAAAGTAAAATTCTATGTACCGACTTGACAGAAAATCCTAGGAAGTTCTGGTCTTACGTTAAATCAGTAAGTGGCTCGAAACAGCATATCCAGACACTACGGGATGATGATGGCATTGAAACAGAGGATGACACGCGTAAAGCTGAAATACTAAACACCTTTTTCCAAAGCTGTTTCACAGAGGAAGACCGCACTGCAGTTCCTTCTCTAAATCCTCGCACAATCGAAAAAATGGCTGACATCGAAATAAGTGTCCAAGGAATAGAAAAGCAACTGGAATCACTCAATAGAGGAAAGTCCACTGGACCTGACGGGATACCAATTCGATTCTACACAGAGTACGCGAAAGAACTTGCCCCCCTTCTAACAGCCGTGTACCGCAAGTCTCTAGAGGAACGGAGGGTTCCAAATGATTGGAAAAGAGCACAGATAGTCCCAGTCTTCAAGAAGGGTCATCGGGCAGATGCGCAAAACTATAGACCTATATCTCTTACGTCGATCTCTTGTAGAATTTTAGAACATGTTTTTTGCTCGCGTATCATGTCATTTCTGGAAACCCAGAATCTACTATGTGGGAATCAACATGGATTCCGGAAACAGCGATCGTGTGAGACCCAACTCGCTTTATTTGTTCATGAGACCCAGAAAATATTAGATACAGGCTCCCAGGTAGATGCTATTTTTCTTGACTTCCGGAAGGCGTTCGATACAGTTCCGCACTGTCGCCTGATAAAAAAAGTAAGAGCCTACGGAATATCAGACCAGCTGTGTGGCTGGATTGAAGAGTTTTTAGCAAACAGAACACAGCATGTTGTTATCAATGGAGAGACGTCTACAGACGTTAAAGTAACCTCTGGCGTGCCACAGGGGAGTGTTATGGGACCATTGCTTTTCACAATATATATAAATGACTTAGTAGATAGTGTCGGAAGTTCCATGCGGCTTTTCGCGGATGATGCTGTAGTATACAGAGAAGTTGCTGCATTAGAAAATTGTAGCGAAATACAGGAAGATCTGCAGCGGATAGGCACTTGGTGCAGGGAGTGGCAACTGACCCTTAACATAGACAAATGTAATGTATTGCGAATACATAGAAAGAAGGATCCTTTATTGTATGATTATATGATAGCGGAACAAACACTGGTAGCAGTTACTTCTGTAAAATATCTGGGAGTATGCGTACGGAACGATTTGAAGTGGAATGATCATATAAAACTAATTGTTGGTAAGGCGGGTACCAGGTTGAGATTCATTGGGAGAGTGCTTAGAAAATGTAGTCCATCAACAAAGGAGGTGGCTTACAAAACACTCGTTCGACCTATACTTGAGTATTGCTCATCAGTGTGGGATCCGTACCAGGTCGGGTTGACGGAGGAGATAGAGAAGATCCAAAGAAGAGCGGCGCGTTTCGTCACTGGGTTATTTGGTAACCGTGATAGCGTTACGGAGATGTTTAATAAACTCAAGTGGCAGACTCTGCAAGAGAGGCGCTCTGCATCGCGGTGTAGCTTGCTCGCCAGGTTTCGAGAGGGTGCGTTTCTGGATGAGGTATCGAATATATTGCTTCCCCCTACTTATACCTCCCGAGGAGATCACGAATGTAAAATTAGAGAGATTAGAGCGCGCACGGAGGCTTTCAGACAGTCGTTCTTCCCGCGAACCATACGCGACTGGAACAGGAAAGGGAGGTAATGACAGTGGCACGTAAAGTGCCCTCCGCCACACACCGTTGGGTGGCTTGCGGAGTATCAATGTAGATGTAGATGTAGATAAAATTATCAACTCGCCGTCTAATGAGATCAGGTATTTTTAAATTTTTTTTTTTTTTTTTTTTTTTTTTTTTTTTTGCTTTCAGCGGCAGAGAAAGTATTTTGTTTTTGATGCCCTTCAGTGGTGGCGCGTATTCGACTAAAACAGTGAAATTAGCGTGGTGGCACGCGAAATGGCGGCTCTTGTAATGAAATGCATTACGATCTGTCGCAATAAACGGCTGTCGCGCATTTTGAAAAATAAATACGCAGTTGCTTGGACGCGTTTTAATTAATTTCCGCACACAGCGGCCGACGCGAAACAAAAACAAAAAGAGATAGTGAGACAGAGAGATTCAGAGAGCCAGGGAAAGAGAAACTGAGGAAAAAAGAGGATAAATTGTACAGGAAGAGAGAGAGAGAGAGACGAAGGGAACCGTTTCATAAACAAGTTACTAATTTTTAATAAGCTCATAAAATCTCGGTTTTCCGGAAATCTGTGGCGCTGCGGGGTAGTTAAATTAAATCGGGCGCCGAACGGCGATCCGGC